>NC_134689.1:114159782-114784365 GCF_050947455.1 Rhinoderma darwinii
CAGGCTTAAGAATTAAGTTTGAGAACCCCTGATATAGAGTGAATAAACACTGAATAAATGAATCCTTATTTAAACACTTCAAGTCAGTTTTTAGAAAAAGGAATTTTTAGAAGCAAGTGAGTCTGTGTGGATGGGTCCCTATCAGTTTGCAAATATGGGCACTTTAGTTTTCGTCTTCACAAAGTTCTTTAAGCTTTGTCTAGTTGGATGGCAACTGACTGAACAGCTATTTTCATTCCAGCTACTAAGTCTTAGGCCCCATGTGCACATCTGACGGCCGCCCACATTTTCGGGCCGTGCTCCCATACTTTGTCCGTAGCGATCTGTAGCGATACGGAAAGGTATACGCGGCCAATAGAACTGAATGAGTCTGTAAAACCGCAGACCGTATTACGGTCCGCGGTTTGACGGTCGTGTGGATGGGGCCTTAGGGCTTATTCAGACGAACGTGACGTTTTTGCGTGCGCAAAAAACGCTGCATTTTGCACGCATGTCAGCAGCGTGTAGCATGCGTATTTGGGGCATGTGTGCGTGTATTACGCGCGTACGACATGCGTTCTTCCGGCGCGTGTAAAAAACGCAAGGAGGTGTTATGTTTTCGCCAGCCTACAAAAAGCCCAACAATGCAACACCCCTGCTTGATGTGCGCACCTGTGCTGCAGCATTCTTGAGCTTTTGGTGCAACAGAGTGTTCGAACCACTATTCACTATTTGCGGTTACTTTGCATGCCCCACTGCATTGATGCCACCTAGCTCGCTGGCCCGTGTTCTCTTAGCATGGATGGTTTCCCGGAGGTTTGGGCAACGGCGTACCATGCTACTGCCACACCGGCGGAGAAGAGGTAGGATGTGGGTTCACCCAATAGTGGCCCAACGCACCTCAAAAGGCCATTTTCATAGCCTGTATGCTGACCTCCGTCGTCACCCAGATAAATTTCGCTCCTTTTGCCGCCTGTCTGTGGCCGCCTTTGATATGCTGCTTGAGTTGGTTCGCCCAGGAATAACCTATCAGGACACCAACATGCGGCGCTGTATTTCCCCAGAGGAGCGTCTCCTTGTCACCTTGCGGTATGTGCTGTTTCTTCATCCAGGTTACACATTGGTTTATGTGCTTCATGTCCTACCTAACATGTTGGCTTTGTTGTTTGTGTTCCTGATTTCATGTAGATTTTTGGCGACAGGCAATAGCTACCATTCCCTTCATTTCGAGTTCCTTCTTGGGGTGTCCACTATTTCCGACATTGTCCCAGCAACCTGTGTGGTCCTGTGGCTGAGATTGAAGAGCAGCGTGATGCCTCAGCCAACGGCCCAAAACTGGCTTCGAATAGCCCAGCAGTTTGAAACCGACACCCAATTTCCACACTGAAGTGGTGCACTCGATGGGAAGCAAATTCGTGCCCAGAAACCCCCCCACTCTGGGTCGCGATACTTCAACTACAAACACTTTTTTTCCATAGTCTTGCTGGCCTTGGCGGACCCTAATTTCTGCTTTACCATCGTCGACATCGGGTCCTATGGAAGCTCTGCGGATGCCCGCATATTTCGCTCGTACAGAATGGCCCAGCGTCTAATGTCTAACCAACTTGATGTTCCCGAACCTAACATCCTCCCTGGCACCAGCGGTCCACCCCTTCCTTATGTTATGGTTTTGCCCTCAGCAGACAAGTAATGCGTCCATATGCGCGGAGGGGCTTGGATAACCGTAGGCGCCTTTTCAATAACCGACTAGGCAGAGCACGGAAAGTTGTGGAATGCGCCTTTGGCATCATGTCAAACAAGTGGAGGGTCCTGATGACAGCAATGCAAATGTCGCCGGCCAATGTGACATCTGAGCGTGTGTTGTGCTGCACAACTTTACCCGCATCCATGATGCCACTCATGATGGGGAATATATGTTACCAACTGCACCCACCACCAGCATCGGCCAGCCTGGTCAGCCAGGGCGGCCACCTACATCTGGCCTGCGAGTGCGTCAGCTATTTGCTGAGTATTTTGACAGCCCGGCTGGAGCTGTACCCTGGCAGAATGTAGCCATTTGAGGTGTGGTGAAGTTAGAATTCTTTCCGAGAACGGCTGTTTCTCCCTCTAATCCTTTTTTTTTTTTGGGGGGGGGTAAGGTTAGGGACTCGCAAAACTTGAGGCCCCTTGACGTGGGTTGCGAGCTTAAACCTCGGGAGGGGTTTGGACTTCCCTTTTTTGTGGCCACCAATTCCTTGACATAACATCCTCTTGTGTAGACCAAGGATTTCCCTTTATTCCTGAGCCAAGCTAGGTGTGGGCAACCAAATACTATAATACCTCAGTTCCTGGAATTCCAAACCCCTACCGATCAGCTAAGACCTCAACGATGTGGTAGAGAAATGTCGTACCGTCCAAACCTCTTACGACATGGCACCTCAGTCTATACAAATCGGTGAGATATGTAAAAGAAGGATTGTCCACACGGAAGTGAACCAACTTACTTCTGAGTTTATGTTATTGTCACATAAACGACATAAAAAAAAAAACATACTGGGATTACATACCCAAACACACTTATGCTCCAACATGATGCTTTTAACATAATAACCAGTAATGATGACAAGCCGGTCATGGGTTTCTGACATTTGTCCTTATTACACGGCCTTGCCCATGCACACCTACAGATTATGATATGCTGTCCCCGGGCCTGATGAGGATGTTCCTGAGCAGCATAGTGTTGCTGATACTGGGGCTGGTAGCCGTGAGGCTGGATGGGAGGCTGAAAGCTTGGGGCAGGTAGGGAGTAGGGAGGGATGTGATGGACAGGGCCAGCCATCGGCCCAGGGGAGAGGTGTCTTGGCCCTGGACCATATTGCAGCATATGCGATATGCCAGGGGCAGGTTGGGAGGGCCCGCGGAGGGAACAGCGACAGTACACCACTGCTCTATAGCACTGAAGCACCGCCCTGGACTAAGCGGGGGTGTAGCACTATCGATGAGCGACAGGATGTTTGACTGTAGTCGCCCAAGCCTATGCTCCGGTACCCGTCGCATTAAAGTGGCCATGCTGCGACAAAAGAAATCGCAGTTGTCCTCATCTGCTGCACGCCGCAGGTACTCGAGAACACGCGCATCCACCTGTGCACCTGCGGGCGGGTTCACTGTGCGTCAGCGGCGGGGTGCTGCATGCGTAGGTGCCACTTCCTCAGGTGAGGCCGCTTCTGGCGCTGAGGCTACTGGGGCAGGCTCCTCTCTGGTGGGTTCCGGGGTTAGGGTGACCAGGAGAGCGGCGGCTTGGGACGACTCGACCCGTGCCTCCTCTTCCGACTCGTCCAGATTGTCGCTAGTTCTAGAATAAAAGGGAAACGACAGTTGAGGAACACATTTTACTGTTCAAAAACCAAACATCTTTGACGTATATGACATTTTTGCGAAGTCACGTTTGCTAAAAGGGGCAACGTCGATTACTTACGGTCGCATGTCCATTATTTCCCGCAAGAACAGCAGCTGGTCATAGTAGATATAGCGGCGCTTCCTGGTGCCACCTTCTCCGCTGCGGCCGCTGGAACCATATTCACGGCGGAACTTTACATCATCCGCTGTATAATAATGAACACATCATTCAATCAACACACATGATGTTACTGCGCACACAGGCACTCCATAGAAACGACAGGACGACACCTACACACAAGAACAGACATTACTTTCAGCTACTAAAGCTGCCACTGAACCGAAACGTTGGCCATGAGAGGCACTGTTACCACAGGGACACAGTAGTCAATATGGATGACATTACACGTATATCTATACACACATATATATAGACTCACCAATGTGTTGGCGTTCGCGGGAGCTGCTGTTGGCCCAATCCCGCTCGAACAGCGCCTCGGCAATATGGCTCCATGCCACCTCCTTCAGTGTGCGGTCATGGTATGACTCCGCATGGGTATTCCATACCTCCAGGCGCTCCTGAACTAAAGCGATCAGCTTAGACACATCCATATGGCGTGGCATGGCTGCAAGTTGATTGTGCAGCAGGAGTACGGTCTGTCCTCTTGTAAAACCTGCTCTCTAAACAACTTCCTGCTTTTCTGCTGTTTTGGACTAGTTAACTCATTGGCATAGAGATAACGTGTCCGGCGTGAAAAACGCGCGTTCATGAAGGTGTGACATGCATCATTTTCACGCAACCATTGACTTCAATGGGTCCGTGATGCGCGAAATACGCAGAGATATTGAACTTGTCGTGCATTTTACGCAGCGTCCAAACTCTGCGCAAAAACCACGGACTGTCTGTACTGCCCCATTGACTTCTATTGGGCTGTGCGTGGCGCGTGAAAACAACGCGCCCTGCACGGACGCGATTCACGTTCGTGTGAATCCGCCCTTAGGCTGAGTTTCCACAGTGCAGATTTGATGCAGATTTTACTTGCATTTTGTAAGCAAAACCAGAATTGGATCCAGGAGAGCCGACCTACTGTGTAAGGCCTTTCTTAATATATTTCTTCTGCTTAGGTAACTTTCCTGGTTTTGGCTTATAAAATGCATGTAAAATCTGCAGCAAATCTGCACTGTGGGAACCCAGCCTTAATGGAGTTGAATTCTGGACTTTAATGTAGCTCCTCCATGTTCAATATTTTTGAACATTTGTTGTCTTGCTGCAAAATAAAAACTTTCCCAAGTTTTCGAAATTCTCTTGTTACCTAATCAGTCTATGACAATATTTGCAGAGATGCACCTGGTGAAAACCTGTCATCCTCCAGGGTTGTTGTTTATTTTTATCCTAAAGGCTATGTGCACCTTTGAAATCGGGTTTTATATGTATATATATATATATATATATATATATATATATATATATATATACAGTGAAGGAAATAAGTATTTGATCCCTTGCTGATTTTGTATGTTTGCCCACTGTCAAAGACATGGACAGTCTAGAATTTTTAGGCTAGGTTAATTTTACCAGTGAGAGATAGATTATATTTAAAAAAAAACAGAAGATCACATAGTCAAAATTATATATATTTATTTGCATTGTCACAGAGAAATAAGTATTTGATCCCCTACCAACCATTAAGTGTTCAGCCTCCTCCAGACCAGTTACTCGTTCCAAATCAACTTGGTGCCTGCATTAAAGACAGCTGTCTTACATGGTCACCTGTATAAAAGACTCCTGTCCACAGACTCAATTAATCAGTCTGACTCTAACCTCTACAACATGGGCAAGACCAAAGAGCTTTCTAAGGATGTCAGGGACAAGATCATAGACCTGCACAAGGCTGGAATGGGCTACAAAACCATAAGTAAGACGCTGGGTGAGGAGACAACTGTTGGTGCCAGGGGCGTAACTAGGAAAGACTGGGTCCCATAGCAAACTTTTGACTGGGGCCCCCCCTCCCCCGGGTGTCACACAACCCCCCCCCTTGTAGATAGTGCCTTTTTTACACACCCCCCTTTTGATAACGCAATACAGCCCCCCTGTAGATAACGCCATACAGCCCCCTTTGTAGATATCTACAGAGGGGGCTGTATGGCGCTATCTACAGAGGGGGCTGTATGGCGTTATCTACGGGGGGGCTGTATGGCGTTATCTACGGGGGGACTGTATGGCGTTCCCTAGGGGGGGGACTGTATGGCGTTCCCTACAGGGGGACTGTATGGCGTTCCCTACAGGGGGGACTGTATGGCGTTCCCTACAGGGGGGACTGTATGGCGTTCCGTACAGGGGGGGACTGTATGGCGTTCCCTACAGGGGGGGGACTGTATGGCGTTCCCTACAGGGGGGGCTGTATGGCACTATCTACAGGGGGGGCTGTATGGCGCTATCTACAGGGGGGCTGTATGGCGCTATCTACAGGGGGGCTGTATGGCGCTATCTACAGGGGGGCTGTATGGCGCTATCTACAGGGGAGGCTGTATGGCGCTATCTACAGGGGGGGCTGTATGGCGCTATCTACAGGGGGGCTGTATGGCGTTATCTACGGGGGGCTGTATGGCGTTATCTACGGGGGACTGTATGGTGTTCCCTACGGGGGACTGTATGGTGTTCCCTACGGGGGGGTGTATGGCGTTCCCTACAGGGGGGACTGTATGGCGTTCCCTACAGGGGGGGACTGTATGGCGTTCTCTACAGGGGGGGGCTGTATGGCACTATCTACAGGGTGGGGCTGTATGGCGCTATCTACAGGGGGGCTGTATGGCGCTATCTACAGGGGGGCTGTATGGCGCTATCTACAGGGGGGCTGTATGGCGCTATCTACAGGGGGGCTGTATGGCGTTATCTACAGGGGGACTGTATGGCGTTATCTACAGGGGGACTGTATGGCGTTATCTACAGGGGGGCTGTATGGCGTTATCTACAGGGAGACTATATGGCGCTATCTACAGGGGGGACTGTATGGCGCTATCTACAGGGGGGCTGTATGGCGTTATCTACAGGGGGACTGTATGGCGCTATCTACAGGGGGGACTGTATGGCGCTATCTACAGAGGGGGCTGTATGGCGTTATCTAGAGGGGGGACTGTATGGCGTTATCTATGGGGGGCTGTATGGCGTTATCTAGAGGGGGGACTGTATGGCGTTATCTATGGGGGGCTGTATGGCGTTCCCTACAGAGGGGGCTGTCTGGCGTTATCTACAGGGGGGACTGTATGGCGTTACCTACAAGCGCGACCGGCCCTCCATTCATTTCTACGGAGCTGCCGACACAGACCCCGGAAGTCCGAGGTTTGTGATGGAGAACTTCAGGGGACTTTCAGTCCCCCGTTCTCCCTATCGCTGCCAGCGATCACACATGTATCCCCTATCCTGTGGATAGGGGATACATGTCTTTTGTTTAATGGCAGAGCGGGGAGATACCTCCCTGCTCTGCCGTAGTGTTCAGTGGCGTCCCGCTGTAGCAGCCATAACGGCTGCTAGTGGAGCCTCCGGCCATGGCGGGGGCCCGTGCCGGTGGGCGACACAGGCCCCCTCATGCCGCGGGCCCCGTAGCAGCCGCTACTGCTGCTACGGCGGTAGTTACGCCACTGGTTGGTGCAATAGTAAGAAAATGGAAGACATACAAAATGACTGTCAATCGACATCGATCTGGGGCTCCATGCAAAATCTCACCTTGTGGGGTATCCTTGATCCTGAGGAAGGTGAGAGCTCAGCCGAAAACTACACGGGGGGAACTTGTTAATGATCTCAAGGCAGCTGGGACCACAGTCACCAGGAAAACCATTGGTAACACATTACGCCATAATGGATTAAAATCCTGCAGTGCCCGCAAGGTCCCCCTGCTCAAGAAGGCACATGTACAGGCCCGTCTGAAGTTTGCAAATGAACATCTGGATGATTCTGAGAGTGATTGGGAGAACGTGCTGTGGTCAGATGAGACTAAAATTGAGCTCTTTGGCATTAACTCAACTCGCCGTGTTTGGAGGAAGAGAAATGCTGCCTATGACCCAAAGAACACCGTCCCCATTGTCAAGCATGGAGGTGGAAACATTATGTTTTGGGGGTGTTTCTCTGCTAAGGGCACAGGACTACTTCACCGCATCAATGGGAGAATGGATGGAGCCATGTACCGTCAAATCCTGAGTGACAACCTCCTTCCCTCCACCAGGACATTAAAAATGGCTCGTGGCTGGGTCTTCCAGCACGACAATGACCCGAAACATACAGCCAAGGCAACAAAGGAGTGGCTCAAAAAGAAGCACATTAAAGTCATGGAGTGGCCTAGCCAGTCTCCAGACCTTAATCCCATCGAAAACTTATGGAGGGAGCTGAAGATCCGAGTTGCCAAGCGATAGTCTCGAACTCTTAATGATTTACAGATGATCTGCAAAGAGGAGTGGGCCAAAATTCCATCTAAGGCTGGGTTCACACGACCTATTTTCAGGCGTAAACGAGGCGTATAATGCCTCGATTTACGCCTGAAAATAGGGCTACAATATGTCGGCAAACATCTGCCCATTCATTTGAATGGGTTTGCCGACGTACTGTGCAGACGACCTGTAATTTACGCGTCGTCGTTGCAGGGCACTTCTTTGCAACGTAATTTGAGCCGTTCTTCATTGAACTCAATGAAGAGCAGCTCATGATTTACGAGCGTCACAGACGCCTCGCATAATACGAGGAGGAGCTTTTACGGCTGAAACGAGGCAGCTGTTTTCCCCTGAAAACAGTCTGTCTTTTCAGATGTAAAAGCCTCTCATCGTGTGCACATACCCTAACATGTGTGCAAACCTCATCATCAACTACAAAAAACGTCTGACTGCTGTGCTTGCCAACAAGGGTTTTGCCACCAAGTATTAAGTCTTGTTTTCCAAAGGGATCAAATACTTATTTCTCTGTGCACAATGCAAATAAATATATATAATTTTGACAATGTGATTTTCTGTTTTCTTTTTATATAATCTATCTCTCACTGGTAAAATTAACCTAGCCTAAAAATTCTAGACTGTTCATGTCTTTGACAGTTGGCAAACTTACAAAATCAGCAACGGATCAAATACTTATTTCCTTCACTGTATATTTATATATATATATATAAATGTCAGTGTGATTGGATCAACTTTTAAAATACTCTTTATTAAAAATGATCGTTACTTATTGAGAAATAGCTGCTTTGTATCCTGTATACAGAGCAGCCGTATCGTGCGCTGAAATCTGTATCTGTGAGGTCAGCGGCACTGACGGGTTCAGTGTCAGCGGGTCCTGTGTGTCTCTGACACGTAGGATCGAGCTGTTACCGATCACATCTAAGTTCATAACTTAAATGTGATCGATTACAGGGGAATCCTGCATGTCAGAGACACATAGGACCCGCTGACATTGATAGACCCTTTTATTTTTATTTAAATAAAAATGATTTCAAATGTATACATAGCCTTTAAGCATTTAAAAACATTGACCTTATATTCATAACATGTACTTGTTCCTTAACACTTTTAGGACCAAGGGTCATCGATGCCTGAATGACCAGGCCTAAATGTAACGTTTTGCCTTACATTCTTTTACACAGTTATAACTTTTGAACTATGTTGGATAACTTAACCATTTTTAGAGTTTTTCAGCTAACTAAGGCACAGTTCACATCTGCATCAGAGGCTCCGTTTGGGGCCTCAGTCGCAGATCCGGCAGGGTTTACCGCAGAAAATAGCACAGCATACGGCACTATTGTGTCCGGTAAAATCACGGAAAGCCAACGGAACCTAGTAAAGTCAATGGGTTCCATCAGCAACTGGTGGTGTCCATTGGTTCCGCTATTCCCTTGTTCTGCTCCTCTGACGGAGCCAAACAACGGAATGGCACAATGCAGGTGTGAACATAGCCTTAGCTACTATGCCTGCCTGCCTGCCTATTCTAACACTAAAAGGCACAGGAAATACAGAGTATATACTTTGATATATACTTTGTAAATGTGTGTGTGTATTTATTTATTTATATATATATATAATGTATGTGCGTATATGTGTGTATATATACATATATATATATATATATATATATATATATATATATATATATATATAATACGCTTTTCTCTTGCCTTCTCTCAATCAGTCTCCTTCTCTCTGAAACACAGTGACAGAGTGAAGGAGGCTGAGAGGAGAGGACAAGCGTGAAAAGTTTGTTTACAAACAAACTTTTCAGTGATCACCATGATTCGTTAATCATGGTGATCACATGCTCAGAAGCCGAACCAATTGGTTTGGCTACAAGTGAGCAGGTAGATAGGGAGCTGGGCACACTCACACTGCCGGCGTTAGAGCGCTCTCCTCAGTGCTACACTGGCAGAAGCAGAGGAATGTAGATTCACGCCCTGGCTGCACGGGGCATATGCGGCTAGGACGTGAATCTACAGATTGGCAGCGTGAAGGGGTTAAACAATATCAACAGTGGAATTTTCGGTGCCTATGGAAAATGCTGCTGCAGGGGAAATGTGTGATAATAACCTATTGCCGGGGGTGAGAAAAGCTGTACACGTGGCTACCAGCCACCTTCTTCCTTAAAGGAGTTGTGTTCATGAAAGAACTCCTTTAAAACTGGACCGGCTCAGCAGTAAAAAAAACACTTAGCTTTCCCAGCTTCTTCTCTAGTTTACATCCTGTTAGTATATCCAGGGAATTAACACAAGATTGTCATTTCAACTCCATGTGGGAATATTCTGCTATGCAGAAATACAAAATTTAGATAAATGCCTGCTCAGTAACATCCCATCACTGCATGTAATTATGTGTTAGTTGTTGATGCTTTTTTCCTATCTTTACCTATTTTTCCCTCCATGTTTCCTGCATTTCAATTTTCCTGTAAATCGGCTAATCATTATTGTTTTCCTAGTTTTAAACATATCCTGAAGTATTTGTTGGTTATCTACTTGTGCGACCCAACTTATTTTTTATTTTATAATGTTATTATCATGCTTCCGATGTTTACAAAATCTTGGTTATTTCCTACTGTGTAAAACTTGAGGGAAAGATAGAAAAAGGGAAAGAGTAACCTCTCACACCCTAAAGAATAATACAGAAGGTGAACTTCAGACTGCCTAGACTTCAATGCAGGTAAACTTGAGCCTTAAAGGGGTTTTCTCGGACCAATAAATCATCATCTACTACTTGGACATGTAAATCCAGGGCACTTTGCAATATATAATATGTATAATAATAATGTATAATAATTTGCGTTGACATATCTTTTCCGACCGCTGCATCCTCCAGCCGGTCACGTGATGCCTCCCCCACTGAAATCACAACTTCCGCCCACGTCCCATACATCCTCTCTAAATTCCCTCTTACAGAGGATTCAATTTACGGGCACCTCATTGGTGACATCACTGTACACTGGAGAAGGGGGCAGACTAAAACCTCTGCCTCCTCTGTTTCTAAGCTTGCGTGGTTGATACACATCATGTTTTGACCACCCAGCCACCCATGCTCATTCTTCAAGTCCCATGATGCATAGTGCTATCATCTCAGCCAGATGAAGATTCTCACAATACATCACCTGTTGTTAGACTTAGCCCGCTCACGCCACCTCCTTCTCCATCTTAGCACTCCTAGTCCACATCATCTCCTACACGATATCCTCCCTCAACAACCTCCCACTCTCTCAGGTAATGGCTGACCGGATGTGGCTGATATAAACAAACTGGACCGCAGCCACAGCGCCCAAACAATGAAAACACACACACAACACAGCAAAAATATACCATTTAAAAAAAATGGCAATCGATATCAGAAAACCAATTTAATGGTGTAGGGTTAACAAAGAGCCAGGAATAATGTAGGCACTGCACTTACGGAAAAAAATTGTTATTTAACTTTGTAGGTTCGCATTAAATGCTTGATTTGGATTCTAGCGTGCGCAAGGCTTTAACAAGAACAAATGTTCTGGCGGAATCAGAAAATCTGAATAATTGCAAATTAATACATCAACACTTATGGAGTTTTAATTAAAATGGAAAACAATTTATTGTGCACATTGTATGATTAATTTCACTTCGAAGTCAAAGATAAGGCTTTAAGTATAAGGTACATTAAAGTCTTCAGCAACGTCCATTGTTTAAATAAATGTCTTTGTCCCTTTATATTAAAACAGCAATAATAATAATGCTCCTATCTGGCTCATTGATCAGGACCCAAAAAGATGGCAGTCCGGGACTACTTTTATCTGAAATGTACTCAATGTACTGTAATGTATTCAACACTCACCTATGTACTGCTTACATTATTAGGTGAAATGTCCATTTGCATGAAGAATTCTTGAAATGACAGATGTAACTTTTTATTCTCCTGTTGTTTTTTCATTTGCTTAGGCAGAATAAGCAGTAATATGCAGGTTGATAGAAAAAGTGTCATAGTATACACATTCCTAGTTGCACAGTTGGCAACAAAACCTAAAAGGAATTATTTGCATGGGTTCAACTACTATCCAAAAATTTTAAAGTACTTACAAGTCTATGGTTCAGCAATGCTCTCAATGCCAGGCCACAGCTGCTGTACTGCGCTGTATACGTGGAGGACACGAAAGTCCAGGATGCAGTGCGCGCCTTCAGCACGGTGCATACATTTACCGACGCTCAAATTGAACACCTGAGTGACCAGCCTTAATGACCAAGCAATGGTTTAAGTTCTTCCATCGTCGCATTCAAAGAGCTATAACGTTTTTATTTTTCCATCTACATAGATGTTATAAGGATTTTTTTATTTTTTTTTGCTTTGCGGGACAAGTTGTATTTTTTAATAGCACCATTTTGGTGTACATATAATTTATTGATTCATTTTTATTAAGTTTTTGTGGGGGTTATAAAAAAAACAGCAATTTCGCCATTCTTTTTTGCGCCATAAATTTACGCCATTTACCGCGTGGTATAAATAACATAAAAACTTTATTTAGTGGTCCTTACTATAGCGTCGATACCAAATTTATATATATTTTTTTATGTTTAACTACTTTTACACAGTAAAAACAGTTTTTTTCTAAATTATTTGTTTTGTGTCGCTATATTTTAAGAGCCATAACGTTTTTATTTTTCTGCTGACATAGGCTACATTCACATAACAGTGAAAAAAATGGCCATTAAAAACTGATGAACTGTCAGTTTTTCATGCCCATTTTGCATTAGAGGGTCTCTACATTTTTATCCATTTCCAGTTCCACAGTGCCCATGTAGATAGCGCCACAGTATACGCTGTAGTTAGTCCCACACCCCTCATATAGCAATCCCTGTAGATAGCCCCCCCTGTAGACAGGGCCGCCATCAGGGGGGTATTAGGGGTACTGGTGTGAGGGGCCCGGCCAAACCTAATTGAAAGGGGGGCCCGGCAACTGCCGCGACATTCTTTTGGTAGGAAAAAATGGGCCCCTGCAATGGGGCCCGTTTTTTTCACCAAAAGAATGTCGTGAGCTGCTGCGGGCCCCCTCCCCTCGTCATGGGGGGCCGTCAAACTCCCGCGCGTGCGCACTCGCGAGCGCGCGCCCACGAACGCCCGCACTCGAGACCGCAGGCGCGCACTTGCAAAAGCCCGGAAGCGCGCACCTGCGATCGCCCGCGCGCGCACCCGCGATCGCCCGCGCGCGCAGCCGCGGACACACATGGACAAAACTTACCTGGAGCCTGGCTGGAGATGAAGGACTGGACATCTGGACCGAAGACCTCGCCTGGAAGACATCGCCGGAAGAGGACTGGAGTGGGAGCAGCTCTTCTGACATGGTGAGTAAATTATCTCAAAGTGCTGTTTATGTATGGCCCTGTTCACACAGTATTTTGCAGGCAAAAAAAAATCTGCCTCAAAATTCCTTAAAGAATTTTGAGGCAGATTTTGACCTGCCCACACTATCACCGCGGGCAAAATGACCATTATGACCTGCCCTCAATCACCGCGGGCAAAAAACGCGGCAAGATAGTGTGGGCAGGTCAAAATCTGCCTCAAAATTCGGTGCGCGGTTCCAGGCGGTCGCCGGTGCGCATGCGCGGGAGTTTGCGGGTGCTCGCGATCGGTCACACGGGCGGCGGTGTTTGACGGCCCCCATGCTACCCAGGGCCGCTATCAAGGGGGGTATTAGGGGTACTGATGTGAGAGGCCCGGCCAAACCTAATTGAAAGGGGGGCCCGCAGCTCATGACATTCTTTTGGTGAAAAAAACGGGCCCCATTGCAGGGGCCTGTTTTTTTTCTACCAAAGGCAAGTAGCAGCAGTTTGCCGGGCCCCCCTTTCAATTAGGTTTGGCCGGGCCTCTCACATCCGTACCCCTAATACCCCCCCTGATAGCGGCCCTGGGTAGCATGATATAGTGCTGGATGGAGTACCGTTAACAGGCGGTGCCACGGTAGGGGGGCCCAGAAAATGTAGCTATATGGGGCCCTGAAATTTCTGATGGCGGCCCTGCCTGTAGATATAGCACCCCCTGTAGATATAGCACACCCCTTGTAGATAGCACCCCTTTTGTAGATAGCATCCCCCCTTGTAGATATCACCCCCTCCCCTGTAGATAGCGCCACTGTTGCTCACTGTAGGTGCGGAATCCATCCAATCCATTTTAGCCAATAGACGGAGCCCCTCATGTCTCTGTCCATATATGGACAGTGACATCAGAAGAGCGGAATCCCCTGCCAGAGCGGGGCGGGAATTCTGCTTCATGTGTAAAGGATCTGCCAGGCACATCTTCGGGGTTAACGCCCATAGATAATCAGTCTGCATCTGCTTCTATGTCTGTGAGACTGACTCCATCTTCCACCACTCAGGGTGGCAGGCTTAGGAGTGGGAGAACCTATCACAGCCTGGCCAGACGGAGCTAGCTCCCGCCCTTTGTCTATTTATACCTGCCTTTCCTGTTCCTCCTTTGCTTGTGATTCTTCTCGTTTGGTTTCCTGGCCCTGCTGCAGCTTCTTGTACCATTGTCCTTGCTTCATATTGACCCCGGCTTGCTGACTACTCTCCTGCTCTGCGTTTGGTACCTCGTACACTCCTGGTTTGACTCGGCTTGTTTACTACTCTTCTGCTCTGCGTTTGGCACCTCGTACTCTCCTGGTTTGTCTCGGCTTGTTCACTTCTCTTGTTGCTCACGGTGTTGCCGTGGGCAACTGCCCCTTTCTCCCCATAGCTCTGTGTACCCTTGTCTGTTTGTCTGTCGTGCACTTATTGAGCATAGGGACCGTCGCCCAGTTGTACCCCGTCGCCTAGGGCGGGTCGTTGCAAGTAGGCAGGGACTGAGTGGTGGGTAGATTAGGGCTCACTTGTCTGTCTCCCCACCCCCGTCATTACACCCGTCACAACCCCTTGACGTCGCTGTTCATATATGGATAGTGACGTCGGTGGCTTCTCCAGGAGCAGAATCCCCTGCCAGAGCGCGGTCTGGCTACCAGGGATTCCGCTCCTACAGGGAGCTCCAGTGGAGCTATCTACGGGGTATGGACAGAGGACTTGCTATCTTCAGGCAGGGGCTGCTATCTAGATAGAGGGGTGCTATCTACAAGATTGGAGTCCCCGGACAGAGATCTTGCGATGCTTTGACCGGGGATTCCATTGTTGAAAGTCCTGACTTCACTGTCCTTCTATGGACAGTAATGTCAAGGGCTTCCCTGGGCTCAGCGCTCAAAGTACCGCAGTGTGTGGGTAATCCTCGGGCAGGATAATTTTTTTACGGCCGCTGCAAGGATTGTTTCCTAAAAAACGGACAGTAAAAACTGATCCTCTGACTTCTATCGGGGCCATCCGGCCTTGAAAACGGCCAAAAATAGGTCATGTTCTATATTTTGACAGCCACTATTTACGGGCCATTGAAAAAACGGCCATGTGAATACACCCATAGAACTCAATTTTTCTGAAAACGGACGTTTTTGACTGTCATGTGAATGTAGCCATATTTCTATGAGGGATTTTTTTGCGGGACGACTTGTATTTTTTTATTATGACCATTTTGGAGTACATATGACTTTTTGATTATTATTTATCAATTTTGTTTAAGGCAGGATGAACAGAAAACAGTAATTCTGTCATTGTTTTTTATTTTATTTTTTATGGTGTTCACCGTTCGGGTTGAATAATGTAATATTTTTATATTTGGGGTCTTTACGGAAGCGGCGATACCAAATATATGTAACTTTTTACTTTTTTTCTTGTTTTTTCATAATAAAGCATATTGTAAGGGGGAAAGTGGGTTTTTATTTTTATTTTTTTACTTGGGATTTTTATTTACGGTATTTATTATAAACTTTATTAAAAAAACATTTTTAAAAAAAATTTGTCCCACTAGGGGACTTTACTATGTGATCATTTGATCGCTTTTATAATACACTGCAATACTTATGTATTGCAGTGTATTATTTATTGCCTGTCAGTGTAAAACTTACAGGCATCTGTTAGGCCATGCCTCTCGCATGGCCTAAAAAGTAAATTCACTGAAGGCAGACCTGGGGGCCTTTGTTGGGCACCCGGCTGCCATAAAAACCATATGCACTCTGAGATCGCATCGCAGGTGTGACGATGGGGTGAGAGAGGGAGCCCCCTCCCTCTAAAACCACTGAGTTGCAGTGGTTGATATTGACCGCCGCATCTGAAGGGTTAAACGCGCGTGATCAAAAATGATTTGGATCCCACCAGAGGTAGCTGAGAGAAGGGAGCTTTTACTGCACCTGGCGGTGCTGCTTTATTCTGATGCAGTGCCGTAAAAAGGCTAATGCATCAGAATAAAGCCTGTTAGTGACACATAAAAACACCAATGGGTGGTCACTAACAGGTTAAATTGCGCTCCCAGACTGTTCCTGGTAGGTCTCCTGTGTTCCATTGTGTCACTTTCACATTGCTTCTCATGTGTTTGCCGATGGATGTGACAACCTGCTTTGGTTGCGGTTAGACATGATGTTGCTATGTGAAGTCATTGTATCCCATTGTAACATCTGGGGACCTCTATCCCCAAAATAGAAGGGGAAGTAGCATGGCTCAAAAGTGTCTTTAGTGATGACCATGGCCTCATATGTATGCTTTGCAACATATCTGGTGTACTGTTCCTTTAAGCGCTATTGTTCCTGTAAAAAGTCATTGTTGTTGTTGTTTCAGCTGTGTTCTGTGTTCATGTGTTCTTGTTCCCTCCAACTTTAGGTGGCACTTGCGCAGTGCTGAAGAGTCTCCCACTATCTGGCAATACATGGGACAAGATAAGTTGCGATGTTCTGCAGTGTGCAGAAAATGTGTCTGACAATGAAGACGTTGTGAGCAAATTACATTGATGTGTTTAATACCTGTTTTAACCAGGTAAGGCAAGGTGCTTGGCTTTTTTGTTTCTAAATTTAGGGCACCGGGATGTACTGGCCCCATATTAAGGCTGCATTTAATATAAAACGGCAGCGAGCCCGCCATTTGGTGTTCATAGTTGGGAGGACGTTTGGAATGACCTGAACTACTGAGTGCTATAGAAAGAGAAGTGTGATTGTGTGAGGGGAAGGTGCTAAAAGCTGCTGTGGAAGTAAATAGAGGTAGTGGACCACCAACTGCTAGGGAACTGGAACTGCAGAAACGGAGTTTGACTGGTGAGGATCGTACTAATCAGTATCACATCACATTGGGCCTGGGGTGGTTACAGATCCTGACAAGGGAGCAGGGTTGGTGTGTGAGGCCCCACTGTGCGGATAGCTTAGCTGAGCAATCAAAGAAAGGGAACGAAGAAGAGGTGTGGCCCAAGAAGTCATAAGAGGTGTACCGGTAATGGCCAGCAGTAGTATATGACAAAAGTAAGAGTCAGTCCACATGGAGGCTTATCAAACCTTAATTAGAAAAGCAGCCAGCAACCACCGGCACAAGGAACAGTGGGCCTGTAGCTTGTAGTGGCATCCACAAATTTGAGGCCTATTATAGCCCTTGTAAGAAAGAGGGATGGCTTTACTGCTGCATCTGTCAGTCACATCAGAACAAGACAGTCATCTTGCCTGCCTGAATCGTAACTAAGTCTGTGCGTCAAGGTAGTGAGAGCATTGTACATACACAGTCAAGTCACATTATTATGACCACCATCGACGGAGTAACCATCGTGTGCAGAACGGATAGCAGCTAGTTGGGCTGGGAGTGACTCAATAAAGTTCTGGTAGATTGTCTGAGGTATCTGGAGCCATGCTGACTGCAGTGGACCCCAGATTTGCTGGAGGGTGCATGGAGGAGGATCCATAGAGTGAACAAGACAATCGAGGTGGTCCCACAGATGCTCAATTGGGTTCAAGTCTGGCGAATGAGGGGGCCAGGGAAGTACTTGGAAGTCTTGGTCATGCTCTTCCAACCAACCACTGTTGGTCATTTCTAGCCGTATGACATGTCGCATTATCTTGCTGGAAGATTCCATCTGCCCCAGGGAAGACAAACAGCATGTATGGGTGGACGTGATCTGCAATGATGGATTGATACCCAAATCAGTTCAGAGTGCCTTCCACATGGATGAGAGGGCCCAGAGAATGCCATGAAAAAATTCCATAGACCATAACGTTGCTGCCACCAGCTTGTGTTCTTCCAGCTAGGGTTGCAGGGTATTGGTTCATTCGTTCGATGAAGCAAAAAATGTGACTCATCAGAGAAGGCAACCCTTTGCTAATCATCGGTGGCCCAATACCGATACTGCTGTGCAAATTGAAGACTTTTTTTCGATGCACCTTTGTTAGCATAGGAGCAGTGACCATTGTGGCGGAACGGGTGACGGTTACAGGCATTGTACCCAAATACAGGTTAAGCTTGCCGCAAACCGTCGCGCTCCCGCCATCCGGGTGCCATAGCTTAGATGGCGCCCGATGCTAGATGTGGATATGTCCCCTCAAACTGCATTACGTTATGTTTGATAACCAGTTGATTTGTATTGTATTGTATTCAGTGCTGCTTCACTGTCCTCCCCCTCTAGGGTTAATCTTATACTGAAGGAGAATGAGTCACAGGCTGAGAGCGGGAACTTGTTTAATGTAAATAAGAAAAAGGGAGGGGTGAGTGAGGGATATAGTGGTGCTGGATGAGTTCTCAGTTTAGTTGCTGCCCAGGAGAGGATGAGATAGCAGTGTGAGCTGCAGGCAGGGGCTGTCTACCTCAGAGATGGTACCTGACCTAGGGACAGTAATAGAGAAAAAGTGCTGGAGTCCCATCTAACTAAGGAGGATCTGGAGACACCCCAAAGGATGAAAGGTACAGTGGAGAGACCCCATAGTGAGGTAGCCTGTCCCATCCAGCCCAGAGGGGAGAAGCAGCGGTACATTGTTTCTATGTGTGTCTGTCCCTGTTAATAAACGCGCCGCTGTGGCTTGTCCCCTGTTAATCTGTGTCGCCTGAATCTATCGCCCACATTCTCTTGGCGTAAACCGACCCCCACTGACCCGGTTTCGCCACATTTGGTGGCAGCGGTGGGATAGATTCAGCCCGTTCTAGGGGAAGCGGCAGGGGATAGGTACCCTGGTACCATCCGGCGCTTCGCGGCCAGACCTCAAGGGCGGACTGCCACACGTGCTGCAGTACAGGGGGACCACAGGCACCTAAATCCCCAGTCATGGAGCCTGACTCTATGGATTCTCCCGGCGGAGCAGAGGCTGTCCCCTATGGCAGCTACCTCCGAATTACACTCCAAGAGCTGTGCCGGTTCCGGCGCATTGCCTTCTCGTCCCGCGACATCAAGGATCGGCTGATTGAGAAGCTCCAAGCCTGGGACCTGGCGAACCCGGCCGAGTTGGGAGAGATGGCCGAGGGTGACGTTGACTACTGCCCCGAAGGACCGGTCAGTCGCCAGGGAACCGGCCGTAGCGCCATCTCGGACGCCCAGGCCCTGCGGATGGGGGATCTGCTGACCGCTCTGAGGCCTCAAAGCTCCGAGGCCGAGCGCCTGATCATCGTTGGGGCCGTGGCCCGTGCAGTGGCACCCCCAGAACCAAAAACCCAAATCCCTGCCGGGCCCCGAAGACCCCAACTACGATACAACGACCTCCCCAAGTTGGATCCTTCGTCCACCGATATCGATGCGCACCTAACCATGCTGGAGACACAGCTACAGGTGCATGACATCCCCACCACCGAATGGGCTCGCTACGTGGGGCCCAGCCTGCAAGGGAGGGCCCTTGAAGTCTACCGGAGCCTAGGTCCAGAGGACGGACGGGACTACGGTTGCCTCCGGGACGCCCTGCTGAAGAGGTATGCGATCACCCCAGAGACTTACAGAGAGCGGTTCCGTAATTTGACGCTCGCCGGCCAGGGTACCCATGTGGAACTGGCAGCCCAGCTCCGCTTAAGCTGCTCCAGGTGGGCCGAGGGGAAGAAGGCCTTCAGTCGGGAGGCCCTGGAGGACCTCGTCATTTTGGAGCAACTCCTCTCCAGGATGGAGGTCCCCGTTCGTGCCTAGGTCGCGGACCGCCACCCCAGCACTCCTGAAGATACCGCCACCCTGGCCGACGAGTTCTTGGCCCACCAACCCCAGTGGAGAAGCCTTCCGCGCCAGGACCAACGCCGAGAGCTCCGAGCCCCTACCAAAATAGCGGAACCACCCCGGCCAACTTCGATGAGACCCCAGCCGCTGCCTACGGCTGCCCCGATCCCTCCAAGGGTCTGCGGCCCTACGGACTCCCGCCAGTGTTATGGGTGCCACCAGCCGGGGCACATCCGACGGGACTGCTCCCTGGCCCAATCAACGGTGCCCTTTCCCAGACCAACCGCAACCCGGGTCGCCTTTTGCCCGGAGGCGGGCGACCCTGAAGAGTGTGACCACCTCCTAGATGCACCAGAGGTGGAGGAGGTGGTCTACCACGTAGAGCTTGCGAGCCTCGTGATGAACCAGATCCCTGCCAACATGCAGGGCCACCGACAGCCCGTGGTGCTGGGACGCCGCACCGTCCATGGACTCCGTGACTCGGGGGCATCCCTCACCCTGGTAAGAGCGGACCTGGTTCCCCAGGCTAAGGTTCTTCCCCAGCGATTAGCCCGGATTGCCCTGGCGGACGGACAGCAGCGGTCCATTCCCCGCGCCAGAGTCTACCTGGACTGGGGCCCCGGAAAAGGGGAGGTCGAAGTCGGGCTCATGCCGGATCTCCCCGCCGATGTCTTATTGGGGAACGACCTTGGGAACGGTCTCACAAGTCAGTTCGCGGGGGCCGTGACCCGCAGCCAAGCCCGGGAGAACCTTTACCGGCCTCCACCACCGACCCGTGTAACCACCGAGGCTCCTCTCCCGGAAGCCCCGCCCCCCGAACCGCCGGTGGTAAGTACCCAAGCCCCTGACGCCTCACAACTGACCGACCCGACGAACCCCCCGACAGACCTGGGGGAGGTGGATAGGGTCGCTTTTAGGGAGGCCCAGCATACGGATCCTTCCCTGTCCTCTGCCCGTAGCCTGGCCGATCGACCACCCAGTGGAGGGGCCCAGGCAGGGTTCCAGTGGGACAACAGGCTGTTGTACCGGGTCGAAGCCCCGACCAAGCCCGAGTCGCCCTGGACCACCTCCAAACAGCTGCTTGTTCCCCAAGCCTACCGTGCACGACTGTTAGCCCTGGCCCACGATATACCCGCGGCAGGTCACACTGAGACCAGGTCCACCAGGGCCCGGCTCTCGAAGGCTTTCTTTTGGCCAGGGCTGACTGAGGACGTGCGGCGGTACCGAGCTTCGTGCCCTGTCTGCCAACGGGTGGCGGGGGCCCCGCGCAAGGTGCCGCTCAAGCAGCTGCCCCTCATCTGAGAGCCCTTCCAGCGGGTGGCCATAGATCTGGTTGGCCTCACGAGGTCGACACTGGAGGACCCCGACCCCTGAGGCAGCCCGCGTTCCGAGTGGCTCCCTCAGTGCTGACCGCGATGAGAAAAGAAGTAGAAGAAATGCTGGAGATGGGGGTCATTATACCATCTCACAGTCCTTGGGCCGCCGGAGTTGTGTTGGTCCCCAAGAAGGACAAAACCACGAGGTTCTGTGTAGACTACCGGCGGCTGAACGAGGTAACCGTTACGGATGCCTATCCGATGCCCCGGATTGATGAGCTGCTCGATAGGCTGGGAGGGGCACGCTTCGTGTCCACTCTGGATCTCAGCAAGGGCTACTGGCAGATTCCTCTGACCAAGGAAGCCCAAGAGCGCTCGGCGTTCATCACCCCATTTAGCCTGTTTGAATTTACGTGCATGCCGTTCGGGATGAAGAACGCCCCCGCGACCTTCCAGAGGGTGGTCGACCGGATCCTCGTGGGGTGTCAGGAGTTTGCCCAGGCCTACCTGGACGATATCGCTATCTTTAGCGAGACTTGGGAGGAACACTTGGGGCACGTGGCGCAGATCCTGGAGCGCATCCGGTACGCCGGCCTCACCATCCGCCCCGACAAGTGCCAGATGGGGATGGCAGAAGTCGCCTACCTGGGGCACCGAGTGAGCAGCGGACAGATCCGCCCCGAGCCGGCCAAGGTGGAGGCCATTCTTCATTGGCCCCGGCCGGCCAACCAGAAGCAGGTTAGGGCCTTTCTGGGAGTCACAGGGTACTACCGAAAATTCATCCCGCAGTATAGTACCCTGGCCAAGCCCTTGACCGACTTGACGTCCAAAAGGTTCAGTCGACTGATGCCCTGGTCCCCTGACTGTGAGGCGGCCTTCGGGAGCCTTAAGACTGCCCTCTCCACCTCCCCTGTCCTGGCTGCCCCTGACTTCCACCGGCGGTTCATAGTCCAAACCGATGCCTCAGACGTCGGACTGGGAGCAGTACTGAGCCAAGTGGACCAGGCGGGCCACGAACACCCGGTCGCGTACCTCTCCCGGAAGTTGCTGGACCGAGAGAGGGCATACGCAACCATTGAGAATGAGTGCCTGGCTGTCGTGTGGGCTCTAAAGAAGCTTCAGCCCTACGTTTATGGGAGGGAGTTCACAATAGTCACAGACCACAGTCCTCTCAGTTGGTTGACAATGGGCGTTTACTACGGTGGAGCCTGGCCTTACAATCCTATAACTTTACCATCTCTCATAAAAAGGGCCGGGACCACGGGAATGCTGATGGACTCTCTCGGCAGCAGGACACTGATGGGCGGAGACTGACAGCACCGGGCCCAGATCTCATCACTGACCCGACAGAGGGTCAGCAGGACTGATTCTGGATCTAAGCTGGGGGAGGTCTGTGGCGGAACGGGTGACGGTTACAGGCATTGTACCCAAATACAGGTTAAGCCTGCCGCAAACCCTCGCGCTCCCGCCATCCGGGTGCCATAGCTTAGATGGCGCCCGGTGCTAGATGTTGATATGTCCCCTCAAACTGCATTACGTTATGTTTGATAACCAGTTGATTTGTATTGTATTGTATTCAGTGCTGCTTCACTGTCCTCCCCCTCTAGGGTTAATCTTATACTGAAGGAGAATGAGTCACAGGCTGAGAGCGGGAACTTGTTTAATGTAAATAAGAAAAAGGGAGGGGTGAGTGAGGGATATAGTGGTGCTGGATGAGTTCTCAGTTTAGTTGCTGCCCAGGAGAGGATGAGATAGCAGTGTGAGCTGCAGGCAGGGGCTGTCTACCTCAGAGATGGTACCTGACCTAGGGACAGTAATAGAGGACAAGTGCTGGAGTCCCATCTAACTAAGGAGGATCTGGAGACACCCCAAAGGATGAAAGATACAGTGGAGAGACCCCATAGTGAGGTAGCCTGTCCCATCCAGCCCAGAGGGGAGAAGCAGCGGTACATTGTTTCTATGTGTGTCTGTCCCTGTTAATAAACGCGCCGCTGTGGCTTGTCCCCTGTTAATCTGTGTCGCCTGAATCTATCGCCCACATTCTCTTGGCGTAAACCGACCCCCACTGACCCGGTTTCGCCACAACCATCCATCTACTTCGGAGCCCTATACGCAGTAGGTTTCGCTGAACTTTTGTTTTAGACACACGTGTGGTAGCCCCCTGATTGATTTTCATGGTGAGCTGCTCCACTGTAGCGTGTCGCTCAGCCCTCGCGCACCTTCATAGCCGACGTTAACCTCTCACATCAATGGCACGTGGTGCGCCGCAGTTTCCACGTCGGTTATTCCCAATGGTGCCAATTGTCCACTCACGATACACTTACACCACATCAGCAGGCGAACAGTTCACACACTGCGCTGTTTGAGAAATACTGCCACCCTTGAACCGAAAGCCAATAATCATCCCTTTTTGCAACTCGCCCCTTTTAACCATGACAACGAGTGATATGTGTTCAGCCAATCGCACAGCTTATATACCCACCAAGCCAGCACACAACACATCACTTTCTTCATGGGCTACGCGCTGCCGACGTCGAAAGTAGAAAGTGGTCATAATAATGTGACTCGACTATGTATATCATAACCAATTTTTGTTCCTAACAGAGTGGTAAGAAATTTCCATTGCCGTATGCACCATGAGCACTGGAAAAATAACTGTATATATTTTTAAATGCTAAGAAAAAGTTGGCACTCTAACTTTCTGTTTCGTTTCATCTCTCCCCGTGACATCCCTGGGGGCTATCCACCATCGCATGCCACTACTATGTCATGATACCATCTAGCTCTAGTCACACTTATAGCTCTTTAAAGGGGTGACTCACTGACATTTTACACAAATGAAGCCAGACTGGCAATCAGGTGATCATGAGTCCAGCTTTATATACCCCTGATTATTACAGTTGCAACTAGCAAGACATTTCTCCTGCAATGGCTTCTGCATGGGAAATGCAGACTGACATTATAAAGGGATGGCTGTTGATGTAATAAATGTATGAACGGGGTCTGCTAGAGCGAGAACCACTGAAACAAGGCAGCTGTCCGCTCTGACTGATGGAGATAGGTCCCAAATGGGGTATTCCCCTTTATGACTTTAGGCACCGGGACTAAGGTGTGACTGCCACCACGGCCGGCCTTACATTCTACAATGCCCTGTGTGAGACTTTCTACCGGAGCGTCGCCATTATATTGTGCACACTCATACAATGTACAAATAACCATACCATACAGTATAAGTGACATACAGTATGGTGCCATATGTTATCCAAATAACAAATGCATACAGTTGCCTAAATACCGATTCTATACAGTGCTGCCGCTACTACCATACCCTGCACAAATAATAGGGATTGTGTGGCACTGCTACTTAGACACTATACAGTCTAAGTAAATGCCACCAGTGTTCAAATAATACCAACATATAGAAACCAAATAACATCTATCTATCTATCTATCTATCTATCTATCTATCTATCTATCTATCTATCTATCTATCTATCTATCTATCTATCTATCTATCTATCTATCTATCTATCTATCTATCTATCTATCTATCGAGTGCTGCCGCTACTACCATACCCTGCAAAAATAATAGGGATTGTGTGGCACTGCTACTTAGACACTATACAGTTTAAGTAAATGCCACCAGTGTTCAAATAATACCAACATATAGAGACCAAATAACATCTATCTATCTATCTATCTATCTATCTATCTATCTATCTATCTATCTATCTATCTATCTATCTATCTATCTATCTATCTATCTATCTATCTATCTATCTATCTAATAACACTATAATCTATACTGTTATACAATGTCTAAATTAAATGGCTATACAATTAACATTAAAGTGGACCTGTCCCTAGGTCATATAAGTTGAACTAGTTATCTGACCTGAATATCACTGTCTCGCTGATTCCAGCTTTGGTTTTTTTCCTGGACCCCCATTCCAGAGATTTGGCCCACTGCTATGTTGACACACTATATGTTAAAGAGGCTCTGTCACCAGATTTTCAAACCCCTATCTCCTATTGCAGCAGATCGTCGCTGCAATGTAGATAACAGTAACGTTTTTTGTTTTTTTTTAAAACTAGCATTTTTGGCCAAGTTATGACCATTTTTATATTTATGCAAATGAGCCTTTCTTAAGTACAACTGGGCGTGTTTAAAGTTATGTCCAAGTGGGCGTGTATTGTGTGTACATCTGGGCGTTTTTACTTGTTTTACTAGCTGGGTGTTGTGAATAGAAGTGTATGATGCTGACGAATCAGCATCATCCACTTCTCTTCGTTACCAGCCAGCTTCTGGCAGTGCACAGACACACAGCGTGTCCTCGCGAGATCACGCTGTGACGTCACTCACTTCCTCCCACAGGAACTTCATCGCGTCGGATGAGCGAGGACACGCTGTGTGTCTGAACTGCCAGAAGCTGGGTGGTAACGAAGAGAAGTGGATGATGCTGATTCGTCAGCATCATACACTTCTATTCACAACGCCCAGCTAGTAAAACAAGTAAAAACGCCCAGATGTACACACATAATACACGCCCACTTGGACATAACTTTAAACACGCCCAGTTGTACTTAAGAAAGGCTCATTTGCATAAATATAAAAATGGTCATAACTTGGCCAAAAATGCTCGTTTTTGAAAAAAACAAAACGTTACTGTTATCTACATTGCAGCGCCGATCTGCTGCAATAGGAGATAGGGGTTTGAAAATCTGGTGACAGAGCCTCTTTAAGTTGCTGTAGTTAGCCAAGAGGGTGGAACTAGTTTCCCTGCCTCTGATGCTGATCAATCAGCACGAGGCAACTTAAGGGTAGTTCCCTTTTGACTAACTACTGCAAATTAGCATATAGGAAGCCAACACAACAGTGGGTCATATCTCTAGAATGGGGGTGTCCAGGAAAAAAAACAAAAACGCTATTGAAGGACTCTAGGGCTCTCTAACCATACTCTTCGTTGTTAGATAAGCGCTAACAATGACAGTACATTATAGTTAAAACAAAACAACCTTTGGGGCTAAAAAATAAATACATTTATTAAAAAAAAATGTAATGTTAGGCCTAGTTCCCACTGAGTTTTTTTGCGCGGTTTTTGACGCAGAAAACGCCTCCCATTTATTTCAATGGGAGGCAGATGCATTTTTTTCCCGCGAGCAGAAAAAAATCCTCGCAGGAAGAAAAAAATACATGCTATTTCTTCAGGTGTTTTAAATATATACAATAAATCCGAAACATAACATGGTATACACTTATTAACTATCCTCACAGCATTTATGATGATTGGTGTAAAAAAAAAAAAAAACTGTAGCAGAATTTTTTTTTTACAACATTCTTCCCCATCAAAAAAATTGTAAGTAAATTATACAATGAAATATATTTACAAGAAATGGCATGTAAATAAAGTATAACTCATTCCGCTAAATACAAAGACTTGTACACCTACGTAAATCAAAAATAAATAAATAATTGTTTAGACTGCCAGAATGCAAAGAGGCAAAATACAAAAAATGTTCATGTCCTCAACAGGTTAAGGCTACATTCCCACGAGCGTGACCGATTTAAGCGCGTAAATCTGTCCGCGTGCATTGCATTTTTACATCAGCTTTGTGTGGGGCATGTTTTTTTCACGCACTTGCAAGCACCTTCTTTTTTTTTTTTCAATGTAATTGATGCGTGAAACACGGACAGCACACGGATGCTTTTCACGCAACCATTGACTTCAATGGGCGACTACGTGCATGAAAGCGCACCAATATGGGACATGCAACGGACACACGATGCGTGAAAAACAACGCATGTGTGAATGGCCTCATTAAAATCAATGAATCCGTGTGCTGTGAGTTGTTTCAATGCACATCACACGGACGAGAATCACGCTCATCTGAACGAGCCCTAATACCGAGTAATGTATAAATGCCACATCCTACATGGCAATAGGCATCCTACCACAGTTTGTACATCTCCTGACTGCTACTTCTAGACGGATAATGCGTCATGTCATCTCAGGCTGGTACCAAGAACATGACAATGAGTTCAGCGTACTCCAATGGCCTCCACAGACGCCAGATCTCATTCCAATACAGCACATTAGGGATGTAGTAAAAGGGAGATACGCAGCACAAATATTCAGCCAGGAACTGAGTAATGCTATTAGGTCGATGTGGACGATTTATCTCTATGATATGTCTCTAGTCTAACTAGTTTATTCCAATCCATTGGAGTGCTACTCAGTACTAGCAGGGCGAAGATGATAACGTGGCCACTGGGTATGCTTTATAAAATGGTATCATTCAATACTGCAGTGTAATACGCACATTGTGTTTTAATAATAGTGCTTTTTAAAATGACGTGATGCTTTTATAGGTTGCCATGGAAAATGCTGTGGAAATTGCGTAAGTTCTCTGTTTAGATGGCACAAAGAAACAGTAGATATATCGCTCCTTATTGGCAGGCATCCATTATAATGTCAAGAAGTTAAAGAGCAGAGTATAAGCAGAAAGAAAGCACAGTAGATGACTTTTTAAGCATTTGAAGATCTCTCTGCTTGAAATATTTTCCTAATCTTAATACCAACCAACACAGAAGAACACAGACTGCGCTGTTATACACATAAAAGATGCTATATTTCCAGGTCTTTACAAGCTATAGTGATGCATTTATTTATTATTCTATTGCCTGATTTTTTATATATTAAAATGATGTTTTTGCTATACAAACTCAACTCTGAATAATTGCAATACCCACTTTTTGTCTGAGAGATTCCTAATGTACAAATGTAGCAGAGATGAGTTTGCCAAAGAAGGAAAATTGAGTTTGTAATTTGGTATAATGCAATTTAAAGTCACAAGGTTTCAAAACACAGTAAAATTATAAATTTGGCTCTGCTATACCTGTATTCATTTTCTAGTCCCCAGTTGTGATGGGATTTTTCCATTATACGTGATAAATAAAACAGGGATTGGATTTTTCCATTATACGTGATAAATAAAACAGGGATTCACCATTTTATTTCCCTATCTACTGTATGACTTTCACACATTATTGCCAAATTCGTAGGATTTGTCATAATTATCATATCAGAATAGCAGGTCATTCTGTAAAAATTGAGAAATGGATGACTTGCAAAATATTTACTGTAGTGTGTCTGTGCATATGGCATCAATCATACATGTCATCAATTGCTTGCCTAATATATTTATGTAAGGTAACAAAGTAGAAATAACAAAAATGGGAAAAATTTGGTAATAAAAGCCCTCGTGCTCGGGTAAATTCACCCACGGCCGAATTTGCTGTAGAAATTTATGCAACAAAAAATCAGTACGATTCATCTGAATGTGGTTGTTTCTGCAGCAGGTGTATGGATTTCTGCAAGTTATATTCTGATGAATGGAACTGGTTTTCAGTTGCAGAAATTCCAGCAACAAAATCTGAAGCGTGTAAATTCTCTCTAAGGCCAGGATCCCACAGGTCGGATACGCTGCATAAAAGTGAGCAGCTTATCCTACCTGGAACCCGCAGCACCTTCCGTCTGAAAAATCGCACCACATTCGGACGGAATTTCCGCTGAGGAAAGCAGCAGTAACACCCGCTCATACTTGCGTAGGACGTTGTTATGGCAACGCGTCCCTCCTGCGCAGTCTGGTCCGGCCTCCCTGGATGATGCTGCAGCCCATGTGACCGCTGCAGCCTGTGAATGGCTGCAGTGGTCACATGGGATGAAATGTCATCCCAGGAGGCCGGACTGCAGGAAAAAGGAGGTCCTGGTTAGGTATGATATATTTTTCCGTAGTTGCGATTTTTGCAGAGTAATCGCTGCAAATACGCCGCAAAAGTCGAAACACTTGGCTTTCTGTTGCAGGTTTTGCATCCCCATTGACGTCAGTGGGGAAAACCCGCAATAAAAAATAAACAAAAACGCAGCATAAATTGACATTTACAATTAAATTACGCACCGCAGGTCAATTTATTAATGTTTACACTGCAGGGTTTTTTTCTGCAGCGTGGGTATGATATTTTCTGAATCTCATCCACTTTACTGCTACTGTAAATGCTGCGGAATTTCCAAACAGAATTCCGCTGTGGAAGTTCCACAGCGTTTACACTACATGGGAACCCGGTCTAATAGGCAAATTTCAGGAAAAAAATATGTATTTATGTCGCCGCATTCCAAGAGCCATAACTCTTTTATTTTATCGTCGACGTAGTTGTATATGAGCTTGTTTCTTGCGGGACGAGTCATATTTTTTATTGGAACCATTTAGGGGCACAAATATATTATTGATTAACTTTTATTATTTTTTGGGGGGGTAGGAAATAAAAAAACAAACTATTCCATTTGTATCAGTGTGATTGGTACAACTTGGACAGAGACATCAAGGAGCGCTCCAGGAGCAGAATCCCCGGCCACACGGGGATTCCGCTCCTTCAGGGAGCTACAGTGGCATTATCTACAAGGGGGCTGTGGGCTGTGTGGCACTACCTGCAAGGGGGCTGTGTGCCACTACCTACAAGGGGGCTTTGGGCTGTGTGCCACTACCTACCAGGGGGCTGTGGGCTGTGTGACACTACCAACCAGGGGACTGTGGGCTGTGTGGCACTACCAACCAGGGGGCTGTGTGGCACTACCAACCAGGGGGCTGTGGGCTGTGTGGCACTACCAACCAGGGGGCTGTGGGCTGTGTGGCACTACCAAACAGGGGGCTGTGGGCTGTGTGGCACTACCAACCAGGGGGCTGTGGGCTGTGTGGCACTACCAACCAGGGGACTGTGGGCTGTATGGCACTACCATCCAGGGGGCTGTGGGCTGTGTGGCACTACCAACCAGGGAGATGTGTGGCGCTACCAACCAGGGGACTTTGTGGAGCTACTAACCAGGGGGCTGTGTGGCGCTACCAACCAGGGGGTTGTGTGGCGCTACCAACCAGGGGCTGTGTGACACTACCAGCAGGTGGCTGTGTTGCGCTCCCTACCGGGGGGCTGTGTGGCAATCCCTACCAGGGGGCTGTGTGGCGCTCCTTACCACGGGGCTGTGTGGCGCTACCAACCAGGGGGCTGTGTGGCGCTACCAACCAGGTGGGTGTGTTGCGCTCCCTACCAGGGGGCTGTGTGGCGATCCCTACCGGGGGCTGTGTGGCGCTCCCTACCTGAGGGCTGTGTGGCGCTCCCTACGTGAGGGCTGTGTGGCGCTCCCTACCGGGGGCTGTGTGGCGCTCCCTACCTGAGGGCTGTGTGGCGCTCCCTACCTGAGGGCTGTGTGGCGCTACCAACCAGGGGGCTGTGTGGCGCTACCAACCAGGGGGCTGTGTGGCGCTACCAACCAGGTGGCTGTATTGAGCTCCCTACCAGGGGGCTGTGTGGCGATCCCTACCAGGGGGCTGTGTGGGGCTCCCTACTAGGGGGCTGTGTGGTGATCCCTAACAGAGGGCTGTGAGGTGCTCCCTACCAGGGGGCTGTGTGGCGCTATCTACAAGGGGGCTGTGTGGCGCTATCTACAAGGGGGCTGTGTGGCGCTATCTACAAGGGGCTGTGTGGCGCTACCTACAAGGGAGCTGTGTGGCGCTGCCTATAAGGGGGCTGTGTGGTGCTACCTACAAGGGGGCCGTGTGGTGCTACCTGCAAGGGTGCAGTTTGGCGCTACCTACAAGGGGGCTGTGTGGTGCTACTTACAAGGGGGCTGTGTGGCGCTACCTACAAGGCGCTGTGTGGCGCTACCTACAAGGGGCTGTGTGGCGCTACCGACAGCAGGAAATGGTGGGCTGATGGTCATTTTAATGCGAGTCGGGGGCTGATGGTAATTTTACTGCGAGTGGGGGGCTGATGGTCATTTTACTGTGAGTGGGGGGCTGATGGTCTTCAACTGGTTTCCGCCTCTGACCTCCAATTGAAATTAATAGGAGGCAGAAAATACCTGCGGCGCCCGTTCAGAGTTTTTTTGCCTGCGTTTTTTGCATTCGTCTTTTGCATCAATGGCTTAAGAAAAAACACAAAAAAAAGGTCAAACAATGCTGTCAGTTCCTGAAGGAATTTTGAGGCAGATTTTTTTGCCTTACAAAAAAAGTGTGTAAACATACCCTACGAGTGTAGTGCTTTTTTTTTTTTTTTGCCGTCTTTGGTCTTTCTCAAAACATTTTGTTGTAGGGGTACCCTGAGGAAATTTTATTTTTCCAGTGCTGCCTCGAGTCCAAAAGCTATGGGGGGCATTATACTATATGTGGCAGCCATGGGGGCATTATAATGTATGGTGGGGCATTATATTTTATAGGGGCATTATATTGTATGGGGTGCATTATACTGTATGGGGCACCTATGTGTGGCAATATACTGTGGGGGCAGCTATGCGGGCATTATACTGTGGGGCGCTAATGGGGGCATTATACTGTGTGGGGCAGCTATGAGGATTTTATACTGTGTGGAGTCAGCTATGGGGCATTATACTGTGGGGGCAGCTATGGGGAGCATTATACTGTAGTATTCATAAGGGTCTGTCGGGCAAGGCGGATGGGCATAAGCGTGCACAGGAGTCCGGTGGTGTTGGGGAGGGATAGGGGGGCCCAAGATGAATTCTTGCCTCAGCGCAAATAAGACTTTAGCTACGCCCCTGTTCAGAATCATAACATTTTCTTTCTTTTTTTGCCAGTCAAATTTTATCAGCCAAAACTTTTTTATCTTTTTTTTTCTAAGATCTTATTTTTTTTAATGTAATGAGTTGTAGATTTTTGGGAATCATTTTGAGATGCATTTTATTTCACATGTAATTCATATACATTTTTTTATATTGGTGTAATACTTATGGAAAAAAAGCAATTAGGGCATTGCTTTTTCACCTTCTTTTACATCGTTCACTGATAATAACTGATTTGGTTTACTGTATTCAACGGTTGCAGGGATACCAAATATATATATTTTAATTTTTTTGGTATATTTGTTTGATAAATAAATGTTTATTAAAAAGCAAACAAAAACATTCATTATTTTATTTAATTGTGTGACTTTATTTTTTATTTACAATTTGTATATGAATTTAATTGAAAATGTTTTGTTTTTTAAGTCCCACTAGGGACTTTCATCTATTATTTTTAACTGTATTGTATCGGAAATATATCATATGTACAAAAGTATCGTCACACACCTCTTAACCATTGCATTTAAGTGTTTCTGTCCCATTGAAACAGGTGTCTTTGTAAACATTTGTGGAAGAATGGGTCATTCTAAAGGGTCATTCTAAATAGCTCACTGAATTTGAGCGTGATACTAAAAAAGGATGTCACCGGTGTAACAAGTCAGTTTGTTAAATTTCTTCCCTCCTAGATATTTCACGATCAACTGTGTGTCATTGCAAAGTGGAAGTGTTTAGAAACCACAGCACCTCAGCCATGAAGTGGCAGACTACGTAAAGTTACAGATGGGATTCGCCAAGTGCTGAGATGCATTTTGCGAAAAAGTCGCCAACGCTCTGTTGACTCAATATCTGCAGAGTTCCAAACCTCCTCTAGCACGCAATCCTTACATCCCCAAGCACAATGCCCAGCGGCAAATGGAGTATTGTAAAGCAGGCTGCCACTGGACCCTGGAGAAATGGAAACTTGTTCTGTGGCGTGACAAACTACGCTTTTCTATCTGTCAGTCTGATGGATGAGTCTGGGTTTGGTGAAATGCCAGAAGAACATTACCTGCCTGACTAAAGTTTGGTGGAGGAGGGATAATGCTATGGGGTTCTTTTTGAGGGGTTGATTTAGGCCCCTTATTTCCAGTGAAGGAAAATCTTAATGCTTCAGCATACCAAGACATTTTGGACAATTTTATGCTTTCAACTTTGTGGGAACAATTTGGTGAATGCCCTTTTTTGTTTCAGCATGACTGTGCCCCTATGCACAAGGCAAGGTTCATAAAGACATGGTTGGATACACTGGTTGTGGAAGAACTTGTCTGCTCCGCACAGAGCCCTGAACTCAACCCCATTAAACATCTTTGTGATGACTCTCTGGTCCAACATCAGTGAATTACCTCACAAATGTTCTTCTGGATAAATGGGAAAAATTCCCACAGACCAAACGCCAAAATTTGTAGAAAGTCTTCTCAGAAGAGTGGAAGCTGTTTTAGCTGGAAAAGAGATGACCAACTCCATATTAATACCTATAGATTTAAAATGGGATGTCATAAAAGTGAGACCTCACAGGTCTTTTGCAGAATTTATTAGAATTAGGCCGTGAAAATGAATATCAACATTTTTCCCACTATAATGTTGAATTTTTTAAATTTTCATAAAGAAGAAAGGAGGAAAAAGCACCCCAAAATTTGTAAAGAAATTTCTTCCGAGTACGGCTATATCCCACATGTGGTCATAAATGTTTTTTTATTAGAAATGAATGAACCCTTTCTGGACTGATCCATTTGTTGCTTTTTTATTTTAGTTTTTCACTCCCCGCCTTCCAAGAGCCATAACTTTTTTCATTTTTCCATCAATAGAGTTGTGTGAGTGCTTATTTTTTGCGGGATGAGTTGTATTTTCTATTGACTACATTTAAAGTACTGGGAAACTGAAATAAAATTATTTGCATGCTGAAACTGGAAAAAAAATGCATGTTTTTTGGGGTTTCGTTTTTACGGCTTTCACCGTGCGATAAAAACGTCAACTTAATTTTTTTCTGAGACAATACGATTAAGGTCATACCAAATTTATACCGTTTTTTTTTAGATTTTACTACTTTTACAAAGTAAAAACTATTTGTTAAAGAAAAAAACGTTTTGTTTCACCATATTCTGAGAGGCATAACTTTTTTTATTTTTTGGTCGATTGAGCAGGGTGAGGGCTTATTTTTTGCGGGACGAGCTGTAGTTTTTATTGATACCATATTTGGGTACATACAACTTTTTGAGCACTTTTTTATTAAAATTTTTTTACACTTTTTGGCACGTTTATAATTTTTTATTATTTATGGCGTTCACCATGTGAAATAAATAATGGTATATTGTAATAGTTCAGACTTTTACGGACGTAGCGATACCAATTTTGTGTATTTTTTTTAATTTTATACATTGCTTTAGCGAAAAAATGGGAAAAGGGTTTTCTTTTGGACTTTAAATATTTATTTAATTTTTTTCACTAATAACTTTATTTACTTTTTTTTTTTACACATTTTATTAGTCCCCCTAGGGGACGTCAACCAGCGATCATTAGATTGCTGGTACAATACACCTGCAATACTAATGTATTGCAGTATATTGTCATTTTTACAGGCTCCTGTAACAGCGCTGTTCCTGTCCGCAACTAATGGCATGGGCTCAGCACGTTAGCTCGCTCCATACATCACCCCCCAACACCATGACATGCTATTAAGTCGTGGTGCATGAAGGGGTTAATGCGCATCGGATGGTGCGGAGTGAAAATTAAAATTTTCCACTGGTATGCCATTTTAGTGCACAATACACCGCATTCCAAATTATTATTCAAATGTTAGTTTTCGCTGATTTTCCTAAATAGTCGATGCAAATGACAGTCAGTATAATCTTCAAGCCATCAACTGTTGGAGTATAATGCTAATTTTATTAAACAAATCTCCTAATGATAACAGATTTTTTGTTAGAAGAAAAAAACCCTCAAAATGCACTATTTCAAATTATTATGCACAACAGAGATCAAAACATTTTAAAGGTTGTAAAGAGAACTAAAATGGTCATTTGTTGAATTTGCAGCATCAGGAGGTCATATTTACAGAAATCAAAAGCTCTTTCAATCAAAAAAAACTTAACAGGCCAAGTTACATGTTAACATAGGACCCCTTCTTTGATATCACCTTCACAATTCTTGCATCCATTGAATTTGTGAGTATTTGGACAGTTTCTGCTTGAATATCTTTGCAGGATGTCAGAATAGCCTCCCAGAGCTTCTGTTTTGATGTGAACTGCCTCCCACCCTCATAGATATTTTGCTTGAGGATGCTCCAAAGGTTCTCAATAGGGTTGAGGTCAGGGGAACATGGGGGCCACACCATGAGTTTCTCTCCTTTTATGCCCATAGCAGCCAATGACACAGCATGAGATGGTGCATTATCATGAATGAAGATAATTTTGCTACGGAAGGCACGGTTCTTCTTTTTGTACCACGGAATAAAGTGGTCGGTCATAAACTCTACCTACTTTGCAGAGGTCATTTTCACACCGTCAGGGACCCTAAAGGCCTACCAGCTCTCTCCCCATGATTCCAGCCCAAAACATGACTCTGCCACCTCCTTGCTGACGTCGCAGCCTTGTTGGGACATGGTGGCCATTCACCAACCATCCACTACTCCATCCATCTGGACCATCCAGGGTTGAACGGCACTCATAAGTAAACAACACGGTTTGAAAATTAGGCTTCATGTATTTCTGAGCCCACTGCAATCGTTTCTGCTTGTGAGCATTGTTTAGGGGTGGCCGAATAATAGCTTTATGCACACTTGCAAACCTCTGTAGGATTCTACACCTTGAGGTTCGCGGTACTCCAGAGGCACCAGCGGCTTCAAATACCTGTTTGCTGCTTTGCAATGGCATTTTAGCAGCTGCTCTCCTAATCCTATTAATTTGTCTGGCAGAAACATTCCTCATTATGCCTTTAAATGAACGAACCCGTCTGTGCTCTGAATCAGCCACAAATCTTTTCACAGTACGATGATCACGCCTAAGTTTTCTTGAAATATCCAATGTTTTCATACCTTGTCCAAGGTATTGCACTATTTCACGCTTTTCGGCAGCAGAGAGATCCTTTTTCTTTCCCATATTGCTTGAAACCTGTGGCCTGCTTAATAATGTGGAACGCCCTTCTTAAGTAGTTTTCCTTTGATTGGGCACACCTGGCAAACTAATTATCACAGGTGTCTGAGATGAATTACAATGATCCAAAGAGCCCTAAGGCCCCATGCACACGAACGTAAAAACGCCCGTAATCACGGGCCGTAATTACGGCCCGTAATTATGGACCCATAGACTTCTATTGGCCACGGGTACCTCCCCGTATGCTTACGGGAAGGTGCCCGTGCCGTTGAAAAATATAGAACATGTCCTATTTTAGGCCGTAATTACGGCACGGGCAGGCCCATAGAAGTCTATGGGGCTCCCGTAATTACGGGTGACTACGTGTGTGCACCCGTAATTACGGGAGCGTTGCTAGGCGACGTCAGTGTATAGTCACTGTCCAGGGTGCTGAAAGAGTTAAACAATCGGCAGTAACTCTTTCAGCACCCTGGACAGTGGCTACCGATCACAATATAGATAAAGCTGTAAAAAAACAAAAAGACGTTCATACTTACCCAGAACTCCCTGCTTCTTCCTCCAGTCCGGCCTCCTGGGATGACGTTACAGCCCATGTGACTGCTTTAGCCAATCACAGGCCAATCACTGGCTGCAGCGGTCACATGGACTTCCGCGTCATCCAGGGAGGTCGGACTGGATGTCAAGAGAGGGACGCATCACCAAGACAACGTCCGGGTAAGTATGTATTTCTTTTACTTTTACTACGGAAAGGGCTGTCCCTTCTCTTTATCCTGCACTGATAGAGAGAAGGGCTGCTGATTAGTGCAGTGCAATTTTGCAGCGAAAACGTGCCCGTAAATACGGGTGGAATACTGGTGACACCGGACCTGTATTTACGGGCATGGGTCCATAAATACTGGTGCAATACGGGTCGAATACGTGTGACCAAGGACCCGTATTTACGCCAGTATTTATGGGAGGACAAAAATAAGTTTGTGTGCATGAGGCCTAAGACACAATACCATCCATGAGTTTAATTGAAAAATGAATAATTTAATGTTTATGACACTTAAATCTAATGTGCATAATAATTTGGAACACGGTGTATGTTGTGCCCAGTTTGTGCCACTGAAGACAAATACATCATAATATATTAATCGGGTTCTCCCGGGAATGGCGATGCCAAATCTGTGGACGTAAATTGTTGTTCGGGCACGCTGTGGGGTTAATAAGGGAGGGAGCGCCATTTGGCTTTTGTAGCACAGATTTAGCTAGGTAGTTGTTTTGTTTTGGGTTTTGCTGGTATTTCAGTTTATAATGTGGGGGCATATGTAAGCTGTGCGGAGTACATCATGGCATAATAAGAGGGTATAATAATGGGGTAAATAAATAATAATCCGCAGATATGTGGCTAGTGTCTCACTTATAAATGGTGCCAGATATTATCCGCTTTTGGAACACTCTGCACATTTTGCATTGCTATATTCGATACAATTACGGCGACACCATATGTATATAGTTTTTTTTATGTTTTGCAGCGTTTGCGCAATAAAAATCTTTTTTTTTTATAAAATAATTTCTTTTGTGTCGCCCTAATCTGAGAGCCATAACTTTTTTTATTTTTCAGTCAATAAAGCTGTGTATGGGCTTGTTTTTTGCTGGATGGTTTGGAGTTTTCATTGGTACTATTTTGGGGTACATGCGACTTTTTGATCACTTTTTATTGTATATTTTGGGAGGGGTGGTGACCAAAAAATAGCGATTCTGGCATTGTTTTTTGCTTATTTTTTTTGTGGTGTTCACCGTGCGGGAAAAATAATGTTATAGTTTTATAGTTGGGGTCGTTACGAACGCGGTGATATCAGATAGGTGTACTTTTTTAACTTGTTCATTTTTTTCCTATAATAAACGACTTATTATAGGAAAAAAAGCATATTTTTTTATGTAACTTATAACTTTTATTTTTAAACTTTTATAAAAACATTTTTATTATCTTTTTTTTTACTTGTCCCACTAGGGGACTTTGAGACTTGCAGCCAGTGTCGTAGCTATTGGGGTCGCAATGGTCACTGTTGCGACCGGGCCCACAAGGCTTGCCGCGCTTCCAACTATATTTGCGTCCTCAGGGCACAAATGCAGTTCAGTGCAAAGCTGGAGCGTTGCTCCAGCATTCACTCTGCCATGAGCGGCTCGGCGCTGGCAGGCACAATGTAGTGATGTCATTGCCTGTCTGCGTCGAGTCAGTCACAGCACAGACCGGAGGAGAAGGATCCGCCACCCGTCGTGGGAATTATGTTATTATTTTTCTATTCGGTACGTACATATTGGGGCATTATACTGGGTATGGGAGTGGGTGGCTCATATGATAGCTGCTGAGGGGGCATTATACTATATGGGGGGCATTATACTGTATGGGACAGCTGAGGGGGGCATTATACTGTATGGGGTATTATACTGTATGTGGCAGCTATGGGGGCATTATACTGTATGGGGACATTATACTGTATGGGGGCAGCAATGGGGGCATTATATTATATGGGGGCAGCAATGGGGAATTATAACGTATGGGTGCAGCTGTGGGCATTATACTGTATAAAGGGATTTGTGTGGGGGTATATATGTGGGCATTATACTGTTTGGGGTAGCTATGGGGACATTATACTGTATGGGGCAGCTATGGGGGGCATTATTACTGTATGGGGGCATTATAGTGTATTAGCTGCTATTGGGGGCATTATACTGTATGGGGCAACCATGAGGGGCATTATACTGTATGGGGCATTATATTGTATGGGGGCATTATACTGTATGGGGGCATAATACTGTATGGGGCAGCTATGGGGAGCATTATTACTGTATGGGGGGCATTATACTGTATGTGGCAGCTATGGGGGGCATTATTACTGTATGGCGGGCATTATAGTGTATGGGCAGCTATTGGGGCAGTAAACTGTATGGGACAGCTATGGGGGGCATTATAGTGTATGGGGACATTATATTGTATGGGGGCATTATACTGTATGGGGGCATTATACTGTATGGGGCAGCTATGGGGAGTATTCATGGGGTCTGTCAGGCAAGGTGGCTGAGCATAGGCATGTGCAGGGGTCTGGTGCTGGTGGGAAGGGGTACGGGGGCCCAAGTTGAATTCTACCACCAGGGCCCATGAGCCTTTAGCCATACCCCTGCTTGCAGCTCTGATCGCTGCTGGAATACATTACACTACCTACGTAGTGTAATGTATTCTAATTGTCATGTGACGTGACAGTCACTCTGACAGGAAGCCTATGAGGACCAGCCTCCGGCTTGTCCTCATAGGCTTCTGTACATGGCAGCACGGAAGCCATTGTCTGGCTTCCGTTTGCCATGGCAACAATCGCTAGCCCCCGTGATTTCATGTAGGGGGCTGCCGATGTGCTCTTAACTCCTTAAATGCGGCGATTGCTATCAACCGCCGCATCTAAGGGGTTAATTGCCGAAATCAGCGGCGATGGGCCGCTGATCGGCAACAGGGAATGCAGGGCAAACGCCCTGCACAGTTAACCGTCGCTGCGGTGTAGCACTGCGTGGCGGTTAACTCTCAAAGTACAGATGTAACTGCACGTCCAGGTGTGTGAAGTTACTGCTCACATTGACGTGCAGTTACGTAAAGGTGCGGGAAGGGGTTAAATGCACAGGCCTCTGTTGGGGCATATGAAATATGCCCTAACAGGTGTCACTGCTGGACAGCCTTTACAAACTTACCCTGCGCTGTCATCTTTAAATCGTTAGCACTAGTAATTGCGATGGGCTGATGGGGGTGCGACAAAAGGAGGTCCTACCTGTGTTTACACTACTTAAATGCAGCGATCAGTATTGATCACAGCACCTAAGGTGATAAACGGTGTCACGCCAATGGTGGATGTGGACCCACTAGGCTGCTGCCGCTGTAGCAGAGTAGCAGCTGGCCAAACAACAGCCAATTACAGTCTCTCGGATAAGAGTACCAGGGGAGATGATCTGGCAAATACTCGAAGTAGCAGACAAGTGGCTCAGATGATGCTTGGCATGGCAGAAGACATTGGACATGGCAGACGACACCAGACGTTGCAGATGAGGCACACACGATTCCAACAATAGGCTTAGGCTCAGGAACAAACACAGCAACAGGAAACAGGAAGCAGGATACGGGAACACTGGGAGCAGAATACAACTAAGGGACCATTTGCTTAGACGAACACAGGAAGGCTTTATTCAGATGAACGGGGAAAAACGTCCATGCAACGCGCGTGATTTGCACGTGCGTTGCACGGACCTATATTAGTCTATGGGGCCATGCAGACATGTCCGTGATTTTTGCTCAGCGTGAGTCCGCTGAAAAAAAATCACGACATGTCTGTTCTTTCGGCATTTTGCACGAATCACGCACCCATTGAAGTCAATGGGTGCGTGAAAACCACGCATGCCGCACGGAAGCACTTTCGTGCGAACTGCGTGATTCGCACAACAGCTGTCAAAAGGATGAATGTAAACAGAAACGCACCACGTGCTTTTCTGTTTACAAACATCCCACTGGAGTGTGATAATGATGGCGGCTGCGCGAAAAGCACGCAGCCGCGCATCATATGCTGCTGCCACACGGAGCTGTTAAGTGGCTTTTGACACTCAAAACGCCGCATTTTTGCGTGCGCAAAAACGCCACGCTCGTGTGAATCCAGCCGAATACAAACAACACTCTGGCAAGGAGGGAAAGGGCAGGGTCCTTTAAATAGTCCAGGGTACCAAGGGATTGGCTAGGGAACTTTTACTTTGGTGTGCGCGCTGGCCCTTTATTGCCGGAAGGAGTGCGGACCGCGCAACCTACCGGTGACAGCGGGGAACTGTAGCCACGTGTGCTGGCGTCTCCGGGAAGAGAGATGCTGGCAGGAAGAGAGTGTCCCGCGGTTGCGGCTGCCAGGGGTAAGTTCTGCTGGCGGTCCGCGAGCACGGGCACAAAAAACTGCTAGAATCGCAGGATTCTCTCCAGAAGTGGAACTGTCAATCATATCCACCCTTCTGCTGTTGATGTCATGTTTAAAACTGCTGTGATGCACGATCACCCTAACATGACTGTACATCATGGAGCCATAGACATACAGTTATATTATGTTGTGCTAAGGGAATCAAAAAAATAACAAAATGTTTTTTAATGGCAGACATTCACATTAAGGTTACAATAATACTAAACATATTTCAAGTGTCACATTAGGGAGTGAAACACAAACACATTGAAAGTACTTGATTTTTGTTTTTTATATAAGTTCTCCAAGATCCGTAGCTGACAGCAGAACCATGAGGTCAGCAGCCATTCACACTTTGCAGGAGTGATTTGGAAGTCCTGGTTTGGTCTGGTTTCTCTTTAGTGTTGAGGTTAGGACGCAGGTCAAATTGCCAAGAAAGTGTTCCCTTGTCAGTTATCATGTTTTTTCAAAATACATGATGTCATCAAGCCCTGAAAAGCCTCTTATGCGTGTGACCCCCATGCACTGGGAAGTGGAAGCACATATACACATTTATATGTAAGGTATCTTAATGTTGGTCCTGTGATAATTGTTTATTTTGGATGTCTGTAATGAAGAATTATAATGTATAGGTCTTTGTCATTAATAGTGCAGCAATGAATAATTCATCTGAACAGAAATGAAGCAGTTGTTTTGAAGCTCCCAAAAGGTCATTAATTGACATCAGGGATGAACAAAATTTTTTGGTCTCAGGGACAAGCGAAAACTTTTTTACAAAAATCAGGGGACGTGGTAGTCTTTCTACACTGACTAAGGCCCTGTTCATACTGAGCTTTTTGCAGGCAGAAAATTCTGCCTGGAAATATCAGCTTCGGTTTTTTTAGGCTATGTTCACACGGGGTATTTTGCCGAGTTTTTTGACGCGGAAACCGCGTCGCAAAACTCGGCAAAAACGGCCCGAAAATGCCTCCCATTGATTTCAATGGGAGGCGTCGGCGTCTTTTTCCCGCGAGCAGTAAAACTGCCTCGCGGGAAAAAGAAGCGACATGCCCTATCTTCGGGCGCTTCCGCCTCTGACCTCCCATTGACTTCAATGGGAGGCAGAGAAAGCGTATTTCGCGCTGTTTTATGCCCGCGGCGCTCAATGGCCGCGGGCGAAAAACGGCGTGAAAAACTCTGCGAAAATCGGCGTGCAGGGAATGGAATATCTGCCTCAAACTTCCAAACAGAATTTTGAGGCAGATATTCCTCCTGCAAAATACCCCGTGTGAACATAGCCTTAATGTGGTTTTTGACGCATTTTGTTGCCGCTTTTTTTTAGTCTTTTTTTTTCTATCTCTTTAACAGAAAGATGGAATAACCGCGAGCGTTTTTTGCTGAAAAACGCGGCAAAAAACACGTCTCCCATTGATTTCAATGGGGTTTTTGAGGTGGCAAAAGCATCAAGATAGGGCATGTCTCTTCTTTTTCCCACAAAAAATGCTTGCGGCAAAAAAACGCCTCCACCTCCTATATAAATCAATGAGAGTCAACTTCGGCCGTCTTTTGACGCGGTTTTTGCCGCGGTTTCTGCTGCAAAAACCGCGGCAAAAAAACTCAGTGTGAACAGGGCCTAATTGTATCCTTGTTGATGCTGACCCACATTCTTTTCTCTATTGTAGTAATATTTTCATATAGCTCAATAGGTATGCATTGAAAAGTTAATTACTTTGTTAATATGATGCCTGTGTGAAATATGTAATGCTTGCTCAGTCTAGTGGATCACCTCTAGATTTAGACTAATAATCTTTAGGCTACATTCACACGGGCATATCCGATTCACGCGCGTGAAAAATGCACATGAATTTGGTCCATTATGCATCAGTGTGCTTTGCATGGGACATACGTTATTCACGCACTCGCAAAACACATCTTTTTTTAAATTATTATTTTCAAATTGATGCCTAAATCACGTATTGCACACGGATGTGCATCCGTGTGCTCTGCGTGGTTTTCACGCACTTATGGACTTAAATGGGCGATAGGTGCGTGAAAAACGCACCAATATAGGAAATGCAGTGAGTTTTACGGAGCGGACTCACGCTGCATGAAATATCCTGCATGTGTGAATGGCCGCATTGAAAACAATGGGTCCGTGTACCGCGCGTGAGTTTCACGCATAGCACACGGACGAGTTTTACCTTGTCTGAATGAGCCCTTAAACTCGGTCTCCACTGGTTCCATACACGACTGTGATCCAACATATGAAGGTAAATCAAGCTCATCAACTTGTAGGCTTTATAGTTGTAAAGATGTTCTTCAGTTTCAAAAACATTGCACGGACCACTGAAAATAGATGACCCCACTATGTTGTATGTGTAGCTTGAAATGCAGTTCTTTCAATCATACTACCTCAAACATAGCTCCCAACCGTCCTGGATCCGGCGGGATAGTCCCATTTTTTAACCGCCGTCCCGGGAGGTCTGAAAAATGTCCCGCTATGCCCCGTTGAGTCTCGGACTCTGTCTCCCTGTGGCCAGCCACTCCCCCCACCCCTCTCCTCCCCTCCGTAAGGTCAACGTAAAGCAAATTGAATTTGCTTACGTTGACCTTACTCACTGCAGGCATCTCACGAGTCACGGTCTGACTGTGGTCAGACGGTCACTTGTCAGCTGCCTGCACCCAGTGTGAATACGTCGCTCGGCGCAACAGTGTTATGTGTTGCCGCAGTGAGGGAGCAGGACGCGCGCTTAGGGCCTTATTTACACGAACGTGTTAAACGTCCATGGGACGGCCGTTGAAACAGCGGCCGTCCCACGGACCTATGTAATTCAATGTGGCTGTTCACACAGCCGTTGTTTCAACGGACCGTGTGAAGGGTCCGTGCGAAAACAGGACATGTCCGTTCTTTTCGCGCATCACGCATCCCTCCATAGACTCTCAACTATGGGGGATGTGTGACATCGCGTCCCGCAGAGCTGAGCACGGATGCACCTCGGATGTGAAAAACTGCAGTTTTTCATGTCCGAGATGCGCAGCACTCATGTTGAATCAGGAATAACAGGCAGCATGGCACCGAGCCACCGGTCAGTAAAAAACAAACTGACTACTGTGAGTAGAGAAAAGTGTAAAAATTGGAGTAAAAAAAAAAGCACAGAGTGCCTGGAGACACTACCGTTTCAAAAATCATAAATTGAATAACATTTATTTTATGATTTTAGAAACACTAGCTTGTTCAGGCACTGGCTAGTGGATTATGCCCCATATGGACTTACAGGGGTTTTCACACAAACATGTATCCCTAATCAAGGATAAGGGACACATGTGTGATCGCTGGGCGTCTGACCACTGGGACCCCCCAGCAATGAGAATGGGGAATCGAAAGTCCCCCAAAGTGCCCCATAAGAATGGAGCACTAGTGCGCATGCTCGACCATTAATAGAGAGCTGACCGAGCATGAGCGCCAGCGCTCCATTCTTATGTAGAACTTCGGGGACTTTCGGTCCCTCGTTCTCATCATTGCTAGGGACCCCCAGCGATCACACATTTAACCCCTTATCCTGTGGATTAGGGATACATGTGTTTGTGGGAAACCCCTTTAATTTGGAATGTATGATGTTTCAGATCATTATTTGGTCACGTGCCGCTGCAGCCAATCGCTGGCCTCAGCGGTGATGCTGCCGTGAATGGCACATGACCGCTGAGGCCAGCGATTCACTGCAGCTATGGGGGTATTATACTGTATGGGGGCAGCTATGGAGCACTATACTGTATGGGGGTATCCGTGTGGGCATTATATTATACTTGTGCAAATATTGGGTTATTATTTGGTGTCGGGGGAGCAATGGGGGCATTGTACTGTGGGGTACTCTACAGTGTGGGGGTCAGCTATAGAGGCATTAAACTGTATAGGGGTTCTATGGGAGCATTGTACTGTGTGGGCTGAACCGGGTGTGTATGGGCGGGATTGGGCGGGGTTAGAGCTGTGGCTTAACAGTAGAAACATTTTCTACACGCGCCACTTCAGTTGTCCCTCTTTACGAAACTGAAAAGTTGGGAGGTATGCCTCAAATACAATCCAGCACAGTCTATGCAGCCTTCAGAGATATGTCGGGGCATGCAAAAAAGGGAAACATTTTATTTTTTACACTAAAAGATGTGGTGCAGGGGGTGCTGCTGCAAATTTTAGGGATGCCCCTTTTAGATACCACAATGTACAATTACTCTTGCTTTTCATTATCTCTGCTTGCAGTCATTTAATAGGAACTCACACTGTTTACTCCCAGGGGTTAACAATCTGTCCTAGTCATGTGATGGAAACAGAGGCGCACGGCTCATAAGAAGACACAGGTAATTGTATTGTGAGGGTGAAGTCACAAGCAGCAAATTTGGTTCCAGAAATTTCTGTGATTGAAAATCAGTTCCATTCATCTGAATGTGGTTGTTTCAGCAGCAGATGTATGGATTTCTGCAAGTTTTATTCAGATGAATGGAGCTGATTTTCAATCACAGAATATTTCTGCGGCAAAATCTGCCACGTGTGACCAAGCTAAGAAGCCTTGCGCCTGTGTGTCCATCGCATGACCAGGACATGTTTTTTATCTCCTGGAAAATAAACAGAAGGATCATATTCAATGACAGCAAGCAGAGATCTTGGAAATTGTGAGGAATTAACCCCTAGCTGCCTCAGTCACTTTTAATGTTTTAATTTTCGGTTTCTCTTTCCCGCCTTCTAAAAGCTATAACTTTTTTATTTTCCCATCTAAGGCTGGGTTCACACGTGGCAGAATTTCACTTAAATTCCGCTGCGGACACTCCGCAGCGTTAATCCGCAGCGGAGCCGTTTCTGCATTGACTTCCACTTCTATTTAGAAGTGTTCGTTTAGACGATGCGTAACATTCCGCTGCGGAGCATAGGCTGCGGAGCGGAATTTGGTGTCCGCAGCATGCTCTGTCTGTTGCGGAGCAGTGGCGGACTCATGGCGGAATTTCTCCATTGACTTCAATGGAGATTCTAAGTTCCGCAATGAAGTCCGCAGCTGTCATGCACATGTTATGTGTGCTGCGGATGCGTCTTGCTTTTTTGCCATGACATTTCTTCATTCTGGCTGGACCTATGTATTTCTAGGTCTACAGCCAGACTGAGGAAGTCAATGGGTCTCCCGTAATGACGGGAGCGTTGCTAGGAGACGTCTGTACATAGTCACTGTCCAGGGTGCTGAAAGAAATAAGCGATCGGCAGTAACTGTTTCTGCACCCTGGACAGTGACTACCGATCACAATATACAGCAACCTGTAAAAAAATATAAGTTCATACTTACCGAGAACTCCCTGCTTCTGTCTCCAGTCCGGCCTCCCAGGATGACGTTTCAGTCTAAGTGACGGCTGCAGCCAATCACAGGCCAAGCACAGGCTGCAGCGGTCACATGGACTGCCGCGTCATCCAGGGAGGTCGGGCTGGATGCCGAAAGAGGGACGCGTCACCAAGACAACGGCCGGTAAGTATGAAATTCTTTTACTTTCACTAGGGAAAGTGCTGTCCCTTCTCTCTATCCTGCACTGATAGGGAGAAGGGAAGCACTTTTCCCGCAGTCCGCAGCAGCTAGTCCGCATCAATTTACTGCACATTTTGTGCAGATCCGCAGCAGAATCTGCAACGCAGATTCTGTGCGGCATTGATGCGGACAGTTGCGGAGGAAATCCGCCACGTGTGGTCATGCCCTAAATAGCTGAATAAGGGCTTGTTTTTTTCAGGACGAGTTGCAGCTTTCAGTGGCACCATTTACTGGGGAATAAACAGCGAAGTCTCCATTGTTTTTGGAGTCTTGTTTTTACTGCGTTGATTGTGCGGTAAAAGCAACATGTTGACTTTATTCTGCTGACTAACCTTGTCTTTTGCATTGTAATTTTCGAGGTGGTGACTGCCTCCATCTTGATCGTGCCACCTCCCATCTGCCCAAGGATGCTTTTACTTAGAGCAGAATAAAGTTGGTTCCTATCTATCCAAAGTTTATTTTATATGCCTGGGCCCAAAAGAGAGATCAGTCTCCTAGTGCACAGATATAATGTTTAGTGTAGTGACCCATCTGTGTGAGGTCGCCTTGTTATGGCAGGTCGGCCCGCACAATGAGCGCTAAGAGCTTCCCATATATAAGTAAAGTAAACCTAGCAGTAACGCAGAGTTCTACTGCTTCTTTGTATCTCTTTTATGTATATATATATATACAGTGAAGGAAATAAGTATTTGATCCCTTGCTGATTTTGTAAGTTTGCCCACTGTCAAAGTCATGAACAGTCTAGAATTTTTAGGCTAGGTTAATTTTACCAGTGAGAGATAGATTATATATATATAAAAAAAAACTTATTTCCTTCACTGTATATATATATAAATGTCAGATATATATAGATATAACGATCACATCTAAGTCCATGAACATTAATCATTATTAGCTGGATCCTGCAATCGTTATTAGCTGGAACTTCACCAGTCCCTGTTACTACAGTAACAATATTCTCCCCACTTCTGAGTTGGTTCCTGGCGCCATTCAGCATCAATATGTTGTATGCACAGTGCACATAATGTCTTGCAGCTTACTGGTGTCAGGACGCAGCAAAGCGTTCCAAGGTAAAGAAGACCTGACTCAGTCGCGTGGAGGGTAAATATACGGATATTTACTGCTGGGGCCCTGTCTCTAAGGCCTTATTCACATGAACGTGTACGTATTGCACGCACAAAAAACGCTGCATTTTGCATGCGTAAAAGGTACGTGTGGCATCAGCATATGGTGCGTGGCTGCGTCATTTTCACGCAGCCGGCATCATTATGACACCCTGTTTCTATGTTTACAAACAGAAAAGCACGAGGTGCTTTTCTGTTCTCATTCATTTATTTTACTACTGTAGCGCGCATCACACGCGGCACCTGGAAGTTCTTCCGTGTGCCGTGCGTGATTTGCTTGCAACCATTGACTTCAATGGGTGCGTGCTGCGCGAAACACGGGCAAGTATAGGACATGTCATGAGTTTCACGCAGCGCACATACGCTGCGTGAAATTCACTGACAGTCTGAACGGCCCCATTGAAAATCATGCGCATAGCGCGGTCGTATAACACGTTCGTGTGAATAAGGCCTAAGACTGTCATGTTCGATACTGTTTGCTGGGGCCCTGTATTTTAGCCTATCATGTATAATACTGTCTGCTGGGACCCTGTATCTAAGCCTATCATGTGTGATACTGTCTGCTGGGTCCCTGTACCTAAGCCTATAATGTATGATACTGCCTGTTGAGGCCCTGTAGCTAAGCCTATCATGTATGATACTGTCTGCCGGGACCCTGTATCTAAGCCTATCATGTTTATGACACTGTCTGCTGGGGCCCTGTAGCGAATTCTTTCATGTGTGATACTGTCTGCTTGGGCCCTGTATCTAAGCATATCACGTGTGATACTGTGTGCTGATCCACGTATCTAATTCTATCATGTGTGATACTGTCGCTGAGCTGAGGTATCTAATCCTATCATGTGTTAATGAAATTAAAAACAAAAGAGACAGCATGGGGTCACCACCACAAATCCTCAACTAGTGCCTTGTCGGGCCACTTGCTGGCTGGTCTTCCCTTAAGGGCGGATTTACACGAGCGTGTGCGTTTTGCGCACGCAAAAACGCTGCGTTTTGCGTGCGCAAAAGGTACTTAACAGCTCCGTGTGGCATCACATAGGATGGGCGGCTGCGTGATTTTCGCGCAGTCGCCATCATTATGACGATGGATGTTTGTAAACAGAAAAACACGTGGTGCTTTTCTTTTTTCATTGATACTTTTGACTGCTGTTGCGCGAATAACGCGCGTCCCACGGAAGTGCTTCTGTGTGCTGCGCGTGATTTTCACGCACCCATTGACTTCAATGGGTGCGTGATGCGCGAAAAATGCAGAAATGTAGGACCTGTCGGGAGTTTTACTCTGCGCAAAAATCACTGACAGTCTGCACTGCCCCATAGACTAGCATAGGTCCGTACGACACGTGTGAAAAGCACACGAGTTGCACGGACATATTACAAGTTCGTGTAAATCCGCCCTAAAGTGTAGCTAAACGTTTGACAAACTTCTGACATATCATAGTGACATGTCAGAAGTTTGGATTGGTGGGGGTCCGAGCACTGAGACCCCCACCAATCGCTAACACGAAGCGGCAGTAGCACTCGTGTGAGCGCTCAGCCGCTTCGTGTCTGGCTTTTTCCGGAAAGCCGATGTATCGGAGTACGAGCTCATAGACTTTCTATTGAGTCCATACACTGATACATTTATTTCCGGAGAAAGTCAAACAGACACGAAGCGTCTGAGCGCTCACACGATGACTTCAGCTGCTTCGTTCTAAGGGTATGTTCACACGCAAAAGTAAAATACGTCTGAAATTACGGAGCTGTTTTCAGGCGAAAACAGCTCCTGAATTTCAGACGTTTTTGCAAGTGCAGGCGTTTTTCGCGGCGTCCATTACGGACGTAATTGGAGCTGTTTTTCAATGGAATCAATGAAAAATGGCTGCAATTACGTCCCAAGAAGTGACATGCACTTCTTTGAGGCGGCCATATTTTTGCGCGCCGTCTTTTGACAGCGGCGCGAAAAAAAAAATGCTGTCTGAACAGAACACCATAAGACCCATTGAATTCAATGAGCAGATGTTTGCCGACGGTTTGGAGACGTTTTTTCGGCCATAATTCCAGGCGAAAAACGCCTGAATTACGTCCGTAAATAGGGCGAGTGAACATACCCTAACGATTGGTGGTTGTCTCAGTGCTCGGACCTCCACCAATCCAAACTTCTGACATGTCGCTATTAGGCCTCATTTACACGAGCGCATGCGTTTTGTGCGTGCAAAAAACGCAGCGTTTTGCGTGCACAAAAGGCACTTGACAGCTCCGTGTGTCATCCGTGTATGATGCGCGGCTGCGTGATTTTCGCGCAGCCGCCATCATAGAGATGAGGCTAGTCGACGTCAGTCACTGTCCATGGTGCTGAAAGAGTTAACTGATCGGCAGTAACTCTTTCAGCACCCTCGACAGTGAATTCCGATCACCATATCGAGTAACCTGTTTTAAAAAAAAGAGGTTCGTACTTACCGAGAACTTCCCGGCCGTTGCCTTGGTGACGCATCCTTGGTGACGCGCCTCTCTTGACATCTGGCCCCACCTCCCTGGATGACGCGGCAGTCCATGTGACCGCTGCAGCCTGTGCTTGGCTTGTGATTGGCTGCAGCTGTCACTTGGACTGAATTGTCATCCCGGGAGGTCAGACTGGAGGAAGAAGCCGGGAGTTATCGGTAAGTCAGAACTTTTTTTTTTTTTACACGTTCACGTATATTGGAATCGGAAGTCACTGTCCAGGGTGCTGAACCAGTTTAACTCTTTCAGCACCCTGCACAGTGACTGTCTCCTGCCGGGTTCGGACAAAACGAGTTCGGCCGAACCCAGTAAAGTTCGGTTCGCTCATGTCTAAGACACTCCGTTCGAATGTTTGTAAACAGAAAAGCACGTGGTGCTTTTCTGTTTACATTCAGTTTGACAGCTCTTGCGCGAATCACGCAGTTCGCACGGAAGTGCTTCCGTGCGACCTTCGTGGTTTTCACGCACCCATTGACTTCAATGGGTGCGTGATGCGCGAAAAATGCACGATTATAGAACATGTCGTGAGTTTTACGCAACGCACTCGCGTTGCGCAAAATTCACGCATCGTCTGCACTGCCCCATAGAGTAATATAGGTGCGTACGACACGCGTGAAAAGCACGCACGTCGCACGCGCGTATATTACGCTCGTGTAAATGAGGCCTTACATGTCAGAAGTTTGTCAAACGTTTAGCTACACTTTAAACAAGCTGACCCCACCGTACTGGTCCACGTGTTCTAGTGACAATCAGTTCGGGTCTTTTAGCTCTGGGACTGGTTGAGTAATTGGGGGCCGCCCACGCTGTTCATTTGATTATTAACCTACTTGTTTATTCTTTAACAGAGCACACTGAATAGTAAACGTTTTTGCCATTCATATATTTCTTTCTCTGCCTATGCTGTATCGTAGAATACTCACAACATTGGGGATTTTTGTGAAGTGCCGGGGGGTGTCCCACCATTAACCCTTGCCCTGGGCCATAAAAAGGCTAAGGATGGCCCTGGGAGCTGAAGTCAGTTATTTAGTTATAGTTCTTAAAAGTAAGCGTGGGGGATACTGTAATTACAATTCCATAACTTGTTCTTCTGAAAAGGAAAGATCTTGAAAGTACAGCAAGAGCTTTGAAAAGAACCCCCCAGTGTTTCCCTTCACCCCTGACAATGCACCAAACTGCTGATTGAATAGAGCTAATCTAGAGTCTCCTCTCATCGCCTGATACAAAAAAAGCATTTGAAATCCTAATAAAGTCATTTTTTTTTTATTTCACGTTACTGCATCAGTGCTCTCACCAGTTTTTTTCTATAATAAAATAATATCTGTAATATTTCTTATAATATTACTGCATTTTCAATTAATTATTATATTTTTTATTAGACCAAGCCACAAAGCCAGCAGCAAAACATAGCAGTATACTCAGCGTTTTGTATGCAATTTACTATTAGCTTGTAGCACAAAGAGCCAATATGGAGGTTATATGTGAACTAATTTAGCAGTTACATTCTTATATTTTATCTGCTCTTTTCATTCTATTCTGGTTAACAGCAATGGAGAGAATACATTAATGAGGTAAGAGTGCATTTAACCTAAAAGCATAGGTCCCATTGAATCAGGAATAAGGTTCTAAAAGAAGAATTCCACTGCTCAAAAAATAAAAAGACAAAAAAAACTAAGGTGTTGATGATAAAGGGTATATATCAATGTGCAATGATCTTTGCATTATTTTTTTTAAAACATAAGATTTTTATTGAGAAAAGAAGAAAACAACTGATGTACATATATTACAATTTACAAGAGTATAGCGGGACAATCCCCACTGACAATCATATATGAAGACCATACTTTATAACAATCAAAGATGGTCAGAGCATACAAAAGTGTAAAGCCTAGGCTCATATAAAGTTGTATCATGAACAGTCAGTGAGATATAAAAGACTAAGAATATATGTACTTCTTTAGTAATATACTTGTTTTACTAAGTTTTGATAAAAAATCTAGATCAAACCAAACAAAATTAAACAAAAACAAAACTAAAAACAAAACTAAACTTTACTCACAGAATCATACTTTTGTAAGGAGAAATGTCTTATTTGTGGAGAGAGTCAACAAAATAGCGAGAGTCGGTCCATTTATCCCACTGAAGACACTGAGTTACTAGGGTTCTCTGCTGATGGATCGTACGTTCCATGATACAATTTAGATTAACACATTGAATCACCTCATTCAACGTAGGAGTGGAGGTCTTCTTCCAATACTTAGCAATTAGTATTCTTGCGGAGCACAACACATGGAAGATTACGGTCTTATCATGTGAATGAAAATCGCCTAATCCCACATTAAGTAAGGCCAACTCCGGGGTACATTCTAGCGGAAATTGTAGGACATTGGTTAATAATTTATCTATTTTCTTCCAAAACGTCCTAAGAGCTGAACAAAACCAAAAAATATGTTTAAGAGTACCAATTTCTTTACAGCATCTCCAGCACATGCTAGAGGAGTTGGGGTATATAAGAGATAGGCGATGAGGTGTCAAATACCACCTGTATAGAACTTTCCTAGAGGCTTCTAAATGGTGAGTGGAGTTGGATAACTGAGAGGCCAGGGAGAAAGTGGCTTCCCAGTCTACACTACCCGTAGGCTGATCTTTGCATTATTAAGCTGGAAGTAGATAACACAGGCTCAGGGTATTGACTATAGGTGATGGTGATCGCTCAGCTCCTCCTCACTGCTCAGTGACCACTGCACATGTCATAAAGCATGCTCACAACACTGTCCCATACCAGTCAATGAGTCGTTTTCTAATAAAGAATGTAGTGGGCACCACAAACTGATATTGGAAGGGCGCCAGTCAACGTATGCAAAAAACATGTAAGAAATGTGTAAAGCAAGGACACACGTATAGCAGACTGCATATCTAGATATGAATGAAAACACTTTATTACCACAATACAAAAAATACAAAGTATAAAGCAAACAGACAAAATCTAAAAACACCTAAAAATTCGCAAATATGTGCTGGACCCCAAACAATGTATGAGGTTAAACCCCTATGGCAATGCAAGGTATTAAATAATTGCATATACAGTGTACTAATAAAGTATACCAAAATACAATTGTGATAGAGAGGGATGGTGGTGGCTATATCACCATGAGGAACAAAATACCCCACGCGTATTGCCAGGCTGCCGGCTTCGTCAGCGGTCAAAGTCACCTCTGCACATGTCATAAAGCATGCTCACAATACTCCATATACAAGTCAATGAGTCGTTTTCTAATTCATGTTTCTTATGTCCATGTGGCTAATAAATCTGTTCACACATGGAGCAGCAGTTCAGGAAAAATGTCTGCTCACATAATTATGTATTGAAAACTGAATAAAAAAATATACAATAAGAAAATAAAAACATTAGAAAAAGGAGAATGAGTATACATAATAGGCTTACTAAAAATTGCATTATGTGTTCTGAATATTGTATTTTATATTATAATGAGAAACAATGGCATGTTCTATAAAAGCTATTCAATATCTGCTTCCACATACAATATTAATTTTACACATAATAACGATACAAAGAAGAAGTAATAATAGCAAAATATGACATAAATGGGTTGTCTTACAATGGAAACCCCTTCTGCAAAAATAAAAGTTGATAGATGAGCTCTGCAGGTCTGGCTTCTAAAACCCTTAGACCCTGTTCACACATTCCTTCAGGAATTTTGAGGCAGATTTTGAACTGCCTGCACATACAGTACTTTTCCGCTTTTTTTCGTGGCGTTTTTCTCCCGCGGCCATTAAAGCTAATGCAAGGACCACAGGCAATAAACAAAGCGAAAAACGCTGAGAAACTATCGTCGCAGGTTTTTCTGCCTCCCATTGGTTTCAATGGGAGGTCAGAGGCGGAAACAATAACGCTATATTTACCGCGAGCAGTCAGAAGCCGCCCGGGAAAAAAAACGCCTCTGCTTCAACGTATTTGAAATCTACGTCTGCTAAAGGCACGCATACATTTGTGCCATAATCTACGCCAACTTCTGGTGTAAATTATGGTAAATCTGTTGGACCGACCTTGGCTCCCACCCTTTTCCACCAAACGTTTTGAAAAGTGGTGAGAGGAGCGTAAAACAGCAAGTCGCCAATTATTGCACAAATGTGGCATGCGCCATAATTTGCAACTTTTCAACGCCAGAATTGTGGCACAAATTCAATCATACATTTCTATGTTATTGAGTCCAGTTTCCTAATAGACCTAATTGTCATGGTCTTATTCTCACGAATGTGTATTACGTCCGTGATATGCGTGTGAAAATCACGCGTGTCGCACGGACCAATGTTAGTGAATGGGGCTGTTCAGACAGTCCGTGATTTTCACACAGCGTATGTGCGCTGCGTAAAACTCACGACATGTCCTATACTTGGCCGATTTTCGTGCATTATGCACCCATTGAAGTCAATGGGTGCGTGGAAATCGCGCACGGCACATGGAAGCACTTCCGCGTGCCGCGCGTGATTCGCGCTACAGTAGTAAAATAAATGACTGAAAAAAGAAAAGCACCTCCTGCGTGAGTGTCATCACGCTGCCATATGCGCGGAAATCACGCAGGCACGCACCAAATACTCATGCCACACGGAACTTTTGCGCGCGCAATACGCACACGCTAGTGTGAATAAGGCCTTACTCAAATATGGGCTTCGGAGAGAACCGGACAGGGAATCTCCACCAATAAAACTAGAAGTAGTTATGGATGATGGCTCCCAGTCTGGGCTAAGATGGAAGGACACAAACTTTAACTAGGGGATGGACTTGATAAGATCTCAGATCACTGAGACTGTAAGGGCATGCCCAGACGTAGTCACCCGTAATTATGCGTGCACACACGTAGTCACCCGTAATTACGGGAGCCCCATTGACTTCCTCAGTCTGGCTGTAGACCTAGAAATACATAGGTCCAGACAGAATGAATAAATGTCATGTTAAAAAACCAATACGCTCCGAAGCACACATAACATCTACATTAAATCTGCGGACTTCATTGCGGAATTTTGAATCTCCATTGAAGTCAATGGAGAAATTCCACAATGAGTCCGCAACCAGTCCGCCACACACCCGCAACAACCATTGTATGCTGCGGACACCAAATTCCGCACCGCAGCCTATGCTCTGCAGCGGAATTGTCCGCAGCGTGCAAATGAACCCAACCACAAAGCTGTGGAAGGCAATGGAGAAACGGGTCCGCTGCGGATTTGAGTGTCCGCAGCGGAATTCCAGAGCAAATCCACTATGTCTGGCCATGCCCTAATAGAGCTATGGGCAGTGGGAAGCATAGAAGACAATAAGGGCATGTTCAGATGTGGCGGAATTGCTGCAGACACTGTCCGCATCAATGCTGCACATTAGGGCATGCCCAGACGTGGCGGATTTCTGCAGACACTGTCCGCATCAATGCCGCACATAATCCGCGTTGCGGATTTTGCCCAAGTGCTGCGGATTGCGTTGCGGATTTAGGTTCGGATTTCCAAAGCAAGTCTTCCAAAAAAGGCATTTGTGAGGTCATTTCCTATGAGCACGTGCTGGACACACCCATGGCATGTATAAGTGTGCCCAGAAGGAGAAGTGAATCTGCCTGGAGAAGTATACTAGTCCGAAGTGTTGGCCAATGGCAGACATTCAGGAGCGACCAATTCACTTACACCGACAAAATTTGATTCTGCTGCTGCGCACCATAGTGAGCATTGTCCGTCGTTGGCAATGGCAACGTGTACGTAATATTTTGTCACCTACACACGTCCTAGGCAAAAGTATATGTTTCTGTCTGCTAATGATCTAGTAACATGTTTCTTGGATTTCACTATCATTTTTATCACGCAGGTTGAGTAAAGAGGCCGTGTCCGACTGTGGGTTGACCCTTTGGTTGCTGTAAGATCAACCAAAGGTCATTTTGCACTTCTTTATCGCAATCTAAGAAGGTATATATTTAGGATACAATCTTTCATTCTCACTGCCCCTGAGGTTCTGTTGGGTAGGCCAGTCGTGGTGTACGAGTTCGACATATGTTCTCTGATTTTTTAGGGACTTCTGAAGGGGCAGTGCCTTTGCAATACTCCTGTGTTGGTGGTGTGCAGCCTACCCAGCAGTAATCCGTCTCATGTCCAAACAGTAGGCTATTCTGTCAATGATACTCCTATGGATTGCTAAATTGTTTGTTGGATGTGCTTCCTTTGAAATTAAAAAATGCACGATGATTCAGATTTGGCCTAAGTGTGTGTATTTGAGAAATCACATGTCTGAAAAGTGAGTATGATGTTCAGGTTGCCTTTCTTTGTTCAGCACACCATAGCATATCAAACCACACAGTATGTCCTTCATGAAAGCGACCACACCGTGAACATTCTGTATCGTCCCCTTGATGCCCTTCCACATTTTGTCGCCCACACATTAAAAACGGCAAAGACACAAGGCAGAGTCAGCAATTTAACTTAAATTTTATGACACGTCAACACATCACAAATAGACGCCCTGAAAACAATCAGGGATGAACTTGGACCATAAATACTCCCACAGGTACATTAGCGACCAACAAAAACAGAAAACCTAATGCAACGTATGGTAGCGAGGAGGCGTCAATTGGGGAAACGAAGAGGGGACAGAGGAGGAGGTAGTGGTAGGAGGCATGTATGCCGCAGAGGTGGGAGGATGAATGTGAAGAGGTGGGAGAGAGGAAGAGTAAGAGGTGGGCAAAGGGTTTGGGACATTGGGGTATGGACGGAAAGAGGAACCAGAAGGATGTCCATGAGACCAGGGGGAAAAATATGGATCGGGCTGCAGTGAGGTTGCAGAGGCAGGAGGTGGGGCGTGCGGCAGACGGGTCAGCCCTACGCCCAGTCAACGTGCGCAGGTGGAATATTATATCGGCTACATCGGGTAGGGGCTGGGGGGCCTCAAATATATCAGCCAGTGCATAGGCACAGGTCATATATGCCGTCCGCCGAGTTTTGTCCATACCGCGACAGCGGCCAGCAAGGGAATAACCAAAATTGTGGTACTCATCCTCGGCCTCCACCCTCCGAATCATTGTTAGGGCTTGTGCCTCCACCGTGTTGGTCGGTTCCGGTGTGGCCACGCGCTTTCGCCCACCCACTCGTTGCCTATGACGGGATGGTACTGCCGGGGGGGCTGGAGAGGTGTGGTCACGAGGAACTGCTGGGGCCGGAGTTGACTCGTGGGGCACATCTTCCTCAGTCATGTCCCGCACCACATTGGCAGACGATGCTCCCAAGGGCTCCTGCTGCACTTGGGCAAGGGCACTCACTTGCGGCGGGCGAGGTGGTACATTGCCCTGAGATCTGCAAGCAAAAAAAAGGGCACAGAGTTTTGGGAATGTTAACACATTTCTCGGAGAGTTTGTCAGTCGCAAATCTCGTTAACATTGCCGTTTGCCATTCTACACACACACGATCGGACAACAAGCTTGGGGGTGGAAACTAAAGACTCATTCTCTTCAGGAAGAGAATGAGTTACATAAGCAACGCAGAGTGATATGTCATAATGTGTAAGGTCAAGGGACATTTTAGTGACGACAGTGGCAAAAGCCAAACAAACATGTCCACTGTAATCGACAAAGGAGGGAAATTGAAATCCGATTGATTGTAATCACGTGGTTCATGCGCTCCCTTTTAACCCAAGTGTGTGTGCAAATAGAGACTTACGTTCGTAGCTCCCTGCACGGAATCAGGAAAGCAAGTTCCTCATAGTGGGCAATCGTTGTGCAACGTGCCGGAGAGGAGCCACTTGCAGGTGTTTTGGACAGCTGCTTCCGGAAACGGTCGCGGACTGTCCGCCATCTGTTGCGCACATCATTTTCTGGAAAAGGAATGATGTTTGAAAATTAGGGCATAGGGGATGAAGTAAGGTGTATCCAGAGCAATCGCTTCAAATGGCCTGTCCTGAGGATAGATCATCAATGCAACCACATCATTGGGTCAGAACTCGACTAGCCAGTGGTTATGGCTACGGCTGGGTTCCCACGACCTCTTTCCATCCGAAATGTAGGCATTTTACGGATATAATGACGCATGCCGAGACGGCTCCAATACGCTGGCAAACATCTGGCCATTGATTTGAATGGGCATATGTTTCTCAACGCTTTCAAGACGTACTTTCTGTCGTAAATTGGTGTGCCAAACGCATGATTTAGGGACGTAAATAGTCCATGTGAACATACCCTTACAGTTGGAAGAAAGTGGTCAGCAACTTCGCACGTGGCATAGTGACATGACAGTTGGTGTATGGTTTAGCTAGCCAGGAAAGGCCAACGTTTTGAAGTGAATTTTCAGCATTCAAATGATGCAAAACAACGTTAGCATACAGTGTTTTAAACGATCTGCATTACAAACTATATGCAAACTTACCAATCACTCCCTGCTCTCTCTCCAGCATCCCATCCCACTCGGGGTACAGACCGCGACACACGTAGGTCCATGCATCCTCACGTGCATTCCGGTCACTATACCCAGCACTTGAGGTGTCCCAGATTTCTGGCCTATTATGCACCTACAAAATAAATACACAGTGCATATTGCAGTTTGCTTGGTACTCAGGATTAACATTGGATCTGTTACATGTTGATCTGCCTTAGAATATGTACATACTGCAGGTGCTGCTAGTGTTAAACCATACATACTAGTCCACTTGAAACAACATGACATTAACATATACATGTACTTACCAGATTTATCAGGGCGGAAACTTCCATGTCCATCCGTCTATATCTAGCCATTGCAGCCTGGGTTCAGAGTTTTCTGTCTCCTCTAGTAAATTCCTGTCAGGCTGCAAGCCGAAAATGGCGGCTTCCTTTCCTCTACAGAATGATGTCATATCCTGCTCCTGCTGGAAATCCGCACCGCAACACACCCGAAATTCGCACCACACATAACATGTGCGGACTTCATTGCGGAATTTAGAATCTTCATTGAAGTCAATGGAGAAATTCCGCAATGAGTCCGCAACCAGTCCGCCACAACTCCGCAACATCCCTTGCATGCTGCGGACACCAAATTCCGCACCGCAGCCTATGCTCCGCAGCGGAATTTTACGCATCGTCTAAATGAACCCTACTAAATAGAAGTGGAAGTCAATGGAGAAACGGCTCCGCTGCGGATTAACGCTGCGGAGTGTCCGCAGCGGAATTTAAGAGCAATTCCGCCACGTGTGGCCATGCCCTTAATCCGCGTTGCGGATTCCGTTGTGGATTTGGCTAAAATGTTAGGTAAAATGCTGCAGATTTTTCGTTGCGGATTCAAGTTCGGATCACACCCTACTCTCTTTCAAACATTCCATTCCAGTCTGGGTATAGATCTCGACACACATAGGTGCAGCCTTGATCCCGTGGGTTGCGCTCACTATACCCTGCACTGGAGTGTCCCACAATTCAGGACAGTTATGTACCTGAAAAACAAAGACAGTGCATATTGAAGTTTGATTTGTACTTATGAATAATGTTATATATGTTATATGTTTATCTTTGTTATAATGTTTCCATACTGCAGATGCTGCTATTCAGACATCATACATACAAGTAAACTAGTGAAAACATGACATAAACATGTAAAGTTACTTACAAGGTTAATAAGAGTGGACTCTTCCATATCCATTCGCTTATATATGGCCATGGTAATAGCTCTGTGTTCATGTAATAAGCCTGGAAGGCGAAAATTAAGGTTTTCTCTTCCTTATCAGAATGATGAAATATTCTGTTCCTGACAGAAATCCGTAATGCAAACACACAGCAAATCCGCAACACACATTACATCTGCGGATTTCATTACGTAATTTTGAAACTCCATTAAAGTCAATGGGGAAATTCCGCAACAAACCCGCAACAGACAGTGCATGCTGCGGTCTGAAAATTCCGCACCGCAGCCCATGTTCCGCAGCGGAGTTTTTCGCAACATCTGCACGAAGTTAACTAAAAAGGTGTTGAAACCAATGGACAAACTCTCTGCTGTGGATTTCCACTGCGGACTGTCCACAGAGGAATTCCACAGCAATTCCGCCACGTCTGAACGTGCCCTAATGGAAACTAGTTCAAATTAAAATTGGATTTTGCCACCAGTGAAGCCATTTTCCAACCATCACCATAAAAGGAAGCTGAAATCAGATGAGATGCTATAGGTAGTATCTCCATTTTACAAGAACCTGTTGTATGGTTACACTTTAGTCAGTAGGTTTCAGTAATTGTAGCCAAATTACAAACTGCCCACGTATGACTTGGTGCCTGCAGGAATGAGTCTGCATGCTCCACCTCTTGCTCAGTCCGTGGGTTAAATTCCAATGTTTGTTCCACTCATGGCAGGTCTATTTCCAGTGCACTTACACTGAACGGGAAGCTAATGTCCTCATTACCGCTCAATTGTGTTGCTTCCTTGAACTTAATAGCTAGCAAAGTAATGTTCTCCTAGCTTAGTGCCGCTGGAGTGTTTGAGTTGTGAGTAAAAGTTCAGCTGTTACACTTTGTCCGTCATTGGTAGGAACCATAAGAGGCTGCACTGACGTTATCACATGGTTTATGAAAGAGTTTCCCTCCTATGTTTACTCTGTGCTAATAGATATTGACATTTACTTTCACTTATTAATACATAGGGTAAAATTAGCAGAAGTATTTTTATCCATACTTAACTAATACAGAAATTTGATGTCCTTACTATATAGTTAGTGCGGTTGAAAAATGACACATGTCCATCAAGTTCAACCAAGGGACGGGAAAGGGAAGGTAAAAATGTTTACACATAGGAGCTAATATGTTTTTGTTCTAGAAAATTATCTAAGCCTTTTTTTAAAGCCATCTACTGTCCCTGCTGTGACCAGTTCCTGCGGTAGACTATTCCATAGATTCACAGTTCTCACAGTAAGGGAATGTTCAGAGATTTTTGCAGACAGAAAATTCTGCCTGGAAAAATCAGCTCCGGTTTTTTTTAAGTGGTTTTGCACCACACGCCTTTTTGGACATGTTTTTTGCCACGGTTTTTAAGGTGTGTTTTCTTTTCCTATTTCTTCAAGAGACAAAGTGAAAAACCGCGAGCGTTTTATGCCGAGAAACGCGTCAAAAACGTGTTTATTTCCGTCTTCCATTGATTTCAAAGGGGTTTTTGAGGTGGAAAACGCCTCAAGATAGGGCATGTCGCTTTTTTTTCCCCCGCAAGCTTTTTGTTTTGCTTGCGGGGAAAAAACGCCTTCACCTCCAATTGAAATCAATGGGAGTCAATTTCGGCTAGAAATAGTGCCATTAATCCCATCCTCTATATTATTAATAAATAAGTTGAATAATAGTGGTCCCAGCACGGAACCCTGGGGTACACCACTTATAACCGGGGACCATTCAGAATAGGAATCATTGACCACAACTCTCTGGATACGGTCCTTGAGTCAATTCTCAATCCAATTACAAACTATATTTTCTAAACCTATGGTCCTTAACCCCTTAAGGACGTAGCCTAGTTTTGGCCTTAAGGCTCAGAGCCCATTTTTCAAATCTGACATATTTCACTTTATGTGGTAATAACGTCGGAATGTTTAAACCTACCCAAGCGATTCTGAGACTGTTTTCTCATGACACATTGGGCTTCATGTTCGTGGTAAAATTTGGTCGATATATTCAGTGTTTATTGGTGAAAAATTGCAAAATTTAGAGAAAATGTTGAAAAAATTGCATTTTTCAGAATTGAAATGCATCTGCTTGTAAAACAGACGGTTATACCACCCAAAATAGTTACTAGTTCACATGTCCCATATGTCTACTTTAGATTGGCATCGTTTTTTGAACATTCTTTTATTTTTCTTGGACGTTACAAGGCTTAGAACATAAACAGCAATTTCTCATATTTTTAAGAAAAATTCAAAAGCCTTTTTTTAAGGTACCTCTTGAGTTCTGAAGTGGCTTTGTGGGGCCTATGTATTAGAAACCCTGATAAACACCCCATTTTAAAAACTAGACCCCTCAAAGTATTCAAAACAGCATTTAGAAAGTTTTTTTAACCCTTCAGGCATTTCACAGGAATTAAAGCAAAATGGAGGTGAAATTTGCAAATTTCATTTTTCTTGCTGAATTTCAATTTTATTCATTTTTTTTCTGTAACACAGAAGGTTTTACCAGAGAAACACTACTAAATATGTATTGTCCAGATTCTCCAGTTTTTATAAATGTCCCACATGTGGCCCTACTGCGCTCGTGGACTAAAACACAAGCCCTAGAAGCAAAGAAGCACCTAGTGCATTTTGAGTCCTCTTTTTTATTAGAATATATTTTAGGCAGCATGCCAGGTTTTAAGAGGTGTTGAGGTGCCAAAACAGTAGGAATCCCCCAATAGTGACCCCATTTTGGATACTACACCCCTCAAGGAATCCATTTATGGTTGTTGTTACCATTTTGACTGCACAGTTTTTTCACAGCACGTATTTGAATTGGGCTGTGAAATGAAAAAAATTACATTTTTTCCAATAAAATGTCATTTGTGATCAAAATTTCTTATTTTCACAGGGAACAAAATACCCCGTTTTGTTGCCCAATTTGTCCTTAGTGTGGCAATACCCCATTTGTGGTGATAAACTGCCGTTTGGGCCTATGGGAGGGCTCAGAAGGAAAGGAGCGATATATGTTTGTTGGAGTCCAGATTTTGCTGGATTGGTTTTCGGGTGCCATGTCGCATTTACAGAGCCTCAGAGGTATCAAAGCAATGGAAACCCACCAAAAGTAACCCCATTTTGGAAACTACACCCCTCAAGGAATTCATTTATGGTTGTTGTTAGCATTTTGACCACACAGTTTTTTCACAGCACCTATTTCAATTGGGCTGTGACATTAAAAAAATGACATTTTTTCCAATAAGATGTAATTTTTTATCAAAATTTCTTATTTTCACAGGGTACAAAATACTAAATTTTGTTGCCCAATTTCTCCTGAATGCAGAAATACCTAATTTGTGGCAATAAACTGCCGTTTGGGCCCATGGGTGGCCTCAGAAGGGAAGGAGCGCTGTGTGTTCTTTGGAGAGCAGATTTTGCTGGTTTGGTTTTCGGGTGCCATGTCGCATTTGCAGAGCCCCAGAGGTATCAAAGCAATGGAAACCCACCAGAAGTGACCCCATTTTGGAAACTACACCCCTCAAGGAATTCATTTATGGGTAATGTGACTATTTAGAACCCATAGTTTCTTCACAGAACTTATTTGAATTGGGCTGGGAATTAAAAAAATATATATTTTTTACAATAATATGTCATTTTAGCTCAAAAATTCTTATTTTCACAAGAAATAAAATACTCCATTTTGTTGCCCAATTTGTCCTGAGTGCGGCAATACCCCATTTGTGGTGATAAACTGCCGTTTGGGCCCATGGGAGGGCTCAGAAGGAAAGGAGTGCTGTGTGTTCTTTGGAGTCCAGATTTTGCTGGATTGGTTTTCGGGTGCCATGTCGCATTTGCAGAGCCCCAGAGGCATCAAAGCAATAGAAACCAACCACAAATGACCCCATTTTGGAAACTACACCCCTCAAGGAATACATTTATGTGTGTTGTGACCATTTTGACCCCATCGTTTTTTCACAGAACTTATTTGAATTGGGCTGGGAATGAAAACAAAATTATTTTTTTCAAATAATATGTAGTTTTGGCTGAAAATTTCTTATTTTCACAAGAAACAAAATACCCCATTCTGTTGCGCAATTTGTCCTGAGTGCCGCAATACCCCATTTGTTGTGATAAACTGCCGCTTGGGCCCATGGGAGGGCTCAGAAGGAAAGGACCACCATTTGGCCTACTGGGGATTTTCTAGTGCGAAGTCATGTATGCAGAAGCCCCTGAGGTACCAGTACAGTTGAAACCCGCAAGAAGTGACCCCGTTTTAATAACTACACCCTTAAAGCATTCATCTAGAGGTGTAGTGAGCATTTTGACCAGAGACCTACACCCCATAAACTGTAATGTGGGTTCTCCCGGGTATGGCAATACCCTACATGTGGCTGTTATCAGCTGCCTGGAGACACAGCAGGGCTCAGAGGGGAAAGACGAGGGGGGATAAGCTGTGCGGAGTGCATCAGGGTAAGTAAAATTGGGGTAAATTATAAACCAAGGGATGTATGATAAATTTTAAAACTGACTTTCAGACAGAGCTCTGGTTATTCGGGACACGTGTCACATTGATATATTGTGTCATCCCTTATCGCCCTCTTATAGCAGACTTTGCACCTCTTTTGACTTTTTCCCTTCTTGCCAGTTTGGGGAACTTCTCCTGGAAAGTGTTGCCGCCTTGGTACGATGCGTGTGGCCCCGCTTCCAGAAGTACTGGGTGCCCCCCCTTCTTGGTCCCTAAAGATTAGGTTCTTGATAATCACCTCTTGAAATTCCAGGAAAGTTCCCGTCTGGCCTGCACATCGACGTAGCATGTACGCATTGTACAATGCCATCTGTATGATGTGCCCGGCCAGCTTCTTATACCACACCGCATGGCGCTGTAGGGCTTCAGGATTTGATCTTACAAGTCCATCCCTCCCATGTACCTATTGTAGTCCAGGATGCAGTCTGGTTTGGGGGTGGCCTTTCCTTCATATAGCCTAAACCTGTAGGTATACCCGGATGCACTCTCGCAGCTTATACATCTTCACGCCATACCTTGCCCTCTTACCCTTTAAAATGTACCAGGGACTCATCAATAGAAATACACTTCTCGGGGGTGAATGCTTGGGAAAACCGGGCACTGGAATGGTCTATTAGGGGTCTCCGTTTATACAAACGGTCAAAACTGGGGTTATCTCGGGGTGGGCACGGCTCATTATCAGTATAATGTAAGAAGCAAAGTATTGCCTCATTTATTTATTTTTTTAGGTTCCAGTTCAGTTCTGAAGTTGCTTTGAGGGGCCCATATATTAGAAACCCCTATCAAATACCCCATTTTAGAAACTAGACCCCTCAAAGTATTCACAACAGCATTTAGAAAGTTTATGAACGCTTTAGGTGTTTCACAGAAATTTAGAGCAAAGTAGAGGTGAAATGTAATTTTTTTTTTGTCAGAAAATCCTCTTTATACCATTTTTTTTATAACACAAAAGGTTTTATCAGAGAAACGCAACTTAATACGTATTGCCCAGATTCTGCAGTTTTGAGAAATATCCCACATGTGGCCCTAGTGCGGTAATGGACTGAAGCACCGGCCTCAGAAGCAAAGGAGCACCTAGTGGATTTTGAGGCCTCTTTTTTATTAGGCACCATGTCCGGTTTGAAGATGTCTTGTGGTGCCAAAACATTGGAAACCCCCCAAAAGTGACCCCAATTTGGAAACTAGACCCCTTGAGGAATCCATTGTAGTTTTCTTGGGGTGCATGCGGCTTTTTGATCAGTTTTTATTCTATTTTTAGGTGGCGTGGTGACTAAAAAACAGAAATTCTACTATTGTTTTTTTATTCTATTTTTTTTACAGCGTTCACCGTGCGCTATAAATGACATATTCACTTTATTCTGCGGGGCGATACGATTACGGCGATACCAGATGTTTATAGTTTTTTTTATTGTCTTATGGCGTTTGCACAATAAAATACGTTTTGTAAACAATCATTCACTTTTTGTGTTACCTTATTCTAAGAGCCAGAACGTTTTTATTTTTCAATCAATAAAGCCGTGCAAGGACTTATTTTTTGCGTAACGAACTGTAGTTTCAATCAGTACCATTTTTCGGTACATGCGACTTTTTGATCTCTTTTTATTCAATTTTTTGAGAGCTGAAGTGACCAAACAATTGTGATTGTGGTTCGGTTTATTATTATTTTCTTTTACGGCGTTCACCGTGCGGGATAAATAACTAAATACTTTTGTAGTTCAGGCCGTTACGGACACGGTGATACCAATTATGTATAGTTTATTTGTTTGTTTATATATTTTTATTAATAATAAATGACTGATAAGGGAAAAAGGGGGATTTTTACTTTTAAAACTTTTATTTTCTTATTTTTACACATCTTTTTTTAACCATTTTTTTATTGTATTACTTTGTCCCACTAGGGGACTTGAGGGCAGGAGGCCCTGATCGCAATTCTAATACACTGCACTACATGCGTAGTGCAGTGTATTAGAACTGTCAGCTACTCACTGACAGAAAGCATAGTAGGTCCTGATATTGTCAGGACCCACTAGGCTTCCGTCTATGGCATAGCCAGACGCCATTGTTTGGTGTCCGGTTGCCATAGTCACCATCGCCGGCCGCTATCGCGTAGCAGGCCGGCGATGGCAGCTTAACCCCTAAAAAGCCGCGATCTCTATAGAACGCGGCTTTTAAGGGGTTAATCAGCGGGGACACAGCGATCGGTCCCCGCTGTAGGAGCTGTGACAGCTGCTGAACAAGACAGCAGCTGTCACATCTTCTGTATGTGTCGGGAGGACGGCCGAAACGGCCGTTACTCCCGAGACGTACTATTAGGTCATGGAGCGCGAACGATACAGCTGCCATGACCTAATAGTACGTCCAGGAGCGGGAAGGGGTTAATTTACCCATTAGACGTGTATGAGTGACAGTGTCAAATGCCTTTGCAAAGTCCAAAAACACTATATCCACAGCGGCCCCTCTGTCTAGGCTTCTACTCACCCCTTCATAAAAACAGATCAGGTTGGTTTGACAACTTCTATCCTTGGTAAAACCGTGCTGGCTGTCACTTATAATACAATTTTTTGTCACATAATCCTGTATTTAGTCCCTCAATAGCTGCTCAAACACTTTCCCCACGATGGATGTTAAGCTTAATGGCAGAAAAAATGGGACATAGATAACTTCAAAACCACAAAAAAGGCCATACTTACTAAGTGGGTGGGTGAAAACCCGTTCCCAGCAGGTGTCAGTGCTGTGAATAGTACATGGGGTGTCAATACTAAGTATAATAGGTGGAGGGACAATGTGCTGGTCGTCAGTCATAGCACATCTTGCCGAATCACAGCCTATTTGTAACACCGCTACTGTTAGCTAAGGCGGGCTGCTCTGCATGCCAAGCCAAACGCCAGCACATCATGCCCTCCCAGCATTTAAGACCTGACTGCGTCCTGAAAAAAAGAATACATAGTAAACATATCCATGAAACATGGGGTATTAGTTGTTATTTTGGCCAAAATACGCAAATCTCGCAACCCAACGTCAAGGGTCCCCAGTGCCTTGCGAGTCCCTAACTAGAACTTTTCGTTCCTAATTTAAAAACACCAGCAGAAAAAATGGGACATAGATAACTTCAAAACCACAAAAAAGGACATACTTACTAAGTGGGTGGGTGAAAACCCGTTCCCAGCAAGACGTAGACAGGTCAAAAAATGCTGCAGAAGGAGGGTGCATTAAATAGTGGTAGCCACTCCCACTAGTCTTGGGGGGAGTGGCGAACTAAGTGCTCACAAGTGTGTGATAAATTAATGAATATCAGTGTTAGTGTAGTGCTAGAGTGTGACTGTATGGTAAAAAAGAAAAGTGTATGTATGGAAGTGTCAGACATGTGTGATAATGTAATAAGAAATAAATGTGTGATGAATGGGGGTCAGTGCTGTGAATAGTACATGAGGTGTCAGTACTAAGTGTAATACGTGGAGGGACATTTTTTGACCTGTCTGCGTCCTGCTGGGAACGGGTTTTCACCCACCCACTTAGTAAGTATGGCCTTTTTTGTGATGTTAAGCTTACTGGTCTACAATTACCCGGGGAAGATCTAGATGCCTTTTTGAAAATAGGCACCGCATTTGCCCTGCGCCAGTCCTTTGGCACTATACCAGTCACTAGAGAATATCTTAATATTATAAAGAAGGGTACAGAAATAACTGAACTAAGCACTTTAAGAACTCTAGGGTGTAACCCATCTGGTCCTGGAGCCTTGTGTACATTTATTTTATTTAACTTAGCTTGGGCCATATCTACATTCAGCCAATTCAGTATATCAACTGATATAAAGTTAGGTCCAGAATTATTTGGACAGTGACACAAGTTTTGGCATTTTAGCGGTTTACCAAAACATATTGAATATAGAGTTATATAATCAATATGGGCTTAAAGTGCAGACTCTCAGCTTTAATTTGAGGGTATTCACATCCTAATTTGAGGAAGGGTTTAGGAATTACAGCTCTTTAATATGTAGCTGCCTCTTTTTCAAGGGACCAAAGGTAATTATCTCAAAAGCTATTTAATGGGCTGCATGAGCTAATCCATCATTAATCAGCCTCAAAAATGGAAAGACCAGATTAGACTTTGTCATTCAACATCTAAAGAAGCCAGCCCAGTTCTGGAACAGCATTCTTTGGACGGATGAAACTAATATCAACCTGTACCAGAATGATGGGAGGAAGAAAGTATGGAGAAGGCTTGGAACGACTCATGATCCAAAGCACACCACATCCTCTGTAAAACATGGTGGAGGCAGTGTGATGGCATGGGCATGCACGGCTGCCAAAGGCACTGGGTCACTAGGGTTTATTGATGATGTGACTGAAGACAGAAGCAGCCGGATGAATTCTGAAGTGTGCAGGGATTTACTTTCTGCTCAGATTCAACCAAATACAGCAAGGGTGATTGGACATCGCTTCACAGTACAAATCGACAATGACCCAAAACATACTGCGAAAGCAATCCAGGAGTTTTTTAAGGCAAAGAAGTGGAATATTCTGCAATGGCCAAGTCAATCACCAGCTCTCAACCCGATCGAGCATGTATTTCCCTTGCTTAAGACAAAACTTAAGGCAGAAAGACCCACAAACAAGCAACAACTGAAGACAGCTGCAGTAAAGGCCTGGCAAAGCATCACAAAGGAGGAAACCCAGCGTTTGGTGATGTCCATGGGTTCCAGACTTCAGGCAGTGAAAAAAAAAACATTTTATTTATGGTAATGTTAATTTGCCCAATTACTTTTGAGCCCCTAACATGAGGAGGCTGTGTAGAAAAATGGTTGCAATTCCTAAACGTTTCACAGGATATTTTTGTTCAACCCCTTGAATTAAACCAGAAAGTCTACACTTCAATTGCATCTCAATTGCTTCATTTCAAATCCAATGTGGTGGCATGCAGATCCCAAATCATGAAGATTGTGTCACTGTCCAAATAATTCTGGACCTAACTGTATTAACAGCACTGGCACCGGCTACATCAGCTGCTCTTTCTTCTGTTGTATATACAGAGCTAAAGAACCCATTTAGTAACTCTGCCTTCTCTTGATCCCCCTGTGACCAACTTCCCATTACCACTATTTAGGGGTCATACAGTACATCTTGAGACTTTGGCTTTTTTGCATTTATATACTTGAAGAATGTTTTTGGATTTGTTTTACTATCCTTGGCCACCTGCCTTTCACTTTGTATTTTTGCTGATTTTATTACTTTTTTGCATTATTAAGTTCTTTATAATTTAAAAAGGCTACAGATGTACCCTCAGATTTTTAGTTTTCAAATGCCCTTTTTTTGTTATTTATTGCCCTTTTTACAGAAGGTGTAAGCCATGTGGGGTTTAATTTTAGTCATTTATACTTGTTACCTAAAGGAATAAATTTTGCACTATAATTATACAAAGTGGATTTTAGGATCTCCCATTTATCATTTGTACCATTATTTATCCACAAGCCACTTAATTTAGCAAGGCCAAAACAGAGCCTATATAATGCGTTTTCCAGAGATGGGCAGCTTTAGCTCATCTTGTATTTCTTATGTTCATTTACTTCAACTGGATAATACTAACAGAACAAGACAGAACAAAATCTAGATATTATTTTTATATCATTGAACAGGTCTATGCAGTAGCTAATATCAGTGCTTCCTAGCATATAATAGAAAAAGTGCACAATTGCATTCAGCTATAATCAATAAGAGGAATTATTCTGATGCATGACAGTGCCCTTGCAGAGCTACCCAGGGGTAGTGGCCAGTTGCATAACTAGGAAAGACTGGGCCCCATAGCAAACTTTTGACTGGGGCCCCCCTCCCCTGGGTATCACACAACACCCCCTTGTAGATAGTGCCTCCCTGTAGATTCTGCCACACAGCGCCACCCTGTAGATAGCACCATACAGCCCCCTGTAGATATCGCCATACACAGCCCCCTGTAGATAACGCCTTACATCGCCCCTGTAGATAATGCCATACAGCCCCCTGTAGATAACGCCATACAGCCCCCCTGTAGATAACGCCATACAGCCCCCTGTAGATAACACCATACAGCCTCCTGTAGATAATGCCATACAGCCCCCCCTGTAGATAACACCATACAGCCCTCCCCCTGTAGATAATGGCATACAGCCCCAAACCCCCTGTAGATAACGCCATACAGCCCTCACCCTGTAGATAGCGCCATACAGCCCCCTGTAGATAACGCCATACAGCCCCAAACACCCCTGTAGATAACGCCATACAGCCCCCTGTAGATAACGCCATACAGCCCCAAACACCCCTGTAGATAACGCCATACAGCCCCCTGTAGATAACGCCATACAGCCCCAAACCCCCAGTGTAGATAACGCCATACAGCCCTCCCCCTGTAGATAACACTACAGGCCCCCTGTAGATAACGCCATACAGCCCCCTGTATATAACACCATACAGCCCCAAACCCCCCTGTAGATAACGCCATACAGCCCTCCCCCTGTAGATAATACTACAGCCCCCCTGTAGATAACGCCATACAGCCCCCTGTAGATAATGCCATACAGCTCCAAACCGCCTGTAGATAACGCTATACAGCCCCCCTGTAGATAACGCCATACAGCCCCCAACCCCACCAAAAAAAAAATTGCCTATAGTTTGTCCTACAAAAGAGATGTATCCCCTATCCACAGGATAGGGGATACATGTGTGATCGCTGGCAGCAATAAGGAGAACAGGGGACCGAAAGTCCGCAGAAGTTCTCCATGATGAACCTCGGACTTCTGGGGTCTGCACAGTTCAATAAAAATGAAAGGTGCGCTTGTCACGAATGCGCACAAGCGCGACCGGTGCACAATTCATTTCTATGGAGCTGCTGACAGACCCCTGAAGTCCGAGGTTTGTCATGAAGAACTTTGGGGGACTTTCGGTCCCCCGTTCTCCTTATCGCTGGTCGTCCCATCGATCCCACATGTATCCCCTATTCTGTGGATAGGGGATGCATGTCTTTTGTAGGAACAACCCCTTCAGTGGACGTCACTCTGTAGCAGCCATAGCGGCTGCTAGCAGAGCCTCCGGCCATGGGGGGGTATGTCGGCGGGCGGCACGGGCCCCCTCATGCTGCAGGCCCCGTAGCAGCCGCTACTGCTGCTACAGCGGTAGTTACGCCACTGGCAGTGGGGCCCCCATACAAAATATTAAAATTGTTCCCCTTTCTGATGCTAATTAACAATCAAAATCCTAACCATCTGGGACATGAGAATTTGGGGCTTTTCTGCCCCATCTTCTTTCCACGACCCTTGAATCAATTCCCCACAACCTTGTATATAGGACCTGTATAGATGGTATCCTTGCACAGGTTATCACGATCATCATTAAAATAAGCAAGGCAGCCAACATGGAATGAGCCCCCTTTCTCCAGGGCCCCCATAGCAGTTGCACAGTCTATCTTTATGGCATGTACACCCTTGCCCAGAAGGTTTCCTTTTTTTCTTTCCTTGGCTAAATAGTAATGTCTGAGAAAAGTTGCAAATAACTATGGAACAAATGTAAAAAAAAATCAGAGGAAAACCTTTGGAAGTTTTATACATTATATACAGTAACTGCTACAGTTGGCAAGGCAGGCAGAGTTTAATAGGCAGCTAAACAGTCTGGATAATCTTTATAATCCTTCACTATAATAGATTAAGCAGAGATAAAGATAACTGTAAACCTAAGTGTGTGAACATTTAATGTGCAGTTAAAATCTAATAAAATGTATTGTCTGTGAGTGTTCATCTGTTCTCATGATCACCACTTTACTGTGTGTTCGGTTCTGAGAAACATTGACATACATATGTGTGAATGATAGTATTAATAATAAAGGCCAATAAGTGCACTTTTAGGGTACATTCAGATTTTGTCACTGTGTTATTGCTGCTTTTTTGGACAACTTTTGTAAAAAAGCATATGAATAGAATGGCATAAAAAAACACCATAGTTCACATGTGTGACATATAGGCTTTTTATTTTAGGTTTCATGCTCTTTAAAATGTAGCTCCACATGTGATTAAAGGGATTTTTCAGGCTCTAAATAAATATCAAAATAAGTGATCCCTGGGGGTCTTCGTCCACAATGACTAATGGTCTTGACACATGGCAACAAAAGCTAATCACTTTTATTTTTTATTATCATGTCGTTTTTAAATCCAAAATTCTGTGATGATTAATTTAAATTCTGTGATGATTAATTTAATTGCGGAAATTGTAACTTTAAAAAAAAATAAAATAATGCTTTGAAGTACCCCTGTATTCCAATGCATTAGTGCTTGTCAGTCAAAAAATGACAGGCACTTATTAGGCCATGTATTGGCATCTACATTTGGCAGTCATGGCCTTTTGTAGGCACCTATATGCCATATTTAACCATCGGCCCCCTCAATTAGATTGACTCGCAATTCGTTTTGATAACATAGATTGATTATAGGACCTAAGAGGATAAATGGCAGAGATAAGATCGATCTCCAATCTTGATCATTCTAGCGGGAGGTCAGTTATCAATTACAGCCTTCATCCCTCGGGTAACCGTTTTTGTGCCCGCTCATCCCTATTTTGAACATTTATGGCACTTAACTGCAGGCCAACTGACATCCAGAAATTTTTTATTTTTTGGTCGATTGAGCTCTGCGGGTCAATATGATTACGTCGATACATCTGTATATAGTTTTTTTTACGATTTGCAGCGTTTGCACAATAAAATTCCGTTTCTATAAAATAATTTATTTTCTGAGACACCATATTCTGAGCCGTAACTTTTTTATTTTTTAGTTAAAAAAGCTGTGGGAGGTTTTGTTTTTGCGGGATGGGTTGTAATTTTTATTGGTAGTATTTTGTGGTAAATGCGACTTTTTGATCACTTTTTATTCTATATCTTGGGAGGGGGGGGTAACCAAAAAATAGCGATACTGACATAGTTTTCCGTTTATTTTGTTTGCGGCATTCACCGTGCGGACAAAATAACATTATAGTTTCATAATTTGGGTCGTTACGAAGGCGGTGATAATAAATGACTTATTATAGGAAAACAAAAACCTTTATTTTTACACTTTTATAAAACATTTTTATTAACTTTTTTTTTATTTTTTACTTTATTTTTTTTTCCTGCAGCTCTGATCGCTGCTAGAATACATTACACTACCTAGGTATTGTAACGTATTCCAACTGTCAGTGTGACGTCAGAGTCACTCTGACAGTAAGTGTAGTGATGGGGGTAGGGAAACGGACAAGTGAGCCCTAATCTACCCGCCACTCTGTCCCTGCCTACTTGCAACGACCCGCCCTAGGCGACGGGGTACAACTGGGCGGCGGTCCCTGCGCTCAGTAAGTGCACGAGACAAACAGACAAGGGTACACAAAGCTAAGGGAAAAGGGGCAGTTGCCCACAGAAACACCGTGAGCAACTAGAGTGGTGAACGAGCCGAGTCAAACCAGGAGTGCACGAGGTACCAAACGCAGAGCAGGAGAGTAGTCAGAAAGTCAGGGTCAGTATGGAGCAGGATCAAATAGTTAGTAGCTGTAGCTGGGCCAGGAAACCACACGAGAAGAATCACAAGCAAAGGAGGAACAGGAAAGGCAGGTATAAATAGACAGAGGGCGGGAGCTAGCTCCGTCTGGCCAGGCTGCGATAGGCTCTCCCACTCCTAAGCCTGCCATCCTGAGTGGTGGAAGATGGAGTTAGTCTCAGAGACATAGACTCAGGTGCAGACTGATTACCTATGGGCGTATACACAGAAGTTGTGCCTGGCAGATCCTTTACAGTAAGTCTACGAGGACCAGCCAGAGGCTGGTCCTCATAGGCTTCCATACATGCAAGACCCGGAGGCCGTTGCCATCACAAGCATCAGCAACCCCCACAATTGCATGGGGGCTGCTGATGTGCTACAAACCCCCTAAATGTGGCGATCGCAATCAAGCGCCTCATTTAACGGGTTAATTGCCGAAATCAGCGGCAATCAGCCTCAGATCGGTAATACTGGAGTGTCAGCTGTCAGGGACAGCTGATCTCCCAGTTCCCGATGCACACCTTGTCGCCGACAGTGTGCATCGGGAACGACACAGTGACTTCCTGTCACTCTGACAGGAAGCCTATCAGGACCAGCCAGAGGTTGGTCCTGAAGGGCTTTCGTCCATGGCAGACACAGAGGCCATTGTTTGGCTTCCGTTTGCCATGCTAACTATCGGCAAACCCCGCGATTTCGGACCGGGACTCGCCGATATGCTAGAAACCCCTAAAATGCGGCCCATTTAAGGGGTTAATTCGCCAAAATCAGCGGCAAAGGACCGCTGGCCGGCTAGAGTGGAGTGTCAGCTGGTTCACCAACAGTGTGCACCGGAAACAACTCAGTAACTATACGTCCTCGTGCGGGAAGTAATCTCCCGCAACGACGTATAGTTACTTACTGTTGCGGATAGGGGTTAACCAATCTGGGAGGGAAAGGAGGGGAACTGTGACCATCACCTTTTGTGATTGGTGTGATCTTGCATTATCTATATAGAGTTTTTACCTTTCATTGCAATCCCGCCTGGGATGACAATGGATTACTGCTGAGAAGTAATCTCTACAGAACAGGAAGGTTCAGTCTATTATGAGGCTCAGTGGCCAGAAAACTGCAAGATTCCAGGATTATCTTTTTCTAAATAAAGATAGTGACATCACCAAAGATTGTTTTAAAAATATTTTTAACATAAAAACTTTATATAAATCACAGGTCAGTTTCTAATGACACTTTCCCTTTAAAAGGGTTCATTTTATTTGCCATCCTTTGACATTTTTGATATAACATTTAATTAGCATAAATGTGTAAATTGTGAACTATGTTTTCAGTGCGTGGAATTCCTTAATCTATTACACCCACCGTATATCAGCCTATGGTGGATGACTATGAAGTTTTAAATTCCATTCACTTTATGTTGCTCTGTAGAAATTCCCACATTTACCTGAGCCATACATCAGGCAGAGTACATACATATGAAAGAATGGGGTTAATGCGATATAGCGTATTAATAAAGCCGAGCATAGAGCTGTTATAGATTTGACCGCATAGTGATTTTATCTCTTTATTTCTCCTCAATGCTCTTTTCACCTCTATAAACCTCTTTAAGAGGTGACATAAGGTCCAGGATCATTGGTCTTTATATGTATTTTGTCTACTGATATAACAAGAAACAAAAAATATGATTTTTTTTCATTTAATTATTTATAGGTAAACTGATTCTATATGTTATGCGTAGTACAGGGCCTAAGGGGGAGGTGCCAAAGAATACCAAAGATAGAAGTCATGCACCAACACTTTAGGCTCTGCACTAGGTATAGCACAGTGTATAGATTTTTTGTTTTGTTTTTTTAAGCGATCCTTTAACCCCTTCCCGCAATTTCACGTACAGTTACGTGATGGGAAATGGTGTTTTCCCGCAATTCCACGTAACTGTACGTGAAACAGATGAAGCTGGCTCAGGAGTTGAGCCAGCGACATCACTGCCGGGTGACAGCTGTATGTTACAGCTGGCACCCTGAGGTATCGTCCAGGACCTGAGCTAGCCTCCGATCCGACCGATTAACCCCTCACATGCTGCGTTCAATAGAGATCGCAGCATGTGAGGAGTTTATAGCCACCGGCACCCCAGCAATGTGATCGCTGGGTTGCCGGTGGCTGCAAAGGCGATCGGAGGGCTAATACTTACTTCACGGTCTGCCAGTAACGGAATCCTCCTATGCCCCGTTCTGTATAAAAATAACTAAAAAAATATGCCAGAATTGCTGTTTTTTGGTCACCTTGCCTCCCAAAAAAAAAGGATAACAAGTGATCAAAAAGTCGCATGTACCCCAAAATGGTACCAATAAAAACTACAGCTCGTCCCGCAAAAAAAAACAGCCCTCATACCACTACGTCTATGAAAAAATTAAATTAGTTAAGGCTCCAATAAGCCAGGAAATAAAAATATGCAGTTGTGCCGGCCCGAGGGGAACGTTTCTTCTGTTTCAAGTGGCAAATTATCAAGGCCCCTAAAATTAGGTAACCAGGAAGGGGAGGGCCCAAACATATCTGCTGGAAGTGAGGGGCCCGTATTATACCAGGACAACACTTCCCAGCAAAATTCCTCAAAGTGCAAAGATCCCGAGTGTGGACCAAAAGGGCAATAAGTAAAGACCATTTATTGGTGCGACACTGGCCTGTGCAGAAAGGATTGTGTCACAGCGTAACACACATCTATGGATTATTTTATTGTTTTTTTTTACCCCATTATTATACCACCTGACTATGCCCCTTATATACTCCGCCCGGCTTACATGTACACCCACATTATAAATGGAAATACCAGTAAGATTTAAAACAAAACTACTACAAGCAAAATCCACGCTCCAAATGGCGCTACCTCCCTTCTGAACCCTACAGTGTGCCCAAACAGCAGTTTACTTCCACATATATGGCATCGCCATACCCGGGAGAACTCTTTTAACAATTTTTGGGGTGTGTGTCTCCAGTGGCACAAGCTCGGCGCCACATATTGGCATATCTATGGAAAAAATCCCATTTTCACTCTGCAACATCGAGTGCACACCAATTTCTGCCAATCACCTGTGAGGTTAATATGCTCACTACACCCCTAGGTGAATACCTTGAAGGGTGTAGTTTCCAAAATGGGGTCACTTCTGGGGGAGATCCACTGTTTTGGTCCCACAGGGACTTTTCAAATGCGACATAGCGCCCAAAAACCAATCCATCAAAATCTCTACTCCAAAAGCCAAATGGCGCTCCTTCCCTTCTGAGCCCTACTCTGTGCCAAAACAGCAGTTTATGACCACATATGTGGTGTTGCCGTACACAGGAGAAGTTGCTTTACAAGTGTTGGGGTGCTTTTTTTCATTTATTCATGTCTTATTGAAGAAAAAGGATTTTTTTTATTTTCACTGCCCAATTCTAATAAAATCTATGAAACACCTGTGGGGTCAAAATGCTCACTACACCCCTAGATGAATTCCTCAAGGGATGTAGTTTCGTGAATCGAGTCACTTTTGGGGAGTTTCCACTGTACTGGTACCTTAGGAGCTTTGCAAAAGTGACATGGTGTCAAGAAACCAATCCAGCAAAATCTGTGCTCCAAAAGCCAAATGGCGCTCCTTCTCTTCTGAAACTTGCCGTGTGCCCAAACAGCAGTTTAAGACCACAAATGGGGTATTGCCGTACTCCAGAGAAGTTGCTTTACAAATGTTGGGGTTCTTTTATTCCTTTATTTGTTGAGAAAATGACAAATTTTGAGCTAAAGCTACGTCTTATTGGAAAAACAGGATTTTTTTTTTATCTTCACTGCCCAATTCTAATAAAATCTATGAAACCCCTGTGGGTTCAAAATGCTCACTACACCCCTAGATGGATTCTTCACGGGGTGTAGTTTCCTAAATGGAGTCACTTTTTTGGTATTTTCACTGTTTTGGTCCCTTAGGGGCTTTGCAAATGCGACCTGGTCTCCGCAAACCATTCCTGCTAAATTTGAGCTCCAAAAGCCAAATGGCGCTCTTTCCCTTCTAAGTCCTGCCGTGTGTCCAAACAGCTGTTTACGACCACATGCCCAGTATTGTTTTACTCGGGAGAAATTGCTTTACAAATGTAGTGGTGCATTTTCTCCTTTTAGTCCTTGTGGAAATTAGAAAAAATTAGCTAAACCTACATTTTCTTTGAAAGAATGTAGATTTTCATTTTCACGGCCTACTTCCAATAATTTCTGCAAAAAACCTGCGGGGTCAAAATGCTCACTATACCCCTAGATAATTTCCTCAAGGGGTTTAGTTTCCAAAATGGGGTCACTTTTGGGGGATTTCCACTGTTTTGGTGCTGCAAAAGCCTTTCAGACTCGACATGGTGCCTAAAATATTTTCTAATAAAAAGAAGGCCCCAAAATCCTCTACGTGCTCCTTTGCTTCTGAGGCCTGTGCTTCAGTCAATAAGTGCACTAGGGCCACATGTGGGGTATTTCTAAAAACTGCAGAATCTGTGCAATAGATATTGAGTTGCGTTTTTCTCTGGTAAAACTTTCTGTGTTACAAAAAAAATTGATGAAAAATGCATTTCTGCAAAAAAAAAAGACATTTGAAAATTTCACATCTACTTTGCCTTAATTCCTGTGAAACATCTAAAGGGTTAAGAAACTTTCTAAATGCTGTTTTGAATACTTTGAAATTTTTAAATGGGGTGACTTATCAAGGGTTTCTAATATATAAGGCCCTAAAATCCACTTCAAAACTGAACTGGTCCCTGTAAAAATAGCCTTTTGAAATTTTCTTGAAAATGTGAGAAATTGCTGCTAAAGTTCTAAGCCTTGTGATGTCATAGAAAAATAAAAGGATGTTCAAAAAACAATGCCAATCTAAAGTAGACATATGGGTGATGTTAATTAGTAACAATTTTGTGTGGTATTACTATCTGTCTTACAAGCAGATACATATAAATGTAGAAAAATGCTAATTTTTGCAATTTTTCGCTACATTTTGGTATTTTTCACAATTAAATACTTAATGTATCGAGCAAATTTTGCCAGTAACATAAAGTCCAATGTGTCACGAGAAAACAATCTCAGAATCGCTTGGAATGGTAAAAGCATTCCGAAGTTATTACCACATAAAGTGAAACATGTCAGATTTGAAAAAATTGGCTGCGTCCTGAAGGCCAAAACAGGCTGCGTCCTGAAGGGGTTAATAATATACATTGAATATGTCAGTAAGAGAGTTGCTTCAATTTGCAATAAATTGCAATACATTTGGCTTGAGGACTGCGTCCGGAGAGTTGTGGTTAAAGATTCATACTCAGAATGGTTATAAGTGATGTACCCCCAGGTTCAGTGTTGGGACAGATATTATTAATTGTATTTATAAATAATATAGAGTGTGGAATTAATATTATTGATTTAGTCTTTGTAGGTGACACTAATCCATGTAATGTAACAGTGTTTAGAGGACATTCATAAGTTACAAGTTGACTTGGATACTGGGTGTATGGGCATGCACTTGGCAAATTAGATTTCATGTGGATAAATGTAAAGTCATCAGGACATTAAAGGCTATGTACACCTTTGAAATGCAACATTTAAAAAAAGAGAAAAAAAGTGTATTAGTGTTTTGTGTAACTTTGTAAATGCTTTTTATTAAAAATTATTTTTACTTTTTTAGATAGAGCCGCTCTGTATTCTCAATACCCTGAAGGGTCCATGACTCACATTTGGTTGGAATGTACACAGATTTAACCCTTCTGGCTAGAGGTCTCAAACGTTATCAAGACAATCACCAAGACCACTATCTCACTGAGCGCCCCCTTAATCCTACAATGGGCCCCCTCGGGTGATTTTTTTTCACCACTGATAATCTCACCACTGACTCTCACTGTGGTGAAGCTGCTCATCCTTACATTGGCGACCCAGTAAACCCCCCACCACCAGGTAATGGTCCTCCAGACTAGACTCCATTTGTAAGATGGAGGAATTGTTGACTTGGGAGCTAAGACGACATGATACATTTTTAGATGTATGGGAACCATGGCTATCTTTCCATAGATTAGACAGTGACACACCTCAACCTCCCCCCATTGCTAGGGTACCCATTTAGAAACTTGATCTTCAATAACCCTTCTTAACATTTAGTTTATGCCTTAGTGAAGGGATCACCCCCCTCCTTCCACACTCTTCTTTCTTAGGTCTATGATACTTTATCTAATTTAATACTTCTTGTTATTTTCCTGGATAAGGTGGGATTCTTTTGTTTGACTGTATGTAGATAGTTCATTTTGTGCATTTGTCTCCGCTACAATTGTACTCCGTTTTTGGCGTTATTTGCGCGCCCTTTTTCCCAGTATATCTCTCTGCCGCAAAGAATGCACGCCAATACATACTGATTTGAAATGTATGTTGTTTACATGTTTGTATTCTTCCGAATAAATAAATTCCGAATACAGATATTAGCAAAAAATAAAAAAAGAGCTGTGGAACTGTGGCGTAATCTACCTCAGTAATAGGGTTTAACAGACACATTGAATTACTTCGAGAAAGGCTAAGGTTCTTCTATTCCTCACACAGCTGACTTGGCGAGGTTATTGCCCCCCCCCCCCGGACATCTTGATTAAACCCTATATATATTTATTTCTATATCCCATTACTGCTGTTTTGACAGCTTTATATAGGATGTGGTGGCAAGAAGCATCTCCGCTATAATTCTTACTTTTTATTTCTGCTGTATTGTTCTGGTCTCGTTATTGACTTGTTTTGTATTCAAGTGTGTGTTCCGATTTTCTGGGATGCTCTTTTGTATAATTTTATTTTTTGTATGTATTCAGCATGTCTTGCAGCATACACAAGTATTGTGTTCTTCTTATACATAAGTGCTAGCCTGCGAGGTATGCCTATGTGCCTTTATACTTGACGTATTCATTGCTTTCAATGGCTGTATGTCTTTCAAAAAATTCAATAAAAACTAATTTGAAAAAAAAGAAAAGAAAGGCTAAGGTGCTTTTTTCTTAAAGCAAAATAGTACCAATACTCTTTTTTCCCTGTTAAGGCACATTGACTTATGCCATGTAGGGTTTTTGCCTTACATTTAGATTCCTTAAATTTTTGTAACTTTTTTTCTTATTATTTTTTAACTATGAGTAGGCTTGCACCAAACATTAATGTTCTTATACATGGTAATTGAAACTATAATACTTTTTTTTTTTTGCATAATAAACATATTACAATATGTACTAAGATAAAACAGAAGATACAAATAAAAAAGAAAAATGAAAAAGGAGATATAGCATTTAACAAGAGGTCCAATATTGTACATATACTATATTTCAGGGAAGGAGAAAGGCTATACAGTCGGTGAGGCAGAACACTGAAAACTTCTAGGGGTCTCTGAGCAAGGGCGTAGCTATAGGGGGTGCAGAGGTAGCAGTCGCACCCGGGCCCTGGAGCCTGAGGGGGCCCAAAAGCCCCTCAGCCGCATAAGAAGACACCAGTATTATATATTATATATGGTAGGTGGGGGCCCCGCTATAGATATTGCATTGGGGCCTCGGAGCTTAAAGTTACACCTCTGTCTCTGAGGGTGGATGAGCGGGTACAAAAAGGGTGTGTACAGTGTCAGGTCAGAAACTCCTGTGTCCCAGGGAGTAGCTCTTCTAATTGAGCTAATGAAGCTGCTGGACAGCTCCAATGCTGAATCTATTGTCTAGGTTCTCTTGATTCCTGCCACTTGAGAGTCCCTGTCTTGTGATTACCTCATTAGTCTCACCCTTTGAGTCTAATTGAGCCTCTTGTCTGTAGCGTAGTTCATTGCTGCCTCACTCTACAAACTACTACTGCTTCTTTGTGTACTGAACTTGGATGGATTCCTGACCATGTCTCTGCCAAACTGTCGCCTGCTTATCTGTGATCTAAACTTTAATTTTTTCCTAACCCGTCTCTGCCTTACGCTACAAACTTTATTTATTCTATAATTATTCTTTAAACTTTTTCTATGTCGACTGCTGCTCTGTACATATTTTTATAGTTATTGATATTATATAATTGTCTATATTTTCCTATGTTGTTTTTGGAATGCCCGAAATGTGGGAAATATAAATCACACTTGGGTTCCGTGATCTATCTGCTTTGGTATTGTCTTAGGTTAAGACGGTACTGGGAATCGGTTGTGACAAATATGTATGATATATATATACTCTGTAAGTCTACCTATTAGTGTTAAGGTTTGCATGCTGGGCTGTCTGGAAGGCTTAAGTGTGAACATTAGTATTAAAATTAGTATTGGTAGAGCACTATATGCTGCTCGATAATGTGTTCTAATGTTATGGGCCAAAGAAAAGGTACATTAGGGGAAAATCACATATTCAGAGAACTATAAGAATTGATTAATTTGATATGTTTTGGATGAGATTTTTTTTTCTCTCGTCAGCTGAACTAGGGAGGGGAGGGGTTGCGATTAAAGAGAAACTTTCACTTGCCCATATATGTGCAGCTGAGTGCACCATGTAATAGGCACTGATGCACAAACATTGTCTCACTTTAAAAAAAAATTCTATCCTCCGTTATTTAGATATCGGTGCTGTTATATTTCCCTGATACATAAATAACCCCCTGAACTGTCAATGGGGCGTTTCATTATTTCTAAATGGCATGGGGGCATGTTACTTACCGCTCTGACACTGTCCAATTAGCTACGGACATTGTGAGAGCGGCTTCTGCTGTGTGATCTCTCTCGCAAGATCACACAGTTTTTTTGTTCTGTAGAGTGCATGTGCGCACGCCCGTTCGCACGCATGCTCCCCAGGCATGTCAGTAGATCTTCTTCTCCTGTTCCGTGGCAGAGGGAGTATCGTCGGGAACGGCGACGTCAGAGATGTGCGTCTTGACGTTCTGCAGAGAGCGTGCGTGCGCCCTCACGCATACGCAAATGGCAGTTTGCACGCACAACTTCGACGTCGCCGTTCCCGACGATACTCCTGCCGCCATGGAACATAAGACGAGGAGAATAAGATGTACTCACATGCCTGCAGAACGACAAGACCGCGTGATCTCGCGAGAAAGATCACACAGCACAAGTTGCTCTCACACTGTCCGTAGCTGATGCATTACAGGGCACTCCCACCACATATAAATCATAGAGCCAAGGTTTGAGCACTGTTTCCGACATTTATTTGAGTAAGATTAAATTAGTTTAAAAAGTCTTCACAGAGTAAGATATTTCGAGTAATTTTAATTGTTATTTTCCAGTGAGAAGAATTTTGAGATTTTTTTTTTTAACTGACTTCACTGCTGTGCTCCATTCCTGTAAGGACATAGGGGATTGAACATTCGTCCCATTTGGATTGGTAGAGTACTTTCTTCTTTATGTTTGTGAAATACTTTGTATTCACTTTCTGTAAGTGATTACTCTTTTCTCACAACCTCAGTCCCTCTCTATTTTTAACACTTCTTGTACATTTCTAGCAACGAATCAACTCTGGCGTCCCTGCCTCCAGCCACTGGCCGCGTTAGGCTGCCATAGCAATTGCCAAACGTACTCATCCCTATTTGAATCATTAATTTTCTCCTGCAGGCGACCACGGCTTCCATGTTTTCTCTGCTATGGTTCCCGTAGAAACCGTCACACTCTGAGGACATCATTCCTGGCAGCCTATTTCAAGAGGATTTCAGAATGTCACCATTGCCTATGAATGAAGCTACATTTTATCAAGTTTGTTTTTGTGCTTGATCCTGACTATGACCTTGCTCCTGTTTTCTGTCTGGTCTTTCTCCTGGATTTCCCGGCTGGTACTAGTTTTACCTCCTGGTTTTGACCCTTTGCTAGACTTATGTTTATGTATTCATCTTATCCTGACCAGCCTCCCGTTGACGACCCCTGCAACATTCTGGCATGGTGTCCATTGTTTTGATAGGAATAGCATGAAGCACTATTTTTCCGGTCAGATATGATGGGATCTGCGACGGAGCCTCTGACACAGATCCAATCTCCTAGCACTAATCTGCTATATCATGTCTGCATACTTACAGCGTCTTTTACGAATTACACTTATGTGGTGGTCAACATATTTGAGCCACAAGATGTGGGATCGAGGATATTATGGCTTCTATATGTACCTGATTAGCATTCCTGGCCGATTTGTTTAGTTGGGAGTCAATTCTCTGTTTCTATTGTTCCGCTGCGATTCATTGATTGATGTGCAGTAGCATCCTAGGATCGGAGCTGGAGTGGGGTGAACTTCCCTTCTTCGTTTTCCATTGCCAGAACAATGATTTATGCACATAGATATCAACTGTCGATTGAAGATGTATTGTATGTCGTTTTTATACACATTTTTACTATTATGTAACAAGTTGACGGATGTCATTAACATTAATGTATAATTCACCTGGGAGACACTGATCACGATTTTCATTGGCTGAAATGTACCATGTGATTTTTTGTATTCACCTATTTAAGGATGATGTTTTTGTATATAACGTTAGGCTTGACAAAGACCCTACACTCACTATGGGTCGAAACTTTGCCTATTTGTCGTGGATATTTTGACAATAAAACCACTTTGAAGATCTGGAGACGTGTGCTGTTGTCCTACTATTTGTCTTGGAATATCCACAGGATGTCATACATTTCAGATAGATGTGGGTCCCACCTCTGGAACCCACACCTATCTCTAGTACGGGGCTCCCTAAACCCTGTTCTACCTTTTTCTGCTCCCGCTGCCTCCTTGCCACTCACTGACTATATGGTCGGGAGTTACGAAATCAGCGTAGCCCGCTGAGCTACGTTGTTTCCGTAAGTCCCATAGAACTGAATAGTAGTTACGGAAAAAGCGTAGCTTGCATTCTACGCTGCTTCCATAACTGCCATTCATCTCAGTGAGATGACATCACTGTCCATATATAGACAGTGACGTCAAGAGCTTTTCCTGGACCATAGTCCCGGGTCAGAGCCTGTACTTACACTCTGCTCGGGGACTCCAGCACTGCTCCTGACGCCACTTTCTATATAGGGTCAGTGACGTCAGAAGTTTCCCATTGCTCCAGCGCTGGACCGAGGAAAGGGAAGTATAATAATTGTTTTGCTTTTATGTGTTACCAATTTATTTTTTTGTGTGTTTTTTGACAGGTTGAGTTGTTGGACGACATCGTATTCGAAGACTACTTCAAAGACAGCGTTTTTTTTTATTCTCAATAAAATGATTAACGAGGATTGTGTGGGTGTTTTTTATTTCAATAAAATATATTTTTTTTATATCTCTCTGTCTTTAACTATATTACTACCGCCTTAGTAATGGCCGCTGTGTGATTGATACTGTCCATCACTAAGGAGGGGCTTAGTGTTAGCTGGTGAAAAAGCTAACACTAACCCCCATTATTACCAGGAAGAGCCGGGTACGATCCAGTACCCAACCATCTGTAGTGATGGTTGTGTAAGGGTATGTTCACACGGCTTATTTTTGGCTGTTTTTTGGGCCGTAAACGGCTGAAAAATCGGAAGCAGAAAGCCTCCAAACATCTGCCCATTGATTTCAATGGGAAATACGGCGTTCTGTTCTGACGGGGATTTTTTTTCAAAACGGCCGTTAAAAAACGCCCACGAAAAAGAGGTGTATGTCACTTCCTGAGCCCGTTTTGGATCCGTTTTTCATTGACTGTATAGAAAAACAGCTCCAAAAACAGCTTTAAAAAACGCTGTGAAAAACGCGAGTTGCTTAAAAAATGGCTGAAAATCAGGAGCTGGTTTCCCTTGAAAACAGCTCCGTATTTTCAGATGTTTTTTAGTAAGCGTGTGAACATACCCTAATCGGGTGGCCGTATGCTGGTATTATTAGGCTGGGAAAGCCCAAACACCATGGACTTTCCCACCCTGGTAATGCTAGCCTACTGCTTTGTTGTATCTGGCTGGTTATAAAAAGCGGGGGGGGGGGGGACGGACGGACCCCATGTCATGTAAGTGTATAATCAGAAAAAAATGACAAGGGGTCAACCCCATTTTTCAGAACTAGCCAGATACAACATAGCAGCAGCAGGCTAGCATTACCAGGATGGGAATGGCCACGATTTTTGGCCTTTCCCAGCCTACTAACACCAGCCTGCGGCCGCCCCAGTACCCGACCATCACTGCAGATGGTCAGGTACTGGATCATACCCGGCTCTTCCCAGTACCCCTGGTGGTGGTGGATACCGGGGTAATAATGGGGGTTAGTGTTGGCCTTTCCACCGGCTAACACTAAGCCGCAGCCTTAGTAATGGATGCTGTTAATCAGCCAGCGGCCATTACTAAGGCAGTATTCATAAAGTTAAAAAAACAGACTAAAGCCTCGTGCACACGACCGTATTTTTTCCCACCCGTAAATACTGGCGTAAATACGGGTCCGGTGTCACACGTATTCGACCCGTTTTGCACCAGTATTTACGGGCCCGTGCCTATAAATACGGGCCCGGTGTCACCCGTATTCCACCCGTATTTACGAGCACGTTTTTGGCTGCAAAATTACACTGCACTAATCGGCAGCCCTTCTCTCTATCAGTGCAGGATAGAGAGAAGGGACAGCCCTTTCTGTAATAAAAGTTAAAGAAATTCAGACTTACCCGGCCGTTGTCTTGGTGACGCGTCCCTCTCTTCACATCCAGCCCGACATCCCTGGATGACGCGGCAGTCCATGTGACCGCTGCAGCCTGTGATTGGCCTGTGATTGGCTGCAGCAGTCACATGGGCTGAAACGTCATCCAGGGAAGTCGGGCCGGATGTCGAGAGGGACGCGTCACCAAGGCAACGGCTGGGAGACCGGACTGGAGGAAGCAGGAAGTCCTCGGTAAGTATGAACGTCTTTTTTTTTACAGGTTGCTCTATATTCTGATCGGAATTCACTGTCCAGGGTGCTGGAAGAGTTACTGCCGATCAGTTAAATTTTTCAGCACTCTGGACAGTGACTATTTACCGACGTCGCCTAGCAACGCTCCCGTAATGACGGGTGCACACACGTAGCCATTACGGGAGCTCCATAGACTTCTATGGGCTGTCCGTGCCGTTATTACGGCCTGAAATAGGACATGTTCTATCTTTTTCAACGGCACGGGCACCTTCCCGTAAGAAAACGGGAAGGTATCCGTGGCCAATAGAAGTCTATGAGCCCGTTATTACGGGTCGTAATTACGACCCGTAATAACGGGTGTTTTTACGGTCGTGTGCATGAGGCCTAAAGAAAATATTTTATTAAATAAAAAACAGACACAACGCTTGTTAACCATTTTATTGAGAATTAAAATAGACACCGTAAGTAGTCCTCGAATCTGAAATAGTTTAACAACCCAACCTGAAAAAAACCACAAAAAAATAAATAATTAGTAACACATAAAAAAAGCTAAGAAATTATTACACTTACCTTTCTGGTGTCAAGTGCTGGAGCTACAATGTCAGCAGGCTACGCTGTTTCCGTAACTTCAGAAGTTATAGGGGGAATCAGCACTTAAAGTGCAGCATCAACTAAATACGGCCCAGCTTTCACCTACACTCTCTCCTCTGGCCCCCGACTTAACCTCTGCACCTCTCCCCCTCATCCCACAGAGCCTCTGCCACCATCTGTGCCCCCCCCAGCCACAAATGAAGGTTCAAAATCCTCTTCAGTGTACCCCTACCTCGTGCTAACCGGCATTTTACCAGACAATATTTGCCACATGCTGCACTATTATGGTCACAATTTTTTTTACCTGCAGTGGAAGCTTATAAGGTGTCTTTCACACCATCGTATTTCTGTCAGTTTACTGTATGTGGCGGGAAAGCCCCTGACGCTTATGATAAATGGATCCATAGACCCCCCATACACGCAACACTTTTTTTTTTTTTGCTGCGTGGAACAGCTTTAAAGGCTGCGCTATTGCATGCATATGTATGTGTTTTTTTTAATTTTTATTATGGACGCCTACAGAGGACGGATAGCAGAGGCATCCTTTTTTTTAAACCGTTTAATGCATCTCCTGGGAGCTTTATCAGCACTTACATTATATTGATAGAAATACTGTGGTGTGAAAGCCGCCTAAGGCTATGTTCACACGGGGTATTTTGCCGAGTTTTTTGACGCGGAAACCGCGTCGCAAAACTCGGCAGAAACGGCCCGAGAACGCCTCCCATTGATTTCAATGGGAGGCGTCGGCGTCTTTTTCCCGCGAGCAGTAAAACTGCCTCGCGGGAAAAAGAAGCGACATGCCCTATCTTCGGGCGCTTCCGCCTCGGACCTCCCATTGACTTCAATGGGAGGCAGGCGAAAGCGTATATCTCGCTGTTTTATGCCCGCGGCGCTCAATGGCCGTGGGTGAAAAACGGTGCGATAATTGCCGCGAAAATCGGCGTGCAGGGAGAGGAATATCTGCCTCAAAGTTCCAAACGGAATTTTGAGGCAGATATTCCTCCCCCAAAATACTCCGTGTGAACATAGCCTTAGAGCGTCCAATGCAGATGTGAACACAGCCCAATGATAATAAAGCTGCATTACTACATCTATCACCAATGTGGCTACAGTCAAAAGTTTGCTGACTCCGGCTACCCGTGCTGTCCCCACCCACAACATGGGGCCACTTTTTTTCCAGTGCCACTTTAAGCACCAAATCCGCCCTTGGTCTCATGTATAAAAACTATGCAGACATAAAATGTCACTGATGCCCGTAGCCCCCAATCAGATTCTTACTGTCATTTTACCCGGTTTAAGGCCTCATTTACACGAGCGTGTGCGTTTTGCGCACGCAAAAAAACGCTGCGTTTTGCGTGCGCAAAAGGCAATTGACAGCTCCGTGTGTCATCCGTGTATGATGCGCGGCTGCGTGATTTTCGCGCAGCCGCCATCATAGAGATGAGGTAGTCGACGCCCGTCACTGTCCAAGGTGCTGAAAGAGCTAACTGATCGGCAGTAACTCTTTCAGCACCCTCGACAGTGAATGCCGATCACAATCTACACCAACCTGTGAATAAAAAAAGACGTTCACACTTACCATGAACTGCCTGCTTCCTCCAGTCCGGTCTCCCGGCCGTTGCCTTGGTGACGCGTCCCTCTCTTGTCATCCGGCCCCACCTCCCAGGATGACGCGGCAGGCCATGAGACCGCTGCAGCCTGTGATTGGCTGCAGCCTGTGCTTGGCCTGTGATTGGCTGCAGCTGTCACTTGGCCTGAATTGTCATCCCGGGAGGTCGGACTGGAGGAAGAAGCCGGGAGTTATCGGTAAGTCAGAACTTCTTTTTTTTTTTACACGTATATGTATATTGTGATCGAAAGTCACTGTCCATGGTGCTGAAACAGTTTAAGTCTTTCAGCACCGTGGGCAGTGACTGTCTCCTGACGTCGCGTACCCGAACATTTTTTGCCGGGTTCGGTTAAAACGAGTTCGGCCGAACCCGGTGAAGTTCGGTGCGCTCATCTCTAATTTGACACTCCGTTTGGATGTTTGTAACCAGAAAAGCACGTGGTGCTTTTCTGTTTACATTCATCCTTTTGACAGCTCTTGCGTGATTTTCGCGCATGCAACGCAGGACCGTCAGTGTGGCATGCGTTGTTTTCACGCACCCATTGAAGTCAATGGGTGCGTGTTGCGTGAAAAACGCAAGAATATAGAACATGTCGTGAGTTTTACGCAACGCACTCACGCTGCGCAAAATTCACGCATCGTCTAAACAGCCCCATAGACTATTATAGGTGCGTACGACACGCGTGAAAAGCACGCGCGTCGCACGCGCGTATAATACGCTCGTGTAAATGAGGCCTAAAAGTGAGAAGTAATCTGATAATATGGGAAACACTTGGATTTTCTGTCTGCACTAGTTTCGCATGAAGCCCTGTGCACATACCCTTACTACCAGTGCTCCCTTTTTCTTGATTTAAAACTGGATTTAATAGAAATTGAGCTTTGGCTTTCCTTATCTTCTAGGAATGAAAATAAAACACATTCTTCATATTTACGATTAATTATGGCGTGAGGATTAAATGTCGTAAAAGTGTATTTAAAAACGAAAGTTGGGCCTCTTGGATTTTTCGTTTCTGGAAGCATTTAAATCTTTCAGTATTTCATTTAAAGAGGCTCTGTCACCAGATTTTGCAAGCCCTATCTGCTATTGCAGCAGATAGGCGCTGCAATGTAGAGAACAGTAACGTTTTTATTTTTTAAAAACGAGCATTTTTGGCCAAGTTATGACCATTTTTGTATTTATGCAAATGAGGCTTGCAAAAGTACAACTGGGCGTGTTGAAAAGTAAAAGTACAACTGGGCGTGTATTGTGTGTGTACATCGGGCGTGTTTACTTCTTTTACTAGCTGGGCGTTCTGACGAGAAGTATCATCCACTTCTCTTCAGAACGCCCAGCTTCTGGCAGTGCAGACACAGCCGTGTTCTCGAGAGATCACGATGTGACGTCACTCATAGGTCCTGCATCGTGTCAGACGAGCGAGGACACATCGGCACCAGAGGCTACAGTTGATTCTGCAGCAGCATCAGCGTTTGCAGGTAAGTAGCTACATCGACTTACCTGCAAACGCCGATGCTGCTGCAGAATCATCTGTAGCCTCTGGTGCCGATATGTCCTCGCTCGTCTGACACGATGCAGGACCTGTGAGTGACGTCACAGCGTGATCTCTCGAGAACACGGCTGTGTCTGCACTGCCAGAAGCTGGGCGTTCTGAAGAGAAGTGGATGATACTTCTCGTCAGAACGCCCAGCTAGTAAAAGAAGTAAAAACGCCCCGATGTACGCACATAATACACGCCCAGTTGTACTTTTACTTTTCAACACGCCCAGTTGTACTTTTGCAAGCCTCATTTGCATAAATACAAAAATTGTCATAACTTGGCCAAAAATGCTCGTTTTTTAAAAATAAAAACGTTACTGTAATCTACATTGCAGTGCCGATCTGCTGCAATAGCAGATAGGGGTTGCAAAATCTGGTGACAGAGCCTCTTTAAGCAAATACCTCTGTTGAAGATATATGAACTTATCATATGCAATTATTTTTAAAATGAATTAAGCCCTTCGCCCAGAAATTTTTTGCAACGCAAGTCACATTTTTGTATATGTTGAAACATGGAAGATTCAGCTTTTTAAAGTCATGCAACTGATTTCTTAAAGATTTCCACCGTTTTGTTTTTTTTCGATAGCATTCTGATCAGTGAAGGTCTGACCAGTGAAACCCCTGCCGTTCCGTAGAACAAATAGAGACCACAACGAAACTCCTGGCTACCCAATGTGCAGGGAACTGCAGCATAGCTCCATTCAAGCGAGGTCTAATGACCTCTGCTAGATTGACTTATAAACTAGAACAGAATAGAAAAAGAGACACGGCGCCACATGGTGCAAAATAAAAGCTAGGTAAAGCAAGGGAGCACACTTGTGAGGAACATGCTCACCTTGATCAGGGGACACTGGTGAGTGTCAAAAACGCATTGAAGCTGCTGCCACTTCAAATGATTTTGGCCTGATGAAGGCACCAGTCCGGTGCTGAAACGCGTAGCCCTTGTCATTAAACCTTTTCTGTGATGTCCGTTTAAAAGTCCTTGCATTACTTCTTCACCTAGCAGCGCCGGTGGTCCCAATTTTTCTTTATCAAGTCTCCTATACTTATGGCAGGGATTGGAGACAAATGGGGATGGGCCTCCTTTGTCACTTGCCCGATACACCTTGGCAAATCTTCAGTTAGACGTGGGTTAACAGTGGTTGGTCTAAGGGGAAACATGTTAATGCTTTTGCCTAAATAAATAGGGTTTTGTATTACATCACCAAGTGCCATATCAATACTTTTACTATATGCGACGTACGACACTATAAGCAGATGTGCACCAGAGTCCTATTTTTGATCCTGGATTATAAAAAAAAATGCACCATAAAAATGGAATTCAGACATACACATAAATAGTCATTTACAATTTCATAAGATTTCACAAGTACGCTGTGCCCAATGGCATTGATTTATGATATTAATGTTTAGGAAGCTTGCACTGGTTCTCCCTAATAAATATATTTAATTTTCTGTACATTCTTTTGCTCATAGTAATTCTAAGGCATCAGCACAATAACTTCCCACATTCCTCTGCATTCCACCGGCTACAGATAATAATGTAGTTACTTATATATTCCAAGACGACAAGCGTAAGATAATTTAAGATGCACAACAGATGGCCAGCAGTTACTTTTATTAACAGTTAAATCCTTTATTCTATTACGTCAATTTATCATCATCGTCTTTTATCTGTTATCCGCAAAGGGAAAAAATGAAAATTTCATTCCATTCTCCATAAAATATTTTCTTAGTAATTGTCTGAATTGGAGGAGATGACTGATTTTCCATGAAGCTGCTGTAAGATGAAAGACTGAACTCTTCTTGTAAAATGTATTGCTTCCTCCCAAAGCTCCAAGGATTTACAGTCCACTTTTATAGGGAAACTATCTGCATTTTTTACAGTCCCATTTAGCTGTAGACAGTTCTAAAGTTGCACAAACTTGTTGGTTGTGACTTGTGAATTTTTGGGATTCGATTTTTATGACTATTATATTTAAACACTGTGTTTAGCTATGTAAAAGCAAATCTCCCAAAGAAAAAGACCAAAAAGATTGATACAGTAATATCAAAAAATGTATAAGCTTTTGCAGGATGTCATCTGCATGTATGAGGAATAAGATGAGACTAACTATTGAAGCGGTTGTCAAGGAGATAAAAATAAATCTGACAGCAAAATATGTAAAAAGATAGCAAAAAGATCATTACTCACCTCCATTCAAAAACTTCCGCATTTTTTGCCGCATTTTTCGCTTACGCCCATTGAGCGCCATGGTTAAAAACTCCTCGAAATACATTTTCTCTGCCTCCCATTGATGGCAATGGGAGGTCAGAGACGTAAACGCCCAAAGATAGGGCATGCCGCTTCTTTTTCCCGTGAGACGGTTTTTCCGCTCGCGGGAAAAAACGCCTCCGCCTCCCTTTGAAATCAATGGGAGGCATTTTCGGAAGTTTTTCTTGAGCGTTTACCGACGTGGTTTCCGCGTCAAAAAACTCAGTGTGAACTGACCCTTACTGGTTAAATGTATTTGGTTGATTCAAAAGACAACCAACTAGACGAAAAAAAAAAAAAGTAACTTTGTGTATAGTTACCTGCACCACATAAATGATATGTAAATGTAGCATCATAAATTATACCTGTAACCTGCTACAGAGGGTAACTAAACAAACTTCTGACATGTTATAGTGACATGTCAGAAGTTGTGATCGGTGGGGGTCCGAACACTGAGACCCCCACCAATCACTAAAAGGAAGCGGCAGAAGTGCTCGTGTGAGCGCTCAGTCGCTTCGTGTCTGTTCGACTTTTTCCGGAAATCAATGTATCGGTTTACGGACTCAATGGAAAGTCTATGAACCTGTACTCCGCTACATCGGCTTTCCTTAAAAAAACAAACAGAAATGAAGCGTATGAGCCCTCACATGAGCACTTCTGCAGCTTCGTTTTAACAATTGGTGGGGGTCTCAGTGCTCGGACCCCGACCGATCACAACTTCTGACATGTCACTTTGACATGTCAGAAGTTTGTCAAACGTTTAGTTATGCTTTAACATTTTACCCCTTAAAATGCAGTCAGGGAATAATAGACAAGTAATATATTTATATTTCTCTGGATTGTTATGTTCCCCCTTATGTAACTATATTTTGGAGTTGTCGTAGTGCTGTATTGTAATGTTTACCATTACTGGTCATAGGCCACAAGCCTTCTGGTTATGATATTATTTTATTATAATCATATTGTATATCGGTGACTTTATTACTTATTATGTATGTATGTATTTATTTACTGTTACTTATAGCATATTCCACAGCGCTGTACAGAGATTGTCATCATTCATTAGTCCCTTTACTCAATGCAGCTCACAATCTATCTTTCCTATTTCAGACACTGGGTTCAATTTCATAGGACGTCAATAAAGCTATCAGTATGTTTTTTTGGGTGTGTGGGAGGAAACCAGAGAACCTGGAAGAAACTCAAGCAAAAATGGCGAAACTCCATACAGATTATGTCCTTGGTTGGAGGGGTATTTATTTTCTTAGCTCTTTCATGTAATGTAAATGTATTTTACATTTGTTATATATAGCTTCAACATATTATGGAATAAGAGAGCACAAAACTGCTTCTTGCCTGCTTTTAAAATGATATACGAAAAATTTCTATGGTAATGAGGATGGAAAAAAGGATGGATTTTAAAATTGATTTAAAAATATGGAGACTTACCAAAACTGGTGCAAAGGAAAAGTGGAGCAGTTGACTGAAGTAAAAACTGAAATCTGTGGCAAGTCCGCTGTGATATCTGAAACGTCTGAAGTACCTGTCAAATATGCAAATGTTGCTGCAAATTCGCAAAGAATCTGCAGTAACATTTTCATTAGAAAAATTCAGAAAAAGTGTTTACTATGCAGACAAATTAATTTTACAGTGTGAAAAAAAATAACATGGATAGATGTCATTATATTAACCCCTAAACGACTAGCGACAGATATATCCACCACAAGAAGGTGCTAGTTCCTGCATCGTGATGGATATATCCATCACTCGAATCTCGTGAATATTGCCACTGTACCCATGACATCAGCGACAGTAGCATGGCTGTTATACACAGCCAGGCTCCTGCCACAACTTCCGGAATTGGAGAGTACTCAAATTGCAGCAGTTTAACTCCTTAGATGCTGCATTCGTGGTATCTAAGGTGGATGACAGAGGGAAGGAGCTCCCTCTCTCACTCCATCGGCACACTCACGACATGATTGTGGGGTCGCTGATTTGTTTCCATGGCAGCAGGGGGCCTAACTAATGCAGGGGTCTCAAAGACGTGGCCACAGGCCGCGAGTGGCCCCTGAGGCTGTCATTTGTGGCTCGCGGGGCACAGTATCTCCCTCGGTAGAGGAGAGAGCAGTCTGAAGGAGGAGCATGCCGGCACTTCTTCATGCCATCACACAGCCTCCTGTAGATAGTGCATCCCCCAGTAGATAGCACCCCACACTCCCCACCCTGTTGGCAGAGCAACACTCTCCCTCTCTGTATATAGCGTTTACGCTACGTGGGAACCCACCAGTGGTGGATTAAGTAGACCATGGGCTCTGGGCTGTTACCCAAACTTGGGCCCCCCCTTCCGCTCCGCTGCCCTGCCGCGCTGTAACTATTTTTAACACTACCTTTTTGGGCAAGCATTAACAAATGGGTGTTACGAATACCCCTTGTCACAGGGCTGTGTCCCTACATACTGACAGTATCACACTGTGCAGGGACACATCCTCCTGACAAGGGGAATTGTCTATCAGTCCTGGACTGCAGAAAGACTTTTTGTGAAATACCAGGATTTCCTATAATAAACATGTCAGGAGAGATGACAGATTCTCTATAAATCTAGTGACTCACATGTGACGACGTCTCAGATTCTAGTAGTTTTTTCCTCTTTTCTTCTCCATCCGGTCCAGAGCACATGACGACTTCTCCCGGCCATGACTGATTTCTGCAGAATTTGCCACTCAGATGTCTTCGACTCCTCACTTTTCCAACATTTCCACACCTATAAATGAAAATAAAGTTATCATGGTGCCACATACTGTACCCCTAAATATAATAGCACCAAACACTGCGCACCTGAATATAATAATACTACACACTGTAAAACACCACATACACACAGCCCCCTGTACATAGTGCCACACACAGCCCCCTGTAGATATTACACACCCCCATAGATAGCGCCACACACAGTCCCCTGTACATAGTGCCACACAGCCCCTGTAGATATTACACACGCCCATAGATAGTGCCACACACAGTCCCCTGTGCATAGTGCCACACACAGCCCCTGTGGATATTACACTCCCCCATAGATAGCACCACACACAGCCCCCTGTAGATATCACACATCCCCCTCGTAGAGAGCGTTACACACAGCCCCCTATAGATACAAATAAATATCCCCCCAAACGGAAATCTTTAGCAAAGTTTCCATCACCATTGAGATCAATGGTGATGCAAACGGAAGCTAAGGTTTCCATTTGCCTTTCCGTTGAGGGGTTAACCAGATGGAACCCCTCAACGGAAGGGCAGCGGTCATGTGAAGAGGGCCCATGTGCATGTGTGATACTGTTTGTTGGACCCCGTATCTAAGCCTGAGGTAGGCTTAGATACAGGGTCCAGCAGAAAGTATTCTTATGCAGTATAAGCTGGGGCCCTGTATCTAAGCCTAACACAGGGTAAGTTTTAACCCCTATCCGCACCAGGACGTAACTGTCCGTCGTTGCGGGAGGTTACTTCCCGCACGAGGACGTATAGTTACTGAGTTTATCCCGGTGCACACTGTCGGCGACAGTGTGCACCGGGAACCGGGAGGTCAGCTGTCGCCGACAGCTGACACTCCCCTCTTGCCGGCCAGCGGTCCTTTGCCGCGTATTTAGGCGAATTAACCCCTTAAATTCGGCGATCGGGTGCAATCGCCGAATTTTAGGGGTTTCTAGCATATCGGCAGACCCCCGTCCGAAATCGCGGGGTCTGCCGATAGTTAGTATGGCAAATGGAAGCCAAACAATGGCTTCCGGGTCTGCCATGGACGGTAGCCCATCAGGACCAACCTTCGGCTGGTCCTGATAGGCTTCCTGTCAGAGTGACAGAAAGTCACTGTGCCGTTCCCGATGCACACTGTCGGCGACAGTGTGCATCGGGAACTTGGACATCAGCTGTCCCCGACAGCTGACACTCTCCAGTGTTGCCGATCAGCGGCTCATTGCCGCTGATTTTGGCAATTAACCCGTTACATGCGGGGCTCGATTGCGATCTCCGCATGTAGCGGGTTTGTAGCGCATCAGCAGCCCCCATGCAATCGTGGGGGCTTCTGATGCTTGTGATGGCACCCGGGGGCCAGACAACGGCCCCCAGGTCTGCCATGTATGTCAGCCTATGAGGATCAGCCTCTGCTGATCCTCGTAGACCAACTGTCAGAGTGACTGTGACGTCACACTGACAGTTGGAATACATTACACTACCTAGGTAATGTAATGTATTCTAGCAGCAATCAGAGCTGCAGATCAAAAAAGAAAGTGTAAAAAGTAAAAAAAAAGTCAATAAACAAAAATATAAAGTGTAAAAAGTAAAAAAAAGTTAATAAAAATGTTTTATAAAAGAGTAAAAATAAAAGGTTTTGTTTTCCTATAATAAGTCATTTATTATAGGGAAAAAATGAAAACGTTAAAAAAAGTACACATATTTGGTATCGCCGCATTCGTAACGGCCCAAACTATGAAACTATAATGTTAATTTTTCCACACGGTGAAAGCAGCAAACAAAATAAACGGAAAACTGTCAGCATCGCTATTTTTTGGTCACCACCCCTCCCAAGATATAGAATATAAAGTGATCAAAAAGTCGCATTTACCCCAAAATGGTACCAATAAAAACTACAACCCGTCCCGCAAAAAGCAAGACCTCCCACAGCTTTTTTGACGAAAAAATAAAAAAGTTACGGCTCAGAATAGCGTGTCTCAGAAAATAAATTATTTTATAGAAACTTAATTTTATTGTGCAAACGCTGCAAAACTTAAAAAAAAGTATACACATATGGTATCGGCGTAATCGTACCGACCGGCAGAATAAATTAAAACGTAATTTATTGCGCACGGTGAACGCTGTATTAAATAAAGAATTTAAAGCGCCAAAATTGCTGTTTTTTGGTCACCTTAGCTCTAAAAAAGATCATGAGGGGCCAAAATGCTCACTATACCCCTAGAAAAATTCCTTGAGGGGTGTAGATTCCAAAATAGGGTGACTTTTTGGGGGTTTCCCCTGTTTTGGTCCCTCCGGGGCGTTGCAAACCCGACATGGCACTGAAAACCAATGCAGCAAAATCTGCGCTCCAAAATCCAAAAGGCGCTCCCTCCCTCCTGAGCCTTGCTGTGGGTCCAAACATCAGTTTACGACCACATATGGGGTATTGCCGTAATCGGGAGAAATTGCTTTACAAATGTTGGGTGGCTTTTTCTCCTTTATTCCTTGTAAAAATGAAAAAACTCTATGTTTCCACCGAAAAATAGGTGATTTTCTTCTTCACAGACTAATTCCACTAAATTCTGCAAAAAAACTGTGGGGTCAATATGCTAACTATACCCCTAGAAAAATGCCTTGAGGGGTGTAGTTTCCAAAATGGGGTCACTTTTTGGGGGTTTCGACTGTTTAGGTACCACAAGACCTCCTCAAACCAGACATGGTGCCTAAAATATATTCCTAAAAAAAGGAGGCCCCAAAATCCACTAGGTGCTCCTTTGCTTCTGAGGCCTGTGTTTCAGTCCATTAGGACACTAGGGCCACATGTTGGATATTTCTAAAATCTGCAGAATCTGGGCAATAAATTTTGAGTTGCGTTTCCCTGGTAAAACCTTCTGTGTTACAGATTTTTTTTTATTACAAATGAATTTCGGCAAAAAAAATGAAATTTGTAAATTTCACCTCTACTTCGCCTTAATTCCTGTGAAACGCCTAAAGGGTTAAAATACTTTCTGAATGTGGTTTTGAATACCTTGAGGGGTGCAGTTTTCAAAATGGGGTGATTTATGGGGACTTTCTAATATATAAGGCCCTCAAAGCCACTTCAGAACTGAACTGGTCCCTGAAAAAATAGCCTTTTGAAATTTTATTGAAAATATGAGAAATTGCTGCTAAAGTTCTAAGCCTCGTAACATCCTAGAAAAATAAAAGTACGTGAAAAAAAAATGATGCAAACATAAAGTAGACAAATGGGGGATGTTAACTTGTAACTATTTTGTGTGGTATTACTATCTGTTTCACAAGCAAATACATTTAAATTTCGAAAAATGCTAATTTTTGCAAATTTTTGCTAAAATGTGAAGTGTTTCACAAATAAATATTGAATTTATCGACCAAATTTTTTCACTAACATAAAGTACAATATGTCATGAGAAAACAATCTCAGAATCGCTTGGATAGGTAAAAGCGTTCCGGAGTTATTACCACATAAAGTGACACATGTCCGATTTGAAAAAATCGGCTGTGTCCTGAAGGCCAAAACAGGCTGTGTCCTAAAGGGGTTAAAGGTTGTCCAGTCCCTAAACATTGATGGCCTATCATCAGTATAGGCCATGAATAGCTGATGGGTAGGGGTCCGACACCCCAGACGCCCGCCAATCAGCTGTTTTGAAGGGTTTGCAGCCGCTCGTACGAGTGCTGCTTCCCCTTCATTTCCCTCACTTGCTCACACTGTGAATCACTGACACATCCGGGTCGGCAATTCAGTGTGAGAAAGTGACCGGAATGAAGGGGAAGTATCGCTCGTACGAGCGGCTGCAACCCCTTCAAAACAGCTGATTGGCGGGGGTCCCGACCCGTCAGCTTCATCAAGACACTAAAATTAAACTTACCTCCTCTTCGGCCACAGGTCCTCACTCCATCAAGTGTCGAAGTGTCGTGACGTTATGCGCTGCGCTGCGCGCTGTGACGTCAGAACCTCCGATGCGCTCCAGGAAGAGGAGGGGTAAGTACTGTCAGTTACTATAGTAACAGGGGCCCATGTAGTTTATTACATAGGCCCGAGTTACTATAGTAACGTTTCATTGATGTGGTGCCCCCCTGGCTTCTGGGCCCCGTCACAATTGCGACCGCTGTGACCCCCTATAGTTACGCCACTGAATGTGGCTGCCGCTAGCACCGGGGCCACCTCCAGTGCTAGCGACGCCCCACCGGGCATGAAGGGGGCCGTGCGATCATGTGTGGTTCGGCCGGCCATGTGCCCCCCAGAAGCCTTGGGCCCCGGGCAGCCGCCCGAACCGCCCTAATGATAATCCACCACTGGAACCCACCCATGGGGTTCAGTCACACGTGGCATATTTTGGTGCAGAAATTTTATGTGCGGATTTTAACCTGCGGAATTACCTGTGTTTAACTGCAAATTTTATGCATCAAATTACGCAATGTCTGCATGTAGCCTAAGGGTAGATGCAGCAGATTGTGTTGCAGAAATGTCTGTGACTGAAAATCAGTTCCATTCATCTGAATGGACTTGTCTCTGCAGCAGGATGGATTTCTGCATGTTCCATTCAGATGAACAGAACTTATTTTCAGTCGCAAAAAATTCTGCAACAAAATCTGTTCTCTGTGACGGCACCCTAAGGATGCACTTACACTATGCGGCCAAGAAACGGCAATTGTCGCGCAGTTCTCGACAAGTACAGTTGAAGTACATGTTTTTTCGGCCACCCTCGGCCATGTGGCAATAGCCGTGGCTCACCCGTATAGTGTATGGTCATTCTCACAGTTTTGCTATATGCTACTATTATTATTGCAAACAACAAGGTTAGTCAGCAACTCCTAACAAAAAGAAATAAGTGAAATATGCACGTCTAATGTGACTGTAATGCAGAGCAAACAAACATGGCAGCTTACATTTTTAAGTATAGTAAATATAGCAGTAATGCAAATTAAATACATTCATTTATTCAATGTTTGCATACATCTTAGCGCCCACAGAGTATTTTTGCATTTGCTTACAATTATTATTATTGATAATTTATACATTGCGCAGCTTTCCTCCTGTTTATCTTTTATTTTTTCTCATGCCATATGGGTGTGTGTCTGCGTGTGTAAATATATATTCACATAAACATACACCCATATGGGAATTCAGGGAGAGAGAAGTGAAGTAGCAGGAAAGCTGTACAGCATGCTAACTATGAAGCTTTTACCAGTGAAGTATAAGGGTATGTTCACACGGCCTATTTACGGACGTAATTCGGGCGTTTTTGCCCCGAATTACGTCTGAAAATAGCGCCTCAATAGCGCTGACAAACATCTGCCCATTGAAAGCAATGGGCAGACGTTTGTCTGTTCACACGAGGCGTATATTTACGCGCCGCTGTCAAATGACGGCGCGTAAATAGACGCCCGCGTCAAAGAAGTGACCTGTCACTTCTTTGGCCGTAATTAGAGCCGTTATTCATTGACTCCAATGAATAGCAGCGCTAAATACGGCCGTAATTGACGCGGCGTTCAAGCGCCTGCACATGCCGGTACGGCTGAAATTACGGGGATGTTTTCAGGCTGAAACATCCCCGTAATTTCAGCCGTTACGGACCCCCGCCGTGTGAACATACCCTAAGGTATCCAGACATATACTGTAATGTCCCCATAGACTTCATGAGCCAAACGTATGCCACAAGAGTGTTCATTTGGCATATGTTTTGTTGATTTATATCTGGATATTTTTTTTTTTAACTGTACTGAAATTAATAGTCACCAATATTTTTCTGTACAATGCCATGAGAGAACGTTGAAGTAAAGATATATGTTTTTTATAATGTGAGGCAATGGCAGATGTATGCAACTGCATAGAATTAGGGTATGTTCACATGCAAACTCAAAAACTTCTGAAAATACGGAGCTGTTTTCAAGGGAAAACAGCTCCTGATTTTCAAACTTTTTTTTAAGCCACTCGCAATTTTTTATGGCTGTTTTTGGAGCGGTTTTCAATAGAGTCTATGAAAAACGGCTCCAAAAACGTCCCAAGAAGTGACCAGCACTTCTTTATCGCGGCAGTTTTTTTACGCAGCCGTTTTTCACAACGGCCGCGTAAAAAAATGGCCCGTTGGAAGAGAACGCCGTTTTCCCATTGCAATCAATGGGCAGATGTTTAGAGGCTTTCTGCTTTCGATTTTTCGGCCGTTTTTTGGGCATTCACAGCTCGAAAAATGGCCGAAAATAGGCCGTGCGAACATACCCTTACAGTCTCATAGGCTGCAGTATACTTTTTTCTTTTCAAATGTATATGGTGAGTCTAGTCGGCAGATGTAATGTGAACAGAGCCGATGATGATGATGTCTGTTTCGGGCTAGTTTTATACTGAAGGCTAAAAGAAATCTGGTTTAGGCAATGCTGAGTGGCATCTATTATAAAACAGATTTGTTGTTATTTAGTAAGGTATCTAAAGATGGTTACTTGAGAAATGTGTTTTATTTAGTTGATAAACCCTTTAACTAGGTATGCTCCTAACATCATTACGTATTTTAGTATTGTAAGGGCACAAACACTGGCTAGCTGACTGGTTTATATAGCTTTAAATATGCATAATTGCACAATATATGGCCGAAATTATATGGACACCTCTCCTAGTTCAGGTATGTCTGCTAAACCCTTTGCAAACAGTAAAGAGTTGTGATACAATTTAGCCCTGTTGACTTGTGTCATATCTGCAGAAAATATCAGCAAAATAATCAGGTGACTTTTTTTTTTCGTAATCAGATATTTATTTACAGATTTTCACGTACCAAAGAAATAGAACAGATAGATACAAATCAATATATACTAAGTAATTACAGTATTGAACTAATACGATTATTCAAAAGAATAGTATAAACAATGCAGCACACAAATCAGAACATAAGAGTCAATTGTTGTCTTGGCAGCATGAGAAAATTCAATATAAATTATCAGAAGAAGAAAAGAATGAGGTAAGAATACCCAAATAATAAAAATAACAAGTTAAAAAGAAATTAGGAATGAAAGAGAGAAAGAAGGGGTAAAAAAATAGAGAAGGGAACCGAAATGGGGGAAGCCATCCCAATATCAGATGTAAGTCACATCTATAATGTCAACATACATGTCGGAGGACCAAGTAGCTAAATGTGGGCCCGATTTAAAGGAAGACCATGCCTGCCATAGGAGCATAATTCGAGCGGAGTGATCTCCATCTTCCACCATCAATGTTTCCATTCTCTGTAGGAGATCCATCTCCACAACCCATTCTTTGATTGTGGGGGGCTCAGTGGACTTCCAATGCCTGGGGATGACAGTTCTAGTCGCCGTCAGGAAGTGTCGGAGTAATCCCCTTTTTATCCCCGGTAAGGGATCAGGAATCAGGGATAAGAGAGCAATCTGTGGAGTGGGGACCATGGGAGATATCTCAACCAAGGCATAAATATCAAATACAGCTTTCCAGAAAGCCTGAAGGACCATGCATGACCACCAGATATGTAGAATCGTTCCGGTCTCCATGCCGCAATGCCAACACATAGACACATCAGGATACATTTTGTGTAGGATAAGAGGGCATCGATACCACCTAGTCAGAATCTTGAAATTATTTTCCTGAGCATGACATGCCATAGGCATTTTATGTGTCAACAGAAAAATACGATCCCGGTCCGCAGTCGTCAAACTAACACCTAATTCACGTTCCCAGGCACTAACGTATGCAGGAGTTTGCTCCACCGAGGCCTCCAATAGGAGGGAGTATATTGTAGATATGACGCGACCTGGAGCTGTCGATTGTAGCAATATGGATTCAAAGGTGTTATTTGTGGACAGTTGAAGCCCCCCTGGAAGGGCAGATCGGAGGAATGCTGATAGCTGAGCATATTCAAACCATGAAAGAGTCCTCCCAGGGCAGATCCCCCGAATCTCAGAAAAGGAGGGTAGCCGTCCATCATCCGATAAGACCTTGCCTAATCGACTGTCGTCAGAGGAGGACCATACCAAGAAATTAGTTTTGTGTACAGAAATTCCGGGTTGTTGAAGAGTGGGCTAAAAAGCCCAGGTCTATGCGATAGGCCCTTTCGATTTAGAAGTCTATCCCAAAAAATTAGGACATGTTGGGTAAGTATGGGGAAAGTAGAAAGGGCCGGGCTATAATCCGGCAGAATCCAAGGTAAGGACCTAAGGGAAATTGTGGTAATGGTCCGTTCAATCGAGACCCATTGTTTGTTGGAGCTATTGTGAAACCAGTCTACAGTTCACATAAGAATCAAGTGACTTTTGACACAGATTAAAGGGTAGATTTAAGGGGGGCGATGGGGACAATCGCCACTCCTAGACCACTGTGGCAATTTTTTTTAATTGGCCGCTATCTATTGCATTTATCCAATAAATAGTGACTGATCCTAATTTTACTTACACTCCTTGCTCCTTTGCTCCTCTTCAGCTTCGGGAGCCAACCGTCAGGGTCCTGATGGCGTTCAGCACCAGGATGTAGTGTTCTACAAACAGTGCCTGGAGCTGAAGAGCAGGGAACCGAAGCAGTGAGTATGAGTGCCTGATCTGCGATCTAAATATTTTTTTCTATGGCCTTGGGTCTGATGAATTTATGATGATCTGTTTGGTTTTTTTTAAATTTAGGAGTTCTAATCTGGGTTCTGATTAATTTTGGGGGGCGTCTGATCAATTTTGTGGGTTTTATATGGAGTCTGATTAATTTAGGTGACTTAAAAGGGTCTGATCTGGGGTCTGTTTTATTTAGGGGTCAGATTTGGGGTCTGATTAATTGAAAGGATCTGGGGTCTAATTTATTTAAAGGGTCTGGTCTGGTGTCTGAGTAATTAAAGGGGTCTTATCTGGGATCTGGTTAGCTTTAGGCTATGTTCACACGGAGTATTTTGGCGGAGGAATATCTGCCTCAAAATTCCGTTTGGAACTTTGAGGCATTTATTCCTCTCCCTGCACGCCGATTTTCGCGGCGATTATCGCGCCGTTTTTCGCCCGCGGCCATTGAACGTCGCGGGCATAAAACAGCGAGAAATATGCTTTCTCCTGCCTCCCATTGAAGTCAATGGGAGGTCAGAGGCGGAAGCGCCCGAAGATAGGGCATGTCGCTTCTTTTTCCCGCGAGGCAGTTTTACTGCTCGCGGGAAAAAGCGGCCGACGCCTCCCATTGAAATCAATGGGAGGCGTTCTCGGGCCGTTTTTGCAGAGTTTTGCGACGCGTTTTCCGCGTCAAGAAACTCGGCAAAATACCCGGTGTGAACATAGCCTAAGGGTCTGATCTGAGGTCTTATTTTTTTTGTGTTGATACAGAGGCTGGGGATGACTGCAGAAGCGAGGAGTTAAAGATGTCTCGGCAGTAAACTCCACAGTCGTCAGAAGAAGTCCCCTTAGCAGTCTCTGGAGAAGAAACGTGATCAACTCTAATCAGAGAAGATGTTACATGTGAGTTACTAGATTTAAAGAGGAGCTGTCACTTTTCCTGACTATATAGACAAAAGTATTGGGACACTTAGGGCATGGCCCCACGTGGCGTATTTCTTCCGCAACTGTCCGCATCAATGCCCAAATTGTGCAGTAAATTGATGCGGACTGGCCGTTGCGTATTGAGGTGAAAGTACTTCCCTTCTCTCTATCAGTGCAGGATAGAGAGAAGGGACAGCACTTTCCCTAGTGAAAGTAAAAGAAATTCATACTTACCAGCCGTTGTCTTGGTGACGCGTCCCTCTTTCGGCATCCAGCCCGACCTCCCCGGATGACGCGGCAGTCCATGTGACCGCTGCAGCCTGTGATTGGCTGCAGACGTCACTTAGACTGAAACGTCATCCTGGGAAGCCGGACTGGAGGAAGAAGCAGGGAGTTCTCGGTAAGTATGAACTTCTATTTTTTTTACAGGTTGCTGTATATTGTGATCGGTAGTCACTGTCCAGGGTGCTGAAACAGTTACTGCCGATCGCTTAACTCTTGCAGCACCATGGACAGTGACTATTTACTAACGTTGCCTAGCAATGCTCCCGTAATTACGTGTGCACACACGTAGTCACCCGTAATTATGGGTGCACACACGTAGTCACCCGTAATTAAGGGTGCACACACGTAATCACCCCTAATTATGGGAGCCCCATTGACTTCCTCAGTCTGGCTGTAGACCTAGAAATATACATAGGTCCAGCCAGAATGAAGAAATGTCATGTTAAAAAACCAATACGCTCCGCAGCACACATAACCATGTACATTACATCTGCGGACTTCATTGCGGAATTTTGAATCTTCATTGAAGTCAATGGAGAACTTCCGCAATGAGTCCGCAACCAGTCCGCCACAGGTCCGCAACATCCATTGTATGCTGCGGACACCAAATTCCGCACCGCAGCCTATGCTCCGCAGCGGAATTTTCCGCATCGTCTAAACGAACCCTACTAAAAAGAAGTGTAAGGCAATGGAGAAACGGGTCCGCTGCGGATTAACGTTGCGGAGTGTCCGCAGCTGAATTCCAGAGCAATTCCGCCACGTGGGGCCTTGCCCTCACACATTACACCTACAGGAGTTTCATTACATCCCATTTTAAATCCATGGGCATTAACCCCTTCGTGCAAATTGCCGTTAATGCAAGCCAAGGTGTGCAGTAACTTTGTGACGTGCATTTATGTCCGCACTTTGACAGTTAACCGTCGCGTGGTGCTAAACCGCAGCGGCGGTTAACTTTGCAGGGTGTCAGAGCTGCATTCCCTGTTGCCGATCAGCAGCCCATCGCTGCTGATTTCGGCAATTAACCCCTTAGATGCGGCAGTCGATTGTGATCGCAGCATTTAAGGAGTTTAGAGCAGATCGGCAGCCCCCACATGAAATAGCGGGGGCTGACGATGGTTGCCATGGCAACCGGAGGCCAGGCAATGGCCTCCGGGCTGCCATAAATGCTGGTCCTATGCTGGTCCTCCTAGGCTTCCTGTCAGAGTGACTGTCACATCACAATGACAGTTAGAATACATTACACATCATAGGTAGCGTAATGTATTCTAACAGCAATCAGAGCTGCAAGTCTTCAAGTCCCCTAGTGGGACAAAAAAAAAAGTAATAAAAAGTTAATAAAAATGTTTTATAAAACAGTGTAAAAATAAAAGTTATGAGTTACAAAAACAAAAAATGCATTTTTTCCCTATAATAACTCTTTTATTATAGGGCAAAAAAATTTACACACGTTAAAAAAAAGAACACATATTTGGTATCACCGCGTTCGTAACGACCCAAACTATAAAACTATAATATTAATTTTCCTGCACGGTGAACACCGCAAAAAAAATAAGTAGAAAGACAATGCCAGAATCACAATTTTTTTTATCACCACCGCTCCCAAAATATAGAATAAAAAGCGATCAAAAAGTTGCATGAACCCCAATATTGTACCAATAAAAACTACAACCCATCAAGCAAAAAAAACAAGTCCTTACACAGCTTTTTTGACTGAAAAATAAAAGAATTTAGGCCTCTCAGAATATGGGGACACAAAAAATAAATAATTATAAAAAAAGATTTTATTAAGCAAACGCTGCAAAACATAAAAAAATTATATAAATATGGTATTGCTGTAATCGTATCAATCCACAGAATAAAGTAAAATTGTCATTTATAGTGCACGGAGAACGCTGTAAAAAAAAAAAGAATAAAAAACATTGTCAGAATTGATGGTTTTTGACACCTTGCTTGCCAAAAAATGTATTAAAAAGTGATCAAAAAATTGCATATACTCCAAAATGCTACCAATACAATCTACAGATTGTCCCGCACCAAATAAGCCCTCACACATCTCCGTTGGAGAAATAATAAAAAACTTTTGTCTCTCAGAATATGTGACACAAAATTTGCAGTTTTCCAAAAGCGGATAAGATCGGGCACCATTTATCAGTGCGACACTGCCCACACATCTGTGGATTATTATTTATTTACCGCATTATTATACCCTCTTATTATGCCTTGATGTACCCCACACAGCTTACCTATGCCCCCACATCATAAACTGAAATACCAGTAAAACTCCAAACAGAACAACCACCAAGCAAAATCTGCGCTCCAAAAGCCAAATGGCGCTCTCTTCTGAGCCCTACAGCATGCCCAAACACCAGTTTACGTCCACAGATATGGCATCGCCATACCCGGGAGAACCCAATTAATATTTTAGGAGGTATTTGTCTTCGCTAGCACAAACTGGACACAACATATTGTGCACTAAAATGGCATATCAGTGGTAAATTGCAATTTTCTTTCCGCACCATCCGCTGCATATTAACCCCTTCGCGCACCACGACTTAATAGCATGTGGAGGATGATGAATGGAGCAGGCTCATGCACTGCACTGATACGCTGTGGGTGTCAGCTGTGTATTACAGTTGACACCCGGGACTAACGGACAGAAACAGCGATCGCCCTGTTACAGGAGCCTGTAAATATGACAATATCCTGCAAGACATTAGTATTGCAGTGTATTGGACCAGCAAACTAATGATCGCTGGTTCAAGTCCCCTAGGGGGACTAATAAAATGTGTAAAAAAAATAAAGTTATTTTTAGTGAACAAAAAATAAATAAATATTTAAACTCCAAAAAAAGAAGCTTTTCCCATTTTTTCTCTAAAGTAATGTAAAAAATAGAAAAAATACACAAAATTGGTAACGCTGCGTCCATAAAAGTCCGAACTATTACAATATACCATTATTTAACACACATGGTGACCAGCGTAAAAAATAAAGAATTGAAAATCGCTTTTTTTCGGTCACCTTAGCTCTAAAAAATAAGTAATAAAAAGTGCTCAAAAAGTTGTATGTACCAAAAAAAGGTACCAATAAAAACCACAGCTCGTCCTGCAAAAAATAAGCCCTCACGCCCCTCATTCAACTAAAAAATAAAAAAAAGTTATGCCTCCCTGTGGTGAAACAAAACAATTTTTTTTAACAAATAGTTTTTACTTTGTAAAAGTAGTAAAATATAAAAGAATATAAATTTGATATCACCGTAATTGTATCGAGCTGCAGTTTAAGTTGTCGTTTTTACTGCACACAGAAAGCAGTAAAAACAAAACCTCAAAAACAATGGAGGAATCACAGTTTTTTCCAATTTCTGCCTGCAAAGAATTTTATTTTCAGTTTCCCAGTACATTAAATGGTACTTTAAATGATGCCAATAGAAACTACAACTCCTCCCGCAAGAAATAAGCCCTCACATCTCTCTGTTGATGGAAAAATAAAACAAGTTATGACTCTGGGAGGGAAAAACTAAAAAGAAAAAGCAAAAAATGGATCAGTCCGGAAAGGGTTAATTAATTTCTAATAAAAAAAATGTATGACCACATGTGGGGTATAGCCATACTCGGTAGAAATTGCTTTACAAATGTTTGGCTGCTTTTTCCTCCTTTATTCTTTGTGAATATGAAAAAATTCAACATTTTAGTGGAAATAATGTTGATATTCATTTTCACGGCCTAATTCTAATAAATTCTGCAAAAGAACTGTGGTGTCTAAATGCTCACTATACCCCTGGATAGATTCCTTAAGTGGTGTAGTTTCCCAAATGGGGTCACTTTTCGGGGGTTTCCACTGTTTTGGTCCCTCAGGGGCTTTGCAAATGCGACATGGGGCCGCAAACCATTCCTGATAAATTTGAGCTCCAAAAGCCAAATAGCGCTCCTTCCCTTCTCAGCTTTGCTGTGGGTCCAAACAGCAGTTTATTACCACATATGGGGTATTTACGTAATCAGGAGAAGTTGTTTTACAAATGTTGTTTTCTCCTTTATTCCTTGTAAAAATGTAAAATTTCTACTTTTTTTCACCTTCACACACTAATTTAAATAAATTTAGCAAAAAAACTATGGGGTCAAAATGCTAACTATACCCCTAGAAAAAAATCCTTGCGGTGTAGTCTCCAAAATGGGTTCACTTTTGGGGGGATTCCACGATTTTGATCTCTCCAGTTCATTGCGAATCCGACATGGCACTGAAAACTATTTCAGCAAAATCAGCGCTCCAAAATCCAAATGACTCTCCTTCTCTTCTAAACCCTGCTGTGGGTCAAAACAGCAGTTTATTACCACATTTGGGGTGTTTTTTCTACTTTATTCCTTGTAAAAATTAAAAATGTCTACGTTTTTTCAGAAAAAAAACAGATTTTCATCTTTACAGACTAATTCAAATACATTTAGCAAAAAAAACTGTGGGGTTAAAATGCTCACTATACCCCTAGAAAAATTCCTTGAGGGGTGTAGTTTCCAAAATGGGGTCACTTTTTACTGTTTTGGCACAACAAACCTTCATACCTCACAGAGTGCCTACAATATAGTCTAAAAAGAAAAGGAGGCCCCAAAATCCACTAAATGCTCCTTCGCTTCCGAGGACTGTGCTTCAGTCTATTAGGACACTAGGGCCACATGTTGGATATTTCTAAAAACTACAGTATCTGGGCAATAAATATTGCGTTGCATTTCTCATGTAAAACCTTCTGTGTTACAGAAAAAACTGTATTAGAAATGAATTTTGGCAAAAAAAAATTGTGTAGTACCGTGTTAGCCAGAGACAATATGAAATGTTAAATACTTTTGTGTCAAAAAAGACAAAAGTATAATAGGTATGATACCTTTATTGGCTAACCATAAAAGTTCTATATGCGGCTTTCAGAGCACAGAGGCCCCTTCTTCAGCTGTGCTCTGAAAGCCGCATATAGAACTTTTATGGTTAGCCAATAAAGGTATCATACCTATTATACTTTTGTCTTTTTTGACACAAAAGTATTTAACATTGCAAAAAAAAATGAAATTTGTAAATTTCACCTTTACTTTGCTTTAATTCCTGAGAAACACCTAAAGGGTTAAAACATTTTCTGAATGATGTTTTGGATACTTTGAGGGGTGCGGTTTTCAAAATGGGGTGATTTATGGGGACTTTCTAATATATTAGTGCCCTCAAAGCCACTTCAGAACTGAACTAGTCCCTGAAAAAATAGCCTTTTGACATTTTCTTGAAAATATGAGAAATTGTTGCTAAAGTTCTCAGCCTTGTAATGTCCTTGAGAAATAAAAGAATGTTCAAAAAACTATGCAAACATACAGTAGACATATGAGATATATGAAATAGTAATTATTTTGTGTGGTATTACCATCTGTCTTACAAGCAGATACATTCAAATTTAGAAAAATGCTATTTTTTGCAAATTTTCTGTCAATTTTTGTGGTTTTCACACATAAATATTGAATTCATCTACCAATTTTTTTTACTAACATAAAGTAATAAAGTACATATGTCACATGAAAACAGTCTCAGAATCACTTGGATAGGTAAAAGCATTCCTAAGTTATTACCACATAAAATTACACATGTCAAATTTGAAAAAATCGTCTTCATCCTCATGGCCAAAACAGGTTCAGTCTTTAAGGGGTTAATAAGGAGTTGGTCCCTCTTTGGAGCTAAAACAGCTTCCACTATTCTGGCAAGGCTTTCTACAAGATTTAGGAGAGTGTCTGTGGGAATTTTTGCCCATTCATCCAGAAGAATATTTGTGAGGTCAGTCACTGATGTTGGACGAGAGGGCCCGTCTCGCAATCTCCAATCTAGCTCATCCCAAAGGTGCTCGATGGGGTTGAATTCAGTACTCTATGCGGCCAGTCAAGTTCTTCTACACCAAACTCACCCAACCATGCCTGTATGGACCATGCTGGAACAGAAATGGGCCTTCCCCAAACTGTTCCCTCAAAGATGGATGCACACAATGGTACAAAATGTCTGAGATGTTCAAGGTTTCCCTTCACTGGAAATAAGCGGCTAGGCCAGCCCTGAAAAACAACCCAATAGCATTATCCTTCCTCCACCCTATCTTTACAGTTGGTACAATGCAGTCAGGCACGTAACGTTCTCCTGTTATTTGCCAACGTCAGACTGCCAGATAGAGAAGGATGATTTGTCACTTCACAGAACATGTTTCCACTGCTCCAGAGTCCAGTAGCGGCGTGCTTTACACCACTCCATCCGATGCCAGGCATTGTGCTTGGTGATATAAGGCTTGTATGCAGCTGTTCGGCCATGGAATCCCATGCCATGAGGCTCGTGGCACACAGTTTTTTTCTGTGGATGTTATTGCCATAGGAAGTTTGGAAGTCTGCAGTTATTGAGTCAGTAGGGCATTGGTGACTTTTATGCATTATGCGCCTCAACACTCGATGACCCCACTTTCTGGTACTTCGTAGCTGAGTTGCTCTGGTTCCTAAACGCATCCACTTTGCAATAATACCAATTACAGTTGATCGTGGAATATTTAGGAAGGAAGACGTTTTACGATCTGACTTGTTGCAACAGTGGCAAACTATTACAGTACCACGCTGGAATTCAGTGAGCTCTTTAGAATGACTCATTATTTCACAAATGCTTGTAAGGCCGTGTTCCCAATCACAGGCTGCAGCGTCACATGGCCTGCAACGTCATCGTAGGAGGCCAGAGCGGACTTCAAAGGAGGGAGGGGATAAGGATGAGCGCAATGTGGTGTGATTTTTTCGGACGGGAGGTGCTGCGGGTTTCAGGTCGGATACGCTGCGAGATTTTTACACAGCGTATCTGTGTCGCAACTATGGGAAAAAAAACATACTTACCCAGAACGCCCTTCTTTTTTCCTGCAGTCCGGCCACCTGGGATGTCGTTGCATCCCATCTGACCGCTGCAGCCAATCACAGCCTGCAGCGTCACATTGCCAGCAACGTCAATGTAGGAGGCCAGACGCAGAGAAGATGGAGGAGGTAAGAATCAAATTTTTCTAATTTTTTTAGGCAGAGAAAATTCCGTCCGAAAAATCGCACCACAATGTGGTGCGATTTTTCAGACGTAATGTACTGCAGGTTCCAGGTCTGACATGGTGACTGCATGGCTAGGTACTGGATTTTATACACCTGTGGCAATGGAACTAAAGGAAACACCTGAATTCAATGATTAAGAGGTGTGTCCTAATAGATGTAGAGAAGAATTGATCCAGCGCTGATGGTAAGTTAAAAGGGAAAACGAAGTCCCATGTTTATTGAAGAAAAAAGCATAAAACAGAAGGGAGACGCAGTCCCAAGGTGTGAGTAGTCAGGGCTTGAACCTGAGCCTACGCGTTTCGATCGCAGTCTGCGATCTTAGTCATGGCAAATGAGTAGAAGACCGTGTGTCTGAGATATCCTTATATGCTAATCAATCAGCAGGAAAGGCCAATATGCAAATGCTGGTAATTGGTAGATACCAAGAATTAAGGAGTGGCTAGTAGTATGAGTAAATACGAACCAAAGCTAGTTGAAAACCTAGCCCTCATATGTATATTAACAATGTCATATTGGTATAATATAATAGGAAGAATAATAAGAGTAACGGGTATAAGTGTAACAATATCGTTAATGATAGTAGATGGTAAACCCGTATATCTTAAATGAGTGCATACAAAAGAGACTGAGACACACGGCCTTATCAGTACTTATACATAAAAAGCAAACATGACATGTTGACAAATTGAAACATTGAAAAATGTGAGAAAATATAAAGAGATTAAAAACAGAAATGAAGAAGGATCAAAATGCTGTAGTATTATAGAATGTAAATGGTCTATGGTAATTCAATTAATTTATGTCAATAGTTGTTCGAGACAACTGTCAGTCTAAAATAAATGCACATTATGTTAGGTAAATTGGTTAATATAGAATGGAAACGAATGGCTCAAAGATATAAACCCAAAAATACATCATATAACCTGTCGGATCACAGAGAAAAAACCCCTGTGGCCGAGCGAACCGCAACGGATAAAGAGCTGATGAAAAAGAAAAAGGCTGATGAAAAAAATGCGCGTTAACAAAGCTCAGTGAGTGTGAATATGGACTTATATAGTATGCAAAACAAGCTGTGTTTGCTGATAGAAAGAGCATCAAGTAAGATCAGTTAAAGTCCGCTGATAGTTAATAATGGTAATAGACAACAACAACAACAGAGTTAGAGAATGAAAGGATGTGAGTATTCATAGAAAGGGACATTCAACGAGTTACGATGGTGTACCTTGATTACGTTTTATAACTCATCAATACAAGTCACATTGTCATAAAATAGTGTAATAATAAATATTGTTGATTACATACCTAAAAACCTAACAAATGAATTAAACACTAGTTGTATATATAACCATAGGAAAAGTCATATGCAGATGGTATTGTTGTGCATAGACTGATATTGGAAAATAAGTTCAAAATGTATAGAACCATGTACAAGTGGTATATATATGTATAGACTGGTGTTAGAAAATAAATTCGAAATGAATAAAACCAACTAGTGGCTGGTAATAATATCATAAGTGTACAAAAACGTAGGCAAATATCAGAAACTGTAAATCTGGAATCCCAAGGAGTAGGCTATAAATTCCTTTACAAAATATACTGCGCGATCCTATGATACCATTGAATGTATAATGGGCTAATTCAAATTTGCTTGATAATTTATAATGCTGAGAAATTAATTAACTAAGCATTGAATAGTCATAATAAGTGTGACAATAATTCAGTGAAGAGTATGTATGTGATCTTAATCGTCATGAAAAAACATACACTCAATACAGTAGCATAGGTACTTGATGATAATGACCCAAAGTGGCCCATTAATATGTAGCTATAATGGATTGATCTAGGTACATATAGCAAAATGTAAGTATGTATTTACCTTATGTATGGAAACTTAATGTAAAATGGCACTAAGAAAACAGAACTGCAATAAATGCCATACTGGAAAGATTTATTGAGGTGTGTGTACCTGCCGGCACAAGCAATCAGGGTAGGAGTCTATAGTCTAGTTCATATAAATTGCGATGTTTCAATAATGAAACATGAGATCCTTCCTAAGGTTGAGTCCTTTGGGGAAGCGAGTCTCCAAACTATAAATCCAAAAGGCCTCCCTGGTAAGTAAACGCTGTTTTAAATCACCCCCTCTTTTTGTACCCCTTACTTTTTCAATAGCATATGTGGAAAAAGAGCTGACATTTCTATTGTGGCAAGTCACAAAATGCCTGGCTGCATTAGAAATATTGACGATGGATGGATTGCGTATATAACTAAGGTGTTCTAATATGCGAATTTTAAATTTCCTGGTAGTGCAGCCGACGTATTTGAGATTGCATGTTGTGCATTCGATAATATACACTACATGGTCGCTGTTACAGTTCATATATGTTTTAATAGCAAAGGTGGTGGTTTCTGAAGAGTTGGAATATTGTTTATTAATTTTAGCAAAAGTGCAATCTTTGCAGGGATTAATCTCACACCTATAAAATCCTTTATAAGTTAGCCATGAAGGTTTAGGGTTATTAGTTGGCAGTAATGATGGAGACAATATGTTGCCCAAGGTTTGTGCCCTACGAGATACTATTCTGCATCCATTTTTTAAAAGGTTTTCTAGTGTTGGATCATCGTACAGTAAGGGGATGTATTTCAACACCATGTTTTTGATGGTGTTGAACTGCTTACTGTATTGCAAAACTAGAGTTGGAATATTTTGACTCTGGGTTGAAATGGTTTGAGTATTATCCATTGATATAAGGGAATCTCTATTTTTGGTAGCGACTATGTTTTTAGCCCTTGATAGGGTCCAGTTCTTGTAGCCTCTTGCTTTTAACCTATTGCAGATGATAGACTCTTCTTTGATATAGCTCATATGGGAACTACAATTGCGTTTGGCGCGTGTGAGTTCACCGATGGGAATGGCAGAAACCGTGTGTGTGGGATGACAGCTTGATGCATGCAGTATTGTATTTCCTGATATAGATTTGCGGTAGATGTTAGACTGAATTATGTCACCTATTTTGCACGAAAAACTTAGGTCTAGAAAATTGATGTATGAAGAATTAAAATGAAAGGTAAATTTGAGATTAGATCCATTGGTGTTAATAAAGGACATAAACAGTGGTATGGCAGATACATCTCCCTCCCATATAAGTAGGAGGTCATCAATGTATCTGCCATACCAGTGTATGTGGTCAAGAAAAGGGTTAGTTGGAGAATAAATGTAATGTTCCTCCCACCATGCCATGGTGAGATTGGCAATGGAGGGGGAGAATTTGGCCCCCATGGAAACACCACATTTTTGTAAATAAAATTGGTTTATGAAGCTGAAGTAGTTATGCGTCATGAGATACTGAGTAATTTGTATTAGAAATAATTGCATGTTAGGGTCATATCCACTATATTTGTGAAGGTGATACCTGAGGGCCTCTAGAGCAACATCTCGAGGGATGCTGGTGTAGAGGGCAACAACGTCACAAGAAAGCCAGGTGAAATCACATTGCCAAATTTTCTTATGGAATGCCTGTAGGACATCCTTGGTATCCTTAAGATATCCCGGAATTCTGGTGACTAAAGGCTGGAGAAAAGTATCCAACCATTCGGAAATCTTTTCTGTAAGAGAGCCTATACCCGAAACAATGGGTCGCATGGGAGGGGGATTCAAACCCTTGTGTGTTTTAGGAAGTGCATGAAGAATGGGAACTATCGGATGTTCCACTGACAGATATTTGTGTTCTCTAGTTGTAAAAATACCCAGATTTAAGCCTTTATCTAATATCTGTTGTAAGGCGTTGTGGAACATGTCAGTTGGATTATCTTGTAGCTTAATATACGTATCTGTGTCATTTAACAATAACATGATTTGGTTGATATACACATCCTTGTCTAACACGGTGACACTACCCCCCTTATCAGCCATGCGAATGACTATGTCATGGTTGTCATGTAAGGATTTAATAGCCTGTTTATCAAGTAATGTAAGATTATGTGAGGAGGTGTCATATTTAGCTGCTTCTTGAATTTTAAACAGCTCACGTTCTACAATTTGCTGGAAAGTGTCCATAGACTCTGTGCGAGAATGAATCGGGTAGAATCCTGGGTTCTTGGTTTCAAATTTGGATGCAGAGAGAGGAGATGGGTTGATGTAATGTCCAGCTAAATCCTCCAGATGTAAGAGTGTTGTTTGTTCCAGAAACGATAATTTCCGATATGCATTAACTGGTGAAACTGTTGTCAGTGTTTCAGATGGAGAGATAGATGAAGGCTCTTGTGGGGTTGAGAAGTGTCTCTTAACGGTAAGATTGCGTACAAACTTATTAATATCAAGCAAAGTGTGGAAAGGGTCGAAATTAGAATTTGGTACGAAATTGAGTCCTAGTGAAAGAACATGAATCTGAGCTTGGGTTAATGACACTGATGAAAGATTAACCACATCAAGAGTTCTTAGTATCTCTGGTTCCTCAGTCTGCGGGGCAATATGATGTCGGCTGGATTGATGCTTTCGGCCCCCCCTCCTCCTCCGTTTTTTGAAACATCTCTGGTGCGTTTGAAGTTGGATCTGGATTGTTGATTGTATATGGACGTGTCCGTGTCTGATTCTCCTTCTGCCCCATCTGTAGTTTCAGGTTCAGTGGAGCTGAAACTGACTCTGTGAGAGTTGAGGGAGCGGTTGTGTGGCGACCGTCTGTTTCTCAAGATTGATTTAGTCTTGAATCTGTTGTAATTGGAACGGTGCCACGTGTAGACTTCATTGTTATTATAATCCTGGGTATCCCTATGAAACTTGGATCTTTTGGTTTCAGCAATTGATTTCTCTAATTGCTCCAGGTGATCTTCCGTGCGTTTTTGTAGCAGGGCGAAGTCTGGTGAGCTGGAGAAAGAATTGATCTCATCCCTAACTTTGCTAATGTCCTGTTGTAATTCCACTAGTTTGATATTCTCTTGCTTTGTGATAAGCCGCATGAGATTGAGTGAACAATTCTTCTCTACATCCATTGCCTTACACCGCGGGCCGTCGCGGGGATCCGACTGACGCTGTCTGGAGACGCACACTGGTGAGCTGGAGGTTCTCTCCCTTTCTTCATTCGTGTGTCCTAATACTTTTGTCTATATAGTGTATATGCCAGTCCAGAATCTTTAAAAAATAAAAATTGTAATTAAAAACAGTATTAAAATAGGTAAAAAGTAATAAAAACAAAAGTAATGTTAAATTAAAAAAAATACGGTAAAGTAAATACACATAAATGCACATTATTTACAATAAATAAACATTACTAAATATAAGTCCCAAAACAAAATAATATACATATATTTAGTATCTTCATATCTTCACGAGCATAACAACCTGCATAATAAATTCATAGCATCATTTATGATGAGTAGTGTACGCTGTGAAAAAAAAGAAAAATATATAATATTTTGACATCTCCCTGCTTTTCAATACACTTTGTCTATTTTTCAACAAGCTTTTGTATTCCCACATTAAACAATGTTTTAGGCTGAGCTGTGAGCCACAAATGCACCACTATCCTCACCTCTTCGTCAGACGTGAATTTTCGTACTCATAGGGCTGCTTTCAGGGGACCAAACAGGTGATAGTCTAATAGAATCAGTTCACGGGTACATTCAATGTTGTCATCAGTCGTGGACATGGACGGGCGTCCGGCTCCTTCTTCATGGCTGAGCTGCGAACCACGAATGCACCTCTGTCTTCACCTCTTCATCAGATGTGAATCTTCGTCCTTGTAAGGCTTCTCTCAAGGGACCAAACAGGTCTATCCAATAGAATCAGTTCAGGTGCACGCTCAATGTTATCATCAGTCAAGGACGTGGACGGGTGTCTGCCTCCTTCTTCATGGCTCACACTTGTACGACCTTCCTTGAACTTCTCTATCCATTCATACACACTTCTTAACAACAAAACCATTTCTCCATACTGTGCACAAAGTCTTCGATAAATATCGTCACCAGACACACCCTAAGACCACAAAAAACGAATTGCTGCACGCTGCTATTCTTTCTTACAAATCACAAGTGGGGCAGCCATTGTTTCTCGCACCACTGTCACAAATAAACAGATGTAACACGTTCAAACCTGCACAGCAATGACTTTAGAGACAGCGACCTCATACGGAAGGGGCTGATAAGACAGTGCGGCCAACAAAAGTTTTAACATAACCGGAGTGCGGATAATTTTTGACTCACCCTCGTATGTATATATATCTATATATAGATATATATATATATATATGGATATATAGAAATATATATATATATATATATATAGTATCTATATCTATATATATATATATAGATATCTATATATCTATATATATATATATATATATATATATATAGATCGATATATATATATATATATATAGATCGATATATATATATATATATATATATATATATATATATATATATATATATACTGCAGGGGAACTGCTTTTTTCTGCACATTTGCAGAAAAATTCTTATAAATTAAATTCAATGTATATGTAAAAAAAAATTACGCTTTGACCGCTGTCACGCAACGAGGAAATATCAAAGAAGTTTTCTAGTCCTAAAGGCAAAAATTGTCCTGGTCTTTAAGGGGTTCAACCAAATTGAAATAAATCCTAAAGAATATCTAAATATCTAAATAATTTGATAATGCAAATGTGATTGTTATGTAATATAAAAAGTTACGTTTTTGCATGAAAAATATGGCTCTCTGGCCCCTTACATGTGACTTCCCAGCTAATGGCAGCAGCAGATAGAAATGTGCACTAGCGGTACCAGGCAGGTCATAGTGTTATTACAACTCGGTACCAGGGTTAAAACTCTATAATTGGCAGTTAACACTAGGAATGGATAATAGCTTTACTAGTCATATCTTTAATAAGTTTGTACAAAAGGTTGGCGACCTCTGCCCTAAAAGAAGGTTATACTCCATAGCAGGCAAATCTGTCCAAATAGCGTAATTCCCTGCTGTGCTGATCTTGTGAGGAAGCAACATGTGAGCTGGCGCCTGTTGGCTGCTCACAAACCCCTCCTGCGAGACAGGAGCAACGCTTGACCATGGAGGGATTTAGTATGTTATTGTGTGTGTATGATTTTTTTACCTAATCTCATAGCAGGCTGTGCACTGCAAATACTACTCGTATGTAGTAGATGCTAAATTGCCGCTCATTCTCTCTTCTGACTTCATGTGGCAACGTCAGTAGTCAGCCTACATGTCAGTTCATGGATTTTAGCGACCATATTTATGTAGTGCACTTTCTGATATCACTTGGCAGATCTAGCAGTGGCAGAGTGCTCATATACAAAGGCATCATTTTATGACAAGCCCTCTCCATCCATGAAACGTGTCTATCTATCAACAAAAAGGTGGGCTATCCCTGCTTTACAGTTTCTTACTGCAGTCATGCTACAGTAGGTGGTGTACCAGCAGCACTCAGTGGAAATATTTTTACAAACATGAAAAAATATTGTCACGCATATAATTTATAATCTGTCGAATCCAGGGTGTGGGAAAACCAGTTTTCTTGGTTGTGCCCGCACAATACTCCCTTTGTCTCATACTAATTTCATTTCTCACAATTTGTAAAACAGATTATCATTAAGGAAAGCATAGCGCTGCTGAAAAGCCAGTAAAATATAGCATATGGTCAAGTTAAAAGCAACAAAAAAATGCCTTCTGTGACAGGAATACTGTGTTGTGTGTGCTTTAACATAGTCCTGATCGTGCCCATACTAAGTTATTACAGGGCATTGTTGGAAGTGAGTTATTTAACCTTGGAATTGAACCAGTTAGGCTCTGTTCACACTTGCATTGTAACTACTGTTCATAATGGCGCCCCCGAAGACCCAATTGACTTACAATGGGGTCTGTCAGGTTCTTGCCTGGTGTCTGTCATCTCGAAGGGAAAACCAACCAGTATAATGGGCCCCCAGTTACTGAAGTCCAAGATTATTTTTTTATCAAAACCAAGGGCTCCCAACCTGGGGTGCGAGATGCAATTTTGCGATGTGCGACAAATTAGGATTGATTTTACAGTTTTTTCTGAATAAATTAGGATCTAATTGCAGAATTTATATTTGCATTTCATGCACCAAGTTAAAAGCTTATATTTTTTAAGTTCAATTTGTATTTCCGCAGCGCTGCATGTTGTTCAATTTGTGGTTAAAAAATTAGAAATTAGGCCTAGTTCACATAGCGTTTTTTCCTTAACCCCTTTGGGACTGAGCCATTTTTTGCTTTTTCATTTTTGTTTTTCATTCCCCGCATTCCAAGAACCATAACTTTTTTATTTTTCCGTCAATAGAGTAGTCTGAGGGCTTATTTTTTGCGGGAGGAGTTGTAGTTTCTTTGGGTATCATTTATAGTTCAATATAATGTACTGGGAAACTGAAAACAAAAAAAATTTGCAGGCTGAAGTTGGAAAAAACTGTGATTCCAAAATAGTTTTTGGGGTTTCGTTTTTACGGCTTTCACCGTGTGATAAAAGTTACAACTTATCTTTATTTTGTAGCTCAATACGATTACGGTGATATCAAAGTTATATAGTTTTTTTATATTTTTCTACTTTTAATGATAATAAACTTTTTGTTAAAAAAAAATATGTTTAGCCATAACTTTTTTATTTTTTCACCAATTGAGCGGTGTGAGTGACGCAGCTATACCAATTTTGTTTACTTTTTTATTTTTTTCATTACTTTAGGGGGGAAATGGGAAAAGGTTTTTTTTTGAACTTTTAATATATGTTTTTTTCACTACTAAAAACTTTTTTTCACTTTTTTTATACACTTTATTAGCGCCCCTAGGGGACTTGAACCTACTAACGTATTGCAGTATATTGTAAGTTTTATAGGCTTCTGTTGAGCCCTGAGGGTATGGGTATGTTCACACTGCCTATTTTCAGCAGTTTTTCGGGCCATAAATGCCCGAAAAACGGCTGAAAATCAGAAGCAGGACGCCTCCAAACATCTGCCCATTTATTTCAATGGAAAAACGGCGTTCTGTTACTGAGGACCTTTTTTTTTAAAAAAACGGCCACGTAACAAAATGGCAGCGAAAGAGTAGTGCAGGTCACTTCTTGGGACGTTTTTGGAGCCGTTTTTCATTGACTCTATAGAAAACAGCTCCAAAAACGGCCGTAAATAAATGCAACGAAAAACGCTGTGAAAATCGTGAGTGGCTTAAAAAACGTCTGAAAATCAGGAGCTGTTTTCCCTTGAAAACAGCTCCGTATTTTCAGATGTTTTTAAGTTTGCATGTGAACATACCCTAATAGAGGCAGAGTGAAGGCAGCCCTGGGGGCCTTCATTAGGCCCCTGGGCTGCCATAACAACCGTCGTCACCCCCGATGTCACTGCAGGGGAGGGGATGAGCTGTCAGAGGGGGCCACCCCCCCTCTTTTCAATGCCTCAGATGCTGCGGTCGTGATTGAGCAGCATAGTGAGCGCGCTCCAAACATCACCACCGCACCCGGACATAATATTACGTCTGGGTGCGCGAAGGGGTTAAACTTTATATGGTAATGGAGGAGAATGATGAAGATGTATCCAGCTGTCCATCCATGTCATGTTAAATCAAAGCTATGATTAAGGACCCCAATGGTCTGAAACGCGTAAGCGTGGTCCCGGGATTTTTTTTAAATCTCTTTTTGTTTTAACATGACCTAATAAACCATTTAACTTTTATACCGAGTGCTGGATACATCTTCATCATTCACCTCCATTACCTTGTTTACCTGCTGTCGACAGAGGACCTTATTGGGAGTATTTACAAGCACCTGCAGCAATTGGATCAATTTTTACCTACAGTACTTGCACCAACTAACGCATTGGAAACACAGTGGAAACGTGGTGAGCAAACTTTTTGTAATACATTCATTTGGTTAAACTTTATATGTATACCTCAGACGAAGGCTGCAATGTATTCCTCATTTTAGGCATATAGTGGGATATGTAACCTGTACACCCCTGCTAGGGCGCTACCTGAAGCATTGTACCCGGGGACGCTCCTCACATCATGGTCTATATATTGCATAAGACAGGGGCGTAGCTAGGGGGAGGCAAGCGAGGCACGTGCCCCGGGCGCAGTTCAGAGGGGGGCGCCAGCGCCTCCTCCTCCTGCACTATAATTGTACCTGTGTCGCAAGGACACAGGTACAATTAGAAGCAATGAATGACCGGGCACGTTCCGTGCCCGGCCATTCAGCGCCTCTCCACGAATGAAGCGACTGGTACCTTTTGTACCAGTGACGCTTCCGTCGATGAAAGGCGCTGACTGACTGGCAGGGAAAGTCATCCTGCCCAGCCAATCAGCGCCTTTCATAGACGCCGCGTTCAACCCCCTGGAGACCTGCGCAGAAGAGAGCAGGTCTCCATGGCTGCCGGACGGTGTGGGAGCGGGAATGAGGTGAGTTTGAATTATTTTTTTTTTCTTTTTAAATTGTAATACAAGAGTGGCTGTATCTGCGGGGGGGGGGTGTCTATCTACAGGGGGACTATATCTACAGGGGGGCTATATACAGGGGGCCTATATCTGCGGGGGGGGGGGTGTCTATCTACAGGGGGACTATATCTACAGGGGGGCTATATACAAGGGGACTATATCTACAGGGGGGCTATATACTGGAGTGGGCTGTCTATAGAGCACCATATACAGGGGTGGGCTATATAGTATATAGCCCCCTGTAGATGTAGCCCACCCCTGTATATGGTGCTCCATAGATAACCCACTCCAGTATATAGCCCCCCCTGTAGATATAGTCGCCCTGTATATAGCCCAGTCCTGTAGATATAGTCCCCCTGTAGATATAGCCCACCCCTGTATATAGTCCCCCTGTAGATATAGCCCACCCCTGTATATAGTATCCCACAAATAGCTCCCCCCTATAGTGCTCCACAGAAAGCCCACCCCTATCTGTGGAGCACTATATACAGGGGTGGACTATCTAGTGGAGCACTATATACAGGGGTGGAATATATGTACAAGGGGGGGCTATATACAGGGGTGGGCTATCTGTGAAACACTATATACAGGGGTGGACTATATGTGGAGCACTATATACAGGGGTGGGCTATATCTACAGGGGGGCTACATACATGGTTGGGCTATCTGTAGAGCTCTATATACAGGGGTGGGCTATATCTACAGGGGGCTATATACAGTGGTGGGCTATCTGTAGAGCACTATAGGGGGAGTTATTTGTGGGACACTATATACAGGGGTGGTCTATATGGGGGCACTATCTACAGGGGCTCTATGGCAGGCACTATCTACAGGGTGCTCTATGGCAGGCACTATCTACAGGGGGCACAGTGTGTGTGTGTGTGTGTGTGTGTGTGTGTGTGTGTATGTGTGGGACATGGTGTATGGTGCTATTATAATTAGAGGTGCAGTGTATGGTGCTATTATATTTAGGGGCGTAGTGTGTGGTATAATGATAACTTAATATTTATTTATAGGTGCAGAAATGTTGGAAAAGTGAGAAGCTGAAGACATGTGAGCGGCAAACTGCAGAAATGGACCGGGAGAATTCATCATAGAGGTCTGGACCAAATGGAGAAAAAGAACTAGAATCTGAGATGTCACCGGTGAGTCACTTAATGTAAATGTTTATTCTGCCTCTGATCAGCACTGTAGTCACTGTATGCTCTGCAGCGAGATGATGGGTGGTGTGATTATGATAGGATTTATTTTTTGTGAAACGGCATCTCCCAGCATATCCTTACCATTGTTCGGGCCATGCTGGGAGCTGTAGTTTTACGCCGTACAAACCTATACAGCAGAGGTTGCACTAAATTGAGCTGTATTTGTTCTGGGGCTGTATATATGTACTGAGCTTGGTTCTGGTGTTGTGTATAGAACCATATTGCTTGTGAAATGTACAAATAATTTTATGCTCGCGTTACATAAAAAGAAATGACACGTCGATTGGTAGAGAAAACAAACACGGCGAGGGGGAAGGAGATGTCGGGAAAGAGGTTGGCGGGGGCGCCAAACTGAATCTTTGCCCCGGGTGCTGGAGAGCCTAGCTACGCCTCTGCATAAGAAGTGCCCTGACCGGGGACTGCCGGAGTCCACAACTGCTTTCAAAGGAGCTGTAGTCCCCGGCTGCTATCTCTGCCCGGGGAAGCTACGTCACTGGAGCTTCTCTGTGGTAGCCCAAGTGACGTAACTGGCTGTTAAGGTCTTGCCATCGCGGGGGATAGAGCCTCTTCTGCATCAGGAAGCTCCAGCGATAACTGTTCATATATGGACCATTATGTCACTAAAGCTTTTTGTGGATGCCTATGATGGATGCCATACAATGGCATCCGTCACCCATAGGCCCCATGTTTAAAAAAAACTAATACCGCACTTGATACGGCAGAATGGAAAAGCATTGTGCACTGTGCTATTCCGTCTTTTAAAAAAAAGTTCAGTGACGTGTACCAGGATACTCTTTTGGCCTCCTTCGAGCAAATGGAGCCCTACTAAGCTTTATGGACACATGAGATTTCCTAATGTACACGCTAAACGTAGTGCAAAAGCATGCTGTGAACTAGACCTTAGACTGCTTCATCTTTAATCCCTTCCCGCCGCAGCCATTTTTCAGATTTTCGTTTTTTCCTCCCCACCTTCCAAATGCCATAACTTTTTTATTTTTTATAGTCCTATGAGGGCTTGATTTTTGCCGGACGAGTTGTAGGTTTTCGTAGCATTATTTATTGTGCCATATAATGTACTAGGAAACTGTGAAAATTTATTTGTGGGGGAGAAAATGAAAAAAAAACAGCGATTCTTCCATTGTTTTTTGCGCTTCGTGTTTACGGAATTCACTGTGCAAATGAAACAACATGTTAACTTTATTCTGCGGGTCAATACGATTACAGCGATACCAAATATATATATAGTTTTTTCTATATTTTACTACTAGGAAAAATCGAAGTGCAAAAACGTAAATTTATTTTGTGTTGCCAAATTCTGAGAGCCATAACTTTTTTATTTTTCCGTCGATTAAGTGGTTTGGAGCTTATTTTTTACGGGATAAGCTGTAGTTTTTAATGATACGATTTTGGGGTACATGCGATGTTTTGATCACTATTTATAAAAAATTTTGTGGGAGATGAGGTGACCAAAAAATAGAGATTTTTCCGTTTACAATTTTTTTTTTACGGCGTTCACCGTGTGGGTTAAATAATGATATATTGTAATAGTTCAGACTTTTACGGATGCGGCGATACCAATTATGTTTATTTAATTTATGTTTTTATTATTGTCTAGGGGGAAAATGGGAAAAGGTTTTTTTTTTTACTTTTAAGAAATGTTTACATTTACCCTTTATTTTACAAAATTTAACTTTTTTTAGTCTCCCTAGGGACTACAACCAGCGATTGTTGGGTCGCTTGCACGATATACTGCAATACCAATGTATTGCAGTATATCGTCTTTCTGACAGTCTTCTATTAAGCCCTGCAAGAGGCAGGGATTAGTAGGAGTACAAAGATGGCGTACCTGGGGGCCTTCATTAGGGTCCCAGGCAGCCATAGCAACCATCGCCACCCCACAATTGCATTTTCTGTATAGACATTATATAACACATTTTGAACAATTAGTCATAGGACCAGGATGTCTTTATAATAAGAACGCAATGTCCCCTTCAGTAACTGATATAATTGTTGATTTGATAATAAAATAGAGAACCTTCTTCTACTTCTGTTTTCTAATTATAATTATTTTTAGCCTGATATCACTTACATCGGATGTTCTCTTACATCTTCGCTCTATACTATACCAACTTTCTTAAACTCCATAAAAGGTGAAAGCAGAGGATGATATGCAAAGAATTTGTTGTTGTTGTTTGTTAAAATATAGGGACGTTACAATGTAAAAACAATTAGCAATTGACAGTCAAAATAAGTGAAGTTTTGGTAGGAATATGACACACCTAAATTGTAGTCTGGTACAATGTTTTTGTATATCGAATACAGTATAGTATCTATTATAATCCCTAATTCTTATGTTTATTGGGGCACAGAAATAACAAATGCAATTTTTGCCAAGTGATCGCTAATTCACAAAATCAGTGTGTAGATGTGTGAGAATTTGGCACACATACTATATTTTGGAGCATGCCATATATTTTGGAGAAACCTGTAGAATAAATGTCACAAAATAAACAGGAATGTAGAAACAATATGTTTCTTTAACCGCTTCCCGCTGCAGCCATTTTTCAGATTTTCATTTTTTCCTCCCCACCTGCCAAAAGCCATAACTTTTCTATTTTTCGATTAAGTGGTATGAGGGCTTATTTCGTGTGGGATAAGCTGTAGTTTTTTTAATGATACCATTTTGGGGTGCATGCAACGTTTTGATCACTTTTTATTTCATTTTTTGTGGCAGATGAGGTGACCAAAAAATAGCGATTCTGGCGTTTACATTTTTTTTCTACGGCATACACTGTGCGGGTTAAATAATGATATATTGTGATAGTTCAGACTTTTACAGATGCAGCGATACCGATTATGTTTATTTTTTTATTTTTTTTACTATGCTCTAAGGGGAAAATGGGAAAAGGGATTTATAGCAGAGCAAGCGTAATCTCACGAGATCACACTGTAAATTACAGATTACAGTGAGATTATGCTTGCTCTGCTATAAATTCCACACAAACGTTACTGAAGTGTCAGGATTGTGACTAGACATCCCATCCTGGCTGGAAGGAATATCTATTCACTGTCAAGACATTTCAGTAACGTTAATGTGTCAGTATAAGACAGCACATACTGATCTAGCAGGATCTTTGCTTGGTCAGCGTCATACACTCCTCTGTACAACTCCCACTTGGTCTAAAGTAAAAACACGCCCAGTTAGGCCATAATAAACTAATTAGCATAAAGCTAAAATCGCTAATAACGTTTTAAAAATAGATCATTTTTCTAAATAAAAAGCACTGCTGTCACCTACATTACAGCGCCCATCTCCTTATGTAGGAGATAGGGCACTTATAATGTGGTGACAGAATCTCTTTAATGTAAATGTTTATTCTGCCTCTAATCAGTACTGTAGTCACTGTATAATCTGCAGCGAGATGATGGGTGGTATGATTATGATATAATTAAATTTTTTTGAAACAACAACTTCCAGCATATCCTTACCATTGTTTGGGCCATGCTGGGAGCTGGAAACAATTTAGTGCAAACCTATACGGCAGGGGTTGCACTAAATTGAGCTGTATTTGTGCTGGTGTTGTATATATGTAATGAGCTGGGTTCTGGCGCTGTATATATGTACTGAGCTTGGTTCTGGTACTATATATACAGTGAAGGAAATAAGTATTTGATCCCTTGCTGATTTTGAAAGTTTGCCCACTGTCAAAGACATGAACAGTCTAGAATTTTTAGGCTAGGTTAATTTTACCAGTGAGAGATAGATTAGATTAAAAAAACAAAACAGAAAATCACATAGTCCAAATTATATATATTTATTTGCATTGTGCACAGAGAAATAAGTATTTGATCCCTTTGGCAAACAAGACTTAATACTTGGTGGCAAAACCCTTGTTGGCAAGCACAGCAGTCAGAAGTTTTTTGTAGTTGATGATGAGGTTTGCACACATGTTAGATGGCATTTTGGCCCACTCCTCCTTGCAGATCATCTGTAAATCATTAAGATTTCGAGGCTGTCGCTTGGCAACTCGGATCTTCAGCTCCCTCCATAAGTTTTCGATGGTTTTAAGGTCTGGAGACTGGCTAGGCCACTCCATGACCTTAATGTGCTTCTTTTTGAGCCACTCCTTTGTTGCCTTGGCTGTATGTTTCGGGTCATTGTCGTGCTGGAAGACCCAGCCATGAGCCATTTTTAATGTCCTGGTGGAGGGAAGGAAGTTGTCACTCAGGATTTGACGGTACATGGCTCCATCCATTCTCCCATTGATGCGGTGAAGTAGTCCTGTGCCCTTAGCAGAGAAACACCCCCAAAACATAATGTTTCCACCTCCATGCTTGACAGTGGGGACGGTGTTCTTTGGGTCATAGGCAGCATTTCTCTTCCTCCAAACACGGCGAGTTGAGTTAATGCCAAAGAGCTCAATTTTAGTCTCATCTGACCACAGCACCTCCTCCCAATCACTCTCAGAATCATTTGCAAACTTCAGACGGGCCTGTACATGTGCCTTCTTGAGCAGGGGGACCTTGCGGGAACTGCAGGATTTGAATCCATTACGGCGTAATGTGTTACCAATGGTTTTCTTGGTGACTGTGGTCCCAGCTGCCTTGAGATCATTAACAAGTTCCCCCCGTGTAGTTTTCGGCTGAGCTCTCATCTTCCTCAGGATCAAGGATACCCCACGAGGTGAGGTTTTGCATGGAGCCCCAGATCGATGTCGATTGACAGTCATTTTGTATGTCTTCCATTTTCTTACTATTGCACCAACAGTTGTCTCCTTCTCACCCAGTGTCTTACTTATGGTTTTGTAGCCCCTTCCAGCCTTGTGCAGGTCTATGATCTTGTCCCTGACATCCTTAGAAAGCTCTTTGGTCTTGCCCATGTTGTAGAGGTTAGAGTCAGACGGATTAATTGTGTATGTGGACACGAGTCTTTTATACAGGTGACCATGTAAGAGCTCTCTTTAAAGCAGGCACCAAGTTGATTTGGAGCGTGTAACTGGTCTGGAGGAGGCTGAACTCTTAATGGTTGGTAGGGGATCAAATACTTATTTCTCTGTGCACAATGCAAATAAATATATATAATTTTGACTATGTGATCTTCTGTTTTTTTTTTTATATAATCTATCTCTCACTGGTAAAATTAACCTAGCCTAAAAATTCTAGACTGTTCATGACTTTGACAGTGGGCAAACTTACAAAATCAGCAAGGGATCAAATACTTATTTCCTTCACTGTATATGTACTGAGCTTGTTTCTCGGGCTGTATTTACGTACTGAGCTTGGTTCTGGAGCTGTATTTATGTATTTAAGCTTTGTTCTGGTGCTGTATATATGTAATGATCTTGGTTCTGGAGCTGTATTTATGTACTCAGCTTGGTTCTGGTACTGTATATATGTAATGAGCTGTGTTCTGGTGCTGTATATATGTAATGAGCTTTGTTCTAGTGCTATATATATGTACAGAGCTTGGTACTGGAGCTGTATATATGTACTGAGCTTGGTTATGGGGCTGTATATATGTAGTGAGCTTGGTTCTGATGCTGTATTTATGTAATGAGCTTTGTTCTGGTGCTGTATATATGTAATGAGCTTTATTCTGGTGCTGTATATATGTAATGAGCTGGGTTCTGGTGGTGTATAGAACTATATTGCTTGTAAAATGTACAAATGTTTTTATGCATGAGTTACATAAAAAAAACGTGGAAAAGAAATGACACATCATTGATTGGTAGGGAAAACAAACATGGCGAGGGGGAAGGAGATGTCGAGAAAGAGGTTGGGGGGGGGGTGCCAAACTGAATCTTTGCCCCGGGTGCTGGAGAACCTAGCTACTCCTCTGGTGTAGTCAATTGCGAGTGGAAGAACAAAGAGTTTTGAAGAACACAATCAAGTTGCATTGCATTCCGCGTCTTTATCTGACTTTACTTAGACAACCTACAACAAAGCTGACCATCTCCATGATGTTGTATAGATGTTGTCCCCTGACAGTTGGTGGTGTAAGGGCTGATACTGGTGTATCATAGCAAAGATGGAATGAAGACAGGAGATTTTGCAGCAACTGAACCTTACTAAGCCGGTGTTCGCGGCACACCCAGCCTTAGCAGAGAACAAAAACACTTTCAATATGAGAGGTTCAGATCTTAGGCAAGTCTCAGAAAGGGAGATGATAGCTGGTTGGCTTGGGGGCATTATACTGTGGGGGCAGCTATGGGGGGCAATATACTGTGGGGGCAGCTATGGGGGGCAATATACTGTGGGGGCAGCTATGGGGGCATTATACATTTGGGGCAGCTATGTGGGGCATTATACTGTATTTGGGCATCTGTGTGGGCATTATGCTGTATGGGGCATTTGTGTGGGCATTATACTGTATGGGGCATCTGTGTGGGCATTATACTGTATTGGGCATCTGTGTGGATATTATACTGTATGGGGGCATTATACTGTATGGTGGCAGCTATGGGGGCATTAGACTGTTTGGGGAGCACTATGGGAGCATGATACTGTGTGGGCTGAACCGGGTATGGGCGAAGAATGGGTGGGATTAGTGGCGTGGCTTAAAATGAAAAATGTGTCTGCGCGCTACATCGATTATTCCTCTTTGTTATACTTGGAAGTATAGCACTGTCTAAAGGGGGCACTGTATAGCACTGTCTACAGGGGGGCTGTTTAGTACTGTCTACATGCGGGGGCTGTTCAGTAATGTTTTCATGGGGGGCTGTATAGTACTGTCTACAGGGGGGGGCGGTATAGTAGTATGGGGGGGCCGTATGGTACTATTTACAGGAGGGCACAATCCACAAGGCCAGGCTGTGTGTGGCACCCAGGGGAGGGGGCCCCAGTCAAAAGTTTGCTATGGGGCCCAATGTTTCCTAGTTATGCCCTTGACTGTACATGTGGGAAGACTTCTGCCCATTAACTACCACTGCTCACACGAATCTTGCACACTACGAGGAGGCTCCTGCCCGTCACCCGCAACTGGCTCCAGGATCACAGACACAGGTTTAACCACTCGTGCCTGTCGCTTCTCCAGCAACTCTCTGAACACAGCTTGGAGGGAACACCCTTGTTTTATAGAATAGACACCATCTTCAGGGTAAGTTCATCTTCCTGACTAGAGATGAGCGAACTTTTCAAAAGTTCGGTTCGGCTAGTTCGCCGAATTTCACAAAAAAGTTTGAACTAGTTCGGACCGAACCTGTCACTTCCGTGCGCCAAGCATGCTACTGTCCAGGGTGCTCATAGAGTTAATGGGCTGCACTAACTCTTTCAGCAACCTTGACAGTAAATGCTCGGCGCGCGGAAAATACAATTTTAATGTAATAAAAAAATTAAAATAATACGTTCGTACTTACTTTCCTCCTGTCCGGCCTCCAGCGATGACGTTTCATCCCTTTCGCCGCTGCAGCCAATCACAGGCTGTAGTGGCGGTCACGCACGTCAGGATGACGCTTCATCCCACGTGACCGCCTCTGCAGCCAATCACAGGCTGCAGCGGCAACATGAATGAAACGTCATCGCTGGAGGCCGGACAGGAGGAAAGTAAGTATGAACGTATTATAATTTTTTTTTGGCATGTATGTATGTATGTATGTATGTATGTTGGCATGTATGTATGTATATATGTGCATGTATGTTTGCATGTATATTTGCATGTATATATATGTATGTTTGCATGTGTGTATGTTTGCATGTATGTATGTTTGCATGTATGTATGTATGTATGTTTGATGTATGTATGTATGTATGTATGTATGTATGTTGTCCTGTATGTATGTTGTCATGTATGTATTTATATATGTGCATGTATGTATGTTTGCATGTATGTTGGCATGTATGTATATATGTGCATGTGTGTATGTATATTTGCATGTATATATTTGTATGTATGTATGTTTCCATGTATGTATGTTTGCATGAATGTATGTATGTTTGCATGTATGTATGTATGTTTGCATGTATGTATGTATGTATGTATGTATGTTGTCATGTATGTATGTATGTATATATGTGCATGTATGTTGGCATGTATGTATATATGTGCATGTTTGTATGTATATTTGCATGTATATATTTGCATGTATGTGTGTATGTTTGCATGTATGTATGTTTGCATGTATGTTTGTATGTATGTTTGCATGTATGTTTGCATGTATGTATGTTGTCATGTATGTATGTATGTATGTATGTATGTTGTCATGTATGTATATATGTGCATGTATGTATGTTTGCATGTATTTATGTTTGCATATATATTTGTGCATGCTTGTATATATGTATGTATCTTTGCATGTTTGTTTGTATGTATGTATGTACAGTGAAGGAAATAAGTATTTGATCCCTTGCTGATTTTGTAAGTTTGCCCACTGTCAAAGACATCAACAGTCTAGAATTTTTAGGCTAGGTTAATTTTACCAGTGAGAGATAGATTATATAAAAAAAAAACAAAAAAAACATATTGTCAAAATTATATATATTTATTTGCATTGTGCACAGAGAAATAAGTATTTGATCCCATTGGCAAACAAGACTTAATACTTGGTGGCAAAACCCTTGTTGGCAAGCACAGCAGTCAGACATTTGTAGTAGTTGATGATGAGGTTTGCACACATGTTAGATGGAATTTTGGCCCACTCCTCTTTGCAGATCATCTGTAAATCATTAAGATTTCGAGGCTGTCGCTTGGCAACGCGGATCTTCAGCTCCCTCCATACGTTTTCGATGGGATTAAGGTCTGGAAACTGGCTAGGCCACTCCATGACCTTAATGTGCTTCTTTTTGAGCCACTCCTTTGTTACCTTGGCTGTATGTTTCGGGTAATTGTCGTGCTGGAAGACCCAGCCACGAGCCATTTTTAATGTCCTGGTGGAGGGAAGGAGGTTGTCACTCAGGATTTGACGGTACATGGCTCCATCCATTCTCCCATTGATGCGGTGAAGTAGTCCTGTGCCCTTAGCAGAGAAACACCCCCAACACATAATGTTTCCACCTCCATGCTTGACAGTGGGGACGGTGTTCTTTGGGTCATAGGCAGCATTTCTCTTCCTCCAAAAACAACGAGTTGAGTTAATGCCAAAGAGCTCAATTTTAGTCTCATCTGACCACAGCACCTTCTCCCAATCACTCTCAGAATCATCCAGATGTTCATTTGCAAACTTCAGACGGGCCTGTACATGTGCCTTCTTGAGCAGGGGGACCTTGCGGGCACTGCAGGATTTTAATCCATTACGGCGTAATGTGTTACTAATGGTTTTCTTGGTGACTGTGGTCCCAGCTGCCTTGAGATCATTAACAAGTTCCCCCCTGTGTAGTTTTCGGCTGAGCTCTCACCTTCCTCAGGATCAAGGATACCCCACGAGGTGAGATTTTGCAAGGAGCCCCAGATGGATGTCGATTGACAGTCATTTTGTATGTCTTCCATTTTCTTACTATTGCACCAACGGTTGTCTCCTTCTCACCCAGCGTCTTACTTATGGTTTTGTAGCCCATTCCAGCCTTGTGCAGGTCTATGATCTTGTCCCTGACATCCTTAGAAAGCTCTTTGGTCTTGCCCATGTTGTAGAGGTTAGAGTCAGACTGATTAATTGAGTCTGTGGACAGGAATCTTTTATACAGGTAACCATTTAAGACAGCTGTCTTTAATGCAGGCACCAAGTTGATTTGGAGCGTGTAACTGATCTGGAGGAGGCTGAACTCTTAATGGTTGGTAGGGGATCAAATACTTATTTCTCTGTGCACAATGCAAATAAATATATAGAATTTTGACTATGTGATTTTCTTTTTTTTTTTTTATATAATCTATCTCTCACTGGTAAAATTAACCTAGTCTAAAAATTCTAGACTGTTCATGACTTTGACAGTGGGCAAACTTACAAAATCAGCAAGGGATCAAATACTTATTTCCTCCACTGTATGTTTTCATGTGTGTGTGTATGCATGTATGTATGATAGTTTGCATGTATGTATGTATATATGTGTGTATGTTTGCATGTATATATGTGCATGCTTGTATGTATGTATGCATGTTTGCATATATGTTTGTTTGTATATATGTCTGTATAGCCATGTATGATACTGTCTGCTGGCGCCCTGTATCTAAGTCAACTTCGCGGCAGGCTTCTATACATGGTATAACAGTCAGTATCACACATTAAACTGAATCTAAGCCTACGACATGTTTTATTTCATTTTTTTTATTTTTTTACAGGTTTGGTGTTTGGACTACGTCGGTTTCGAGGACTACTTCGATGACGGTTTTTTTTTCTACAATAAAATGGTTAATGAGGGTTGTGTTGGGGTGCTTTATTTCAATAAAATATTTTATCTATATCTTTGTCTTTTTCTTTTCAAATTTTATTACTACCACTTTAGTAATGGCCGCTGTCTGAGTGACAACATCCATTACTAAGGCGAGGCTTAGTGTTAGCCGGTGCAGAGGCTAACACTAACCACCATTATTACCCGGTACCCACCACCACCAGGGGTGCCGGGAAGAGCCAGGTACGATCCAGTACCCGACCATCTGTTGTGATGGTCGGGCTCTGGGGCGGCCACAGGCTGGTATTATGAGGCTGGGAAGGGCCAAAAACAGTGGACCTTCCCATCCTTGTAATGCTAGGCTGCTGCTGCTGTGTTGTATCTGGCTGGTTATAAAAGTGGGGGGGACCTCACGTCATTTTTTTAAATTATAATTTATTTTATTTATTTTTTTTAAAAAGACATGGGGTTCCACCCAATTTATCATAACCAGCCACATACAACACAGAGTTATTAGCCTGGGAATGGGCAAAACCAGTGGCCCTTCCCACCCATGTAATGCCAGACTGCTGCGGCCTTGTATATGGCTGGTTATTAAAAATGTGGGGGACCCGTCTATTGTTAAATTTGTTAAATTCAAAAAAAAAACGACGTGGGGGTCCCCCCCCCCATTTTTATAACCAGCCCGATACAACACAGCAGCAGCAGTCTAGCATTACAAGGGTGGGAAGGTCCACTGTTTTTGGCCCTTCACAGCCTCATAATACCAGCCTACGGCCGCCCCAGTACCCGACCATCACAACAGATGGTCGGGTACTGGATAGTACCAAGCTCTTCCCGGCACCCCTGGTGGTGGTGGGTACCGGGGTAATAATGGGTGGTTAGTGCTAGCCTCTGCACCGGCTAACACTAAGTACCGCCTTAATAATGGACGCTGTCAATCAGCCAACTGCCATTATCTAGGCACTAATAAAGTTTAAAAAAAACACAAAGACAATTCTTTTTTATTGCAATAAGAAATCCCCAACAAAACCCTCGTTAACCATTTTATTAAAATTTGAAAAACGTAGATCTACGCAGTAGTCCAACGAATCGAAGATGTAGTCCAATCGGTACATCAAAATCTGCAACAACATAAAAAAACAGTTATCAATGTGAACAATACCAATACTTCTACTCACCTACACACATATATACACGCACACACAAACAAACAACCATACACAAACACACACATATATACACAAACACAACAAGATATACAGTATCTGCACGCTCCTCTCCTGAAATATTCTGTGCTGCTGTGAACTCTGCTCTTACCATTACGTAGCTCTCAGTCTGTTACCTCTCCTCCACTCCTGTCCTCAAGAACACCTTCACATGATTGGCAAGTCACCACCCCGCACAAGATCCGCACGCTCATCTCCTGAAATGCTCTGTGCTGTTGTGAACTCTGCTCTTACCATTACGTGGTGACTTGCCAATCATGTGAAGGTGTTATTGAGGACAGGAGTGGAGGAGAGGTAACAGACTGAGAGCTACGTAATGGTAAGAGCAGAGTTCACAGCAGCACTGAATCTGCACGCTCCTCTCCTGAAATACTCTGTGCTGCTGTGAACTCTGTTCTTACCATTACGTAGCTCAGTCTGTTACCTCTCCTCCACTCCTGTCCTCTATAACACCTTCACATGATTGGCAAGTCACCACCGCGCACAAGATCTGCACGCTCATCTCCTGAAATACTCTGTGCTCCTGTGAACTCTGGTCTTACCGTTACGTGGTGACTTGCCAATCATGAAGGTGTTATTGTGGACAGTAGTGGAGGAGAGGGAACAGACTGAGAGCTAAGTAATAGTAAGAGCAGAGTTCACAGCAGCACTGAATCTGCACGCTCATCTCCTGAAATACTCTGTGCTGCCTTAAACTCTGTGGACAGGTCAGGATCCTGTTTATTTTAAATTCTGCACTGTAGCGCAGCCTTATATAGTGGATCGAGCGGGTTCCCTAGCAGCATTTAAAAGAAACAGGATCCTGACCTGTCCACAGAGTTTAAGGCAGCACAGAGTATTTCAGGAGATGAGCACGGGCAGCCGTTCGTTTTTCCGAGCCGTGCTCCCATTATGCAAACGACCATAAAAACACCCGTTATTGCGGGTCGTAATTACGACCCGCAATAACGGGCTCATAGACTTCTGTTACCCACGGGTACCTTCCCGTTTTCTCACGGGAAGGTGCCCGTGCCGTTAAAAAGATAGAACATGTTCTATTTTTCTATTTTACGGGCCGTGCTGCTATAATTATAATGACAGCACGGTTCGCAAAAGCGGCCGGCTTCCCGTGGCCGGCCGTGCTCGTAATTACGAGCACGGCCCGTAAAATAAAAAAATAGAACATGTTCTATCTTTTTAACGGCACGGGCACCTTCCCGTGAGAAAACGGGAAGGTACCCGTGGCTAACAGAAGTCTATGGGCCCGCTATTTCGGGTCGTAATTACGACCCGTAATAACGGGTGTTTTTACGGTCGTGTGCATGAGGCCCCGTAAAGACGGGTGGCTACATGTGTGCACCCGTCATTACGGCAGCGTTGCTAGGCGACGTCAGTAAATAGTCACTGTCCAGGGTGCTGAAAGAGTTAACTGATCGGCAGTAACTGTTTCAGCACCCTGGACAGTGACTACCGATCACAATATAGAGTAACCTGTAAAAAAAAAGACGTTCATACTTACCGGGAACTCCCTGCTTCCTCCAGTCCAGTCTCCTGGCCGTTGCCTTGGTGACGGTGTCCCTCTCGACATCCGGCCCGACATTCCTTGATGACGATGCAGCCCATGTGAGCGCTGCAGCCAATCACAGGCTGCAGAGGTCTCTGCAGCCAATCACAGGCTGCAGAGGCCTCTGCAGCCAATCACAGGCTGCAGAGGCCTCTGCAGCCAATCACAGGCTGCCGCGTCAGAAAAGAAGGTCGGACTGGAGGAAGAAGAGGGACTCGTCACCAAGACAACGACCAGGTACGTATGAAATGCTTTTTATTTTATTTTTAATCAGCAGCCTCTTTTCTCTATCAGTGATTGATAGAGATAAGTGGCTGCCGATTTGTATAATGTTTTTGACCGGGTTCAGTCAAAACGGGTTCGGCCGAACCCGGTGAAGTTCGGATTCGCTGCGAACGCAACTTTTCCGGAAGTTCGGACCGAAACCGGGTTCGGTTGTCCCGGTTCGCTCATCTCTATTCCTGGCACTGCTACAGCAATGTAAAAAATGGCATTTGGGCCGTACATCCCAGCACCAACCAAGCGTCACCTGCATGTTCAAATAAAGTCATAACGTTACAGTGCAATGAACATCAGCAGCACAACATAAATACAACAGGTTGGACAGGCCACTTCTCCTGTAGAACAGCACATTTTAAAGGCAGGGTGCATAAATAAATAGACCAGACTTTGGCATATGTGCAAATATACATAATGGCAATGCAAAGTCCCCTTTAAAGGTTAGAAATTCTCCTTTACACCCTTACAATGTTACTGGAGCAATATTGTGGTTGGAGTTACATCTGACTTTGAAGTCTTACCAAGCTATCTATTTTTATGAAATATGTTTCTTTCTTATTCCTCTTTTCTCTATTAATCATATAGGGGTAAGATAAATAAAGAAAATGGAAGATTCACCATTTCCTCTATTTTTCATACTGTAACTCCAGTTAGCTGCATATAGTTAGCCTCTCAAGACTGCGCTAGTAATTCCTGGTCTTGTGCTAGAACAAAATTTTAAACAGTTTTACTAAGTAGGTATATTATTTTATCTGTGCAATCAACCTTGTTGAATGGTAGAAACTTCTGGATGCTTTTAGATAGTTATCTTTCCTAGACAGGAGCCATAAAAATGGATGATAATTAACTTTTCTACTCTAGAAAACTGGTGTAATAAGTTAATAAATTTCCCCTCAGGCTAGATTTACACACAGTGAGTTTTTGTGCGTTTTTCATGACGTTTTAATTGCGTTTTTTGTTGCATTTTTTTAGTGAAGCCAGATGTTACATTAAAGTCTACATTAAATATAAAATGCGCTACACACAACTGCGTTTTGGGTTATGTTGTTTTTGAGGGAATTTTGTAGTAAGTGCCGTTTTTTTCCAAATGCAGCATGCTCTTGCTATAGCGTTTTTTCAGGCATTTGTCCCATAGGCTTCTCTCTAGGACTTCAAAATCGCCAGTAAAAAAGCATGTACAAAATGACACCATATGAAAAAAGCCACCAAAAACGTCACTAAAAGGCCTTAAAAAAATCCATGTTGCATTTTTATTATTATTTTTATTTAAAACGCTTGCGTTTCTAGAACCGTTTTCTGGTGCAGTTTAGATTGCCAAAAAAATTCTGTGTTTGAAGGAAGCCTTAATGTTGTGCATAGAACCAGATTTAGCTTTGCAGGGATTTCAAGGCAAGACACAAGAACTTCCTCAATTGTCACCTAACACTGTTTTAGTCAGTATGACCAGTGGCGTAACTATAGGGGTCGCAGCGGTCGAGTTGCGACCGGGCCCCTAAGCCTGCGGGGCCCACAGGCCCCCGTTGCCATACAGCATGTTTTCTAACTAAATCTTCTGTGCCGTGAAGCCGGCACTTCCTAGTTACGGTCACATGGTACACTTAGTGTACCATGTGACCGTGTTGTCACGTGACACGGCTTCCAGACAGAGCAGAAGAGTCTGTGCGGAGGACTACAGGTAAGCTGCAGTGTAACGTAATGTATTGTGTTGTAACGTTATGTATTGTAATGTAATGTAATGTAATGTGTTGTGATGCCTTGGAATGTATTGTGTTGTTTGCGGTGGAGAGGGGGGGGGGCGTTAAATCACAGCCCCCCCTCCTCCACCGCAAACTGCACAATACAGTATAGTACACATGACTATGAGAGCGGGGCTGCGGCTGTGTAATACAGTCACTGCCCCGCTCCTGAGTCCTGACATGTGCGCGCCGTCAAGATGATGCGATGCGGCCGGCGCTGCACTAATGATCTGCGGCACTGAAGACAGAACATGGCGGGCGCACTGCAAAACACCCCCATGTTCTGTCCTCAATGCCTGAACCACCGCACATTAGTGCTTTTTTTGCATCATTTATGATATGTACTCTGTAAAATAATAAAATAAAAATTGCTTTCTATCACTTAGGCCCGACTGCCACCCGCATTTTCGGGCCGTGCTCCCATACAAAGTATGGGGGAACGGCCCGCAAAATGCAAAAGGACGGACATGTTCCATAATTTTCGGAACATTTCTACGGCACGGACACCCATCCGTAGCGCTACGGAAATGTGTCCGCGCTTAATGAAAGTGAAAACGGAGGTTATTTACGATCATGTGCATGGGACCTAATTGTGAGGCACAAGGTGCGATGATGAATTTAACCTCCATGTGCCTCACATTAATAGTAATTAACCCCATTATGTACCTTACATATTAACCCATTATGACTGAGAAACATGATGGGGTTAATTACTATTAATGTGAGGCACATTCAAAATTCATCATCACACCTCGTGCCTCACATCAGAAAATGGAAGAACTTTTTTTTATTTTTATCACTGTTGGCAAAGTAAACGAAGTATCGGTATCGAAGTCCAAATTTTGGTACCGTGACATCCCTACACTGTGGGTCGCGTCCCCCTGGGGGTTCGTGAGTCACTCACCGAGGTCCCGGTTCCAATCAATGCTGGAGCAAGGAGCTGACATCTCCTTGATCCAGCATTCCCTGTGCCGTGAGCGGCTCGACGCAGGCAGGTGGGATGTAGCGACATCATCGCGCCTGCCTGCGCTGAGTCACTCATAGTACACACCGGAGGAGGCGAAGGATCCTCCACTCGACGTGGGAACGTGTATAGGTAAGTAATTATGCACATATGGGGGCATTATACTGTATGGGGGGGCTGATATTGTGGTGGGGAACATTATACTGTATGGGGGGCTGATATGGGGAGCATTATACGGTATGGGGCTATTATGGGGGGGCAGTATACGTTATGGGGCATTATACTGTGTGGGGGCAGCTATGGGAGCATTAACTGTGTGGGGGCATTATACTATGGGGGCTGTTGGGCAAGGCGTCTGGGCATAGGAGCGCGCAGGGGTCTGATGATGATGGTGGTGCTGGGGAGGGGTAGGGGGGCCCAAGCTGAATTCTTGCACCCGGGCCCATGAGCCTTTAGCTAGACCCCTGAGTATGACCTACTCTCTGTAATAGCATAATCTCCATTATTACAGAGTGTAAATTAGCCAGAGCTACCTAAACCATACCCTGAACCTTCCTGTACACCAACATTTATGCTGTGCTATTACAACAGGAATACAACATGACCTTAATGAAAGCAACCTGTTCAAAACCATATATAATACTTTGCCAACATATTTATAGGCATTTTGCTGACTAGGTTATATTAAAAATGGCTTGTAGTAGATGAATATTAAAGAGGTTATGTAGGGGGACAAAAATGATTAGCAGTGTACTCACTGCAGTACGTGAGTATACTCGCTAATATACATTCCGGTCCCCCATCACGCTAATTCTGAGATTTTCATAGATTTTTATAGCTCTGCCGGGGGACTAGAAGTTTAGTTGCACAGCCTTCTTTGATGACTATACGACTCTTCGCCATGTGACTGGCCCCGCTGTACTCTAAGTACAAGCAGTGGCAATAGTACAACGAGTACATAGAGTACAGCAAGGTCGGTCACGTGACGAAAAGTCGTATCGTCATCAAAGAAGTATGTGCAACTAGTGTAAAGGATCTGCCAGGCACAGCGGGGTTAACTCCCAGAACTAATCAGTCAGCACCTGAGAATACATCCCTGAGACTGACTCCTGCTTCCACCATTCAGGCTGGCAGGCTTAGGAGTGGGAGAGCCTATCGTAACCTGGCCAGACTCAGCTAGCTCCCGCCCTCGGTCTATTTTAGCCTGCACTTCCTGTCCCTCGGTGCTTGTTATTGCTTGTGTTTCCCTCCTTGTGGTATCCTGGCCCAGCTACAGCTCCTGCTATTTTTTATCCTGCTCCATACAGACCCTGGCTTACCGACTACTCTTCTGCTTTTTGTTTTGTACCTCGCACACTCCTGGCTTGACTCGGCTCGTTCACCACTCTGGTTGCTCACGGTGTTGCCGTGGGCAACGGCCCCTTTTCCTTGCTTGTGTTCCTTGTATGTTTGTCGTGTTTGTCGTGCACTTACTGAGCGCAGGGACCGCCGCCCAGTTGTACCCCGTCGCCTAGGGCGGGTCGTTGCAAGTAGGCAGGGACAGAGTGGCGGGTAGATTAGGGCTCACTTGTCCGTCTCCCTACCCCCTGCCATTACAACTAGACTTCCGGTCCCCCAGCAGAGCTATAAAAATCTATGAAAATCTAAGATGGGGGACCGGAATGTATATTATATTAGTGAGTGTACCCACATACTGCAGTGAGTACACTGCTAATTTTTGGTTTCCACATAAGTAAACAGAATTGTATTATCTGTTTCCATCTGCTGCATATCTAGGAAGCCATTTCTACATTGTAATCCCTATTTTTACTATGTGGTTTCTAAACTAGTTTATTATGTAATCTTCTGAATACTTCAAATTTTCCTTGATACATGGGATAATACTATAGACATTTAGCAGAACATTGATGAAAATAGGTACATTCTTAGCAAAAGAATGTCTCAAGTGAAATGGGCATGTGTCACATCTTCAACTGTCTTGGAAGATTAGGGACCTGTGTCATCACAATTATATTTAAAAGGCTGTGCTACAAAGCACATGAATGTACTGTACATTATATAGCATCAGCATTGAAGAATTTTTGTTTATTTTTAGTAACTTGGCCACTTAATTATTAAACCTACCAGTGCCAAAAGATCAAAGTTCCTGTACAGAGCCAATATAAACATGATCTCACATCCTGTTTATACTCAGTAAAGACTTTTATATTGTAGACTGATCATGGCATGTTTTTTTTTTTTATTAAGCCAAAAAAGAATACCTATAAATTCAAGGTCATATATCAATGAGTATAGTTGCATATATAGGACCCCATGCATAGAAACACCAAAAAGTTATCCCTATATGCTATAATAAGACCAAATCAAACGTATCTTAGAAAAATACAAAATGACTTTATTGAAGACAGACAGCACAGTTGATCAAAACACTTTAAAAATTAACACCCATAAAAACAATGTACAACAGTACACAGAAAATAGACAGTGTTGAATATAGGGCAGGGCAAACAATGGTAGTATAATGCATACTATATCATGGACTATAAAGTATGTATCCTGAGTATGAATATACTGATAATATCACCACAGCAAAGGCCTATAATATGACCACAAAGATTGTAAGGTAACAGTCAAGAAAGAGAAAAGTCGTTAAGACCTCAAGATACGCATACCAAAAACCCACCATGCGCCATTCCACTGCCACAACACTGTCAGAACACCCCAACGAAGCCAGGTGCGAAACGCGCCTATACACACTGAATAGGATAATACTGCATAGTGGATGGATTAACCAGCAAAAAGAATAAATAATTTTATATTAATAAATCTAAGAAATAAAAAGTACTTATACAAAAGTTTTTAATGGTGATTAGCCCCTGACGAAGCCGGTCGCAGGCGAAACACGCGTCGAGGCGTCTCTGTGCCATCTCTCCACATCCCGTGCTTCCATCATGTCCACAGGTATATCTGCTCTCATCTGTTTTGCGTATATCTGTGATTTGGTCTGCATATGCGCTGCTTATTTGTAGCGGTTAATAATAATATTTTTTTGCTATGCATAAATTTGCATTGGGCAGCATTCCTGTCACAGATTTAGCTTTTTATATATTTTTTTTTTTCATATTCTATTGGTATTTATATTATACTTGTGTGCATGGCATGTTAGTACTGGGACGTGTTTTGAGTTTGGTTGTTTCCTGTTTTCCCTTATGGTATATTGTCATCTGTACCTGACTGCTATTCCTCCTGATATATGATCTAGTATTGTTGTTGTATGTATTATTACTATACCATGAATTGTTATTTAATAATAAAGATGTATACTTTTTACTATCCATGGTAGTTATTTTCATATTATACCGGGACGTTATGTCTCTTGTGCTATTGCATAATCCTACAGTCAGCCATCAGTCATGCATACACATTACACTGTTGTTTAAGTCTGTACGCTTTTAATGAATTCCAAGTAAGAAATAAGTAAGAAGTAATTGTTGTAAATCTCTGAGCAGTTACCTGATTTAGATGTTATCTTTCCTCGTGATAATGTGTGTATATGTTAACTGAAAGAGTAAGCTTTCCTTTTGTGAAGGCTTTGCTGATCTGCTCTAGTTAAACAGGAATTTAAAGGGAATGTTTCGCTAGAAACTTTTTTTATTTTTTTTAGTTAAACAGTTAGTATATAAATGATTACACATTGTTCTAATTTTTTTAATTTTTTCACAAGTCAGGAAATATTATAAATTAGATTCTAATATATATCATTTCCATGTGCTGGTCACTAGAGGGAGCAATTCCCAAAATTGCAGCATTGGCATGTGGTAAAGCAACCTCTTTATGCTGCAAAATTGGAGAAAACACACTCGCTCTAGTGTGCTCAAACAATCCCCCCTCCTTTATCCTGGCTAGTGCCAGGAGAAAGGAGGGGGTTGAATGTTCAAACCTCCTACACTGTGTGCCGCCATTTTTTGAGCGAATGCACAGTGTAGGAGGATTAGATACAGTGGTAATCACACAGTATAACACGAACATACACACACACACAAACATAACTTACCTGCTCCTGCCGCTGCCGCTGTCACTGCCGCTCTCGCTGCTCCCTCCGCTCCTAGTCCTTGCTTCTGAACATATGGACGGAAGCCGCCACCGGAAGTAGTCATCTTACTAGTATACCTATATGAAGAACACCACGGAAAAAATACCCCAAATTCATTTGTGATAGTCATATACCTGACTTAATACATCATATCTATGGGGACTTACGCATGGTAGTGACGGTGGAACCCGCTGACTACTAACAAAACCTACAGTTTGGAGTCTGACACAACAAAATATTGTTAAAACAAATAAACTTTATTGAATTCATCTACAATAAAATATATATTAAAAACAGAGATGATTTCCACAGTACAGAAAGACAACCAGATTGATTATACATGATACATCCAAATACATGAGTAATACAATTTGAACACAGAAATAAATTAGCAGTATATTACAATTTGTATAATGTACGTATTTCTGATATATTAACAGGCAAGAGAAACTGTTTCAGCAAAAAATATATTTTTTGAAATTACAATTCGATTGGAAAAATAATTTGAATATAAGTCAATAAGTATAACTCAATACCCCTGAATAGAGCCAAATGAAAAGGTCAATAGTACTAAACGTGAGCAAAACACGTAGCTCAATTAGCCAAGTAACACGTATATCCAGATACAAAATCAGGGCAATAGCTATGTTGACAGTCACCAATCTAACACTTAGTGTGGAAATAAGTTAAAAGTGCTGAAAAAACCTTTTTAGCAAAGAAAAAGTACATATGCTGAAGAGACACTCCTACCCATTGTAACAAATGCCTTCTCTGGTGTCAGCCCCGACGCGCGTTTCGGCCCGGAAGCCTTCGTCTGGGGGTAGTCATCTTACTGTCCGGCCGCGGCTTCCGGTCCACATGAAAATGGCGCCGGATGTCGCTCTGCCGAAGACCTTCCTTTTGGACTGTGTGGTAGCGGCGCATGCGCCGTTCCCACACAGACGGCGTACACTATAGTGAATGGACCGACTCCCGTTCGCATTCTCTATGGGGATGTATGTGCCGTATTCCATCTCTGGAACGGAGATGAAAAAAAAAATGGCAGCCCCCATAGAGAAGTAAAAGAAAGAAAAAAGTAAAACACAAATAAATAAAATTTATTTTAATAACATACTGAAAGCAATAAAATCTAAAAAAAAAAAAATTTGTGACACCTTCCCTTTAAAGGACTGTCTCACCACAGATGCGGTGATAAGCATCCAAGACCTCTGGCAAACAGTTGATTTTGTTGGGGGAAGATGGTAAATTTAGAATTTCCTGTTGGAGGCTCTCTGCTCTGGTTCACAAAGGGGGTACCTGAGCTGGGAACCCCCTCTATGATATCACTATGCAGGAAAATGTATGCTAGACTGTAAGATAATGCTCACTAGAGATGAGCTAACTTATAAAAAGTTCGGTTCGGCTGGTTCGCCGAATTTCACGGAAAAGTTCGATTCGGACCGAACTAGTTCTGACCGAACCTGTAATTCAAGAAAGCCCCTAAAAATCGTGTATAACACTGTTTAAAAGCCCTAGAAGCCCTGTATAACACTCTTAGGTCACCCATGAGTGTATCCAAGTACTTTTGAGCTGTCTTTAAGGCAAAGTTAGTGTCAAAGTTACACCAACATGTATGGCTATAGGAAAATGGATGGGACACGGTGATAACTAACAGAAACCACTGCACTTGTGCATGTTGTATGCTTAATGCATTGTTAAAAAGGGTACAAAAATTAACAATTTTTGGCGGCAGATGCCTGCCAGGGTTCATACATATAAGGTGGTAAAAGAAGAATCAATGGCTTTTGACAAGCCCTCAAAAAATTTACCCTTTATGGTGGCAGATGCCTGCCGGGGTTCATCCATACATGGATGTAAAAGCAACAAGCAATGGCTTTTCACAAGCCCCTCCAAAAATTTACCCTTTTTATTGGCAGATGCCTGCCGGGGTTCATCCATACATGGATGTAAAAGCAACAAGCAATGGCTTTTCACAAGCCCTCCAGGCCTGCTTGTAGCAGACAGCAGTGGAGGTGTATTGGTGGTAGTAGAGGTAGCCAACAGACAGCAAGGGTGGTGGTAGTAGTAGTAGCAGCACATTAAAACAGACTGGACAGTCACAGGACAAAGCCCTGTGGTGGGGCAGGCCTGCTTGTAGCAGACGGCACTGGAGGTTTATTGGTGGTAGTAGAGGTAGCCAACGGACGGCAAGGGTGGTGGTGGTAGTAGTAGTAGCAGCACATTAACAGACTGGACAGTCACAGGACAAAGCCCTGTGGTGGGGCTGGCCTCAGGCCTGCTTGTAGCAGACGGCAGTTGAGGTGTATTGGTGGTAGTAGAGGTAGTAGAGGTAGGCAACGGACAGCACGGGTGGTGGTAGTAGAAGTAGTAGCAGCACATTAACAGACTGGACAGTCACAGACAAAGCCCTGTGGTGGGGAAGGCCTCAGGCCTGCTTGTAGAAGACGGCAGTGGAGGTGTATTGGTGGTAGTAGAGGTAGCCAACGGACAGCAAGAGTGGTGGTAGTAGTAGTAGCAGCAGCACATTAACAGACTGGACAGTCACAGGACAAAGCCCTGTGGTGGGGCAGGCCTGCTTGTAGCAGACGGCAGTGGAAGTGTATTGGTGGTAGTAGAGGTAGCCAACGGACAGCAAGAGTGGTGGTAGTAGTAGTAGCAGCACATTAACAGACTGGACAGTCACAGGACAAAGCCCTGTGGTGGGGCAGGCTTGCTTGTAGCAGACGGCACTGGAGGTGTATTGGTGGTAGTAGAGGTAGCCAACGGACAGCAAGGGTGGTGGTGGTAGTAGTAGTAGCAGCAAATTAAAACAGACTGGACAGTCACAGACAAAGCCCTGTGGTGGGGCAGGCTTGCTTGTAGCAGACGGCACTGGAGGTGTATTGGTGGTAGTAGAGGTAGCCAACGGACAGCACGGGTGGTGGTAGTAGTAGTAGTAGCAGCACATTAACAGACTGGACCGTCACAGACAAAGCCCTGTGGTGGGGCAGGCCTGCTTGTAGCAGACGGCACTGGAGGTGTATTGGTAGTAGTAGAGGTAGCCAACGGACAGCAAGGGTGGTGGTGGTAGTAGTAGTAGTAGCAGCACATTAAAACAGACTGGACAGTCACAGACAAAGCCCTGTGGTGGGGCAGGCCTGCTTGTAGCAGACGGCACTGGAGGTGTATTGGTGGTAGTAGAGGAAGCCAACGGACAGCACGGGTGGTTGTAGTAGTAGTAGTAGCAGCACATTAACAGACTGGACAGTCACAGGACATAGCCCTGTGGTGGGGCTGGCCTCAGGCCTGCTTGTAGCAGACGGCACTGGGGGTGGATTGGTGGTAGTAGAGGTAGCCAACGGACAGCAAGAGTGGTGGTGGTGGTAGTAGTAGCAGCACATTAACAGACTGGACAGTCACAGGACAAAGCCCTGTGGTGGAGCAGGCCTGCTTGTAGCAGACGGCACTGGAGGTGTATTGGTGGTAGTAGAGGTAGCCAACGGACAGCAAGGGTGGTGGTGGTAGTAGTAGTAGCAGCACATTAACAGACTGGACAGTCACAGGACAAAGCCCTGTGGTGGGGCAGGCCTGCTTGTAGCAGACGGCACTGGGGGTGGATTGGTTGTAGAAGTAGTAGCAGCAACAACAGCGGCACATTAAAAAAAGAGTGGACAGGACAGAATCCCGTAGTAGCAGGCGGCAGTAGCAGGCGGCAGCGGCAGCAGCAGCAATGTCAGATTTAATCAGTGGCATCAGGCACAGGGGTTTTAAAATCCTCACCGATCCACGCTTGATTCATTTTCAGAAACGTGAGATTTTCCAAGCTGTTGGCGGACAATCTTGTTCGCTTAAGGGTGACGAAGCCCCCTGCCGCGCTGAATACCCTCTCTGACGCTACACTGGAGGGTGGACAAGACAGTACACCCATGGCAAACTGGGCCAGTTCTTGCCAATGATCCAATCTGCTGACCCAGAAGTCCATGGGGTCTGGGATCAGGATTTCTGATGGAGAAAGGGCACAGTCCAGGTACGAGTGAACCTGGTTGGTTAGGTGCTGGTGATGGTGAACATCCCTTTGGTGACTACGATGTGTGTCAGGTCGGGGTATTGGATGTAAAAATGTTGTCATCATATTTTCCAAACTGAATTGGCTGCTGCTGCCGCTGCTGCCGCTGCTGCCGCCTATTGCAGAGGTAGCTCTCCCAGAGGCGGTGGAACGATGAGACAGTGGGGAGCGGAGAGTGCCCCCCCGGTCAGACATGCTTGCAGCAGGTGTTTGCCGTTTGAAAGCCGTGACAAGCTGGCTGCATAGCTTCTCTCGATAATAAGCCAATGTTGCCTCTCTCTCGGAAGGCGCAAAAAACTCCCCCATTCTGGCTTTATACCGAGGGTCTAAAAGTGTGACTATCCAGTACTCATCTACTTGCTTCATGCTAACAATACGACAGTCAGCGCGCAAGTAACGAAGCATACAGCTCGCCATCCTGGCCAGCGTTTCAGAGGGCCCGGTTGGTTCAATCTCCGCCCCATACTGCCATGGTTGTCCATCATCAAGGTCGTCGTCAGACTCGTCATCAACATCACTGTCATGTTGTGCGGCTGCCTTGTCCCCTATCCCTTCCTGTGATTCCATCTCCAAATCCAGCTCCTCTTCAGGTCCTGTTTCCTCATCCTCATCCTCCTCCTCCTCCTCCTCAACCTCAACATCCATAGCCAGATGTGATCCTTCCTCCATCCTTTGCTGAATCATCGCTGTGAGCGTTTCTCTCCATAATGAATATCAGCGGCATAACATCGTTCATTCCGCTAGCGTCACGGCTCACAAATCGTGTGACCTCTTCAAAGGGCCTCAAAACGCGACATGCGTCTCTAACCAGCTGCCAGTGCCTGAGCTTGAAATTACACTGGCTCCAAACGCTGCCCGTCTGCTGCATCAGGAAATCATTCACAGCTTTCCGCTGTTCGTACAGACGGTCCAACATGTGCAGGGTGGAATTGCAGCGTGTTGGAACGTCGCAAATCAGGCTGTGTTCTGGGAGATTGTTTTGACGCTGCAAGTCCAGGAGGGCGTGCTTAAATGCATACGTCTAAAGCGAACGCAAACCCTCCTGGACATGGCCAGCACAACATTCAAACCAACATATGACTTTAAGAAGCGTGTTATGACCAGATTGATCACATGTGCCATGCAAGGAGCATGTGTCAGGTGACCTAGTCGCAGTGCAGCCACAACGTTCTTCCCGTTATCTGAGACAACATTGCCCAGTGTGAGTTTCAGAGGGGACAGCCAGCGTGCGATTTCCTCCCTGATGCACAGCAGCAGCTCCTGCCCTGTGTGGCTTTTCTCGCCCAGGCTCAGCAGGTGTAAGACAGCGTTGTGGCGCTTCACCTTGCACCTATAAAAAGAGGAGGGAGGAGGAGTGGAAGATACGCTGTGTCCTGTCGGGGAGACTTCCATTGAGGAGGGCAAGGAGGAGGAGTAGGAGGAGGAGGATGGTAGGCACCTGGTGTCCGGAGTTGAACCAGAAAGATACAAGCGTGGAGGTGGTAATGCCTGGCATTGCTGCGGTGGTGCATCGGACTGCAAAATATTGACCCAGTGGGCCGTGAAAGACATGTACTGTCCCTGCCCATAGTTGCTGCTCCACGTGTTGACGGTGGCATGTACCCTGCTGCACACGGATAATTGCAAGGACTGGCCCACCTTTTCCTCCACGTGCTTGTGCAAGGCAGGGCCAGCTGTTTTGGAGAAGTAATGGCGTCTAGGTATTCGCCACCTAAACTGAGCGCACGCCATCAATTGCTTGAAGCCGGCGGAGTCGACCAGGTGGTATGGCAGCGACTGCACCACCAACAACTTAGCCAGGTGTGAATTAAGCCGCACGACAAGTGGATGACTGGGTATATATTGTTGCTTATTGGACAACGATTCTGTAATGATAACTGACGGGATGTAGGAGGAGCACTAGATGACAGTGATGATGATGACAACTTAGATGGTGGATAAGGCCTGGCTACTACTTAGATGACAGGGACTCGGAGCAGCGGCAGAGGGGTCTTCATTAGATGTACATGATGGTGGGGCATGTTGATTGTCCCACATGGCCTTGTGATGCCGCTCCATGTGTTTACGTAGAGCGGTAGATCCTACATTGCTGCCCTGCCCACGCCTTACTTTCTGCTTGCAGATACAGCACTGTGCCATGTTTTCATCCTCCAGGAAGGTACAGAAAAATTGCCACACGGCAGAGTACCGTAAAGAGGTAGTACCACGTCCACCACCAGCACCACCACCACCACCCGAGCTTGCCCCTTGTCTGGCAGGCTTTTTTCGGGAGCCTACACCAGTAGCAGCAGTGTCGCCATCACCGGCTCCTGAGCTGACCCTACCGCTGCAACGTTTAGCAGATTGACTTCTGCCCCTACCTCGGCTTGGCTGTTTATCACTACTACCCTCCTCCTCTGACGCCGTCATCACCTCGTGACCTGGTTCCCACGTCCTGTCTAAAACAACATCATCATAGCCCTCCTCATCATCCCCGCCACTTCTGTCACTGTGTTGTGAATGTGATGTGACATCATGGCGGGCTCCATGCCCCCCATCATTACTGCGTCTACCACCACGGCTACCACCAACACCCCCACTACCACAGCTATGCGTCTCGGACACCGCTTCCACCTCCACCACCGCCCCGCAACACACTCCATTGGCTGACTCGCGTAAAACAAATCATCATCACTATGTTGTTCAGCAATATCTTCCTTCGCACCCGAGGAGATGTCTCTTAGGACTCTCAGGAAAGATGGCTTCCTGCTAGGAAGAGGGAGTGAAGACATAGATGATGGAATGGAAACGTTAGAAATACCCATATTACTACTGTCACTGTGCCAAGGAACTGTAGAGGATCTGGAATCCAACGAAACCTGGCTTGAAGCCAGATCGTCAGAGTCTTCCTGCTGAGATGACCGCGAGCCAGCCAACCAGTCCACAATGGCCGTATTGTCTAAAGTAACCCGCCCACCGGAGGAGATGGACAAGTCTGGCTTGATGATACTGCTACTACTACCAGCAGGCACATGGCTGCTGCTACTAGTGGAACTGGGCATATGTCTTGTGCCACAAATGCTGGTACTGGATCTGGCACCAACAGATCCAACATTTGGACTGGAAGAGGACTTGGCTTGGGTGTTTTTTCCTCTACCCCGTCCTTTCACAACATTTTTTTTACCAGACTTTTCACTGCTGGAGTGCAGCAAGTTGAATTAAAACCCCGGGGATGAGCCCCTTCTAAAAACGTATTCACACACTGGCTTGGCAAATGGCAATGAATGAGAATTTCTATCAGCCACTGTGCACTGACTCAGGGAATGCTGGGCATTGTAGTACTACTAAGGCTGCCTCAGCTGCCTGTATTGCAAGTTGGATGCAACGGGGATGAGCCCCTTCTAAAAGCGTATTTACACACTGGCTTGGCAAATGGCAATGAATGAGAATTTCTATCAGCCACTGTGCACTGACTCAGGGAATTCTGGGCGTTGTAGTACTACAAAGGCTGCCTCAGCTGCCTGTATTGCAAGTTGGATGCAACGGGGATGAGCCCCTTCTAAAAGCGTATTCACACACTGAGTGGCAAATGGCAATGAATGAGAATTTCTATCAGCCACTGCACTGACTCAGGGAATGCTGGGCGTTGTAGTACTACAAAGGCTGCCTCAGCTGCCTGTATTGCAAGTTGGATGCAACGGGGATGAGCCCCTTCTAAAAGCGTATTCACACACTGGCATGGCAAATGGCAATGAATGAGAATTTCTATCAGCCACTGTGCACTGACTCAGGGAATGCTGGGCGTTGTAGTACTACAAAGGCTGCCTCAGCTGCCTGTATTGCAAGTTGGATGCAACGGGGATGAGCCCCTTCTAAAAGCGTATTCACACACTGGCTTGGCAAATGGCAATGAATGAGAATTTCTATCAGCCACTGTGCACTGACTCAGGGAATGCTGGGCATTATAGTACTACAAAGCCTGCCTGTATTGCAAGTTGGATGCAACGGGGATGAGCCCCTTATAAAAGCGTATTCAGACATTGGCTGAGTAGTGAGTAGTGGATGAGCCCCTTCGATTGCTGGATTCCTGCCTTTTAGATTCCTAAAGCTTTCCCTTACTGCACAGAGATACTATCCCTACAGCTCCTGTCTCTAAAATGGCCGCTGAGCTTCGTGCATAGACTATTATTGCAGGCTTGAGCCCGCCCCTTTGCTGCCTCCCGATTGGCTGGGAGAGCCGTTTGCAAGGCATTATGGGGTAGCCTGATGTCAGGTGATTTTGTGAAATCCTCCATTTTACATCTAACATGTGGCAGGCGCCAAAATGCAGCCGGGTTCGGTCAAAACGGGTTCGGCCGAACCCGGTGAAGTTCGGATTCGCTGCGAACCAAACTTTTCCCGATGTTCGGACTGAAACCGGGTTCGGTTATCCCGGTTCGCTCATCTCTAATGCTCACCCACTGTGCCAAACATAGAAAACATAAAACCGTCCTACCTAAAGGATCCATATCTACGTTGCAGTGTATAAAATTTCTGTAATGTTGATATCACATTTCTTCAACTTCTCGGGTGTCTTAGATGGGTAGTCTTATTAGATTAGGGCATTATAGAGGTACTCAACTGCTCAGGACTCCCCTCCTTAAGCCAGAGCTGAGAGCAGCTTTTTCTCACGGATTAATTTGAATACTACACTGAGAATAACCCTATTTTAGTAATCCATTAAAATTGTGTGGCCTCTACTGCCATGCTGTTGTTACTCCTGCAACAGAAACAGTTCATCTACTGGTATCAGTTCTGCCCAATTTTTATCACACAAAATCCTAGAATGGGGCATGTAACACATAGCCTTAAATTTTGTGTATGATCTTCAAATGTCATCTATACACCGATCAGCCATAACATTAACCCCTTCCCTCTTTGGCCACTTTTGACCTTCCTGACCGAGCCTCATTTTTCAAATCTGACAAGTGTCACTTTATGTGGTAATAACTCCGGAATGCTTTCACCTATCCAAGCGATTCTGAGATTGTTTTCTCGTGACACATTGGACTTTACATTACTGGCAAAATTTGCTCGATATGTTCAGTATTTAATTGTGAAAAACACCAAAATTTAGCGAAAAATTTCAAAAATTTGCATTTTTATCAATTTAAATGTATCTGCTTGTAAGACAGGCAGTTATACCACACAAAATTGTTGCTAATTAACATCCCCCATATGTCTACTTTAGATTGGCATTGTTTTTTGAACATCCTTTTATTTTTCTATGACATCACAAGGCTTAGAACTTTAGCAGCAATTTCTCACATTTTCAAGAAAATTTCAAAAGGGCATTTTTACAGGGGCCAGTTCAGTTGTGAAGTGGCTTTGAGGACCTTATATATTAGAAACCCCCAAAAAGTCACCCCATTTTAAAAACTGCACCCCTCAAAGTATTCAAAACAGCATTTAGAAAATGTCTTAACCCTTTACACATTTCACAGGAATTAAAGCAAAGTAGAGGTGAAATTTACAAATTTCATATTTTTTTGCAGAAATAAATTTTTAATACAATTTTTTTTATAACACAGAAGGTTTTACCAGAGAAATGCAACTCAATATTTGTTGCCCAGTTTCTGCAGTTTTAGGAAATATCCCACATGTGGCCGTAGCGTGCTACTGGACTGAAGCACCGGCCTCAGAAGAAAAGGAACACCTAGTGGATTTTGGGGCCTTATTTTTGTTAGAATAAATTTTAGGCACCATGTCAGGTTAGAAGGGCTCTTGCGGTGCCAAAACAGTCAAAATCCCCCAAAAGTTACCCCATTTGGGAAACTACACACCTCAAGGAAATTATCTAGGGGTATAGTGAGCATTTTCACATCACAGGTTTTTTACAGAAATTATTGGAATTAGGCCGTGAAAATTAAAATCAACATTTTTTCAAAGAAAATGTAGGTTAAGCTTATTTTTTCTCATTTCCACAAGGACTGAAGGAGAAAAAGCACCACAAAAGTTGTAAAGCAATTTCTCCCGAGTAAAACAATGCCCCACATGTGGTAATATACGGCTGTTTGGAGACACGGCGTGGCTTAGAAGGGAAAGAGCGCTATTTGGCTTTTGGAGATCACATTGAGCAGGAATGGTTTGCGGAGGTCATGTCACATTTGCAAAGCCCCTGAGGGGAAAAAAACAATGAAAACGCCCAAAAAGTAACACCATTTAGGAAACTACACCTCTTGAGGAATTCATCTAGGGGCGTAGTAAGCATTTTGACCCCACAGATGTTTCATAGAATTTATTAGAATTGGGCAGTGAAAATAAAAACAATCCTTTTTCTTCAATAAGACGTAGCTTAAATTTTTTCATTTTCGCAACAAATAAAGGAAAAAAAAGAACCCAACATTTGTAAAGCAATTTCTCCCGAGTACGGCAATACCCCATATGTGGTCATAAACTGCTGTTTGGGCACACGGCAGGGCTCAGAAGGGAAGGACCGCCATTTGGAGTGCAGATGTTGCTGGATTGGTTTCTGGGCGCCTGTGGGCCCAAAACAGTGGAAACCCCCCAGAAGTGGCCCAATTTTGGAAACTACACCCCTCAATGCATTTACCTAGGGGTGTAGTAAGCATTTTAACCCTGCAGGTGTTTTGTAGAAATTAGTGTCAACTCGATGTTGCAGAGTGAAAATGGGATTTTTTTCCATAGATATGCCAATATGTGGTGCCCGGCTTGTGCCACCATAACAAGACAGCTCTCTAATTATTATGCTGGGTTTCCTGGTTTTAGAAACACCCTACGTGGGGCACTAATATTTTGCCTGGACATTCGACCAGGCTCAGGAGTGAAAGAGTATCATGTAAAATTGAGGCCTAATTTGGCGATTTACAAAGTATTGGTTAACAACTGCAAAGGCTCAGATATGAAATAATAAAAAACAAACCCCTGAGAAGTGACTCCATTTGGAAACTACACCCCTCAAGGCATTTGTTAAGGGGTGTAGTGAGCATTTCACCCCACAGGTCTTTTCCATAAATGAATGCACTGCGGATGGTGCAAATTAAAAATTAATATTTTTCCCTAGATATGCCATTTCAGTGGCAAATATGTCGTGCCCAGCTTATGCCACTGGAGACGCACACCCCAAAAATTGCTAAAAGGGTTCTCCCGGGTATGGCGGTGCCATATATGTGGAAGGAAACTGCTGTTTGGGGACACCGTAGGGTTCAGATGGGAGGAAACGCCATTTGGCTTTTGGAGAGCGGATTTTGCTTGGTAGTAGATTTGTTTGAGTATTGCTGGTGTTTCCGCTTATAATGTGGCGGTACATGTAAGCCGGACGGAGTATATAAGGGGCATAGTCAAGTGGTATAATAATGGGGTAAAAAAAAACAATAAAATGATCCATAGATGTGTGTTACGCTGTGTTCAATCCTTTCTGCACAGGCCGGTGTCGCACTGATATATGGCGTCCTTTCTTATCCCCCTTTTGGTCCACACTCCGCGCCTTTGCAGTTTGGGGAATTTTGCTGGGAAGTGTTGTCCTGGTATAATACGGGCACCGGCGCTTCCAGCGGATATGTTTGGGCCCTCCCTTTCCTGGTTCCCTAATTTTAGGTCCTTGATAAATCGCCTCTTCAAACAGAAGAAATGTTCTCCTCGGGCAAAACTGCATATTTTTTATTTCCTGACTTATTGGAGCCATAACTAATTTTATTTTTTCATAGACGTAGTGGTATGAGGGCTGTTTTTTTGCGGGACGAGCTTAAGTTATTATTGGTAACATTTTGGGGTACATGCAACTTTTTGATCACCTTTTATCCTATTTTTTGGGAGGCCAGTTAAACAAAAAAACGCAATACTGGCATCGTTTTATTTAGGTTTTTTTATACAGTGTTCACCATGCGTTATAATCTACATGTTAACTTTATTCTGCGGGTCAGTACGATTCCGGCGATACCTATTTTATAGGACTTTTTTATGTTTTTCAACTTTTTGCACAATAAAACTACTTTTGTAGTAATTTATTTTTTCTGTCGCCAAGTTGTGAGAACCATAACTTTTTATTTTTTTTGTCGACGCAGCTGTATGAGGGCTTGTTTTTTGCGAGACAAGCTATAGTTTTTATAGGTACCATTTTTGGATACGTGCGACTTTTTGATCACTTTTTATTCCTATATTTATAGAGCAAAGTGACCAAAAAACAGAAACTCTGGTATAGTTTTTTACGGGGTTTTTTTACGCTATTCACCGCGTGCAATAAATAATATAATATTTTGATACCTTAGGTCGTTACGGTCGCGGCGATACCAAATACGTATGGTTTATTATTTTTTTTCAATAATAAAGGACTTGATAAGAGTAAAAGGGGATTGTGTTTTATTTTATTACTTGAAACTTTTATTGTTTTCAAACTTTTATTTTTTTCACACTTTTTTTACACTTTTTTATACTTTTTTTTACACTTTTTCTCAAGTCCCACTAGGGGACTTGAAGGTCCAGCTGTCAGATTTATTTTTTTCTAATACATTGCACTACCTACGTAGTGCAATGTATTAGATGTGTCAGTTATTCACTGACAGCAAGCCGATTAGGCTTCCGTAATGGCAGAGGAGGAGACCATTGTGTCTCCTGTTGCCATAGTAGCAGTCGCCAGTCCCGATTGCCTGTCAGGGCTGGCGATCTGCTAGTAACCGTTACGATGCAGCAATCGCTTTCGATTGCTGCATCGAAGGGGTTAATGGCAGGGATCAGAGCTAGCTCCGGTTCCTGCCGTTACAGCTGGATGTCAGCTGTAACATACAGCTGACTTCCACCGCTGATGACGCCGGATCAGCTCCTGAGCCGGCGCCATCTTGCCGACAGATACGGAAGCCGATCAGGCTCCGCCGCCGGGCGGATCTTGACTGGTTTTCGTGCTACGCAGACCTGGAGGCCAGTATTAGGCCTCCAGTTGCCATTGCAGCTACCGGAACCCCAGCAATTTCATTGCTGGGGTTCCGATGAGCTGCAAACACCTTAAATGCAGCGATCGCGTTTGAGCGCTGCACTTAAGGGGTTAATGGCGGGGATCAAAGCTATTGAGGCGCTATTTTCGGACGTAATTCGGGGCAAAAACACCCGAATTACGTCCGTAATTAGTGTGTGTGAACATACCCTTATGCCAATCGCTCATCCCCATACATTATCATGTTGGCAGCACGTCTCTCTGCTTACACAGGGAGATGTGCTGCCGACAACGATATTTGTCATTTTTAAAACGATACGATCAGCAGATGAACGAGCGTTTGCTCGTTCATCTGCTGATCGCTGCCCTGTTTACACAGGACAATAATCCGCAACAAGCATTCTAAGAACGAGCGTTTGCCCGATAATTGGCTCGTATAAAAGGGCCTTTAGATAACCTCTTCAATGAAGTCTCACAGATGTATACTGCCAGTCTGTAAATATTAGCCCTCCTTACATTTTTAGTTTTTATGTGGGATAGAGGTAGTTGTACTATTTACAGAAACAAAGGCGGTACTCTCCACTTGTCTTGATTATGCATGTTTTGTCAACAAAGAGGAGATAAAATATTCTTCCTGTTAATTGCCTTCTTTTTAAACTTCATATAAAAGGAATTTTTCCCAACTTCCATTTTCAATGGACAGGTAGCCCACTACGGCATACCTAGGAATGCTCTAGCAGGCATCAGTTCTAGGCAGACCTGGGGCCTTTGAGAATGAATAGTTGCCAATCCCAGCAAACAGAGTACCGGAATGGAAATCATTGTTCAAAGGCAGACCCTCCCCAGCAACGCAATTTTTACTGACCACTGAGCTGAAGGGGTTAAACAGCCAGGATCTAGGTTATCTCCGATCTCGGCCATTTTCTCAGAAGAGTTACTGGCAATCACAGGCATTCTACTACGGCTGGCTCATCGGTACAAATCCTGTGCCCGCAAACCCACTATCATGTATATGTATGTGGGAATGCTCTCTATTTATTGTTTAGGATGGATAAAATTGGTTACTGTGTCTGCTCTCGATGCCTTATGGATGACGGACCTTTCTTGCATATGTTTTGGAACTGCCCCATTATTCTTGGGTTTTGGACATACGTACTGACATTTTCTTAACATAAAGTGGGCCTGCCTCGGATGTTAATCTCAAGATTTGCTTGCATCTGTTGGTTGAGAAACTGGTGCATCTTATTGTTATACTTACCCACTGGAAACATTCTAAAGTTCCAACATTACAAGCACGGATTTAGACAGCTAATTCTACCCTCCACCTCTTTAGATTGACCTACGAGCTCCACATAAATTCTCTAAGATGTAGCACTCGTGGATGGCCAACCCTCACACTAAGCTTATCCTCTCAGTTTGCTTCATCCCTGAGAGTGCCCCCTTGAGTCTATCCTTAGCTATGTCACCTTAAGGGCGGGTTCACACATAGCGGAATTTCACTTAAATTCCGCTGCGGACACTCCGCAGCGTTAATCCGCAGCGGAGCCGTTTCTCCATTGACTTTCACTTTAATTTAGCAGTGTTCGTTTACACGATGCGTACAATTCCGCTGCGGAGCATAGGCTGCGGAGCGGAATTTGGTGTCCGCAGCATGCTCTGTCTGTTGCGGAGCAGTGGCGGACTGGTTGCGGACTCATGGCGGAATTTCTCCATTGACTTCAATGGAGAGTCAAAATTCCGCAATGAAGTCCGCAGATCTTATGTGTGCTGCGGAGCGTATTGTTTTTACTACCATGACATTTCTTCATTCTGGCTGGACCTATGTATTTCTAGGTCTACAGCCAGACTGAGGAAGTCAATGGGGCTCCCGTAATGACGGGAGCGTTGCTAGGAGACGTCTGTAAATAGTCACTGTCCAGGGTGCTGAAAGAGTTAAGCGATCGGCAGTAACTGTTTCTGCACCCGGGACAGTGACTACCGATCTCAATATACAAGTATCTGTAAAAAAACATATAAGTTCATACTTACCGAGAACTCCCTGCGTCTGTCTCCAGTCCGGCCTCCCAGGATGACGTTTCAGTGTAAGTGACGGCTGCAGCCAATCACAGGCCAAGCACAGGCTGCAGCGGTCACATGGACTGGAGCGTCATCCAGGGAGGTCGGGCCGGATGCCGAAAGAGGGACGCGTCACCAAGACAACGGGCGGTAAGTATGAATTTCTTTGACTTTCACTAGGGAAAGTGCTGTCCCTTCTCTCTATCCTGCACTGAATAGGGAGAAGAGAAGCACTTTTCCTGCAGTCCGCAGCGGCCAGTCCGCATCAATTTTCTGCACATTTTGTGCAGATCCGCTGCAGAATCTGCAACGCAGATTCTGTGCGGCATTGATGCGGACAGTTGCGGAGGAATTCCGCCATGTGTGGTCATGCCCTAACTGGTAATTCGTGGTTTCCTGTTCTAGACTGTACTTATGTTGTGCTATTTCTTATTGGACACTTTGTTTTGTTTTGTGTTATTCCAAAATCACATATGTATTTTTTGCTTTGATATGCTCTGGTACACATTTTATATATTGTGTATATGCTGATTGTGCTCTTTTTGTGTGATGTTGTACCATGTGGTCTTAAGAACAATTGCTTAAAAAAAAAGGTATTGCCTGTTTTGGACATTATATTCAATATGTTTTATTAGAAGTATCCGCCAACAATAAGCTGATCACAAGGTCACTACAGGGACGTCAACAATCCGTTGTAAACTATGAGGGTATCTAAAAGCAAGTGTACAATTCCCCTGGAAGGGAGAATTACACAGATTCCATTGAAGCCCATGAGCTGTATAGTCATATATGAAACTTAAACATGTAAATAGTAAAGTGTATGTTACTGCAATGAATAATTTTCAGTAGAGGATTTGTGGTAGAAAGAAGTCTGGAGATTACAAATGTATTACAGAAGTCTTTGAGCTTTACACTATAGGATTATGCAATCATGCATTTTACTGTCTCTCCATACCTTGTGACATTTTCTGTCAGGGTTTAGTATATTTGCCTTATACAGTATTTGCAAACAGCGATCTAATGTTGTACAATTATTGACATTTATACACTCCATTAAAGCAGCTCCTGAAGCTGCTGGCAGAAGACCATGTTCAAAAGCATTAAGTCTTTCACAATTTAGAAAAATCATTACAAACCAAGATTTAGTGCAACCTTCAAAGAACTATTACTTTGTACCGCAAGTCCCACCTAGTAGTGTATTAAATACATTCACTCTACATTTACAACGTTACTGTATATGCTTTGGATAGGAATGTGGAACAGAGTATAGCGGGTGGGTATTTAAGGTTCTTTCATTGTCAGTGAATTTTGGATTATATTTGTATAATTATTCGGGGTATGTTCACGTACAGTTTTGATTTGCTTAAACACAAAAAAATGAAATTAAAAAAAGTATCACCTACATCTAGAAACACACTAAGGGTATGTTCACACGAGGTCATTACGTCCGTAATTGATGGACATATTTCAGCCGCAAGTACCGGACCGAACACAGTGCAGAGAGCCGGGCTCCTAGCATCACAGTTATGTACGACGCTAGGAGTCCCTGCCTCGCTGCCGGACAACTGTCCCGTACTGTAATCATGTTTTCAGTACGAGACAGTTGTCCGGCAGCCAGGCAGGGACTCCTAGCGTCGTACATAACTATGATGCTAGGAGCCCGGCTCCCTGCACTGTGTTCGGTCCGGGACTTGCGGCCGAAATACGTCCGTCAATTACGGACATAATGACCTCGTGAGAACATACCCTAAGAGTTAGGTCCCAGGGAAGCAACCAAAACTATATACTTAATTGGATTAAAGAATACTATAAATAATTGGCTACAAAAAAACTTTTAAATAAAGAAGATAGATCTTAAGTGAATATTTACTCTTCATTTTATTTTTATCCCAATAAGTCCAAAATTCTTTGCTACTTTTAAAAGATAAATTCCAGCGGTCTGAAGCAACCACTAGGGGATGCTCGGGCGATTACTGTATAAATTTTTACATTGAACTCAATAACACAGTATATAGAAAGCTCCCTCTAGTGGAGGCTGCAAGCCCCCAGGATTATATCTTTCAGTTCTATGTTTATGCAGGGGATATGAAGCATGGAGCTCCCATCTATAAAAAAAAACAACATTTATTAATAAATTAATCAGCACACAATGGAGCAGATTTACTAATACTGTCTTAAATTTAGACAGTTTAGAATTAGACTAGATGCCACAAATTTATCACATCGGCTCATGCTGGATGATAAATTTGGCGCACGTTTAGACTCTTCGACTACGTTCACACAGGGCGATACGCTGCGTAAAGGTACACAGCATATGCGACCTGGCAGTCGGAGGGGATTTCCGGCCAAAAAAATGCACTAAATTGTGGTGCAGTTTTTCGTCCGGAATGTCCGCTATGGAAAATGGCACGTAAAAAACAAACAAACACATACTTGCCTTCTAATATCCTGCAGACTGGCCTCCTGGGACAACGTTTTATCCCATGTGACTGCTGCAGCCAATCACGGGCTGCAGCGGTCACATGGGATAAAACATTCCCAGGAGGCCAGCCTAGATGAAGAAGCACAGAATTTTGGGTAAGTATAAGATTTTCTTTTCTGAGTTGCGATTTTTGCGGTGGAATCGCAGCTTTTCAGCCGCAAAAAAATGCAACATCTGCTATTTGTTGCGAGTTTTACCACACCATTGAATTAAATGGGAACAACCCACATCACAAAAGCAGCAATTACGCAAATACAATTGACATGTTGCGGATTAAAAAACCGCACTGCAGGTCAATTTGTGAGCCTTTTTTTCTCTAGTCATTTACGCAGCATGTGGATGGGATTTGTTTGAATCTCATCCACCTTGCTGTCACTGTATTATGCTGCGGATTTTCCGCAATAAAATATGTTGCGGAAAATACGTAGTATTTACGCAACGTGTGAACTCGGCCTTCTGTCTAACTTTATACCACCTCTTGGTTAGTTTACTTTGGACCACATTTTTTGCACCTATATTTTGGCATCCTTAGCCACACCCCCTTTTACATCAAGCAACGCCCCCTTACCGTGTGAGTCGCAAAATGTGTCAAATACTTAGTAAATGTGGTGCACGTCATGTGCACCAGAATTCTAGCTCAGTTTCAGCCAGAATTTTGCATTTTGCCCCATTTCTGGAATTAAAAACAACATGGTGTGGAAAGGTGGACATTCATTATAACGTTCACACCGCATTTGCCTATATATCAGATATATACATATATTTTAACTTACTCATAGCTTGCCAAAAGATTTTCCTATTAAGTTTGACCAGTTTCTGTCAGGATACTGGCTCTTTTAGCTATACTGAAAATCGTAGCCCACTACACTATTCACTGAAATAAGAAACCTATATGTTAAAGCATACACATTATTTTATATTAAAAGGCAATGGGCAGACATAGCCTACAGTACAGGTTTTTTTTTTTTTTTTAAGTTGGCTATGTGTCTAGCAGGACAAAAAAGAAACATTTGCATATATCTCAACTGTACTAAAGAAAATGTGGTGTGAACATAGCCTTAGTTGTGTTCCCTTATTATTTTCTAAGGACTATAATATCATAAAACTCACATCTCATACAATTTCATGCAGTCTGACAATCTTTTCTTCCAATGCAGATTGGTGGGTGAGCAATGTGAAATAATTGTAAGATTTTCCCACTATAGAGTATTATAGCACTAAGGGTCCTTTTACATCGGCCAATATTGGCCGTAAAAACGAGTGCTCGTCCCCATGCATTTCCATCATGTCGGCAGCACATCTCCCTATTTACAAAGGAAAATGTGCTGCTGATAACGATAATATTTCATGCTGCATAAACAATACAATCAGACGATGTTCATCGGTTGATCGTTGCCCTGTTAACACATGGCAAAGATCGGGAGCGAGCACGTTTGTTTGCCCAATCATTGGCCCGTGTAAAAGGGTCTTAAGCCTTTGTGAAGACATCCTGAGAAGGACGCTATCTGTAATAATTAACCAGTCTATTCCAAAACCTAAAAGGGATTTATCAAGCATGGTACCACCACTATAGCAACTGATAAAGGCTCTTGATAAGATAGTAAATTATGGGAAAATGGTGTTAAACATCTATTTTTAATACATCAGAAATGAAGGTGTTTCAATATTGACTGTGCAGTACAAGGATCATTGTAGAGTGTATATGCACCTTTCTGTTTAGATAAGACAAGACGCATTGAGTATTCTGTTAATATAAACAACCTGTCATGCATGGAATTCGTACCGCTTATGGTATATTTGCTCTAAATTTTCTATGTGTGTCTTAATTAACCATTTCTATTATTTTCGTTAGAAAAGTGGTTAGTTAATTATTATAAAAAAGCCACTAGTGGACATTATTACAAAACCCATGGGGTTGTTTCTTCTGCTCTACTCTTCAACTCAATAAGCAATAATTTTTAAAGATCTGTAGTTCTGGCATTCTATTCAGAATCATAAATCATAGTATAGATACTAGTATTGCTTCATCCCAAGTACGAGTTTGCTGCAGGGCAGTGGCAATGAGGTAGTATACTTAAAAAAAAAAAAAAAAAAATTTTTTATTTTAAAACAATAAAACATTTTAATCCATTTTTTTAAATTTTTGCAAAGCAAAGTTGCACACTTGACTGTAAGTAATATTGCCATTATAGCCAGTGAACGGGACAGTTAGGAGCCTGGGCACTGTTCCCACTAACGGTTCATTCAGACGAGCGTGATTCTCGTCGGCGTGCTGTGCGTTGAAACAACACACAGCACACGGACCCATTGATTTCAATGGGGCTATTCACACATGCAAGTGTCCGTTGAGTGAAACACACTGCAAGTCCTATATTGGTGTGTTTTCACGCACCTAGTCGTCCATTGAAGTCAATGGGTGCGTGAAAACCACAGTTTGATATGACATACCAAAAGAGTGTCACTGCTTCATAGTGGTCAAATAATCAACTATTCTTCATTATAAAAGGGTATAGTGTTTGATTATTTATAATAAGGATGGGGGTGTACATAAATAAGAAGTGGTCGATAGCAAAATCAAAATAATAAAAATGGGCCCTCAACGTTAGTTAACGTTTCCATTAAAGATGAGCAAATTTCCTGAAATTTGCTTCGGGGCCGATTCTATTAAATTGGCTGTCCAATTCAAACCTAAGAAATTTGCAGATAATCACACATTGCCCTGTCAGACTCTCTGATGTCTTCTAGGACTGTATCCAATTTGAATACAGTCCTAGAAGACATCAGAGAGTCAAACAGTGCAATTAGGGCACTTCAATTCCACACCTAAAATAAAACAAATACCATACAATACCCATACTCACCTTCTGTAAAGGATCTGCCAGGCACAACTTCTGTGTATACGCCCATAGGTAATTAGTCTGCACCTGAGTCTATGTCTCTGAGACTGAATCCATCTTAGACCACTCAGGATGGCAGGCTTAGGAGTGGGAGAGTCTATCACAGCCTGGCCAGACGGAGCTAGCTCCCGCCCTCTGTCTATTTATACCTGCCTTTCCTGCTCCTCCTTTGCTTGTGATTCTTCTCGTGTGGCTTCCTGGCCCAGCTACAGCGTCTAACTATTTGATCCTGCTCCATACTGACCCTGGCTTTCTGACTACTCTCCTGCTCTGCGTTTGGTACCTCGTGCACTCCTGGTTTGAATCGGCTCGTTCAACACTCTGGTTGCTCACGGTGTTTCCGTGGGCAACTGCCCCTTTTCCCTTAGCTTTGTGTACCCTTGTCTGTTTGTCTCGTGCACTTACTGAGCGTAGGGACCGCCGCCCAGTTGTACCCCGTCGCCTAGGGTGGGTCGTTGCAAGTAGGCAGGGACAGAGTGGCGGGTAGATTAGGGCTCACTTGTCCGTTTCCCTACCCCCATCATTACATAATCACAAGCCCATATACCTAGTCTACCCTGGTCCCTGACACTACTATGGACCCCCTTGAGACCCTGGCCCAGCAAATGCAGGGTCTCTCCCTACAGGTCCAGGCCCTGGCTCAGAGGGTCAACCAGCCTGACGCTACCATGGTAGTGCCCCTCACCTCACCTCTTGAACCCCACCTCAAGTTGCCCGACCGGTTCTCAGGGGACCGGAGGACTTTTCTCTCCTTTCGGGAGAGTTGTAGGCTCTACTTTCGCTTAAAGCCTCACTCCTCAGGTTCTGAGAGCCAGCGGGTGGGTATAATTATGTCCCGGCTCCAAAAAGGGCCCCAAGAGTGGGCCTTCTCCTTAGCTCTTGACGCCCCTGAACTTTCCTCCGTTGATCGTTTCTTTTCTGCTCTCGGACTCATTTATGACGAGACTGACAGGACTGCCTTTGCCGAGAGTCAGCTGGTGACCTTACGTCAGGGTAAGAGACCTGTTGAGGAGTATTGTTCTGACTTTAGGAAGTGGTGCGTAGCTTCTTGGTGGAATGACCCTGCCTTAAGGTGCCAGTTTAGGTTGGGTCTGTCGAACGCCCTGAAAGACCTGCTAGTTAGCTATCCCTCTTCTGACTCCCTAGACCAGGTTATGGCTTTAGCGGTATGACTTGACCGACGTCTCAGGGAACGACAACTTGAACGTTTTTGTGTTTTCCCCTCTGACTCCCCCATGATGCCTCCCGAGGTCCCGTTGCTTCGCTCTTCCACGGAAGACTCGGAGGTACCTATGCAACTCGGGGCCTCCGTGTCCCCCCGACAACGTAGAGAGTTCCGCAGGAAGAATGGTCTCTGCTTCTATTGTGGGGATGACAAGCATCAAGTGAACACCTGTCCTAGGCGTAAGAATAAGCAGCCGGAAAACTTCCGCGCCTAAGTGATCATCGGGGAGGTCACTTGGGCGCACAGGTATTTCCCGTAAATATGAAACGTAATAAAATCTTGCTTCCCTTTCAGGTCTATTTTGGTGGTAGGTCTGCTACGGGCAGTGCCTTAGTGGATTCAGGGTCTTCTGCTAATATCATGTCTGTGGAATTTGCTATGTCTCTAGCTATGCCTTTGATTGATTTGCCTAAACCTGTCCCAGTAGTGGGTATCGACTCCACTCCTCTTGCTAATGGTTATTTTACACAGCATACCCCTGTTTTTGAACTCCTTGTTGGCTCCATGCATTTGGAGCAGTGCTCTGTACTGTTGATGCAGGGATTATCGTCCGATTTGGTTTTAGGCCTTCCCTGGTTGCAGTTGCATAATCCCACGTTTGACTGGAATACTGGGGAGCTTACCAAATGGGGTAATGAATGCTTGACATCATGTTTTTCTGTTAATTCTATTTCTCCCCCTGAGGAGGTGAACACGCTACCTGAGTTTCTTCAGGACTTCGCTGATGTTTTCTCTAATGAGGCCTCCGAAGTGTTACCTCCTCATAGAGAATACGGTTGCGCTATCGAATTGGTACCAGGAGCTAAGCTCCCTAAGGGTAGGATATTTAATCTTTCTTGTTCCGAACGTGAAGCCATGAGAGAGTATATCCAGGAATGCCTGGCCAAGGGTTACATTCGTCCCTCGACTTCTCCGGTAGGTGCTGGCTTCTTCTTCGTAGGGAAGAAGGATGGTGGTCTTAGGCCATGCATTGACTACCGTAACTTGAATAAGGTCACTGTAAGGAACCAGTATCCCCTTCCTTTGATTCCTGATCTCTTTAATCAGGTTCAGGGGGCCCAATGGTTCTCTAAGTTAGATCTACGGGGGGCGTATAACCTTATCCGCATCAAAGAGGGGGATGAGTGGAAGACTGCGTTTAACACGCCCGAAGGTCATTTCGAATACCTCGTCATGCCCTTTGGGTTGTGTACTGCTCCCGCGGTCTTCCAGAATTTCATAAATGGGATTTTAAGAGATTACCTAAGGGTATTTCTTGTAGTGTACCTTGATGACATACTGGTGTTTTCCAAGGACTTGTCCTCCCACATTGAGCATGTCAGGAAGGTGCTCCAGGTCCTTCGGGAAAACAAACTGTTTGCGAAAACCGAAAAATGTGTGTTTGGGATGCAGGAGATACCATTTTTGGGTCAAATCCTCACTCCTCATGAATTCCGCATGGACCCCGCCAAGGTCCAGGCTGTGGCAGAATGGGTCCAACCTGCCTCCCTGAAGGCGTTACAGTGTTTCTTGGGGTTTGCTAATTATTACAGGAGATTTATTGCTAGCTTCTCGGTCATCGCTAAGCCTCTTACGGACCTCACTCGCAAAGGTGCTGATCTCCTCCACTGGCCTCCTGAGGCTGTCCAGGCTTTTGAGGTCCTTAAGAAGTGCTTTATCTCTGCCCTGGTGCTGGTTCAGCCCAACCAAATGGAGCCATTTATCGTGGAAGTTGACGCATCCGAGGTGGGAGTGGGGGCTGTCTTGTCCCAGGGTACCAGGTCCCTCACCCATCTCCGTCCCTGTGCCTACTTTTCCAGGAAGTTTTCGCCCACTGAGAGTAACTATGATATTGGCAACCGCGAACTCTTAGCCGTTAAATCGGCATTTGAAGAGTGGCGCCACTTCCTGGAGGGGGCTAGGCACCAGGTAACGGTCCTTACCAACCACAAGAATCAGTTTTTTCTAGAATCTGCCCGGAGGCTAAACCCGAGACAAGCTCGATGGGCGCTATTTTTTACCAGATTCAACTTTTTGGTTACCTATAGGGCGTAGCTTCATGGCCAGCCCTCCTTCGGAGGAAGATCCTGCTTGTATTTTGCCTCCTGGTATAATCATTTCTTCTATTGATTCTGATTTAGTCTCTGAAATTGCGGCTGATCAAGGTTCAGCTCCCGGGAACCTTCCTGAGGACAAGCTGTTTGTTCCCCTGCAATTCCGGCTAAGGGTACTTAGGGAAAATCATGACTCCGCACTATCTCGTCATCCAGGCGTCCTGGTTACCAAACACCTCATTGCCAGAAACTATTGGTGGCCTGGGTTGCATAAAGACGTTACGGCCTACGTCGCCGCTTGTGAGGTTTGTGCTAGGTCTAAGACTCCCAGGTCCCGACCAGCAGGCTTACTACGTTCTTTGCCCATTCCCCAGAGACCTTGGACCCATATCTCCATGGATTTTATCACGGATTTGCCTCCATCTCAAGGCAAGTCGGTGGTGTGGGTTGTAGTAGACTGCTTCAGTAAGATGTGCCACTTTGTGCCCCTCAAGAAACTACCCAATGCCAAGACGTTAGCTACCTTGTTTGTCAAACACATCCTGCGTCTCCATGGGGTAAAAAGTTGGAGATTGATCTGTCCTTCTCCTCTGCCTTCCATCCTGAAACTAATGGCCAAACTGAGAGGACTAATCAATCTCTAGAACAATATTTAAGGTGTTTTATCTCTGACTGTCAATATGATTGGGTCTCATTCATTCCCCTCGCCGAATTTTCCCTTAATAACCGGGTCAGTAACTCGTCAGGGGTCTCCCCCTTTTTCTGTAATTTTGGGTTTAATCCACGGTTCTCCTCCGTTTCACCTGGTAGCTCCAACAATCCCGAGGTAGATGATATGACCAAAAAGCACAGCATGGATCCAGAATGGTTCAAAATAAAGTAAGAATGCGGCTGTCAGCAAGCATGTTAAATATGAACCAGATCCAGGGGTGTATACCCATAAGGCATCCAAAACATAATATATGACCGAGAAGAGAACAAATGCCAATACACAAGAACATTTAGAAAAATGAGCAAAATATTTTATTCAAAATAACATATACATACAAGAATGATAAAAAGAATCCATGAACCAACAGGTTAAAAAGACCAAACCGCCATACAATGTATAAGGAAGGTAACGTCTGAAGTTGATGTGTAATAATAACAACCAAGAGATATGATCTAATAATCAGGGTACATACATGCATGAGTATGAAATGAAACATTAATGAAAAAATGCAAGAAAATATGTGAACATCAAGCACATACCCATAGATCAACCGGATGGAAGCACGGCGATGTGTCTGCCCCAACGCGCGTTTCGGCGCAACTGCCTTCGTCTGGGGGTAGCGTTTTAAATGATGTGTATGCCACTATATATGGGGATGGACCAGCCGATCGTAGAATAAAAAAGAGGGGGGAGAAGCCCAAGTATAAACATGTAATAATACATGTTTCGCTGCATGTTTACCGGTCGCTTACCTCGTGGTGAAGCCGGTGGCCGCACCTACCAGGACCGCCAATCACGAGAGGCCAGGGTCGGATGCACGCCATCGCGTCAGAGGACGCGGTCACGTGGATCCGAAACCCGGCGCATCATGAGGGCGGAACGGAGGCCGGGCACCCCTCTACCAATCAGAAGGAGCGACACAGCGAAAAGGTAAGTAACCCAGGATAGGACAGTGTATACCAACTTGGACGTGAAGCCAAATTATGCAAAACGTCAAAAACAACGTATATTTCAGTATAACGCACATATAAACAGACAAATGTGAATGAAATATAACATTATGACAAAAGACAACTTGAAGAAGCATGAATGCTAAATAACACTGCGGTGAAGAAATGATGAAATAATGTGATCCGTGAAGTGATACTGAATGAATTTTAATGAATCGTGAGGAAGAAGACAAATGCACTGAAAAACAGTGCGTAAGTATTAGAAGCAAGAAAAAATGAATAATAAATAAATTCCTGCGTCAGTAGGGTGATAAATAATGAGTACATACAAAAATACGTGAAGAAAAAGTATATGAATGAAAATGAAAAATATATTAAGTGAGGGAATGTGTGTATGTGTCTGTGTATGTTGTGAAAAAGTAAGTGAAAGTGAGTAGAGTGAATAATGCCCAATGAATGAGCAGTGCAATAGCAGAGAAAAGAGAAGAATAATTGCGTTTATATGTATGTGTTTATAAGCACAAAAATGAGGTAAATAAATATTGAAAAAGTGACAATATAGAATTAAGTTTAATCTAACATCTTTTAATAAAATAGGTTAGAGGTGCACAAAATATTACACTAATGGTTGTATTGACGAAAAAACCAAGATGACACACAAGTGTAGATGAAAATTTGTATGAATAACTGGTCACTACGCATCATGAGTAAACGAAGTCGATGGAGAAATATGCTGGCATCCCAAGGAGTGGAAAACAAGGAATCCAAGTAATAAAAGGAAGAGAATCACATCAAAGATCTAATCTGTAAATGAATAAAGAAATGTTAAAATCATATAAACACATAGGATCCTATATAAAAAGATGAACTCCAACACCATTAAAAGCTGCTGACAGTCAGAGAAACGATTAATATCCAGCGGTCTCATTGAGACCTGCGGGGTACATAGTTTGGAGTCTCCATATCCATTTGCACTCACGTTGCAATAAACATTTTTTGAGATCACCCCCACGCATCCCAAGATTAATATGGTCAATGCCCCTGATTTTAAGCATCTTGGAGTTACAGGCATGGTGTGATCGGAAGTGCCTAGGGATTGTCTTGAGCTGCTCGATATTATCAGCCGTTTTCGCATTCTCGATATCCCGTACGTGTTCCCTTACCCTCAACCGAAGCTCACGGGTAGTCATACCTACATATATTTTCGGACAGGGGCAGAGAGCATAGTATATGACACCCTTAGTACCACAAGATATGGGCCAACAGATTTTGAAATCTTGTTTACCACTAGAGTCCGTGAAATTTCCTATTCGTTCGATATTAGGACAACTGATGCAGTCACCGCAAGGTTTGCAGCCCCATTTAGGTCCCTTAGTCCCGAACACCCTACCAGGTTGAATAGGTGAAAGATAGCTACGTACCATGGCATCACGCAGATTGGGAGCTCTGCGGGGTGCCATGGCAGGATAAGGAGGAAGAACTTTCGACAAAGTGGGATCGCTCAGCAATATAGGCCAGAATTTATACAGGACACTACGCATTTCTGTCCACCGAGAATTGAAGGTGGTAACAAATCTCACCTTAGGTTCTGTGCCCGACCTTTGGGTAACTTGCAACAGTTGTTGTCGGTTGGTCTTAGACGCTCGATCCCGAGCTTTGCGTATACTGCGTTGACTGTAACCCCTTTGAGTAAATCTGTCGCCTAGTTCTTTAAAGCGAAATTTGAGATCTTCATTGGTAGAGCAAATTTTCTTTACACGTAAAAATTGACCCACTGGAATAGCATCGATAGTATGGCGAGGGTGCGATGAAGTGGCATGCAAAAGTGAGTTGGTTGAGGTTTCCTTACGGTATAAATCCGTCTGTAAGAAACCATTGCCATCTTTCTTGATTAGTATGTCCAAAAAATCGACCTTAGAGTAACTCCACTTATATGTGAGTTTGATATTAAGTAGGTTACAATTCAGAACTTTAATGAAATCCGAAAGATCTTCAGGAGTGCCCTGCCAGATCATGAAAATGTCATCAATGAACCGTGCCCAAAAGGGGACACGACTCATTGACGGCCCATGATCTGACAGGAAAAGATCTCTCTCCCACAGCCCCAGGAAAAGATTGGCATATGAGGGTGCACAGGCTGCCCCCATCGCCGTCCCCTGGAGCTGTAGGAAAAACGATCCATTGAAGGTGAAAAAATTATGTTTGAGTGTGAAATCCAACAACAGCAATATGAGTTGAGAAATTTCACCTTCAATGTCACTCATGGATAGGAAACTCTTGACTGCATGTAGACCATCGCTATGTTGGATGCTAGTATAAAGGGATTCAACATCACATGTGACTAATAAGTGATCTGAATCAATGTGAATCCCCTCGACCTTCAATAAAAGATCGGCAGAGTCACGCAAATAGGATGGTAAACACTCAACAAGGGGTTTCAGATGAAAATCAATCCACCTACATGCTTTTTCCATAAGGCCTCCGGTGCCCGAAATAATAGGCCTACCTGGTGGGTTCTTGGCATCCTTGTGAATTTTGGGCAATAAGTACATCGTTGGTATAGTAGGGTCTGATACGAATAAAGACTCACTCAAAGGTTTTGTAATAGTGCCTTTTGCCACAGCATTTTGCAAAATTCCATAGTACTTTGATCTAAAGGAAGACAAGGGGTTGTAAGTAAGCTTTTGATAACACGTTATATTCCTTAGTTGGCGGTTAGCTTCATGAATGTATAATTGGCGGGGCCAAAGTACCACGTTACCCCCCTTATCCGCCGGTTTTATCAAAATATCGTCCCAAGCTTTCATTTTCTTGAGACTTGCTCGCTCGGACCGATTCAGATTGTCATGATCGATGCCACTAGGTATGATACCCCAATCCTTAGAAACAAGTTTGACGAATAGGTCAACTGCTGGACAAATGGACAAAGGGGGAAATTTGGTTGACTTATTCCTAATACATGATGGTATCTTACCTCGGGATGTACTCTCATCTTGATCAAGTAACTCTTCTAAAATACGCAATGTCTCCTTTTCTTGTACTGTCGTAAAGATACTGTCCTCCTCTCTAAAGTACCATTTTTTAAAAATCAGAGATCTGCCGAAGAGTTGCAGATCCTTTACTGCTAAAAAATGATCAAAAGAAGAGGCGGGGGAAAAAGTTAACCCCCTTTCCAAAAGAGACATGTCACTTGATGTGAGTGAGTGTTGAGACAGATTAATTACCTTAAGCTGTGGAGGACCCAAATTGGAAGCCGGAGTAAAAGTGGAATGCACTTGTCTAGAGTTATAATCAGTTTCTCTATTGACTCTTCTTTTTGGATAAACTGAATTAGTATAGTTGACTTTGCGTTTTTGTCTGGTATTGATACGTCCGGGGCCTGTATTGTGTGTAGTTATATCATAGTGATCACTAAGGGATGATGCGGATGAAACAGACGGAGAGCGACTAGTGTTCAAAGAAGGTCCACGGCGGTTCCATCTATACATCCGTTTTTGAGTGAAATCATCGTGATCACGAATCAACTTTTTAGTTTTAATTGATTCGATTTCCTTCTCCCAGATGGGGCATTGTTGTTCCAAATGGATGTTAAAAGTCTCAAGACTTTCCCTAGGCATCTCCGATTTAAAGCGTGACTGAATCAATTCTAGCTCAACATCCATTGTATTAATGGATTTAGTGTTGAGGTCAATGAGCAACTCCATCATCTTACGGGAACAGGCGTTACAATTGTTTTCCCATGAGGATGTGAAGGACTCATCCTCAATGGGAAACGATGGGAACACCTGGACCCTCAGGCCCCTCGGTATAAGATTGTACTGCAAATAATTCTGAAGAAAAGCGCGATTCCACCATATCTTCATTCTTTTGTGCATAAGATTCTTAAAATAATTTTGAGACTCCCTGACATCTCTCTGACTGCCAGCACCTGTGGCCATGGATCCGTCTTTAAAAACATTAGAAATTTGAGAAAGCCAGGATTGTTCCCTGGCCCGAAAATCCATGGTTGGATTGCTGGAAATATCTGTAAAAAACAGAAACAAAGCAAATGATATGACCAAAAAGCACAGCATGGATCCAGAATGGTTCAAAATAAAGTAAGAATGCGGCTGTCAGCAAGCATGTTAAATATGAACCAGATCCAGGGGTGTATACCCATAAGGCATCCAAAACATAATATATGACCGAGAAGAGAACAAATGCCAATACACAAGAACATTTAGAAAAATGAGCAAAATATTTTATTCAAAATAACATATACATACAAGAATGATAAAAAGAATCCATGAACCAACAGGTTAAAAAGACCAAACCGCCATACAATGTATAAGGAAGGTAACGTCTGAAGTTGACGTGTAATAATAACAACCAAGAGATATGATCTAATAATCAGGGTACATACATGCATGAGTATGAAATGAAACATTAATGAAAAAATGCAAGAAAATATGTGAACATCAAGCACATACCCATAGATCAACCGGATGGAAGCACGGCGATGTGTCTGCCCCAACGCGCGTTTCGGCGCAACTGCCTTCGTCTGGGGGTAGCGTTTTAAATGATGTGTATGCCACTATATATGGGGATGGACCAGCCGATCGTAGAATAAAAAAGAGGGGGGAGAAGCCCAAGTATAAACATGTAATAATACATGTTTCGCTGCATGTTTACCGGTCGCTTACCTCGTGGTGAAGCCGGTGGCCGCACCTACCAGGACCGCCAATCACGAGAGGCCAGGGTCGGATGCACGCCATCGCGTCAGAGGACGCGGTCACGTGGATCCGAAACCCGGCGCATCATGAGGGCGGAACGGAGGCCGGGCACCCCTCTACCAATCAGAAGGAGCGACACAGCGAAAAGGTAAGTAACCCAGGATAGGACAGTGTATACCAACTTGGACGTGAAGCCAAATTATGCAAAACGTCAAAAACAACGTATATTTCAGTATAACGCACATATAAACAGACAAATGTGAATGAAATATAACATTATGACAAAAGACAACTTGAAGAAGCATGAATGCTAAATAACACTGCGGTGAAGAAATGATGAAATAATGTGATCCGTGAAGTGATACTGAATGAATTTTAATGAATCGTGAGGAAGAAGACAAATGCACTGAAAAACAGTGCGTAAGTATTAGAAGCAAGAAAAAATGAATAATAAATAAATTCCTGCGTCAGTAGGGTGATAAATAATGAGTACATACAAAAATACGTGAAGAAAAAGTATATGAATGAAAATGAAAAATATATTAAGTGAGGGAATGTGTGTATGTGTCTGTGTATGTTGTGAAAAAGTAAGTGAAAGTGAGTAGAGTGAATAATGCCCAATGAATGAGCAGTGCAATAGCAGAGAAAAGAGAAGAATAATTGCGTTTATATGTATGTGTTTATAAGCACAAAAATGAGGTAAATAAATATTGAAAAAGTGACAATATAGAATTAAGTTTAATCTAACATCTTTTAATAAAATAGGTTAGAGGTGCACAAAATATTACACTAATGGTTGTATTGACGAAAAAACCAAGATGACACACAAGTGTAGATGAAAATTTGTATGAATAACTGGTCACTACGCATCATGAGTAAACGAAGTCGATGGAGAAATATGCTGGCATCCCAAGGAGTGGAAAACAAGGAATCCAAGTAATAAAAGGAAGAGAATCACATCAAAGATCTAATCTGTAAATGAATAAAGAAATGTTAAAATCATATAAACACATAGGATCCTATATAAAAAGATGAACTCCAACACCATTAAAAGCTGCTGACAGTCAGAGAAACGATGAATATCCAGCGGTCTCATTGAGACCTGCGGGGTACATAGTTTGGAGTCTCCATATCCATTTGCACTCACGTTGCAATAAACATTTTTTGAGATCACCCCCACGCATCCCAAGATTAATATGGTCAATGCCCCTGATTTTAAGCATCTTGGAGTTACAGGCATGGTGTGATCGGAAGTGCCTAGGGATTGTCTTGAGCTGCTCGATATTATCAGCCGTTTTCGCATTCTCGATATCCCGTACGTGTTCCCTTACCCTCAACCGAAGCTCACGGGTAGTCATACATACATATATTTTCGGACAGGGGCAGAGAGCATAGTATATGACACCCTTAGTACCACAAGATATGGGCCAACAGATTTTGAAATCTTGTTTACCACTAGAGTCCGTGAAATTTCCTATTCGTTCGATATTAGGACAACTGATGCAGTCACCGCAAGGTTTGCAGCCCCATTTAGGTCCCTTAGTCCCGAACACCCTACCAGGTTGAATAGGTGAAAGATAGCTACGTACCATGGCATCACGCAGATTGGGAGCTCTGCGGGGTGCCATGGCAGGATAAGGAGGAAGAACTTTCGACAAAGTGGGATCGCTCAGCAATATAGGCCAGAATTTATACAGGACACTACGCATTTCTGTCCACCGAGAATTGAAGGTGGTAACAAATCTCACCTTAGGTTCTGTGCCCGACCTTTGGGTAACTTGCAACAGTTGTTGTCGGTTGGTCTTAGACGCTCGATCCCGAGCTTTGCGTATACTGCGTTGACTGTAACCCCTTTGAGTAAATCTGTCGCCTAGTTCTTTAAAGCGAAATTTGAGATCTTCATTGGTAGAGCAAATTTTCTTTACACGTAAAAATTGACCCACTGGAATAGCATCGATAGTATGGCGAGGGTGCGATGAAGTGGCATGCAAAAGTGAGTTGGTTGAGGTTTCCTTACGGTATAAATCCGTCTGTAAGAAACCATTGCCATCTTTCTTGATTAGTATGTCCAAAAAATCGACCTTAGAGTAACTCCACTTATATGTGAGTTTGATATTAAGTAGGTTACAATTCAGAACTTTAATGAAATCCGAAAGATCTTCAGGAGTGCCCTGCCAGATCATGAAAATGTCATCAATGAACCGTGCCCAAAAGGGGACACGACTCATTGACGGCCCATGATCTGACAGGAAAAGATCTCTCTCCCACAGCCCCAGGAAAAGATTGGCATATGAGGGTGCACAGGCTGCCCCCATCGCCGTCCCCTGGAGCTGTAGGAAAAACGATCCATTGAAGGTGAAAAAATTATGTTTGAGTGTGAAATCCAACAACAGCAATATGAGTTGAGAAATTTCACCTTCAATGTCACTCATGGATAGGAAACTCTTGACTGCATGTAGACCATCGCTATGTTGGATGCTAGTATAAAGGGATTCAACATCACATGTGACTAATAAGTGATCTGAATCAATGTGAATCCCCTCGACCTTCAATAAAAGATCGGCAGAGTCACGCAAATAGGATGGTAAACACTCAACAAGGGGTTTCAGATGAAAATCAATCCACCTACATGCTTTTTCCATAAGGCCTCCGGTGCCCGAAATAATAGGCCTACCTGGTGGGTTCTTGGCATCCTTGTGAATTTTGGGCAATAAGTACATCGTTGGTATAGTAGGGTCTGATACGAATAAAGACTCACTCAAAGGTTTTGTAATAGTGCCTTTTGCCACAGCATTTTGCAAAATTCCATAGTACTTTGATCTAAAGGAAGACAAGGGGTTGTAAGTAAGCTTTTGATAACACGTTATATTCCTTAGTTGGCGGTTAGCTTCATGAATGTATAATTGGCGGGGCCAAAGTACCACGTTACCCCCCTTATCCGCCGGTTTTATCAAAATATCGTCCCAAGCTTTCATTTTCTTGAGACTTGCTCGCTCGGACCGATTCAGATTGTCATGATCGATGCCACTAGGTATGATACCCCAATCCTTAGAAACAAGTTTGACGAATAGGTCAACTGCTGGACAAATGGACAAAGGGGGAAATTTGGTTGACTTATTCCTAATACATGATGGTATCTTACCTCGGGATGTACTCTCATCTTGATCAAGTAACTCTTCTAAAATACGCAATGTCTCCTTTTCTTGTACTGTCGTAAAGATACTGTCCTCCTCTCTAAAGTACCATTTTTTAAAAATCAGAGATCTGCCGAAGAGTTGCAGATCCTTTACTGCTAAAAAAATGATCAAAAGAAGAGGCGGGGGAAAAAGTTAACCCCCTTTCCAAAAGAGACATGTCACTTGATGTGAGTGAGTGTTGAGACAGATTAATTACCTTAAGCTGTGGAGGACTCAAATTGGAAGCCGGAGTAAAAGTGGAATGCACTTGTCTAGAGTTATAATCAGTTTCTCTATTGACTCTTCTTTTTGGATAAACTGAATTAGTATAGTTGACTTTGCGTTTTTGTCTGGTATTGATACGTCCGGGGCCTGTATTGTGTGTAGTTATATCATAGTGATCACTAAGGGATGATGCGGATGAAACAGACGGAGAGCGACTAGTGTTCAAAGAAGGTCCACGGCGGTTCCATCTATACATCCGTTTTTGAGTGAAATCATCGTGATCACGAATCAACTTTTTAGTTTTAATTGATTCGATTTCCTTCTCCCAGATGGTGCATTGTTGTTCCAAATGGATGTTAAAAGTCTCAAGACTTTCCCTAGGCATCTCCGATTTAAAGCGTGACTGAATCAATTCTAGCTCAACATCCATTGTATTAATGGATTTAGTGTTGAGGTCAATGAGCAACTCCATCATCTTACGGGAACAGGCGTTACAATTGTTTTCCCATGAGGATGTGAAGGACTCATCCTCAATGGGAAGCGATGGGAACACCTGGACCCTCAGGCCCCTCGGTATAAGATTGTACTGCAAATAATTCTGAAGAAAAGCGCGATTCCACCATATCTTCATTCTTTTGTGTATAAGATTCTTAAAATAATTTTGAGACTCCCTGACATCTCTCTGACTGCCAGCACCTGTGGCCATGGATCCGTCTTTAAAAACATTAGAAATTTGAGAAAGCCAGGATTGTTCCCTGGCCCGAAAATCCATGGTTGGATTGCTGGAAATATCTGTAAAAAACAGAAACAAAGCAAATGATATGACCAAAAAGCACAGCATGGATCCAGAATGGTTCAAAATAAAGTAAGAATGCGGCTGTCAGCAAGCATGTTAAATATGAACCAGATCCAGGGGTGTATACCCATAAGGCATCCAAAACATAATATATGACCGAGAAGAGAACAAATGCCAATACACAAGAACATTTAGAAAAATGAGCAAAATATTTTATTCAAAATAACATATACATACAAGAATGATAAAAAGAATCCATGAACCAACAGGTTAAAAAGACCAAACCGCCATACAATGTATAAGGAAGGTAACGTCTGAAGTTGACGTGTAATAATAACAACCAAGAGATATGATCTAATAATCAGGGTACATACATGCATGAGTATGAAATGAAACATTAATGAAAAAATGCAAGAAAATATGTGAACATCAAGCACATACCCATAGATCAACCGGATGGAAGCACGGCGATGTGTCTGCCCCAACGCGCGTTTCGGCGCAACTGCCTTCGTCTGGGGGTAGCGTTTTAAATGATGTGTATGCCACTATATATGGGGATGGACCAGCCGATCGTAGAATAAAAAAGAGGGGGGAGAAGCCCAAGTATAAACATGTAATAATACATGTTTCGCTGCATGTTTACCGGTCGCTTACCTCGTGGTGAAGCCGGTGGCCGCACCTACCAGGACCGCCAATCACGAGAGGCCAGGGTCGGATGCACGCCATCGCGTCAGAGGACGCGGTCACGTGGATCCGAAACCCGGCGCATCATGAGGGCGGAACGGAGGCCGGGCACCCCTCTACCAATCAGAAGGAGCGACACAGCGAAAAGGTAAGTAACCCAGGATAGGACAGTGTATACCAACTTGGACGTGAAGCCAAATTATGCAAAACGTCAAAAACAACGTATATTTCAGTATAACGCACATATAAACAGACAAATGTGAATGAAATATAACATTATGACAAAAGACAACTTGAAGAAGCATGAATGCTAAATAACACTGCGGTGAAGAAATGATGAAATAATGTGATCCGTGAAGTGAAACTGAATGAATTTTAATGAATCGTGAGGAAGAAGACAAATGCACTGAAAAACAGTGCGTAAGTATTAGAAGCAAGAAAAAATGAATAATAAATAAATTCCTGCGTCAGTAGGGTGATAAATAATGAGTACATACAAAAATACGTGAAGAAAAAGTATATGAATGAAAATGAAAAATATATTAAGTGAGGGAATGTGTGTATGTGTCTGTGTATGTTGTGAAAAAGTAAGTGAAAGTGAGTAGAGTGAATAATGCCCAATGAATGAGCAGTGCAATAGCAGAGAAAAGAGAAGAATAATTGCGTTTATATGTATGTGTTTATAAGCACAAAAATGAGGTAAATAAATATTGAAAAAGTGACAATATAGAATTAAGTTTAACCCCTTCCCCCTGCTGGCATTCTGGGCCCTAATGTCCAAGCCATTTTTTAGATTTTTCCATTGTCACATTCGAAGAGCTGTAACTTTTTTATTTTTGCGTCGGCATAGCTGTATAAGGTCTTGTTTTTTGCGGGAAGACTTGCAGTTTTTATTGGTACCATTTGGGAGTAGATGCGACTTTTTGATCACTTTCTATCACATTTTTTTTAAGTCAGGATTAACAGAAAACAGCAATTTTTCCATTGTTTTTAATTTTATTTTTTACGGCGTTCACCGTGCGGGTTAAATAACGTAACAGCTTTATAGTCGGGGTCGTTACGGACGCAGCTATACCAAATATGTGTAACTTTTTTGCTTTATTGTAGTTTTTTTTAATAGTAAAGCATTTTGTAAGGGGAAAAGCTGGGTTTTTCATTTTTTTTTTTTCACTTTTTTTTTAAATTAACTTTATTAAACTTTTTTACTAGTCCCACTAGGGGACTTCCCTATCCTCCGATCGCTATTATAATACACTGCAATACTTTTGTATTGCAGTGTATTACTGCCTGTCCGTTTAAAACGGACAGGCATCTGCTAGGTCATGCCTGCGGCATGATCTAGCAGGCATTCGCTGCAGGCAGACCTGGGGGTCTTTATTAGACCCCCGGCTGCCATTAGAGACACAGACACTCGGCGATTTTATCGCCGGGTGTCAGTGAGATGAGAGGGAGCGCCCTCCCTCTCTGCAAAACCACTCAGATGCGGTGCTCGCTATTGTGCACCGCATCTGAAGGGTTAAACGGGTGAGATCGATACTAATATCGATCTCACCCGGCAGAGCAGGGACGCCCCCAGCCCTCAGCTGCTTCTGGCAGCTGAGAGCAGGGAGATTTCACGGCTCCCTGCTCTGTTTACTTTATTCTACAGCAGCGACGTAGTTTGGCGGCGCTCTAGAATAAAGCCCACTAATGACCGCCGTAAAAAGACGTATCGGCGGTCATTAAGGGGTTAATCTAACATCTTTTAATAAAATAGGTTAGAGGTGCACAAAATATTACACTAATGGTTGTATTGACGAAAAAACCAAGATGACACACAAGTGTAGATGAAAATTTGTATGAATAACTGGCCACTACGCATCATGAGTAAACGAAGTCGATGGAGAAATATGCTGGCATCCCAAGGAGTGGAAAACAAGGAATCCAAGTAATAAAAGGAAGAGAATCACATCAAAGATCTAATCTGTAAATGAATAAAGAAATGTTAAAATCATATAAACACATAGGATCCTATATAAAGGATCCCTTTATACTAGCATCCAACATAGCGATGGTCTACATGCAGTCAAGAGTTTCCTATCCATGAGTGACATTGAAGGTGAAATTTCTCAACTCATATTGCTGTTGTTGGATTTCACACTCAAACATAATTTTTTCACCTTCAATGGATCGTTTTTCCTACAGCTCCAGGGGACGGCGATGGGGGCAGCCTGTGCACCCTCATATGCCAATCTTTTCCTGGGGCTGTGGGAGAGAGATCTTTTCCTGTCAGATCATGGGCCGTCAATGAGTCGTGTCCCCTTTTGGGCACGGTTCATTGATGACATTTTCATGATCTGGCAGGGCACTCCTGAAGATCTTTCGGATTTCATTAAAGTTCTGAATTGTAACCTACTTAATATCAAACTCACATATAAGTGGAGTTACTCTAAGGTCGATTTTTTGGACATACTAATCAAGAAAGATGGCAATGGTTTCTTACAGACGGATTTATACCGTAAGGAAACCTCAACCAACTCACTTTTGCATGCCACTTCATCGCACCCTCGCCATACTATCGATGCTATTCCAGTGGGTCAATTTTTACGTGTAAAGAAAATTTGCTCTACCAATGAAGATCTCAAATTTCGCTTTAAAGAACTAGGCGACAGATTTACTCAAAGGGGTTACAGTCAACGCAGTATACGCAAAGCTCGGGATCGAGCGTCTAAGACCAACCGACAACAACTGTTGCAAGTTACCCAAAGGTCGGGCACAGAACCTAAGGTGAGATTTGTTACCACCTTCAATTCTCGGTGGACAGAAATGCGTAGTGTCCTGTATAAATTCTGGCCTATATTGCTGAGCGATCCCACTTTGTCGAAAGTTCTTCCTCCTTATCCTGCCATGGCACCCCGCAGAGCTCCCAATCTGCGTGATGCCATGGTACGTAGCTATCTTTCACCTATTCAACCTGGTAGGGTGTTCGGGACTAAGGGACCTAAATGGGGCTGCAAACCTTGCGGTGACTGCATCAGTTGTCCTAATATCGAACGAATAGGAAATTTCACGGACTCTAGTGGTAAACAAGATTTCAAAATCTGTTGGCCCATATCTTGTGGTACTAAGGGTGTCATATACTATGCTCTCTGCCCCTGTCCGAAAATATATGTAGGTATGACTACCCGTGAGCTTCGGTTGAGGGTAAGGGAACACGTACGGGATATCGAGAATGCGAAAACGGCTGATAATATCGAGCAGCTCAAGACAATCCCTAGGCACTTCCGATCACACCATGCCTGTAACTCCAAGATGCTTAAAATCAGGGGCATTGACCATATTAATCTTGGGATGCGTGGGGGTGATCTCAAAAAATGTTTATTGCAACGTGAGTGCAAATGGATATGGAGACTCCAAACTATGTACCCCGCAGGTCTCAATGAGACCGCTGGATATTCATCGTTTCTCTGACTGTCAGCAGCTTTTAATGGTGTTGGAGTTCATCTTTTTATATAGGATCCTATGTGTTTATATGATTTTAACATTTCTTTATTCATTTACAGATTAGATCTTTGATGTGATTCTCTTCCTTTTATTACTTGGATTCCTTGTTTTCCACTCCTTGGGATGCCAGCATATTTCTCCATCGACTTCGTTTACTCATGATGCGTAGTGACCAGTTATTCATACAAATTTTCATCTACACTTGTGTGTCATCTTGGTTTTTTCGTCAATACAACCATTAGTGTAATATTTTGTGCACCTCTAACCTATTTTATTAAAAGATGTTAGATTAAACTTAATTCTATATTGTCACTTTTTCAATATTTATTTACCTCATTTTTGTGCTTATAAACACATACATATAAACGCAATTATTCTTCTCTTTTCTCTGCTATTGCACTGCTCATTCATTGGGCATTATTCACTCTACTCACTTTCACTTACTTTTTCACAACATACACAGACACATACACACATTCCCTCACTTAATATATTTTTCATTTTCATTCATATACTTTTTCTTCACGTATTTTTGTATGTACTCATTATTTATCACCCTACTGACGCAGGAATTTATTTATTATTCATTTTTTCTTGCTTCTAATACTTACGCACTGTTTTTCAGTGCATTTGTCTTCTTCCTCACGATTCATTAAAATTCATTCAGTATCACTTCACGGATCACATTATTTCATCATTTCTTCACCGCAGTGTTATTTAGCATTCATGCTTCTTCAAGTTGTCTTTTGTCATAATGTTATATTTCATTCACATTTGTCTGTTTATATGTGCGTTATACTGAAATATACGTTGTTTTTGACGTTTTGCATAATTTGGCTTCACGTCCAAGTTGGTATACACTGTCCTATCCTGGGTTACTTACCTTTTCGCTGTGTCGCTCCTTCTGATTGGTAGAGGGGTGCCCGGCCTCCGTTCCGCCCTCATGATGCGCCGGGTTTCGGATCCACGTGACCGCGTCCTCTGACGCGATGGCGTGCATCCGACCCTGGCCTCTCGTGATTGGCGGTCCTGGTAGGTGCGGCCACCGGCTTCACCACGAGGTAAGCGACCGGTAAACATGCAGCGAAACATGTATTATTACATGTTTATACTTGGGCTTCTCCCCCCTCTTTTTTATTCTACGATCGGCTGGTCCATCCCCATATATAGTGGCATACACATCATTTAAAACGCTACCCCCAGACGAAGGCAGTTGCGCCGAAACGCGCGTTGGGGCAGACACATCGCCGTGCTTCCATCCGGTTGATCTATGGGTATGTGCTTGATGTTCACATATTTTCTTGCATTTTTTCATTAATGTTTCATTTCATACTCATGCATGTATGTACCCTGATTATTAGATCATATCTCTTGGTTGTTATTATTACACGTCAACTTCAGACGTTACCTTCCTTATACATTGTATGGCGGTTTGGTCTTTTTAACCTGTTGGTTCATGGATTCTTTTTATCATTCTTGTATGTATATGTTATTTTGAATAAAATATTTTGCTCATTTTTCTAAATGTTCTTGTGTATTGGCATTTGTTCTCTTAATCCCGAGGTAGAGGTCGTTCATCGGGAACTGTGCACAGTCTGGGCCCAGGTTCAGAAGAACCTAGAGGCATCCCAGAGCGTACAAAAAACTCAGGCTGATAGAAGACGTTCTGCTAACCCCTTGTTTATGGTCGGGGATCTGGTGTGGTTATCGTCTAGGAACTTGCGCCTTAAGGTCCCGTCCAAGAAGTTTGCTCCCCGGTTTATTGGGCCGTATAAGGTCATTGAAGTCCTCAATCCTGTCTCCTTCCGACTGGAGTTGCCCCCATCTTTTCGAATACACGACATGTTTCATGCCTCCCTCCTTAAACGCTGCTCCCCGTCCTTGGCTCCCTCGAGGAAACCTCCTGTTCCCGTTCTCACCCCTGAAGGGGTGGAATTCGAGGTGGCCAAGATTGTGGACAGCAAGATGGTCCAAGGCTCCCTCCAGTACCTGGTCCATTGGAGAGGATACGGGCCTGAGGAGAGGACTTGGGTACCCGCCCGGGATGTTCACGCTGGGGTATTGGTCAGGAAGTTCCACCTTCGTTTTCCCAATAAACCAAGTCCACTTAGAAAGGGTCCAGTGGCCCCTCATAAAAGGGGGGGGGTACTGTAAAGGATCTGCCAGGCACAACTTCTGTGTATACGCCCATAGGTAATCAGTCTGCACCTGAGTCTATGTCTCTGAGACTGACTCCATCTTCCACCACTCAGGATGGCAGGCTTAGGAGTGGGAGAGCCTATCACAGCCTGGCCAGACGGAGCTAGCTCCCGCCCTCTGTCTATTTATACCTGCCTTTCCTGTTCCTCCTTTGCTTGTGATTCTTCTCGTGTGGTTTCCTGGCCCAGCTACAGCGTCTAACTATTTGATCCTGCTCCATACTGACCCTGGCTTTCTGACTACTCTCCTGCTCTGCGTTTGGTACCTCGTGCACTCCTGGTTTGACTCGGCTCGTTCACCACTCTTGTTGCTCACGGTGTTTCCGTGGGCAACTGCCCCTTTTCCCTTAGCTTTGTGTACCCTTGTCTGTTTGTCTCGTGCACTTACAGAGCGTAGGGACCGCCGCCCAGTTGTACCCCGTCGCCTAGGGCGGGTCGTTGCAAGTAGGCACGGACAGAGTGGCGGGTAGATTAGGGCTGACTTGTCCGTTTCCCTACCCCCATCATTACACCTTCCCTGGTGTTTCGTAGCAACGCATCCCTGCCATCCTCCTGAGATGACATAGTTTGGTCCCATGTGACCGCTGCTGCGACGCGTCCCTGCCGGCCTCCTGAGATTACATAGTTTTGTCCAATGTGACCGCTTGCAAACCTGTGATTGGTTGCAGCGTTCACATCGGACAAAACAACCGTCATCTCAGGAGGCCGGCACATTGCTACTGGAAACCAAGAGAGTATAGTGTTTTTCTTTTATGTCCTCTTTCTATTCTAAAAAAATGGCAGCTGGTGGCCACCATTTTGTCCATTTGTGCGACACAAACTCCAAACGTTTCGTTTTTTGTGGAATACAAAACTTTTTGGAAATTTGGACCGAATTTCATTCGTTTAGAATAGATTTGCTCATCTCTACTAACTATACCTCCTATCACTGGACAGCAAAACCCCCTTGCTACCCCTTGTGAGAACATTGGGTGGAATATAAGTTCTGAATGACCGTATAAAAGGGTATTAGGGCTTACCTTATATGGGTCCTGTTTTCTATGGCCACCACACAAACTTCCACTTCCTTGATCAGAGGTCACCTTGCAGTTCTATGCCCTGTATGAAAGCACAAGACAGCTGTTTATAGCGCTGTTTCTCTTTTATTATACTCTTTACCTTGTTGAATTGTTGCCCTGAGGTATTTACCTTTGTACCTTGATAATTCCAGGCCTGCTGAAAACGTGAACAGCTTCAACACGTTGAAAAAATCTGCAGTCTGCGGATGGCTTCTTAAAGCTTTAATGAATGATACATATTCGGTATCTTCTCTTTTTACATATTGTACTTGTAACTAAAATAAAATAAAATCACATCCTAAGCCATGTTTGGCTTTATACACCATGGCTAATATGGGATTTTTTACAGCAGTCCAATGCCCACTGTTACATAACTCAATAGTTTCATGTTTGTTACGCCGAAAGATGCTGTAATATAGCACATTAAAACATTTCTTAATTAACCCTTCATGGACCCAACGAGGTTTGGTCTTCAAGACAAAAATATTTTTTGTTTTTGCCTTTCCACATTCTGGCAGTCATTACAAGTTTTTTCTTTCACTCTGAGAAAGCTATATGAGGTCTTGTTTTGTGTGTGCCAAATTGTGCTTTATTTAGGCACCATTTTGGGGTACACATATATTATTTTTTTATTTTTTTACTAATTAATAATAAGGAAAAAAATGTTTTTACATTCACAAAACAAAATAGCGTCATAAATGTAGACATTTAGACCACTTTTGGACTTCCTATCAATAACCCAATTGAAGAACACCATAATCAGTCTCTTCCACCTCTGAAATTGCTGCAGTGCTTACAGGGGATTGAATTCAACTGAACAGCAAATTGAAATGAGGTAAATGTATATTATAAGTCTAGGCTGATAATACTACTAAGGAAAAAACAGATTAAAGTAGAAAACAAAAAAGTTTTCTATGGCAGGCTTGTAACGTATATAGATTTTTTAGATTCATATATAGAACACTGCTGCTTACATACAATGATGAATGGCCAGTTAGAAAACAAAACAAAGACATAAGCATGGTGCACAAACATTAGCCATCCAGTGCTAGTGCCATCAAATTGCTAAGTATTTGACGTTAAACATTTTAGTGCTAATCTGCTCTATATTAAGAAGCAATAAACCTGTTACTCTCCCTACGGGCTACAGTCTTAGCATATAACTGGATGCACGATTACTGCTAGCTGGGCAGCAGGGATGCAGATAGCAGGTTCTCTGAGCAGCATGGCATGACAGACTTGGAAGAAGCTTTGCAGCGAGGTAGAGAGCAATTCAGGAGACAGTTTTTGAGCTGACGCAGGCTAACCTGGGATGAGAAGTCTAAGTTATCCTCTGTTCTTCACCTTTAACAATGAGGTATGGTTTTACCGGTCGGATACCTCGGTCGTGGTCCCCTGGATAGTCCTCCTATAGATGTTTGGACAGCAGATAGTGGGCTGGGTAAAAAGCATAGTCAGGACATATCTGGGGTGGTAACAGCCCAGTAAATGTCTGGTCCAAAATTAGCTCCCCTTTAAAGCGGTTCCCCTTTAAAGATATAGGAAGACGTTGTGTCGGGGACCAATCCTCCAGCTGGAACCACATATTTCAAACAAAGGTGAGCCTTGGTGTCCCGTTGTCATGGTGACACCATGGCTCCAGACAGCCTTATGCACCGCCTGCTGCCGAGTCTGACAAAATCCCCTACTGAGAGCAGACTAGCTGAAAGGCTTCATGTTAGGGCTGGGCGATTTTGCCAAAAAAGAAAATCTAGATTTTTTTCAACACTTTGGGCGATTTTGTGAATCTCGATTTGCTTATTTATTTTTTTTCCGCCAGTGCCGAGCAGGCACTCTGGAGCGAGATTACATTATGGTGTCTGAAGTGTGAGCAGGACCCTGTGCAGTACTGGCCCCACCATGGGGTTTTAATAAATGACATAAAGGCCGGATTCACATGACCGTGATTGGACTGTGAAAAACGGTCCGTGTGTCCGCCAGATTTCCCAGTCCGATCACGGTACATGTGAACGGGACTCCTCGCATCATAGACATTTAGGCTAGTCACGCCCCAGTATAAAAAAAATGGGCATTAAAAACTGATCAAGTGTCAGTTTTTCATGTGCATTTTGCATCAGTGTCTCCAAATTCTCATCCAATTCCAGTCCGTCTGTTTGTTTTTCATGTCTGTAAAAAAAAAAAAAAAAAAAAGAAAGGAGGATAGATTTAATTTTTCAGGGTTATTGTATTAATCCCCTGAAAACAGCAGTGCCCATGTAGATAGTGCCCACATAGTGCCACAGTGCCCACATATAGAGACATAGTGCCAGAGTGCCCACATATAGTGACATAGTGCCACAGTGCCCATATATAGTGACATAGTGCCACAGTGCCCATAAATAGTGCCACAGTTCCCACATATAGTGACAGTGCCCACATATAGTGACTGTGCCCATATAGTGCCACTCCCCCAATATAGTGCCACAGTGCCCATGTAGATAGTGCCACACACCCTTGCAGATAGCATCCCCACCCCCATGTGGATCGCAGCACAACCCTGACTCCCTTGTAGATCGCACCCCCACATGTAGCTCGCAACCCCCCTTCTTCCTTGTAGATTTCGCCACTGTAGCTGCCACTAGGAGCTGAATACCCGGCCAGAGGTTGCTAATGCTGTGACCGGGGATTCAGCTCCTAGTGGGAGCTACTGGGGTGCGATCTACATGGGGGGGGTGATGCGATCTGCCAGGGTGGGTGCTGGTGGTTCGATCTGTAAGGGGGTGTGGTGGTGCGATCTACAAGGGGTGGTGTGATGCAATCGGAAAGGGGAGTGATGGTGGTTCGATCTGCAAGGGGGGGTTGTGTTGGTGCGATCTGCAAGGGAGGTGTTATCTAAAGCGGGGCGGTACCGCTATGTACAAGGAGTCCATGCTTCCCCACGGAACCACTGTTCAGGGCTGGCCTTAGGGGTGTGCGACCATTGCACAGGGCGCATCGCTCCAGCAGGTGGAAGGGCGCGCTGCGCTGGCTCCCTTCCCTTGCCTGATTCAGAAGCGCCCGGGCTTGGCGACTCAGCAGCTGCCTTTCCGCCAAGCGGCTGCTAACTGCCACACCGGTCATGAGGGTGCCTGTGCCGCCCGTCAGGATGGCCCCCCATGGCCGACGGCACCGCTAGCAGCCGCTGCGGCTGCTACAGTGATAGCGACGCCACATTTAACAGTATCTGCGTCTTTAGGAATACTATAGCAGAGCAGGGAGGTATCTGCCTGCTCTGCTATCTACTAGCGCCACTGTAGCTCCCTTAAGGAGCGGAATCCCCATTTGGCCAGGGATTCCGCTCCTGGAGCGCTCCACTTGATGTCTCTGTCCATATATGGAAAGTGACATTAGTGGAAACTCCTGAAGTGAAATCCCCTCCCCGATGCTGTGACCAAGGATTCCACTCCAGGAGAAGCACTTGACGTTACTGTCCATAAATGGACACAGACGTGAGAGGGTTTCTCCTGGAGTGGAATCCCCGGTCACAGCATCGGCAACACTGTGGACCGGGATTCCGCTTCAGGAGTTGCCCCTGATGTCACTGTCCATATATGGACAGAGACATCAAGCGCTTAGTCCAACCCTTCAGGGAACTACAGTGGCGCTATTTAAAGGGGGCTGTGTGGCAGTACCTACAAGGGGGTGTCTGGCAATACCTACAAGGGGGCTGCTTGGCACTACCTACAAGGGGGCTGCTTGGCACTACCTACAAGGGGGCTGTGTGGCACTACCTACAGGGGGCTGTGTGGAAGTACCTATAAAGGGCTGTGTGGCACTACCTACAGGGGGCTGTGTGGTACTATCTATGGGGGACTGTGTGGCACTATCTACAGGGGGAAGCTGTGAGTGGCGGGCTGATGGTCATTTTACTGTGAGTGGCGGGCTGATGGTCATTTTAGTGAGAGTGGCAGGCTAATGGTCATTTTACTGTGAGTGGGGGGCTAATAGTTATTTTACTGGGAGTGGGGTCTGATGGTCTTCAAGTGGTTTCCACCTCTGACCTTCAATTGAAATAATAGGGGACAGAAAATACCTGCAGCGCTAATTTTGGAGTGCTTTTTTTGCCTGCGTCTTTTGCATTAGATTCAACGGCTTAAAAAAAATGCAGACATTTTTTTTCAAATAACGCTGTCAATTCAAAATAAAAAAAATTGTTCTGCCGCTGAACGGTGAACATACCCTAATTGCTTATAGCCATTTTCTGTCTTTCCCTAAACAATGTCTTTCCCTAAAGGATGTATGGCACTAACTACAAGGAGGAGGTGGGGGGTTATGGCACAGTCTACAAGGAGGAGTTAGGGAATTATGGCACTGTCTACAGGGAGGCTGTATGGCACAATCTACAGGGGGGCACTATCTACAAGGGGGGCTGTGTGCAGCAGCCAGGGGAGGGGGCATTATACTGTGTGGAGGCCACTAAGTGGACATTATACTGTGAAGGGGCACTACAGGGGGCAATATGCTGTGTGTGGCACTTAGGGGGCATAATACTATGCGGGCACAATTAGAGGACAAAATACTGTGTCGTTGAAGGGGTTATAATATATTATTAAATATTATTATACTCTATGGGGGCATTATACTGTGTTGGGGCACTATATAGGGCATTATACTGTGGGGGGGCATTATACTTTTTTATGGTGCATTTTTTTTATGATAGGGTAGGGCGCCGAAAGATAATTTTCGCACGGGGCGCCATCTATTCTAAGGACGGCCCTGCTGTTGTTCCGTCATTTTGTTCAGTATAGAACAGTAGTTCTGTGAGAAAGCTGGGACAGAACGGGGCGGACCAGGCAGTGACAAGGCGGACCTTCCTCCTGCAGCACGGCGCAACGGCTCCACTAAAGAATTGATTCAACGATTCTTTTAAAAAACAGAATCGTGAGAGTCCTTGATGGCGAATTAAATTAATTTCATTAATCGCCCAGTCCTACTTCATGTGATAGTAGCCATGAGGTCTAGTTCACACATAGTTAGGTCCAAGCATTGGAATAGCTTTGACCGGCATCATGTGTACGGAAAAAAAAAGGTCATGTACCTCTAGAGCATGCTGACATCTCACATTACTGAGTTGGGACAAGTTTGCCTCTCCTACCTATCAAAGTTTACCTACTCGAAAAAGTAGTTGTAATTTCTTTCCAATAAGTTGCACTGTGTAAGTATATAGCCATGCCCTACTTCTCAAATCTCGGATAAAGAGGTTCAGGGCTCAGTAAATATGGTCTTCAGCCTAAATTACATTCTATTCAATGCAGAAAAACTGGCACAATTACAATGATAAATATTCCCCACTGAGTGTGAATTGAAAAGAATATGTCTTACAGCTGGAAACGGCTGTTTTCTATATGAAAAATGGCTTAAAAAACACCACACGTAAGCATGGGCTAAAAAATATACAATAGTGCAAAATTGTAAAATAAAAAATCTTTTTTTAGAAATTTATAGTTTGCTTCAAGGTAAGCACAGCTTTTTACAACTCTTTTTATTGCTATTGCCTAAGGACCCATTTTCATGTAACAATAACCATTACGATACGTAAGATTCTGAGCTATTGCCCTGTCTATGCACAAAAAAATCAACAATAAAAATATTACTGACCAAAAGTGATCGTGCATACATAAAATAATTGTGTTTAGGCGCAAGCTTTTGTCACTCCATTTATTACTTTACAAAAGCCTAAGTCTTGATCGGGCACTTAGCACTATGTACTATTGCACTTATATGTACAAATATGTTGTTCTTTGCTGATTATGAAATCATTATTTACTTGATTAAGACATGTCCACGTGATGTTGCCAACATTCTTCCTAGTGCGACACTCTATTGTTTTCAATATATTTTGATGTATATTTAATAAAGATGAATTGTGTTATGTTCTTTGGCTTTTATACAATCTTTTTGTAGATAGGCCTTGTACAGATGTAACAAACTTTAACTTGACTCTGATAACTTGCTAAGACTTAATATCAAACAACAAAAGAAAATAAAAATAGTCATCAAAAAGTCAAGTACAAGTTTCTTGCCACAGTGAATTTAACACGTTAAGAATCAAATCAAAGATTGCTACATCTGTAAATATATATAAAATATGTTCCTTGTCTGACATTTTCAATACGGTACATATGCCTCAACAATTAAATTTACCTTAGAAAATGGCAACCTATGTGTTGTGATTGCACTAATATGATTAGATTTCAAACCAATAATTATTTGAGGTTTAGAAAATTGCTACATGTTAATTTCACTTAAAGGGAAGTTCCAACCATTTTTTTTGTTCCCATGCATCTAAAATGAAAAATTAAGCAACTTTGCATATAGTCTAGTTAAAGGGTAACTAAACGTTTGACAAACTTCTGAGATGTCATAGTGACATGTCAGAAGTTTTGATTGGTGGGGGTCCGAGCACTGAGACCCCCGCCAATCGCTCAAACGAAGCGGCAGAAGCGCTCGTGTGAGCACTTAGCCGCTTCGTGTCTGTTCAGCTTTTTCCGAAAATCAATGTATCGGAGTATGGGCTCAATAGAATGTCTATGAGCCAGTACGCCGATACATCAGCTTTCCGGAAAAAGCCGAAGAGAAACGAAGCGGCTAAGTGCCCACACGAGCGCTTCTGCCGCTTTGTTTGAGCGATTGGTGGGGGTCTCAGACCCCTATCAATCAAAATTTCTGACATGTCACTATGACATGTCAGAAGTTTGTCAAACGTTTAGTAACCCTTTAAAAATCTCTTATTGCTTTGTGTTTACAGATCCTATGCAGACCCATGTATCTCCATGGTAATAGAGTACAAATAAAACCTGTGTAATCTGTTCCTGCAGTCATACATCCTTCAAGCTGTTCTTTACTTCTTACCCATGTACTTTCTTCATACTACCCTCCTTCTGTACCCTACTTACATTTGGTAGGTTAGCAAGTAGCAGGGGACAAGTGTATGGCAATATGACTGCAGGATCAAAGTACACAGAATTTGTTTGCAATTTGTTACCATTTGTTGCATTTTGTTTTAAGGTGGACCTTTCTTTTAGGCATTTTTACAATACTATTTCTATAACAATAAACAGAAAACTTTTTTTGGGGTAAAGCTTTTACAGAATTGCACGTGAAGCAGAACAGAAGTAGGTGGATTTATTTTAAATAATTCAAAAGTGCAAAAAGAGTGTAAAAAAGTAGTTGGCTAAACAAATATGTAGTGCTTTCTTGCACAGCTTATATACAAACATAATGTATCAAAATCTAAAAAACTAGATATGATCTTCACTATTTGCCAACATTAAATACAATGAATAACGCTGGACTGATGATTCTATTTTACGCACAATTCTACCAAATATGTTGCATTAAATGTAATTTCATTCAAGAGCATTATAAGCAATTACATTGTAAACACGTATAATTCCAATAATGACATTGCACGGCTAAAGAGAAATCTGTAGCAAAAAATATGCACTGTATACTTCATAGATTGTATTCTGCTAATGGACTGAAGTTATTTTCATATTGGATTCAATGCACTGAAACAAGCTTCAAAACTTTTATTTATTTAATTCATGTATGAAAAAAAAAGTCAGTAAGAGATGTATTATTGCTGCCATTTATCTTGTCGGTACTTAACCATCTAGAAAAGTTCAGCCACCAAGCCCAGAATTAGGACAATCCTGAGATCTTTTCCCTTCTAAAACAAATGTTATGCAGCTATGGGAACATTGTGATGTTTTAAGGAGCATTATTAGTGGCATTTTTATGAGGGCACTGTTTGTGGCACGTATGTGGTGGTACTGAGGCTTGAGTGAGACAATGTTCTGGGGCAGCATGGCTTGCACTGTCTAGGGGCTCATATATATGGATATACACATATCTTCATACTAGCTTTCATAAGGGCAATATAGCTGCAATTATATGGGCACTATGGCTGCTATTTTATTAGCACAATTACTTTAATATGTTTGAGCTATGACTGGTATTGCACTTGATGACATCATCTGGGCACATTGGCTTGAATATGTAACAGGGATTTACTTGAATGTTTTCCTTTAAGAAAAGACAATCACAGATCAAATGAATGTCGAACAAGTTTTTTTTACGGAATACAACTGATATTACAGTGGCACACAAAGCATTTGGTTACTTTCACTTTATGGAGCACAATAAACTAACAAGGTTACAACACATAAAGTGGCACAGAGTCTTAAACTCTTAACCAAATGAATGTTTAACCAACCAAGGATATCTTCCTCCACAGGTATTCGCTTGTCTCCTGAGACCATAACCAGGCTGTATTGCTTCACACAGTCTCATCCCTATCTCACAGATTTACCAATCTTTTGTCAGACATCAGTCTCAGTCTCTGCATTTAGGGTGCTGTCTCTCCCCCTTCTTGACCCTGTTTTCTAGAGACTTGTCCCTCCCTTTGGCACCATCCCTGCATCTCACGTGTTGCGGTCTACAAGGGATTGGATTCTCACCCGCGTTTCCCTGCCTCTTAAGGGTTCCGGCTTCTCACCACTGCTCATTGTCACCCTGCCTCTGCTTTATCACTCTCGAGGGTTAAGACCCTGTCTCAGATCTTCTTCTACACTCCAAATCAACACAGGACCAAGGTAGCCTTCTTTCTAGGGCCCAGACTCTTAGGGGTTACCACACGCTACTTCTCCTTCTGACTACTCCAGCTTTCCTGACTTTTCTGGGGCTGCAGTCACCAGGCCATGTCTCAGACTTACACAGCAACCAGTCCTCAGCCTAGCTTGCCCACAGGCCTACCTTCACAGTGATACCTCTAGTCCCCTCAATAAGCCCCACTACAGCCTCTCTAAGTTTGAGCACAGTACCGCTCACCTGTCTACTGGTTTCCAAACTGGACTCAATCTCTCCAAAGCCCCAGGAGACTCCCCAGAGCTAACCACTCTGGCCAACAACACTCTGCAGCCTTCACCGCTTAAGCGATGGCCTGCAATGAACTCTGTAAAGCAATCCTCTTCTACGGCCTACTTCTATCAGCCCCAGACTCTATAAGTCTCTTAATAGCTCACGTTTGCTCTGTGACGCCTGCTACTGATTCCACTCAGTAAAGCAGGCGTTCTGCTCCTCTCCAAGGATTCACTCCTTCAGCGAGTAGTCTCTCCAAGTTCTGAGTATGCCCGCGCCACCTCTTTGGCACACCACTTCTACAGTAGCAACCTTCAGACCTTCCTTGCCTCACCGCAAAAAGACAAGCCCGCTCTTGTTGCTGAAAAGGTTTTACCCGCTGCATCACAGACCACAGCAACCACATATAGCACCACACATGGTACACCCACTATCTCCCCAAAAGACGCCCAACCTTTTCCTTACTTCGGCTCCCCTCTGCGCCCTCCTCTCAGCGTCACCACGCTCTGTCTCCTGACAGCACCAGGCTCTTCTTGGGCTTGCCAGTAATCCATATCTCCCCTGTCACTGTCCCTGAGAAGCATTTTTTATTCCTTTGTACAGTGACAGCCCTGGATCTCCAACAGCGCCGGAGGGCATCATGGCCTGCCCGCTATGTACTTTTAAGACAGAATGACATACACAGTGTACATATACAGTGCAACACAATAACATTATCATAAAATTCGACAGACAGCTATTTTCAGAAATAACACTATATAGGCTGTGAATGGGGGTACTTAGTTCTCCCTCCTAACAGAAATACATATATACACACGCTATGAATGGTATTAAATAAACAATAGGTGGTACTTTATAGCCACTGTACCTGGCATTATATATGCAGTATGACAGGTATAATGTGGGCCCTGTGGCTAGCATGGACACTATAGCTGGTACTACAATGTATACATTACCACTGGCACAATTACTGTATATATTCAGCAGCGAGGAATTCCCACTGAAGTCTCAAAAAAACTATTCCCTTTGATTACATTACAATACATTATCACGTCTATATGACTGAACCCCTCACTCCGCCGGCAATCAAGGGAAAGTGTCAGAAAATCACAGTCTGTAACTTGGTGGCTTCCAGTGATATAGAAGCAATAATGTACTGAGCATTGAAATATAGTAATTAAATAATTAAAAACATTTATTATATTTAGTCAGGGGCCCATGACCCTTATTATTGGAGGGCCATGACTACCCTTAGTCCACTATTCTGCCTGCACTAGCTTTAATACATGCTATTGGTGTCTGTGGTATCTTCAGTGCCTTGTTTCTATAGCGCTCCATTAAGTAATAGAGCGGTGGACAGATAATCACCAGTTTTCTATCTAGTAAATGAGTCATGATCTTACTTTCTATCATTCCTAATTATGTATAGTACGGTGTCTTGTTATTTTGTATCATTAAATATGTGAGAGAAAGTGCTTAGTGATGCATTATATGAAGTACTGTAGCTGTCTCCTGGATAATCACGGTGTGAAGCAGATTTTTGGGAAGAGCACATGGATAGACACATGGCTCACTTCCCGCACTTACTGGATGTCTAAGTCACAGCTGCCTTTCATGCCTATGTCACCTTGCTAGTATTTTAAGCATGTCCTGTCTACCACTTATGTACAGGGATCCTAAGCACTGCATTCCATACCAGAGATTACTTTCTCACCTAAAATGTTTTAGATTTTTGTCCCAAAACACCGAGCCATGATTTAGAGGTGTTAAAGCTCTAACTTGGTAATTATTATGCAAAGAGAAGCAGATCTACTTACATCATACTGTGATTAATTCTATAAAAAATATATTCACTAAACTTACTACATGCATATGATCATTAACCCCTAAAGGATCAGACCACCCTTTGGAATTTGTTTTATGGGCTGGTTAATGTCTACAACTTATTTATTTTCAATCATGTAAAGCTTTACACGATAAGGTGTCATTAAATATGATTTGTCATTTGTAAAATATTTGAGTCACTTACACGTTAACTAAACTTTCGACAAACTTCTGATATTTCATAGTGACATGTCAGAAGTTTTTATCGGTGGGGGTCAGAGCACTGAGACCCCCACCGATCGCTAAAACAAAGGGCCAGAAGCACTCGGATGAGCACTGAGTCGCTTGGTTTCTGAACGGCTTTTCTCGGAAAGCCCATGTAGCAGTGTACGGGTTCAATAGAAAGTCTATGAGCCCATACACTGCTACATCAGCATTCAGAAACTAAGCAGCTCAGCACGCACCCAAGCACTTCTGCGGCTTCATTTTAGCGATCGGTGGGGGTCTCAGTGCTCGAACCCCCACTGATCAAATCTTCTGACATGTCACTATGACATGTCAGAAGTTTGTTGAAAGTTTAGTTACCCTTTAATCACTAGAAACTCATTCTACATAGATTCTGCATAATTATTATTGGTTGCTACTGTATGTAGAAAATGATCGAGCTTTCGGACGGTTTTATACCCCTACTAGCCTCTCCCACAGACTCCCCAGTACCGGTTTAACAGTGGCATCATTTTCCGTGCTACAATTAAATCCACTGTCAGTAAACCTTTTTGACATAGCTTGGAGACTTTAGTCGCTAGAAATATCTGAACCACATAAATGCCTGAGAGGCACCAAAGGTTTCATAATTCAATGTTCTCAAGTGCACTTAAGATGCATATATAAATTACTGATGATAGCTTTTCATGTGTTGCTGCTGTATTTACCAGTATCAGGCTACAGAGGGTATAGCAGTAGCAGCCACACCTAACACCCACCCTGGGGGCCCACAGTACCGCAGTGCCACATAGGAACAACACTTTATTTTGAGTAGTGTGGAGACACTACGGAGGGGGGGGGGGTGTGATCAAGAGGCTTACGCCACTTAAAGAGGCTCTGTCACCACATTATAAGTGTCCTGTCTCTTACATATCGTGATAGGCGCTGTAATGTAGATCACAGCAGAGTTTTTTATTTCGATAAACGATACATTTTGACAGAGTTATGATCTATTTGAGATTTATGCTAATGACTTTCTTAATAGACAACTGGGCGTGTTTTTACTTTTTGACCAAGTGGGCGTTGTAAAGAGAAGTGTATGACGCTGACCAATCAGTGTCATACACTTCTCTCCATTCATGTACTCACACAGAGTGATCTCGCGAGATCACGCTTGCTGTCACTTACACATTAACGTTACTGAAGTGCCTTGAGAGTGAATAGACGTCGCTTCCAGCCAGGACGTGATGTCTATTCACAATCCCAACACTTCGGTAACGTTTGTGTGGGACTTAATAACAGCAAGCGTGATCTCGCGAGATCACACTGTAAATGACAGCCCAGCGTGATCTCGATGTACTCTGCTGTAAGTCCCACACAAACGTTACCGAAGTGTCGGGATTGTGAATAGACATTGCGTCCTAGCTGGAAGCGATGTCTATTCACTCTCAAGACACTTCAGTAACGTTAATGTGTGAGTAAGTGACAGCAAGTGTGATCTCGCGAGATCACGCTATCTGTGAGTACATGAATGGAGAGAAGTGTATGACGGGGATTGGTCAGTGTCATACACTTCTTTACAACGCCCACTTGGTCAAAAAGTAAAATCACACCCAGTTGTCTAATAAGAAAGTCATTAGCATAAATCTCAAATAGATCATAACTCCTACAGCGCATATCACATTATGTAAGAGATAGCGCACTTATAATGTGGTGACAGAGCCTCTTTAAGTTGCGTTAAAAAGTTGCAAATTATTGTGCATGTCAAATTGTTTGTTAAAATGTGCAACTTTTTACTGTTTTCCACCGCTCTCGCCACTTATTTTAACAATGTGTGGGAGAAGATTTTAAATTTCTCATATCTTTCACCTGCAGGCTTTATACTAAGACTGGTGTGTGAAACTTCTAATGACCTATAATGCTAATTGTACAGTGATGTACTCATGTTATACAGAGCTATGACTATTATAAGGATGACTAGACGATGATGGACCTCTAGGTCCTTTTCTGCCATCATCATACTATATAGATCAAATCTAATCTGATGATTAGTATTGGACGTCACTGAGCAAATGCTCTATGGAATGTTTCTGGTCTCCTATTAGACTTCCCATAGAAATTATTCCCATAGAAAATATTTGACGTGTTTAAAGTGTTACATTGTTGTAAGTACCATTAAAGTGGTTGTCCACTTTGGGCAATCTCTATATGGTAGAAGAGTCGTTTACTCCTGCGCTCTCCCCTTCATGATTGGGCAAAGGATTGAAGAAGATCTCTGCCCGATCATAGAGGAAACTGTGCAGTCGTACAATACCTCTTTATTTCTTCCCTGCACTCATACCTATGATCAGTACAGGAAGGGAGGGAGAAAGCTAAACCATAAGTGTTCTGCTTCCTGCTACAGACAATGGTCAATAAAAGGTAGTGTGAGAGCGTGAGCATAGGAAGCAGTCTATGGGATGTAAAAGCAGTTTGTGAGAGGCGGGCATAATGAGCAGTCTATGTAAGAGTGGGGCCCATGGGGAGCGGTCTGTGGGAGAGATGACGCATGGGGAGCAGTCTGTGAGAGAGATGAGGCATGGGGAGCAATCTGTATAAAAGAGGGGGCATGGGGAGCAGTCTGTGAGAGAGATGAGGCACGGGGAGCAGTCTGTGTAACAGAAGGGGGCATGGGGAGCATTTTGTGTAAGAGAAGGCGGCGTTGGGAGCAGTCTGTGTAATAGAATGGGACATGGGGAGCATTTTGTGTACGAGAAGGGGGCGTTGGGAGCAGTCTGTGTAATAGAAGGGGGTATAGGGAGCAGTTTGTGTAACAAAAGGGGGCATGGGGAGCAGTCTGTGTAACAGAAGAAGGGATGGGGAGCAGGCTGTGAGAGATATAAGGCATGGGGAGCAGTATGTGTAACAAGAAGGGATGGGGAGCAGGTTGTGGGAGAGATGAAGCATGGGGAGCAGTCTGTGTAACAGAAGGGGGCATGGGGAGAAGTCTGTGTAACAGAAGAAGGGATGGGGAGCAGGCTGTGGGAGAGATGAGGCATGGGGAGCAGTATGTGTAACAAGAAGGGATGGGGAGCAGGCTGTGGGAGAGATGAGGCCTGGGGAGCAGTCTGTGTAGCAAGAAGTGGGCATGGGGAGCAGTCTGTGTAACAGAAGGGGGCATGGGGAGCAGTCTGTGTAGCAGAAGGGGGCATGGGGAGCAGTCTGTGTAGCAGAAAGGGACATGGGGAACAGTCTTTGAGAGAGAGAGAGAGAGAGAGATAGTGGCATGAGGAGCAGGCTGTGGGAGTGATGGTGGTGTGGGGAGCCAGCTGTGTAAAAGAGGGGGCCATGGAAAGCAGAATGTGTGAGAGGGGTGAATGTCTGTTCATTCTAGCCTCAGCCTCCCTGCTACAGATACAACACTGGAGCCTGGAGGGGTGAGTAACCAACTGGACAGTAAGTATGAAACTTTAACCTTTTCTCTGCCTTAGACTACCAGGGATACTATCATTAACCCATTCTCTGCACTAAGCTACCAGGGATACTAATGTTAATCCATTCATTGCTCTAGACCATTAGGGTTGCAGACATTCATTCCTTCTCTGCCCTAAACCCCAGAAATGTTAACATAAACCCATTACCTACCCTAGCTAATTATGGCAAATAATGTGGTGCTGTACACAAATATTTAATTGCCGGTGTTTTGGATCACTCAATTTAGAAAGAACATTGCCCAGGTCCCTAAATTATCACTCACTACCTACAAAGGCTTAGGCCTCATGCACACTTCAGTCTTTTTCTTCAGGGTTCTAGCCGTTTTTCTGACGGCTAGCACCCTGACCCATTCATTTCAATGGGGCCATGCACACTTCAGTTTTTTTTACGGTCCCGTTGCTCCGTTCCGACAAAACTAGAGCATGTCCTACTTTGGTCTGAGATTCCGTGACCGTGAGGCCCATGCAAGTCAATGGGGCCATCAAAAAAACTGAAGGCACACAGAAGGCATCCATGGCCGGGCGGGCAGAAGTACATTACAGATATATTACACTAATCGGCAGCCACTTGTCTCTATCAATCACTGATAGAGAGAAGAGGCTGCTGATTAAAAATAAAATAAAAATCAGTTCATACGTACCCTGGTCGTTGTCTTCGTGACGAGTCCCTCGTCTTCCTCCAGTCCAACCTTCCTGTATGACGCGGCAGCCTGTGATTGGCTGCAGAGGCCGCCACAGCCTGTGATTGGCTGCAGAGGCGGTCACGTGGGCTGAAGCGTCATCCCTGGAGGCCGGCCTTCTGACGTCATCCAGACTTGCGTGACCGCCACTACAGCCTGTAATTGGCTGCAGCGGTGACATAGGATGAAACGTCATCCCAGGAGGCCGGACAGGAGGAAAACGCAGGGAGTTCTGGGTAAGTAAGTTTTTTATTTTTTTTATTTCATAAATTGTATTTTGCGAGCGCCGAGCATGGTCATTCTTCAGCGCTAGTCACTGTCCAGGGTGCTGAAAGAGTTACCGCCGATCAGTGCAGCCCATTAACTCTTTCAGCACCCTGTACAGTGACTAGCGCTGAACAACACTGCTCTTTCAGCACCCTGGACAGTACCATGCTCGGCGCTCGGAAACGGAAACACGGAGTGCACACGGGAGTGCACACGGAAATCACCCGGCCGCTAAAACGGGTGCACGGACCCGTCAAAAACGGCCATGAAAACGGTGATGGAAGTGTGCAGGAGGCCTTAGAGGGAAAATTGGCAGGGAACCCCAGCCAGCAGCTGTTATCCGTTGGGAAACCTGGCAGTAAGAGCTCAATGTAAGAGCTCAATTTCCCAGCAGCGCCACCACAGGGGAAATTAAGTAATACACAAGTCTTATTCATTTCAATGGGTCATCTGTGTAATGCAAGACAGAACAGGTCCTCCAGAGTCAGAGACACTCTTTGTATCCGCTCTAGTGGCCGAGCTTCAGTACTGCAGCTATGCTCCTATTCAAGTGCACACTACATGGTAGTTTCCGTTTGTCTTTCCGTTCATCTGTTCCTCTGACGGAACGGATGAACGGAAATCCAAATGGAAGTTCAAAGCTGATGTGAACAGGCCTTAAGAGAACCAACTCCTGTTAACAATGACGATCTGAAAATTGAAGATGGCTTCTGGGATAGAATGTTAGCAGGCTATACTCCAAATGTGTATGATGTAATATCTGCCTCCCTTTTGCAAACTATAGATTGATGTAAATGAGGGTTGTAGCTTGCTAAGGGGAAGTCAGGGAAACAAACTGCAAAGGACTTCCTCCTTCCTCCTGCTTTCCTTCTCCATTTTTTGCTCACTTCCACTACAATGAGAGTGATTGAGTTATTATCTAATAATTGTTTTTTTTTAAAAAACAACGTTCAGAATTTTCTACTTTAATGCTCGGAGGCGTATAGCTTAGGTGTGGGCCGGTGGGGCATGTGCGCTGGGTGCTAGGGTGGGGCACTAACAAGTAATTTTGAATTACCCTGAATATTTAAATTTAGGGCTGCGGCAAATGACTATATGCCCCAAGAAAAGGACAGCTTAGCTACAATTCTTTTATGGTTCTGATAGATTTATTATTATCCTTTATTCATTTTAAAGATAGTGATTAATGATATGCAGTGGGAATTCATAGACGTTTGCTAGCACTCAACCATATTCAAGGACCATGTTTTGATTAATTTTCTGATTAAACAAGCTGTTCTGACTTTGATAGGAAATGATCATCCAATTTCCTTTGCTCTATAACATATTGGGTATGCTTTCCAATTGCCTCTTCAACGTCTTCATCTCGCTGAGGTTGACTGTGTTCAATGCGAATTGCGTACAACCACTATATCTGACATTAAAATCAATTAGTAAATCATCATCAAGCTGTGGTGCAGTTTTTCGCCAAGAATGTCTGCTGCGAAAAACTGCAGCACTAACCGGCCTGCTAGCAGGCCGGCCCCCTGGGATGCGGTTTCACCCCAGGAGACCGCTGCAGCCAATCACAGGCCGTCGTTTTGCCGGAAGCAATAGCGTAGTCAACTACGCTATTGCTTTCCGCCAAAACGACGGGTCCGGTGCACAAAAGAGACAAATGGAAACCACGGGCACCGGCTCTGTCACCATTGAAATCAATGGTGATTGAAACGGAAACTTTGGTTTCCGTCGGTGTCAGTTTGTGTCTGCTCAGGGTCCCGTTCTGACGGAAACCTCAGACGGAACGTCAGAACGGGACCCCAACGCAGGTGTGAACAGAGCCTAAGAATTATATTTAATTGCGTCTTCGCAAAACAACCACTTACAGAACAGCTGAGCTGCTTATGTGAGGAGTCTGTGGGCGCCCAGACATAAGGGTTAGGGTGCAATTGCAAACCCTGTGCACCATATTGCTACACCATGGGTTGTCTAGATTAAGAAAATTGTGTAATGGAGTTTAACCCCTTAATGACCAGCCTATTTTAGACCTTAATGACCAAGCTATTTTTTACGTTTTTCAATAGTCGCATTCCAAGAGCTATAAATTTTTTATTTTTGCATCGACATAGCTGTATAAGGTCTTGTTTTTTGCGGGACAAGTTGTATTTTATAATAGCACCATTTTGAGGTACATATTATTTATTGATTAACTTTTATTAACTTTTTTTGGGGGGGAAATAGAAAAAAATCTGAAATTTCGCCACTCTTTTTTGCGTCCTAAATCTACGCCGTTTACCGTGTGATATAAATAACACAATAACTTTATTCAGTGGGTTGTTACGATTGCAACGATACCAAATTTGTATACTTTTCGTATGTTTTACTACTTTTACACAGTAAAAACGCTTTTTTTTTCAAAATTATTTGTTTTTGTGTCTCCATATTTGAAGAGCCGTAACGTTTTTATTTTTTCGCCGATGCAGCTGTATGAGGGCTTTTTTTTTGCGGGACGACTTGTAGTTTTTATTGGTACCATTTTGGAGTAGATGCGACTTTTGATCACTTTTTAATCACATTTTTTTAAAGTCAGGATTCACAGAAAACAGCAATTTTTCCAACTTTTTTTATTTAATTTTTTACGGCGTTCACCGTGCGGGTTAAATAATGTTACAGATTTATAGTCGGGGTCGTTACGGACGCGGCAATACAAAATATGTGTAACTTTTTTACTTTATTTTGTTTTTTTAATACTAAAGCAGTTTGTAAGGGGAAAAAGTGGGTTTTTCATTTTTTTTTCAAATTTTTTTTTATTAACTTTATTAAACTTTTTTTACTTTTTTACTAGTCCCACTAGGGGACTTTAATATGAGATTCTGCGATCGCTATTATAATATACTGCAATACTTTTGTATTGCAGTGTATTATGCCTGTCCGTTTAAAACGGACAGGCATCTGCTAGGTCATGCCAGAGGCATGACCTAGCAGGCATACACAGACACATCGCAGACACAGATCATATCGCCGGGTGTCGGTGGGGGAGAGAGCTCCCTCCCTCTCTCCAAAACCACTCAGATGCGGTGCTCGCTATTGCGCACCGCATCTGAGGGGTTAAACGGGTGAGATCGATACTAATATCGATCTCACACGGCAGAGCAGGGACGCCCCCAGCCCTCAGCTGCCTCTGGCAGCTGAGAGCAGGGAGATTTGACAGCTCCCTGCTCTGTTTACTTATTCCGATGCCGCGACGTAAAAAGTCTATGGCATCGGAATAAGGCCCGTTAGTGACCGACGTAGAAACACGATGGGCCGGTCACTAACGGGTTAAACAATATTGTTATATTGTACACATACCCATCTCTAATATTAAAGGGGGTGTCCACTTTTTATTTTGTTATTAATTTATTTATAGAATAGGAAATCATACAGATTTCTAATAAAGACATATTTTAAATTCTGCTCACATACCTATCTTATATCAGTGCAGTCGCATATGTCTATACTAATGCATCCATAGGATAACTGAGTGGACTAAAGATGGCGGCAGTCATGTGACTCACATCATGTGACCACTGGCATTCAGATAACACTGTCCAGGTATATAATAGGTGAATAATAGGTTCTTGAGGGGCAGAAGTTATAAAGCAACATCTCATCATCATGTCTGTCACTGCCTGTGAGGAGCAGCTCTTACATTCTAATCTTTATATCCTCTGTGTGTGTTGTGTGCGTGTTTTTTTTTAAATGTAACTTTATTAACATGACAACATCTCATAGAGACAGGCAGCCATTTTATAAATCATTTAGAGACAATAAGTACATGCACAGTGCAGTAGTTATTTATCATTATTTCACCATTATTCCTATCCACTTATGTGTCCTCGATGTTGCCCCAACACATTGTATGGGGGGATGTCACATGACTGACGCCATGTTTAGTCATATTCAGTCGGCCTGTGGATGCATTATGCAGGACTAATAAGTGGCCTATACCATTCTACTGTGACAGGGGCCTCATGCATAAGAAATGTATGAGAGCAGAATTTCTAATACATGTATATTAGAAAACTGAATGATTTCCTATTTTACAAATAAGTAAAAAAAAAAAAAATTGGACCTCCCCTTTAAGTGTATCTCCGAATAGACATTTTAGAAGTCCCCATCTATGGGAGACCATTAGCTGTGACCCCAAATGATGAAAAATGAAGTGGCTCTTGTCTGCTTCATTAAGCTGGCAAAGTAGCACAAAATATGCTTTTCAGCGCTGACGGTATGGGTTAAACTATAGGTTGGAAGAAACCCTCTGCTTAGTTGAATATTAGTAGAGTGGGGGATGTAAGCCTCCTGATACCTCTGATGTTCCCTATCTCCAAGGAAAACAAAAGGATTAGGCAGGTAAAATCCAACCTACCCTATCCATGTTTACCTAACAGCAGACATCTGGACTGGAGGTCAGGGAGACACAAAGTCCCCTGTCTCTCATCTGCGGGCTCCTTAGAAAACCACACAGTTGAAAAATAAAGACATAAATACTCATCCTGAAGTTCCGCTTTGGATCCTGACTTGCTGCCAGCTAATGAAATGCTGTCGACACATATGAATATCTAAACAACAGGAGAAAAGCACAAACTGTCACTGTGCTTTATTCAGAGGCGTAGCTAGGTTCTTCTGCACCCGGGGCAAAGATTCAGATTGGCGGCCCCCCCCCCCAACTTATTTCCCGACATCTCCTTCCCCCTCGCCATGTTTTCTTTCCCTAACAATCAATGAGATGTAATTTTTTGTTCACAATTTTTTTAATGTAACTCGAGTATAAAAGCATTTCTACATTTTACAAGCGATATAGTTCTATAATGTAATTAACATAAAAATAAATTAAAAGAAAATAAATTAAAGAGGCCACACACAGCCCCCTGTAGATAGTGTCACACACAGCCCCCCTTGTAAATAGCGCCACACAGCCCCCCTTGTACTTAGCGCCACACTCCTCCCCCCCTGTACTTAGCGCCACACTGTGAACAGAGCGGTGAGCGGTAGCCTACCGCTACCACTCTCCGCTCTGCCTGGTGTGACTTACTAGAGGAGCCGAGGAGGTCATGGAGCACAGGCAGCGGCGGCGGTCCTTCTGGCTAGGGTTGGTGACAGCCAGGGCTGGCCTTAGCTTGGATGGCGCCCTGTGCGGGACTCTCTATTGCCGCCTCCTACAAAAACCAAAAATTAACCACATATATGGACACGCTGGAACATATATACTGTACATACATAAAGACAGATATTTAGACATACAGGCAAATATATATACACACATTCTGGAATATATACAAACAGGTAAATATATAGACGTACAAACACATATACACACACACACACACACACACACACACACCGGCAGATAAATACACAGACAGGATCATATACAAATACATAAAAGGCACAAATATACAAGCACAAAGACACATTCACAATCAGACCCATATATACGCACACAGGCACATATGTACACAACACAGATAATGTAGTAGATGTTACCTGCAGTCCTATGTAACACCACAGATAACACACAGTGATAACTCTGAGTACAGATAATGTAGTAACTGCTGCCTGCAGTTCTATGTAACACCACAGATAACACAGCGATAACTCTCTAAATACAGATAGTAGTGTTACCTGCAGTCCTATGTAACACCACAGATAACACACAGTGATAACTCTCTGAGTACAGATAATGTAGTAGCTGTTGCCTGCAGTCCTATGTAACACCACAGATAACACATTTTAACAGAGCTGAGATTGTAATTTAGCACAATGTGTTATCTGTGGTGTTACATAGGACTGCCGGCAACAGCTACTACATTATCTGTAATCAGAGTTATCACTGTGTTATCTGTGGTGTTACATAGGACTGCAGGCAACACTACTACATTATCTGTACTCAGAGAGATATCACTGTGTTATCTGTGGTGTTACATAGGACTGCAGGTAACATCTACTACATTATCTGTACTGTGTAGCAGAGCTGAGATTGTAATTTAGCACACAGTACAGATAATGTAGTAGATGTTACCTGCAGTCCTATGTAACACCACAGATAACACAGTCATGTCTCTCTGAGTACAGATAATGTAGTAGTGTTATCTGCAGTCCTATGTAACACCACAGATAACAGTCATGTCTCTCTGAGTACAGATAATGTAGTAGTGTTACCTGCAGTCCTATGTAACACCACAGATAACACACTGATAACTCTCTGAGTACAGATAATGTAGTAGATGGCAGAGACAAACACATGCAGAGACAAACACATGCAGAGACAAACACATGCAGAGACACACACATGCAGAGACACACACACGCAGAGACACACACACGCAGAGACACACGCACGCACACACACACACACACACACACACACACACACACACACACACACACACACACACACACACACACACACACACACACACACACACACACACAGAGAGACACTCACCATGTCTTCTTGCTGACAGGTCAGGACGGGCTGTGTGTGGGCGGAGCTTCCTCTCTGCTTCTCGGCAGAGCACAGAGCATAGGCAGATGCAGGGAGGCTGCAGCACGGGAGTGGACCTGTCCCCTGACCTGAGTCATCTGACCTCATGTCACTGACGTGAGGTCAGGTGACTGGACTGGTCCACTCCCTGGCCGTCACAGACCCCAGTCAGAACGCCGTAATGTCCTGGCTGTTCCTAAGCTGCTGCAGGTGTCCCACATACGGGGCGCCTGTCAGCAGCGATCAGCTGCTCTTCGGCACCCCCTTCCCTATCCTCCGGGTTGCGCCCAGGGCAAATGCCCCGCCTGCCCCCCCTAGCTACGCCCCTGCTTTATTAAGTGGGATATTAGTGGGGTTGTCCGGTGATAAATGGTAGGCCATCAGTATCTAATTGGTTGGGGTCCGACTCTCAGAATTCCAGCTTTCTCTCATTCAAGTACATTTTATAAGAAATTCTACAAAGCTGTCCTACCTTATGCTGATTATACAGAGGACAATTTGGTTATAATCTGGGGTGAATATTGTTTATTTTCTGTGACACTAGTTTAACCCCTTCATGACTGAGCCTGTTTTGGCCTACAGGACGAAGCCGATTTTTCAAATCTGCCATGTGTCACTTTATGTGGTAATAACTTGGGAATGCTTTTACCTATCCAAGCGATTCTGAGATTGTTTTCTCGTAACATGATAGCGAAAAATTTGGTAGATAAATTTAATATTTATTTGTAAAAAACACCAAGATTTAGAGAAAATGTGCAAAAATTAGCATTTTTCTAAATTTAAATATATCTACTTATTAAACAGATAAGTAATACCACAAAAAATAGTTACTAGTTAACATCACCCATATGTCTACTTTATGTTGGCATCGTTTTTTGAAGATCCTTTTATTTTTCTAGGACGTTACAAGACTTAGAACTTTAGCAGCAATTTCTCATATTTTCAAGAAAATTTCAAAAGGCTATTTTTTCAGGGACCAGTTCAGTTCTGAAGTGGCTTTGAGGGCCTTATATATTAGAAAGTCCCCATAAATCACCCCATTTTGAAAACTGCACCCCTCAAAGTATTCAAAACAGCATTCATAAAGTGTTTTAACCCTTTAGGTGTTTCACAGGAATTAAAGCAAAGTAGAGGTAAAATTTTCAAATTTCATTTTTTTTGCCAAAATTCATTTGTAATACATTTTTTTCTGTACCACAGAAGGTTTTACCCGAGAAATGTAACTCAATATTTATTGCCAAGATTCTGCAGTTTTTAGAAATATCCGACATGTGGCCCTAGTGTGCTACTGGACTGAAACACAGGCCTCAGAAGGAGAACCTAGTGAATTTTGAGGCGTCCTTTTTTTACATTATATTTTAGGCACCATGTCAGGTTTGAATAGGTCTTCTGGTGCCAAAACAGTAAAGACCCCCCAAAAGTGACCCCAATTTCAAAATTACACCCCTCAAGGAATTTATCTATTTAGCATTTTTAACCCACAGTTTTTTTTTTTGCTAAATTTATTAGAATTAGTATGTGAAGATGAAAATCTACTTTTTTTTCTGAAAAAACATAGACATTTTTAATTTTTACAAGGAATAAAGTAGAAAAAACACCACAACATATGTAAAGCAATTTCTTCCAATTATAGCAATACCCCATATGTGGTAAACTGCTATTTGGAACCACAGAAGTGCTCAGAAGAGAAGAAAATTTGGATTTTGGATTTCTGATTTTAATGGAATCGTTTTCAGTGCCGTGTCGCGTTTGCAATACACTGGAGGGTCCATAACAGTGGAAACCCCCCCCCCAAAACTGACCCTATTTTGGAAACTACACCGCTCAAGGAATTTTTCAAGGGGTAAAGTTAGCATTTTGACCCCACAGTTGTTTTGCTGAATTCATTGGAATTAGTCTGTAAAGGTAAAAATCTACTTTTTTTCTGGAAAAAACTTAAGACATTTTTAATTTTTGCAAGGAATAAAGGAGAAAAAGCACCACAACATTTGTAAAACAATTTCTCCCGATTACGTAAATACGCCATATGTGGTAATAAACTGCTGTTTGGACACACAGCGGGGCTTACAAGGGAAGGAGCACTATTTGGCTTTTGGAGCTCAAATTTAGCTGAAATTGTTTTCGGTGACATGTTGAATTTGCAAAGCCCCCGAGGGACCAAAACAGTGGAATCCCCCCAAAAGTGACCTTATTTGGGAGACTACACCACTGAAGGAATCGATCTAGGGGTATAGTAAGCATTTAGACCCCACAGGTCTTTTGCAGAATTTATTAGAATTAGGCCATGAAAATGAATATCAACATTATTTCCACAAAAATGTTGAATTTTTTAAATTTCACAAAGGATAAAGGAGGAAATAGCACCCCAAAATGTGTAAAACAATTTCTCCCAAGTACAGCTATACCCCACATGTGGTCATAAATGGTTTTTCATTAGAAAGTAGTTAAGCCTTTCCGGACTGATCCAGGTTTTGCTTTTTCTTTTTCGTTTTTCCCTCCACGCTTTCCGAGAGACATAACTTTTTTCTTTTTCCGTCAATAGAGTGGTGTGAGGGCTTATTTTTCTGTGGGACGAGCTGTAATTTTTATTGGTACCATTTTTTGGTACATACAACTTTTTGAGCACTTTTTATTACATTTTTTGGTAGAGCCAAGGTGACCAAAAAACTGCGATTTTGCTGTTTTAAATTCTTGATTTTTCACGGCGCTCACCGTGCGAGTTAAATAATCGTATATCGTAATAGTTTGGAATCTTACAGACACAGCGATACCAATTTTGTGTATTTTTTACATTTTTTACATTACTTTAGAGAAAAAATATGAAAAGGTTTTTTTTTTTCTTTAAATATTTATTTATTTTTTTCCACTAATAATAACTATTTACTTTTGTTTTTACACATTTTATTAGTGCCCCTAGTGGACTTGAACCAGCAATCATTAGATCGCTGGTACAATACACTGCAATACTAATGTATTGCAGTATAGTGTCATTTTTACAGGCTCCTGTTAAGGGTATGTGCACACGCTAGCTTCCTTTTACGTCTGAAAAGACAGACTGTTTTCAGGAGAAAACAGCTGTGTCGTTTCAGACGTAAAAGCTCCTCCTCGCATTATGCGAGGCGTCTTTGACGCCTGTAATCTTGAGCTGCTCTTCATTGACTTCAATGAAGAACGGCTCAAATTAAGTTGCAAAGAAGTGTCCTGCACTTCTTTGCCGACGCAGTCAATTTACGGGTCGTCGTTTGACAGCTGTCAAACGACGACGCGTAAATGACAGGTCGTCGGCACAGTACGTCGGCAAACCCATTCAGATGAATGGGCAGATGTTTGCCGACGTATTGTAGCCGTATTTTCAGACGTAAAATGAGGCATAATACGCCTCGTTTACGTATGAAAATAGGTCGTGTGAACCCAGCCTAACAGCGCGATCGCTGTTGCTGTCCGTTAGTCCTGGGTGTCAGCTGTAATACACAGCTGACACCTGCAGCATATGGTGCTGGCTTCGTGCGTGTGCCCGCTCCATACATCACCCCCCACAACGCGACATTCTATTAAGTCGTGGTGCATGAAGGGTTTAATGCGCAGTGGATGGTACAGAGTGAAAATTTAAATTTTCCACTGATATGCCATTTTAGAGCACTATATGTTATGCCCAGTTTGTGCCACTGAAGACAAATACCTCATAAAATATTAACCGGGTTCTCCTGGGTATGGCGATGCCATATCGGTGGATGTAAACTGCTGTTTGGGCACGCTGTAGGGCTCAGAAGGGAGGGAGCGGCATTTGGCTTTAGGGAGCGCAGATTTAGCTTGGTAGTAGTTTTGTTTGGCGTTTTGCTGCTATTTCAGTTTATAACGTGGGGGCATATGTAGGCTGGGCAGAGTACATCAGGAGCATAATAGGAGGGGGGTAAATAAATAATAATCTGCAGATATGTGGCCAGTGTCGCAGTGATAAATGGCGCCCGATCTTATCTGCTTTTGGAACACTGCACATTTTGCATCGCCATATTCTGGGAGCCAGAAGTTTTTTCTTTTTTCACCACAGGAGCTGCGTGAGGGCTTATTTGTTGCGGGACAATCTGTAGTTTTCATTGGTACCATTTTGGGGTACATGCGATTTTTTTGATCACTTTTTTTTTTCGGCAAGCAATGTGATCAAAAACCATTAATTCTGACAATGTTTTTTAATTTATTTTTTACGGCGTTCACCCTGGGCTATAAATGAACATTTTACTCTATTCTGTGGGTCGTTACGACTGAGAGCCATAACTTTTTTATTTTTTAGTCCAAAAAGTTGTGTAAGGGTTTGTTTTTGCGGGACGGGTTGTCGTTTTTATTGGTACTATTTTGGCGTACATGCAACTTTTTAATCACTTTTTATTGTATATTTTGGCTGGGGTAGTGAGCAAAAAATAGTGATTCTGGCATTGTTTTTCGTTTATTTTATTTGCGGTGTTCATCGTGCGGGAAAAATAATATTATAGTTTTATAGATGGGGTCGTTATGAACGCGGTGATACCAAATATGTGTACTTTTTTTTTACGTGTTAATTTTTTTCCTATAATAAAATACTTACAGGAAAAAAAGCAGTTCTTTTACACTTTTTTAAAACATTTTTATCTTTTTTGTAAACTTTTTTTACTTGTCCCACTAGGAGACATTTAGACTTGCAGCTCTAATCGCTGCTGGAATACATTACACTACCTACGTAGTGTAATGTGTTCTAACTGTCATTGTGACGGGACAGTCACTCTGACAGGAAGCCTATGAGGACCAGCCTCCAGCTGGTCCCCATAGGCTTCTGTACATGGCAGCCCGGAAGCCATTGTCTGGCGTCCGGTTGCCATGGGTACCATCGCCAGCCTCCGTGATTTCACGTGCGGGATGCCGATCTGTGCTAAACACCATAAATGCGTTAAGGGGTTAACTGCTGAAATGAGGGGCAGGGTCGGCCTTAGGATAGATGGCACCTTGTGTGAAATGATCTTTCGGCGCCACACCCCATTATTAAATAAAAATGCCCCATAAAAAAATGATAATACCCCTTTAGTGCCCCCATACAGTATAATAATAATACTTAATAATATAATATATTACAACCCCTTCAAGGACACAGTATTTTGTCCTCTAATTGTGCCCACAGTATTATGCCACCTGTAGTACTTCTACACAGTATAATGTCCGCTTAGTGGCCCCCACACAGTATAGTGCCCCCCTGTAGATTTTTCCATATAGCCTCCCTGTAGACAGTGCCATAATCCCCCACCTCCTTATTGTAGATCATGCCATACAGCCCCCCACCTCCCTAATGTAGACAGTGCCATACAGTCCCCCACCTCCCCCTTGTAGACAGTGCCCCCAAACAAAAACAAAAATTGTACTCGCCTAGGCCCCGTTCCCATGACGAACTGAGCTGCTCCATGATGGGATCCTGTAGCCTAGTACAGAGTTTCCCAACCTTTTCGGACACGAGGCAGCGCTGGAAAAAATAAAGTTTCCTCAGGGCCCCCCTACCAAAAATTGTTTTGAGAAAGACAGAAAATGGCTAAGAACAAGCATTGCACTTGTAGGGTAAGTTCACACACGTTTTTTGTAAGGCAAAAAAAATCCGACTCAAAACTCCTTCAGGAAGTGACAGCGCTGTGTGACCTTTTTTTTTGTGTTTTTTCTTAAGCTGTGGAAGCGAATGCAAAAGACGCAGGAAAAAAGCTCTAAACGAGCGCCGCAGGTATTTTCTGCCTCCTATTCATTTCAATTGGAGGTCAGAGGCGGAAACCACTTTAAGACCATCAGCCCCCCACTCACAGTAAAATGACCATCAGCCCCCCACTCACAGTAAAATGACCATCAGCCCACCACTCACAGTTTCCCCCTGTAGGTAGCGCCACGCAGCCCCTTGTAGGTAGTGCCACACAGCCCCTTGTGGGTAGCGCTACACAGCCCCCTTGTGGGTAGCACGACACAGCCCCTTGTAGGTAGTGCCAGACAGCCCCCTTTTAGGTAGCGCCAGAAAGACCCCTTGTTGGTAGCGCCAGACAGCCCCCTTGTAGGTAGCGCCAGACAGCCCCCTTGTAGATAGCGCCACACAGCCCCCTTGTAGATAGCGCCACACAGCCCCCTGTAAAAGAGCGCCACACAGCCTCCTGTAGGGAGTGCCACACAGACCCCTGTAGGGAGTGCCACACAGCCCCCTGGTAGGAAGTGCCACACTGCCCCCTGCTATGGAGTGTCGCACAGCCCCCTGGAAGGGAGTGCCACACAGACCCCTGGTAGGGAGTGCCGCACAGACCCCTGGTAGGGACTGCCGCACAGAACCCTGGTAGGGAGTGCCACACAGCCCCCTGTTAGGGAGTGCCACACAGCCCCCTGGTTGGTAGTGCCACACAGCCCACAGCCCCCTGGTTGGTAGTGCCACACAGCCCACAGCCCCCTGGTTGGTAGTGCCACACAGCCCACAGCCCCCTGGTAGATAGTGCCACACTGCCCACAGCCCCCTTGTAGGTAGTGCAAGGACTACGAAATGACCCTGATAGCTGGCGGGCAATAGACATTCAAAAAAGGACAACTTTGCAGGAGCACACAAAATTCCTAGCTTTCCCAGCTATCAAATAAATGTGTGGAAATATACTAAGATATAACTTTTTTTTAGTCTAGCTAAAAGGATTAACTTCACACTGGGGCTTTTCTTAAAGGAACAGTGTCACCAACATTTTTTTTTTTATATCAGTTTTATGTTAGGGTTTTATTAAAAACGTTTATATTTATTTGTGTGTTTGTGTGTTACTTTTTTCTATTTTTACACTTTTTCTTCCCTATGGGGGCTGCCATTTTTTTTTCCATTTCTGTATGTGTCGATTAACGACACATACAGACATGGAATACGGCAGCTCCAGTCCCATAGGGACTGCGAACGGGGCCCGTTCCATCCACTTTGGCATGCGCCATTCCCACACAGTCCGATTTGAAATGCGCGCCGTCCGGCGCCATTTTCCTGTGGACCGGAAGTCGCGGTCGGGCAGTAAGATTACTACTTCCGGTCGCGGCTTCCGGACTTGTGCACATGGAGCAGCGGCAGCAGACGTAGCGGACGGACCGGAGGGAGCGGCGGCGACTGGAGCAGGTAAGTGATTTCTATGTATGTTCGTGTTTCAGTGTGTTTTACTAGTGTATGTAAACCTTCTACACTGTGTGTTAGCTCAAAAAATGGCGACACACAGTGTAGGAGGTTAGACCGTTCAAACCCCTCGTTTCTCCCGGCACTAGCCAGGATAAAGGAGGGGGGGATTCTGAGAGCTCACTAGAGCGAGGGATTTTTTCCCAATTTTGCAGCATAAAGCAATGTGGTTGCTTTACCACATGCAATGCTGCAATTTTGGGAGGTGCTCCATCTAGTGACCAGTGCTGGGAAATATTATAAATTGAATCCAATTTATAATATTTCCTGACTCGTGAAAAAAATAAAAAAAATTAGAACAATGTTTAATCACCTACACACTAAATGTTTAACTAAAAAAAAAAAAACATGTTTTGCTGGCAACACATTCCCTTTAAGCTAGTGAATCAGTGTACAACATGGTGTGTTTATACCAGTTCATCAAACACAAAATAATTACATACTTAATCTTCAAAACATAAGATAATATATAAATACACTGTTACATAATATCCAACAAGTGCTAAAGTATTACATGACCTATTATCTTCAATCAAAACACCTCATGATAATTGTACAATGTCAATCTGTATATACAGTGTGAAAAAAAACTTGACAAATTAATCATCAGGGATTTAAGGCTATATTCACACGACAGTGAAAAAAAATGTCAATTAATAACTGATCAACTGTCAGTTTCTCATGGCCGTTTTGCATCAGTGCGTCTCTAAACTTTCACCCATTTCCAGTCCGTCTGTTCGTTTTTAATGGCCATTTGACATCCGCTTTGCATCAGTTTTTCATGGCCGTTAAAAAAAGTGATGCATTTCATTGGTCAGGCTTTTTTTGTCTCAACTCCATGAAAACACCCGAAGGAAGGTCACATGTTCACCTAGCCACTATTTACAGCCTCCCTGTATATGATGCCACACAGCCCACTGTATATGATGCCACACACCTCCCTCTATATGATGCCACACAGCCTCCCTGTATATGATGCCACACACCTGCCTGTATCTGATGTCACACACCACCCTGTATATGATGCCACACACCTGCCTGTATATTATGTCACACAGCTTCCCTGTATATGATGCCACACACCTGCCTGTATATGATGTCACACAGCTTCCCTGTATATGATGCCACACAGCCTCCCTGTATATAAAATAGTAAGGGAGGTAGGAGCAGCACAAGTGCAAATTACCAAATAAATGGTCGGTGCTAAGCTTCAAATGATAGGAGTGACTTCTCCCCATACGATGTATAACAAAAAGACAAGAGCATGGAAGCAGCCCTCACAAAAAAAAGTGAAGTTTATTCACCCAACAAATACAATGTTTCACTTCCTCAATGCTTCCATTGAGGAAGCGAAACGTTGCATTTGTTGGGTGAATAAACGTCACTTTTTTTTTGTGAGTGCTGTTTCCATGCTCTTGTCTTTTTGCCTCCCTGTATATGATGCCACACACCTCCCTGCATATGATGCCACACATTCTCCCTGTAGTTGATACCACAATCCTCCCTTTATATGCCACACACCTCCCTGTATATGATGCCACACTCCTCCCTGTATATGATGCCACACACCTCCCTGTAGATGATGCCCCACAGCCTCCCTGTATATGATGCCACACACCTCTATGTATATGATGCCACAAAGCATCCCTTTATATGCCACACAGTCTCCCTGTATATGCCACACAGACCCCCTGTATATGATGCCACAGACCTCCCTGTATATGATGTCACACAGTCTCAGTGTATATGCCACACAGACTCCCTGTATATGATGCCACACAGCCTCAATGTAGATGCCACACAGCCTCACTGTAGATGCCACACAGCCCCCCTGTAGATGCCACACTGCCCCCCTGTAGATGCCACACTGCCCCCCTGTAGATGCCACACAGCCCCCTGTAGATGCCACACAGCCCCCCTGTAGATGCCACACAGCCCCCCTGTAGATGCCACCCAGCCCCCCTGTGGATGCCACACAGCCCTCCTGTATATGATGCCACACAGCCCCGATGCATATGATGCCACACAGCCCGACATGAATGCCCTACATACTCATCGATGCAACGCTGTCTTCTTCAGGTTAGGCCTCTCGTCTTCATGGGATCTGCGGCGACGCGATGACACATACTCACCGATGTAGCGCCGACTTCTCCTGGTTTGGTCGCTTGTCTCACGGGATCTGCAAAAGCGATGACGTCAGCGCACCGCCTTTGCAGAACCCGCGGGACTAGCTGCCAGACCAGGAGAAGTCGGCTCTGCATTGGTGAATCGGTGAGTATGTGTCGTCGTGCCGCCGATAGTCAGCAAGGGAACTGGTATTTCCCTTGCAAATCCCCATGTCACAGATCCGTTTTTAACGCTTGTTATATGTATTGACAGACGTTAAAAATTGAACCATTGCCCTCTATGGGGGCCGTCAGGCCGTTAAAACGGCCAAAAATAGGACATGTCCTATTTTTTGATGACCATTATTCACACTCCGTTAAAGAAACGGCTGTGTGAATTCACCCATAGAACATCATTGTTCTGAAAATGGCCGTGTGCCGTTTATCACTGTCGTGTGAATAAGGCCTAACTGGCCCACCTGGCATCCAATGCTGAAAACACACACTTCCCGGAGCAGATAGCATCACTGAGCATGCGTTGAGTTCACAGCTATATCTATAGATAATATACTGTATATACTGTATTTCCAAGGGAAAGTAAGTGGACCATCTTGGAAAAAGCGGAATATATCATGACCATCCGGCAGTGCATCACATTTGAGTGGCATTCTCATGAGCTTCCAGACAGGAATATAGCATTGACTTGAAGGAAAGTTTCGGAAGGATTCCAGGGTGGGCTAAGCAAGTAAGTACAGTATTAAAATGATATTAACAGAGTATTAAAATGATCTTAACAGAGTAATAACTACTGTATGAGTAAGAGTGTGAGTGCTTGTGAGTGATGATCAAGGGCACCAGCAAAAGATTGTACCCGCCACTTATATAGAAATATCTGACCTTTACATCAATAACATGTAATTTACCACAATTCATCAAGATTGAAGCAGCCCAATGACTTTACTACATCTGTACCAGTATAAAAAAGTATCTAGAACCAGCTTGGTTTAAGGTACTCATTTTTTACACAGTTAAAAAATGGCAGCACTAAAGGATACCTTATTAAACATGGCTGGTTTCATGTAAAATTATAGATGGGCGCTAGTCTTGGACATACAGATCCAATGAGGTAAATTATTCCAGTTAATAGATGATTTAAAATTCCGTTTGCCATAAAATCCAATCTTCCCCATAATCCACATTCCATGCGCAGTTATTATACCTCCAAGTTTTCCTATACTGGAAAGTGAAAAAAACGCCAAGGAGTTTTGCTCCAATATCTTCATCCATTTGGGGTCGTGCAGTGGTCTTTGGAGTCGGGCCACTGCCTGGAGGTTTGGTAACTGTTCATACTTATGTCATGGTCAGTTGTCATCCCTGATCCCTCCATTATTCATGGTTAGCCAAGCATGTTCATTTATATGACAGAAGAGGTGACAGACACCTCCAGCACCACTTATCCTGGGGGGGGGGGGGGCAAAAGAATCAATCAATACAGCATTACAGATTCTTTCTCACCCCTTGGAAGCAGCCATCTGAGACGGTCAGTTGGGATCTGCCAAGATTAGGCATTTGCATGACCCCAATATGTATATTCAATATACATTTATTAAGATGAGAAGGTGCTAATTCAGCAAATAATAAAAACGAGACGCTAGCTCTCAGTTCACTCTAGGCAATACCACGCCATTTTCACAAAGAATAGTACTGTTGACAGACAACAAGCCTGCAGGTCCCACCATTTTATATGATCGCCTCCTGAAATAGTACATTTTCTTCATGAATACAATTTGCTCTGTTTCCATGGACACAACAACCTTCGTGTGCCACTTGTGAAGGCTTTCCAGTAAACACTACATGCCGTACTTATTTTATTACCTGGCCTTAAAAGCAATAACATTGAACCATTCAAAATAATTACCCACAAGCATAATAGGGGAATCAAAGCAAAATGAAAATTGGGAACACGAGTAAGTAAAATGATATTTCTGTATGTAAGTACAGTTTGTTCTCATTCATCAGCTTAATCCCAGCGCTCAATTAAGCGAGTGAGCGATGTTATCCAGGAAACTGGAAGTTCCGGGTCGGTCACGTGTGATTATTTAAAAAAATAATAAATGTGTGCAAATAAAAAGCTAAACGCTCACTTCCTATTTGTAACATCTTGTAACTACTTTGGGTAATAGATATCAACCACGGCATCAAAGTTTTCTTCCTTGCTGTTTTTCCAATTAATACTTATTCAAGACAATTTTGCAATGTGTTTACATGAACTTAAACAGATCCAATAACAACATAACAAACATGAAGGTCACTGTAAAGCCAGGTGACGTTATCATAAATCAAAAAACATCCTTATTACGAACAATAACAAAAGATGGATTTCAATATAAATAACTTAATGTATTATTATATAACTTGAGTATTAAAAATTTTACTGTTCCTAAAATGTTCCCTACCTGTATCTAAAATAAAACAAATAGCAAGCTTGCTGGACCTTTTTAACTGACTTTATTATTACATCATACTTCGGCCATTAAATGGCCGAGATTAGAGTGAATCTCTATACTTGGCCATTACCACGAGAGGCCGGCTGTCAATCACAGCCTTCCTCCCGTAGGTAATTGTACCTGCTTCCTCTACTTCTCCAGGCTTTGCCGTAGCTCTGCTGGATAAGGCCAAGGCTCTACTGCTCTGGCTGCTCAGCGGCGGTGGGTTGCTAAGGCAATGAAGATGATGGCCAATTTAAAGGGAATTTGTCCTTGTTCCTTGTGCTATTATTTCTTGTTCTGACTACTGATTGACACTGATACTGACCTTGCCTTGTTCCTGGATATCGCCTCTGCCACGGCCATAAGATTGTTTGTCTGGTTCCAGTTGCTTTTTTCCTGGCTTTGACACTTGGCTCTGTTCCTGTCTACGCTCCCATCTCCACTGTCCTGTCGCATCCTGACCACTCTCCTGGTGTTGACCCTTGACTCCTTTCCTGATTACGCTTCTACTGCACCAGCTCTGGGTACCACGACCTGGGAATCCCCCTTCAGCAAAGAGTTTAAGTGCCTCCCGGGGGCGCTATTTTATGCCAAAGCGCCGCCGTGAAAAGGCAGCTCTCTGGCATAATTAAAGACGTATAGGCGGTCATTAAGGGGTTAAGTGGCGAGAATGTACAATATCTGATAATTTGTGGATGATGTTTATGTTATAATGTTTATTTTTTTCTCTTCTCATTTTATTATGGATAGGGGATTATAATGGGTATATCTCGCTTGGTCTTTTCTACTGGCACAATTGGTTAGTTAAAGTACTGTGGAGCTCTGTACCCCGGCTTTCAGTGCCTCTATAACCCTTTTTGAGTTTTTCCTCTGTTTTCTTCAGGGGTAAAGCCTTTGGGGTTGTTTTTTTTTTTTGTGTCTTTTTTATTCACTTATTGATCTATTTTCCATCCCCGTTCCTTTCTCTTTCCTTCGTGATGCAATGTTCTAATCGGAAGAGGTGGACATAGTGGTGGGATCGCTCAATGTCAAGGGCCTTCATAGCCCTGAAAAGTGCTCGATCTTACTGAATTTATTGAAAGGTAAAAAACGACAAGTAGCTTTCCTGCAAGAAACCCACTTGTGCGAACGAAAACCATTTAAACTTCCAAACGCATGGTACCCCAAAGCATATCATGGTTATGCACCAGATTCAAAATCTACAGGATCTAGTATTTTCTTTTCTCCCTCTCTCCCTTGAGAATACCTTGATTCACGCAGTGATGGAGACGGTCGAATGCTGCTTTTAAAGGGTTCTATTTCTTCCCAGGAGTATACTTTCGCCACAATTTATTTACACAATGTTGAGCAGGGCAAGGTCTTGGCGACATGTTTGGAGTCTCTGGAAGATTTTGAAGAACGTAAAAAAGTTCTGGGAGGGATTTTAATACCCCTCTAGAACCAACTCTAGATGTGTCTACAGAGTCGTCGGCAATGTAATTTTCAAATTTACGCCGTATAAAAAGCCTATTGCACGATTATCGGCTAATTGATACCTGGCGGCTACTTCATTCATCAGAACGGGACTATTCATACTATTCTATGGTACATGATACATACTCTAGATTGGATCTATTTTTATTAAACATTACAACTTATCCTCCCTGCAAAGCTCTACAGTAGATACGATAACTTTCTCCCACCATGGTGTGTGTTTATGGTTTACCAGATTATGGGACATTTTATCTATTTAAAGGGTTTTTCTAGAAAGAGATGGCCTATCCAGCAATAATCCCTCTGTTGATCAGCTACAACTTGGCTCTATATTGTTACGACAAGCAGGTTTGTGGACCCACTGGGCTACTCCACCTGTTTGATTTAGGGCCACCGCTAAGGGCGTTATCTAAGTAGAATCCCTGGTCTTCACCCTTTAACCCCTATACAGGGATCTGGGCTTCGCTGTAGAGAAGCTACCCGGTCGCCACCACTTGAGGTGGTCCAGGCGGAGTAGCGACTGGCCAAACAGACAAGAAACAGGCACTGGCACATGGTAGCTTGACTGATGGAAGCTTACAGGGAATGACTGATTAAAGGTGGATAGCGGATAGCTGGACAAAGGCAGGTAGCGGGCAGCTGGGCAAAGGCAGGTAACAGGTAGGTAGTCACAGGCAGGAAGCAGGTAGCTGGTCACAGGCAGGTAGCAGGTAGCTGGACACAGACAGATAGCAGCTAGCTGGACACCAGCATATAAAAGATAGAAACAGCGGACAGGATACAGACTGGTACAGGCTGACCACAGATAGCAACACTGGACTGGATACATGCTGGTGGTTGGTAACCGGATACTGGCTGACCACAGATAGCAAAAGCGGACTAGATACAGGCTGGTAATGGATAACCGGATACAGGCTGATAGCTGAAAACAATAGCAGACTGGATACAGGCTGGTAACGGACAATTGGATACAGGCTGATAACTGATAGCAATAGAAGACAGGATCAGATGCATATAGGAACCTTCGCTGGATAACACTAGGTTGTTCCAATATTGCTCAGGCAACTGGTGGATAGTAAAGGTGCCTTAAGTAGTTCTGGAGAGTAACAGTGATTAGTGAGACTTTTGGAATTTTGCGTGTGCTGCCCTTTAAGAGGCGGCCAGAGCACGCATGGCAGTGCGGCCACGAGGCAGGGGACACAAGCAGATGCCGGTGGCCTGGAAGAAGGATAATCTGTCGTACAAGGTATGAGACAAAGCAGCGGGGATCGCTGGCAGGAGCGGGACCTGCCGCCGGCGTTACATATATGTAGAACTTACACAGCTATAATGTTAAACCCCTGACAGGTGTAGTGAATAACATTGATTATCTCATTACAATTGCACTTGTCAAGAGATGGTGGGATTTAGCTAGTACTCCTTGGTTTTCAAGAACCGGTTGATAAAGGCTAACTAAGCGTTCAACAAACTTCCGACTTGTCATAGTGACATGTCAGAAGTTTTGATCGGTGGGGGTCTAAGCACTGAGACCCCCACCAATCTCTAAGACAAAGCGGCAGGAGCTCTCGTGTGAGCGCTGAGCCGCTTAATTTCTGTTTGGCTTTTCTAGGAAAGCCGATGTAGCGGTGTACGGGCCCATAGACTTTCTATTGAGCCCGTACACTGCTACATCGGCTTTCTGAGAAAAGATGAACAGAAACTAAGAGGATCAGCGTTTCTGCGGCTTCACTTAATCGATTGGTGGGAGTTTCAGTGCTCGGACCCCACTAATCAAAACTTCTGACATGTCAGAAGTTTGTTGAACATTTAGTTATCCTTTAAAGTAACAACCGGTTCACAAAATCGGGGTTCCTCTTCCCTGCATTCAATTTCATAGTTAAGACCTGAATACATTTGAATATGGAATCAGCACTACAGGGTGCAGGACAACTCTGCTAGGTTCCCTGCCCTGCCCCTTGGCGTCTTTACTGTGACATATGTGGCTCGATTACGTCATTTTACTGCCAGAAGAGGTCAGGCTGGATGACGACGCAGGAACATCAGGATATGAGTATTTTTTACAGGGATTTTTTAATATAGGTGGCAGAGTGTAGTTGATTTTTTTAGTCAGGGAGCGCAGTGTCGTTTCTATTTTTAGTCAGAAAGCACAGTGTAGGCTATTTTTATATAGAGGGCATAGTGTAGGCCATTTTTTTTCAAAGGCACAGTGTGGGTATATTTTATTCATGGGGCATAGTGTGGGTATATTTAATTCAGGGGCATAGTGTGGGCATTTTTTTATTCATTCAGAGGCACAGTATGGTGAATTACTTTATTCAGGGGCACAGAGTGGCAATTTGTCTATTAGGGGCACACAGTGTTAATATTTCTATTCAGGGGCACTGACTCAGGGATAGATGGCGCCCCATGCTAAATGATCTTTCGGCGCCCCACCCCCATCATTAAAAAAAAATGCCCCATAAAAAAATTATAATGCCCTTTTAGAGCCCCCATACAGTGTAATAATATATAATAATATAATATATTACAACCCTTCAAGGACACTGTATTTTGTCCTCTAATTGTGCCCACAGTATTATGCCCCCGGTAGTACCCCTACACAGTATAATGTCAGTTTAGTGGCCCCCACACTGTATAGTGCCCCCCCTGTAGATTTTGCCATACAGCCTCTCTGTAGATAGTGCCATAATCCCCCACCTCCTCCTTGTAGATCGTGCCATACAGCCCCCCCACCTCCGCCTTGTAGACAGTGCCATACAGTACCCCACCTCCCCCTTATAGAAAGTGCCCCCAAGCAAAAACAAAAATTGTACTCATCTAGGCCCCGTTCCCACGACAAACTGAGCTGCTCCACGATGGGATCCTTGCGTAGGCCGGCATGATCCTGTAGCCTAGTACAGAGTTTCGCAACCTTTTCGGACTCGAGGCAGCACTGGAAAAATAACATTTCCTCAGGGCACGCCTACCAAAAATTGTTTCGAGAAAGGCAGAAAACGGCTAAAAACAAGCGCTACACTCGTAGGGTATGTTCACACACGTTTTTTGTAAGGCAAAAGAAATCTGCCTAAAAATTCCTTCAGGAGTTTTGAAGCAGATTTTGTATTGACAGCATTGTTTGACCTTTTTTTTTTTGCGTTTTTTCTTAAGCCGTTGAAGCTAATGCAAGCGACACTGGCAACAAAGCTCCATACGAGCGCCACAGGCATTTTCTGCCTCCTATTAATTTCAATTGGAGGTCAGAGGCGGAAACCACTTGAAGACCATCAGTCCGCCACTCACAGTAAAATGACCATTAGCCCCCCCACTCACGGTAAAATGACCATCTGCCCCCCACTTGCAGTAAAATGACCATCAGCCCACCACTCACAGATTCCCCCGGTAGGTAGTACCACACAGCCCTTTGTAGGTAGCGCCACACAGCCCCTTGTAGGCAGCGCCACACAGCCCCCTTGTAGGTAGCGCCACACAGGCCCCTTGTAGGTAGCGCCACACAGCCCCCTTGTAGGTAGTGCCAAACAGCCACCTTGCAGGTAGCGCCACACAGCCCCCTTGAAGTTAGCGCACACAGCCCCCTTGTAGGTAGCGCCACAGCCCCCTTGTAGATAGCGCCACACAGCCCCCTTGTAGGTAGCGCCACACAGCCACCTTGCAGGTAGTGCCACACAGCCCCCTTGAAGTTATCGGCACACAGCCCCCTTGTAGGTAGCGCCACACAACCCCCTTGTAGGTAGCGCCACACAGCCCCCTTTGTGGTAGCGCCACACAGCCCCCTTGTAGATAGCGCCTCACAGCCTTCTTGTAGATAGCGCCACAGAGCTACCTTGTAGATAGCGCCACATAGCCCCCTTGTAGGTAGCGCCACACAGCCCCCTTGTAGGTAGCGCCACACAGCCCCTTTGTAGGTAGCACCACACAGCCCACTTGTAGGTAGGGCCACACAGCCCATTTGTAGGTAGCGCCACACAGCTCCCTTGTATATAGCACCACACAGCCCCCTTGTAGATAGTGCCACACAGCCCCCTTTGTAGATAGCGCCACACAGCCCCCTTGTAGGTAGCGCTACATGGCCACCTTGTAGATAGCGCCACACAGCCCCCTTGTAGATAGAGCCACACAGCCCCCTTGTAGATAGAGCCACACATCCCCCTTGTAGAGAGCGCCACACAGCCCCCTGTATGGAGTGCCACACAACCCCCTGGTAGGGAGTGCCACAGTGTGTAGCACTATTATATTTAAGGAGCACAGTGTATCACATTATTATATTTAGGGGGCGCAGTGTGTAGCATTATATTCAGAACGCACAATGTAGAGATGTGCTGCAAAAGCGGGAATCCAAAGCCATCCGGATAGCAAACTCTAGGGAGAAGAAGTTGAAGCCGGAGAAGTCGTCAGGGCAGTCAAGGCCATAATTAGAAGGAATGGAAGAACAACTCAAATCACATAGTCATTAAAGAGGCTCTGTCACCAGATTTTGCAACCCCTATCTCCTATTGCAGCAGATCGGCGCTGCAATGGAGATAAGAGTAACATTTTTTTTTTTTAAAACAAGCATTTTTGGCCAAGTTATGACCATTTTTATATTTATGTCAATGAGGCTTTCTAAAGTACAACTGGGTGTGTTTAAAGTTAAAGTACAACTGGGCGTGTATTGTGTGTGTTACATCTGGGCGTGTTTACTTATTTTACTAGCTGGGCGTTCTGACGAGAAGTATCATCCACTTCTCTTCAGAACGCCCAGCTTCTGGCAGTGCACAGACACAGCGTGTTCTCGAGAGATCACGCTGTGACGTCACTCACTTCCTGCCCCAGGTCCTGCATCGTGTCGGCCACATCTGCACCAGAGGCTACAGTTGATTCTGCAGCAGCATTAGCGTTTGCAGGTAAGTAGCTACATCGACTTACCTGCAAACGCCGATGCGGCTGCAGAATCAACTGTAGCCTCTGGTGCCGATGTGTCCTCGCTCGTCCGACACGATGCAGGACCTGGGGCAGGAAGTGAGTGACGTCACAGCGTGATCTCTCGAGAACACGCTGTGTCTGCACTGCCAGAAGCTGGGCGTTCTGAAGAGAAGTGGATGATACTTCTCGTCAGAACGCCCAGTTAGTAAAATAAGTAAACACGCCCAGATGTACGCACATAATACACGCCCAGTTGTACTTTAACTTTAAACACGCCCAGTTGTACTTTAGAAAGCCTCATTTACATAAATATAAAAATGGTCATAACTTGGCCAAAAATGCTCGTTTAAAAAATAAAAAAAACGTTACTCTTATCTCCATTGCAGCGCCGATCTGCTGCAATAGGAGATAGGGGTTGCAAAATCTGGTGACAGAGCCTCTTTAAGTGTCATTGTTTATTCTGCCTCTGACCTCGTCTAATCAGTACTGTAGTCACTCGTATGGTCTACAGCAGAATGATGGGTGATAGCATTCTTGTTTGTGAAATAACAAATCCCATTGTTAAGGTTAAACAGGGAGGTGTAGTTTTATGTAGTGCAAACTTAAGGGTATGTGCACACACACTAATTACGTCCGTAATTGACGGACGTATTTCGGCCGCAAGTCCCGGACCGAACACAGTGCAGGGAGCCAGGCTCCTAGCATCATACTTATGTACGATACTAGGAGTCTCTGCCTCGCTGAAGGACAGCTGTCCCTTACTGTAATCATGTTTTCAGTACGTGACAGTGGTCCTGCAGCGAGGCAGGGACTCCTAGCATCGTACATAAGTATGATGCTAGGAGCCCGGCTCCCTGCACTGTGTTCGGTCCGGGACTTGCGGCCGAAATACGTCCGTCAATTACGGACGTAATTAGTGTGTGTGCACATACCCTAAATGGCAGGGGTTAACCTGACTTTGCAATTGATCTCTGTACTACTTAAATCTGGTGCTATATTTATGTATGAGCTTAATTCTTATTGTCTATATATGTAAAGAGTAGAATTCTAGTACTGTCTTTATGTTTGATCTTGGTTTTGGTGCATTAACCCCTTCCCTCCTCAGCCATTTTTTGGATTTTCACTTTTGTTTTTTCCTCCATACCTTCCAAAAGCTATATATTTTTTTCCCCATCTATATAGGCATATCAGGGCTTGTTTTATTGTGGGACAAGTTGTCGTTTTTCATGGCACCATTTATTGTACCGCATAATGTAATGGGAAGCTGAAAACAAAATTATTTGTGGGGTGAAAGATGCAAAAAACAGCGATTACGTCATTTTTTGAGGGTTTTCTTATACGGCGTCCATCAGGCGGTAAAAACTACATATTCACCTTATTCTACAGGTTGATACTATTACGGCGATACCAAATTTATATGTTTTACCACTTTTAAATTGGTAAATTGAATACACTTTCTAAATTAAAAAAATCTTTTGTGTCGCCATATTCTGAGAGCCATAACTTTTTTATTTTTCCATCAATTTAGATGTGTGAGGGCTTAAATATTGCGGGGCGTGCTTTAGTTTTTACTGATACTGTTTTGGGGTATGTGCGACTTTTTGATCACTTTTTATTACATTTTTTTGGAGCTCTAAGGTGACCAAAAAACAGCAATTTGCGTGTTTTATATATATTTTTTACGCCATTCGCCTAGCGGGTTAAACAACGCTGTATTGTGATAGTTCAGAATTTTACGGACGCGGCGATACCAGTTATGTTAACTTTTATTTTTTTTAACATTGATTTAGAGAAAAAATGTGAAAACGTTTTTTTTTTGGAACTTTTAATACTTTCTTTTTTTTGGAACATAAAAAAAAACTTTCTTTAACCGTTTTTTACTTTTTTTATTAGTCCCCCTAGGAGACTTGAAGCTGCGATTGTTGGATCGCTTGCGATATACTGCAATACTAATGTATTGCAGTATATCGTGATTCTGACTATCTCCTTTGAAGCCCTGCTGGAGGCACAGCTTCAAACGAGTACAAAAAAGGCAGACCTGGGGGCCTTTGTTAGGCCCCCAGGCTGCCATAACAACTATTCTTACCGGCCGATCGTGCCACTGGGGGGGCACGATGGCTTGTTAGAGGGGGCGCCCTCCTGATTCTAACACTTTAAATGCCGCAGACACAATTGACCGCGGCATTTAATTTGTTAAACGAGCGGAATCAATGTGAACTTTGATTCCGCCCGTTGCAGTGAGGTGTCGGCTGTGTAACACAGCCATCACCCGCTGTGTATTGAGCGAGCTCAGCCCGTGAGCTCGCTCCATACTTCCCCTCAACCCTTATCACGTACAGTTCCGTGATAATGCGAGTTAAAGGGTTATACCCAGAATAGACATTTATCACCTAGCCACACAATATATTATAAGTTTCTGATCGCTAAGGCCACACCGCTGGGACACCCACCAGTCACTAGAACGGAGATCCCAACCCCCATTCCTCCTCACTGCATAATGCCAGGAAGGAGGACTTTGAATAGAGTAGCGAGTTGCGCATGTGCGCTGCCGCTCCATTTAATGTGTTTGGGACTGACGGAAATAGCCAAGTGCTACACACCCTACCCACCATTTCATTCAAAATCTTCCTCACTGCGATTGTGCAGTGAAAAATAATGGGTGACCGAAACCCTGTTCTAAAGATCGGTGGGGGTCCCAGTGATTAAAGAATACTACTGCTTTCTTGAGCTGATCAAATAAATCAGAGGTGAGGGGAAGAGTGTAGCGGTTAGAGATGGTGATCTTATTCAGTCCCCTGTAATCTATACAGGACTGAAGATCGCCACCCTTCGTAGTTACTTAAAAGGACCTGGGGACCTGGAGGGATGACTGAATCTCTTTACCAGGTTCTCCTTAATTTATTGCTTGATTGCCTCGATTCACTAGTAGGTAAGGAATATGTCCTCCCCTTAGGAATCTTAGAGCTAGATCTATGGAGCAGTAATATTCCCTATGAGGGGAAAGAATATTATCGGTCTTTTTGCTAAACACATATACATATTCGTGGCATTCTGCAGGCTGACCTTGTAGACTAGTGGCAGCAATACAAATAGGGGGTTTAAAGCACCTCACTGAACATTTTTTTCTCATTGGGTATAGTTGCCAGAAGCCCAATTGATTATTGGATTGTGGAGGGCTAACCAGGGGTAACCCTAAATAATATAGTAAGTAGGAGAATTAATTAATAGAAAATAATTAGTCTCCGAGTGCAGAGGCGTAGCTAGGTTCTCCAGCACCCGGGGCAAAGATTCAGTTTGGCGCCCCCCCCCCCAACCTCTTTCCCGACATCTCCTTCCCCCTCGCCGTGTTTGTTTTCTCTACCAATCGACATGTCATTTATTTTTATGTAACGCGAGCATAAAATTATTTGTACATTTCACAAGCAATATGGTTCTATACACAACACCAGAACCAAGCTCGGTACATATATACAGCCCCAGAACAAATACAGCTCAATTTAGTGCAACCCCTGCCGTATAGGTTTGTACGGCGTAAAACTACAGCTCCCAGTATAGCCCGAACAATGGTAAGGATATGCTGGGAGATGCCGTTTCACAAAAAATAAATCCTATCATAATCATACCACCCATCATCTCACTGCAGATCATAAAGTGACTACAGTGCTGATTAGAGGCAGAGTGAACATTTACATTAAGTGACTCACCGGTGATGTCTCAGATTCTAGTTCTTTTTCTCCATTTGGTCCAGACCTCTATGATGACTTCTCCCGGTCTGCAGTTTGCCGCTCAGATGTCTTCAGCTTCTCACTTTTCCAACATTTCTGCACCTATAAATAAATATAAAGTTATCATTATACCACACACTACGCCCCTAAATATAATAGCGCCAAACACTGCACCTCTAATTATAATAGCACCATACACCATGTCCCACACACACACACACACACACACACACACACACACACACACACACACACACACACACTCACTGTGCCCCCTGTAGATAGTGCCTGCCATAGAGCCCCCTGTAGATAGTGCCTGTCATAGAGCCCCCTGTAGATAGTGCCTGCCATAGAGCCCCCTGTAGATAGTGCCCCCATATAGACCACCCCTGTATATAGTGTCCCACAAATAACTCCCCCTATAGTGCTCTACAGATAGCCCACCCCTGTATATAGCCCCCTGTAGATATAGCCCACCCCTGTATATAGAGCTCTACAGATAGCCCAACCATGTATGTAGCCCCCCTGTAGATATAGCCCACCCCTGTATATAGTGTTTCACAGATAGCCCACCTCTGTATATAGCCCCCCCCTTGTACATATAGTCCACCCCTGTATATAGTGCTCCACTAGATAGTCCACCCCTGTATATAGTGCTCCACAGATAGCCCACCCCTGTATATACTATATACAAGGGTGGGCTATCTGTGGAGCACTATATACAGGGGTGGACTATATGTACAAGGGGGCTATATACAGGGGTGGGCTTTCTGTGGAGCACGATAGGGGGAGCTATTTGTGGGATACTATATACAGGGGTGGGCTATATCTACAGGGGGACTATATACAGGGGTGGGCTATATCGACAGGGGGACTATATACAGGGGTGGGCTATCTACAGGGGGACCATATCTACAGGGGGACCATATCTACAGGGGGACCATATCTACAGGGGGACCATATCTATAGGGGTGGGCTATACACAGGGGGGCTATATCTACAGAGGGGGGCTATATACAGGGGTGGGCTATACACAGGGGGGCTATATCTACAGGGGTGGGCTATACATAGGGGGGCTATATACAGGGGTGGGCTATATACAGGGGGAATATATCTACAGGGCTGGACTATATCTACAGGGCTGGGCTATATACAGGGCGACTATATCTACAGGGGGGCTATATACTGGGGTGGGCCATCTATGGAGCACCATATACAGGGGTGGGCTATATCCACAGGGGGCTATATACTATATAGCCCACCCCTGTATATGGTGCTCTATAGACAGCCCACTCCAGTATATAGCCCCCCTGTAGATATAGTCCCCCTGTATATAGCCCCCCTGTAGATATAGTCCCCCTGTATATAGCCCAGCCCTGTAGATATAGTCCCCCTGTATATAGCCCAGCCCTGTAGATATAGTCCCCCTGTATATAGCCCCCCTGTAGATATAGTCCCCCTGTATATAGCCCCCTGTAGATATAGTCCCCCTGTATATAGCCCAGCCCTGTAGATATAGTCCCCCTGTATATAGCCCAGCCCTGTAGATATAGTCCCCCTGTATATAGCCCAGCCCTGTAGATATAGTGCCCCTGTATATAGCCCAGCCCTGTAGATATAGTCCCCCTGTATAAAGCACAGCAGATATAGTCCCCCTCTATATAGCCCAGCCCTGTAGATATAGTCCCCCTGTATATAGCCCAGCCCTGTAGATATAGTCCCCCTGTATATAGCCCAGCCCTGTAGATATAGTCCCCCTGTATATAGCCCAGCCCTGTAGATATAGTCCCCCTGTATATAGCCCAGCCCTGTAGATATAGTCCCCCTGTAGATAGACACCCCCGTAGATAAAGTCCCCCGTGTAGACAAAGTCCCCCCCCCCCGCAGATACAGACACACGTTTATTACAATTTAAAAAAAATAATTCAAACTCACCTTATTCCCGCTCCCACGCCGTCCGGCAGCCATGGAGACCTGCTCTCTTCTGCGCAGGTCTCCTGGGGGTTGAACGCAGCGTCTATGAAAGGCGCTGATTGGCTAGGCAGGATGACTTTCCCTGTCAGTCAGTCAGCGCCTTTCATCGACGGAAGCGTCACTGGTACAAAAGGTACCAGTCGCTTCATTCGTGGAAAGGCACTGAATGGCCGGGCACGGAACGTGCCCGGTCATTCATTGCTTCTAATTGTACCTGTGTCCTTGCGACACAGGTACAATTATAGTGCAGGAGGAGGTGGAGCTGGCTCCCCCCTCTGAACTGCGCCCGGGACACATGCCCCGCTTGGCCCCCCCTAGCTACGCCCTTGCCGAGTGAATACTTCCAACTGACAACTTAAGGCCGGGGCTGCAGAGCTATGCTGATAACCTGGATAAAGGGGTGCCATCTAAACCAAAAATAACAATGGGGTTCCCCAGGGGCACAGGAGTGATTCCCAAACTTTGAGCCAAATCAAAATTTTAAAAAATGCTGCAGTGCCACAATCTACAAAGGCCTATCCAGGCAATGATGCACATCCCCACTCAATCTTAGTGGCAACAACAGTGTGTTCTTGGAAGACAAATTGAAAGCACCTTGGACCTCCCTTTTACCTTCTAGGCTTCGAAGTTTCCTGTCCTGAGGGTACACCACTGGACAAATGCCCCTTATTGCCACAATATAAACATGAGTCTTTTTCTATAATTTTCCACCTTTGGGAGTCTCAGCGGACTAATTTGCATTGGATCTGCCTTTACCTCATTAGGATAGGTGAAGACAGCTGGATAACATTTGGTAGCCTTCCTCTCTGATTTTCTCTCTTTAATGGGCCGGTTGATGATTACGATTACCAAAGCTGTTTAGAGGGTCACAGGCATCAGGGTTTCAAAACCGCTCCCTGCCGCTCCCGTTACATTATACGCACCGTTCCCTAGCATCCTCCTCCTCTGCTGTGTCCTGGCTGATGATCCCCTGTTCTATTGGTCCACTCTGCTCGCGGTCTCCCACACTGCCACCGTCCTCCTTCTGGCTCTCCTGTTGCTGCTTGTGCACGCGCGCCAATTCACCCTTCCCCTGTACCTTCCTCTTTTGTTCAGTGGCTCAGCAATTAGATTCTATAGTCTAGCTTCATAGTTCTACTCTGCTGTTTATACAATTTGATTATCTTTGCCAAACCCGGCTTCAGCTTGATTTTGTCCTTTCTGCCACCTGTCATTTTGCCGGATTTCTATGACGACTGTCTGCCTCCCGCCCTGATCTCGAAAGTACAGACTCTGCACCTTGTCTTCTGCTATTTATACCCCACCTGTCCATGTCAGCTGTTTCCAAGGAAGAATTCACTGGATATAGCGCCCTGGTGATTCTAGCGGCTAAGTCCACATTTCCGTACGCAGGCTAAAGGATAAAAACCTAGCAATCCCTTAGACTCTGCTCCCCAGTTTGGCCCTATGTCAAATCTGTTGGCAATATAGAGGGTCCACACCATCCTCTGTAGACCACGTGACAGTAACTTATCTTTACTGACCCAGTGAACGGTTTTCTCAGGCCATGGACCCCGCTGACGTTCCCCTGCTAAAAGTTTATGACCTGGCCCAAGGACTTTTCAGATAACATGACAACATGACCACCAGGATGTGTTACAGTTATTGCAAAATGTTTCTGTTCATTTAAATGCCTTTTCATCTCGAGCTGTACCTGCTGCCTCACCTGTGGCGCAAACGTTACCACCTTAAGCAACTGCTTGCAGCCCTGGTTTACAACTACAAACTCACTCTCGCTATGGTGGTGAATCCAAGTCCTGTGGAGGATTTTTGAATCAGTGCACAATTCATTTAGAAGTACTAGCACATTAGTTTGCTTCTGATAGGGCCAAGGCCGCCTACATCTTGTCACTACTCTCTGGGGAAGCACTGGCCTGCGCATCACCTTTATGGGAACATAACGACCCAATCATGTCTAATATACAAGCGTTCCTATCTATGTTTAAATTATCTTTGAAGAACCAGGTCGGGAGTCATCTGCGGCTTCCTCCTTACCCATACTCCATCAAGGGTCTTCATATATTGGACAATTTCCCATTCAGTTCCGTACCATGGCTACTTAGTTGCAGACTCTTCCCCCCCCCCCCCCCCCGAGACCTTATGATTCCGTCATTGAATTGTTACTGTAATGGCTGCTATCACTCGCTGCCGTAGTCTTACCGCTTCCCGGCATCTTCTGCCTAATGACCGGCGCTGCTCCTCTTCTTCGGTCTCTGCAACTGGCTGCCTCGCACTCCACCGATGCCTACCTATTTATTCTCCCATCAGTGCAAAAACCAGTGCAATGTTTCAGCTGCTCAATGCAGCCTTTGGCAAGCATGACCAAACATCGAAATGGTTTTTGCACTGATGGGAGAATAAATCTACCTTTTTTCTGACAACATCTGCTTGGAGTGCCGACTCTCTTTTTTACTTTTAGTCTAGTCCAATAAATTGTAAGAGACCTGCTGTGCATAAATATATGCCCCTTTCTGCGGGGAACCATCTCCACTTTTTCCCTTTCGGATTAATTCCCTCCTGTATTGATCCCAACAGCTCCTCGGTCTGGTCTTGAGATAATCCACTACTAGATAAAACAATATACAAAAAATGGGGGTTGTAGATGGGCAGGACTTTATGCTGTAAAAAGAGGATTAGGGGCAGTATGCGATGTGAAAAGGTAGAGTTAAAAGCGAATAAAAGCAGACTGCGGGGGGGCGTGTCCGGATGCCGAGGAGAGCAGTCACATAAGTCTGAGCTCCTCTCCTAGCCTCAGATAAAGCGGCTCATAACCACCCTTAAAGGTCGGATACCGACACAAAAATATACCTGGAGACTCCTGAAGTAGCCACAAAGCAGCAGGGATGGTGAGAGGAAGATCTAAACCGGCTGCCCCGGTTAAACTCACGTCCTTCTATCCCCCGGCGGGAAACTCACAAAATGGCGCCGGCCACACTCTGCAGGAAAACGCTCCGGTCCTAGGAGCTCCTCTCCTCTCCCAGGCAGCACATTGCACAGCAGGCAGTCCAAGTGTGGAAGGAACTTCAAGCACACCAGACAAGCTGTATGCACTGGATTTCAGGTCAGTCTCTCTCCCTCCTACTCTGCCCAATCTGGGGAAATCTAGGGAAAGCAGCCCGTCTGAGGAATCAGCCATCACCTTATCTAATATGAGGAGTCTATTGTCAGAATTAAGGACATCCATGCAAAACGATTTCCAAACTGCCTTTACCACACTGTCTAAGGACATTAGAGATATTGGTGATCGCACAGCTCATCTTGAAACAAAAATGGATGAATTTTCCTCTGCTTTTAATACTTTAGTGGACGCTCAAAATGAGACAGATGAAGACATGCTAGCAGTAAAATTAAAATTGGCTGACTTGGAAGACCGCTCCAGAAGGAACAACATTCGTTTCCGCGGTATACCGGAATCCATCATGCCAGCGCAGCTCAGAGAGTTCCTGATTGATTATTTTTCTGCTTTAATCCCAGAGGCGGATCAAAGAGATTTGATGATTGATAGAGTACACAGATTGCCAAAACCCAAACATCTACCGCAAACAACGCCGAGAGATGTTCTGGCAAGAATCCATTTTTATCAAACAAAAGAGGCCATCTTGAAGTCGGCGTTTAAAAATAACGACATCCCTGAGCGGTTTGTGGGCATCTCGTTGTACGCAGATTTATCACCAACCACGATGAATCGCAGAAGAGAATTTGCGCCTTTCACAAAGCATCTACGTGACCAAGAAATTCCCTATAAATGGGGTTACCCGGTCAAGCTCCTCATCACGAAAAATGGAGCCTCCCATGTCCTTCACACACCCAAAGAAGCAGCGTCTCTTCTAGCAAAATGGTTTCCCGACTTTCAGCCTCGAGATCATCAAATGATGGCGAAAAAGAAACCACCGGTATTATCCCAGGAATGGACACAGGTTGGATCTCCTAAGAATCCCTGAATTCAATCTGATTGAATATAGAGGAGAATGACCCAGCAAGAATTTTGGACTCCCTGTTGAATCCAGAATAAGGAACTCACGGTGTTGTCTGATATCCTTTTTTTTTCTTTTTGATAATCTTATTGCTGCAGGCTGTACTGTGCCTTTAAATAACCATGTGGGCTAGGAAGGCACTTATGTTACACGTGTTGTGTCTCTTCTCCCCCCCATGAGGCCAACTACCTTTACAAGGAGTTGGCTAGATATATTTGAACATATTTTCATATGTGTTCTCAGGTTTTTATGTTACAAGTAGAGATGAGCGAACCGGGACAACCGAACCCGGTTTCGGTCCGAACTTCCGGTAAAGTTCGGTTCGCAGCGAATCCGAACTTCACCGGGTTCGGCCGAACCCGTTTTGACCGAACCCGGTCAAAAACATTATACAAATCGGGAGACACTTATCTCTATCAATCACTGATAGAGAAAAGAGGCTGCTGATTAAAAAAAAAATAAAAAGCATTTCATACGTACCCGGTCGTTGTCTTGTTGACGAGTCCCTCTTCTTCCTCCAGTCCGACCTTTTCTGACGCGGCAGCCTGTGATTGGCTGCAGAGGCCTCTGCAGCCTGTGATTGGCTGCAGAGGCCGCGGCAGCCTGTGATTGGCTGCAGCGCTCACAAGGCTGCATCGTCATCAAGGAATGTCGGGCCGGATGTCGAGAGGGACGCGTCACCAAGGCAACGGCCAGGAGACCGGACTGGAGGAAGCAGAAAGTTCTCGGTAAGTATGAACGTCTTTTTTTTACAGGTACTGTGATCGGTAGTCACTGTCCAGGGTACTGAAACAGTTACTGCCGATCAGTTAACTCTTTCAGCACCCTGAACAGTGACTATTTAGTGTATGTGCACACACACTAATTACGTCCGTAAATGACGGACGTATTTCGGCCGCAAGTACCGGACCGAACACAGTGCAGGGAGCCGGGCTCCTAGCATCATACTTATGTACGATGCTAGGAGTCCCTGCCTCTCTGCAGGACAACTGTCCCGTACTGTAATCATGTTTTCAGTACGGGACAGTAGTTCCACGGAGAGGCAGGGACTCCTAGCATCGTACATAAATATGATGCTAGGAGCCCGGCTCCCTGCAGGGTGTTCGGTCCGGTACTTGCGGCCGAAATACGTCCGTCAATTACGGACGTAATTAGTGTGTGTGCACATACCCTTACTGACGTCGCCTAGCAACGCTGCCGTAATGACGGGTGCACACCTGTAGCCACCCATCATTACGGGGCCTCATGCACACGACCATAAAAACACCCGTTATCACGGGTCGTAATTACGACCCGAAATAGCGGGCCCATAGACTTCTGTTAGCCACGGGTACCTTCCCGTTTTCTCACGGGAAGGTGCCCGTGCCGTTAAAAAGATAGAACATGTTCTATTTTTTTATTTTACGGGCCGTGCTCGTAATTACGACTCGTAAGTACGAGCACGGCCGGCCGGCCACGGGCAGCTGGCCGCTTTTGCGAACCGTGCTGTCATTATAATTATAGCAGCACGGCCCGTAAAATAGAACATGTTCTATTTTTTTAACGGCACGGGCACCTTCCCGTGAGAATACGGAAAGGTACCCGTGGGTAACAGAAGTCTATGAGCCCGTTATTGCGGGTCGTAATTACGACCCGCAATAACGGGTGTTTTTACGGTCGTGTACATGATGGGAGCACGGCTCGGAAAAACGAACGGCTGCCCGTGCTCATCTCCTGAAATAATCTGTGCTGCCTTAAACTCTGTGGACAGGTCAGGATCCTGTTTCTTTTAAATGCTGCTAGGGAACCCGCTCGATCCACTATATAAGGCTACGCTACAGTGCAGCATTTAAAAGAAACAGGATCCTGACCTGTCCACAGAGTTTAAGGCAGCACAGAGTATTTCAGGAGATGAGCGTGCAGATTCAGTGCTGTTGTGAACTCTGCTCTTACCATTACGTAGCTCTCAGTCTGTTATCTCTCCTCCACTCCTGTCCTCAAGAACACCTTCACATGATTGGCAAGTCACCACGTAATGGTAAGAGCAGAGTTCACAGCAGCACAGAGTATTTCAGGAGATGAGCGTGCGGATCTTGTGCGTGGTGGTGACTTGCCAATCATGTGAACGTGTTATAGAGGACAGGAGTGGAGGAGATGTAACAGACTGAGCTACGTAATGGTAAGAACAGAGTTCACAGCAGCACAGAGTATTTCAGGAGAGGAGCGTGCAGATTCAGTGCTGCTGTGAACTCTGCTCTTACCATTACGTAGCTCAGTCTGTTACCTCTCCTCCACTCCTGTCCTCAATAACACCTTCACGTGATTGGCAAGTCACCACCCCGCACAAGATCCGCACGCTCATCTCCTGAAATACTCTGTGCTGCTGTGAACTCTGCTCTTACCATTACGTGGTGACTTGCCAATCATGTGAAGGTGTTCTGGAGGACAGGAGTGGAGGAGAGGTAACAGACTGAGAGCTACGTAATGGTAAGAGCAGAGTTCGCAGCAGCACTGAATCTGCACGCTCATCTCCTGAAATACTCTGTGCTGCCTTAAACTCTATGGACAGGTCAGGATCCTGTTTCTTTTAAATGCTGCACTGTAGCGCAGCCGTATATAGTGGATCGAGCGGGTTCCCCAGCAGCATTTAAAAGAAACCGTGTTTGTGTATGTGTGTGTTTGTGTATATATGTGTGTTTGGGTATGTGACTTTGTCTGTTTTTGTTTTTATATGTGTGTGTGTATATATGGGTGTGTTTGTGTATATGTGTTTTGTGTATATGTTTGTGTATATATGGGTGTATTTGTGTATATGTTTGTGTGTAGATGTTTGTGTGTGTTTTTGTATATGTGTATATGTGTGTATATGGGTGTGTGTTTGTGTGTATATATGGGTGTGTTTGTGTATATGTGTTTGTGTATATGTGTGTTTGGGTATGTGTGTTTTTGTTTGTATATGTGTTTGTGTATATGTGTTCGTGTATGTGTGTATAACTGTGTGTGTGTGTGTTTGGATATGTGTGTTTTTGTTTGTATATGTGTGAGTTCGTGTATATGTGTGTGTTTGTCTGTTTATGTGTGTGTGTATATCTTGTTGTGTTTGTGTATATATGTGTGTGTCTGTGTATGGTTGTTTGTTTGTGTGTGCGTGTATATATGTGTGTAGGTGAGTAGAAGTATTGGTATTGTTCACATTGATAACTGTTTTTTTATGTTGTTGCAGATTTTGATGTACCGATTGGACTACATCTACGATTCGTTGGACTACTGCGTAGATCTGCGTTTTTTCAAATTTTAATAAAATGGTTAACGAGGGTTTTGTTGGGGATTTCTTATTTCAATAAAAAAGAATTGTCTTTGTGTTTTTTTTTTCAAACTTTATTAGTGCCTAGATAATGGCAGTTGGCTGATTGACAGCGTCCATTATTAAGGCGGTACTTAGTGTTAGCCGGTGCAGAGGCTAGCACTAACCACCCATTATTACCCCGGTACCCACCACCACCAGGGGTGCCGGGAAGAGCTTGGTACGATCCAGTACCCAACCATCTGTTGTGATGGTCGGGTACTGGGGCGGCCGTAGGCTGGTATTATGAGGCTGGGAAGGGCCAAAATCAGTGGACCTTCCCACCCTTGTAATGCTAGGCTGCTGCTGCTGTGTTGTATCGGGCTGGTTATAAAAATGGGGGGGACCCCCACGTCGTTTTTTTTTGGAATTTAACAAATTTAGCAATAGACGGGTCCCCCACATTTTTAATAACCAGCCATATACAAGGCCGCAGCAGTCTGGCATTACATGGGTGGGAAGGGCCACTGGTTTTGTCCATTCCCAGGCTAATAACACTGTGTTGTATGTGGCTGGTTATGATAAATTGGGTGGAACCCCATGTCTTTTTTAAAAAAAAAATAAATAATTTAAAAAAATGACGTGGGGTCCCCCCCCACTTTTATAACCAGCCAGATACAACACAGCAGCAGCAGCCTAGCATTACAAGGGTGGGAAGGTCCACTGTTTTTGGCCCTTCCCAGCCTCATAATACCAGCCTGCGGCCGCCCCAGGGCCCGACCATCACAACAGATGGTCGGGTACTGGATCGTACCTGGCTCTTCCCGGCACCCCTGGTGGTTTTGGGTACCGGGGTAATAATGGTGGTTAGTGTTAGCCTCTGCACCGGCTAACACTAAGCCTCGCATTAGTAATGGATGTTGTCACTCAGACAGCGGCCATTACTAAAGTGGTAATAATAAAATTTGAAAAGAAAAAGACAAAGATATAGATAAAATATTTTATTGAAATAAAGCACCCCCAACACAACCCTCATTAACCATTTTATTGTAGAAAAAAAACCGTCATCGAAGTAGTCCTCGAAACCGACGTAGTCCAAACACCAAACCTGTAAAAAAATAAAATAATGAAATAAAACATGTTGTAGGCTTAGATTCAGTTTAATGTGTGATACTGACTGTTATACCATGTATAGAAGCCTGCCGCGAAGTTGACTTAGATACAGGGCGCCAGCAGACAGTATCATACATGGCCATACATACATATATACATGCAAACTATCATACATACATGCATACACACACACATGAAAACATACATACATACAAACAAACATGCAAAGATACATACATACATATATACAAGCATGCACAAATATACATGCAAACATAAATACATGCAAACATAATTACATACATGCACATATATAAACATACATGCAAACATACATGCAAAAATAAAAACATGCAAACATACATACATGCACATATATACATACATACATGACAACATACATACAAACATACATGACAACATACATACATGCAAACATACATACATGCAAACATACATACACACATGCAAACATATATACATGCAAATATACATACAAACATGCACATGTATACATACATGCCAACATACATGCAAACATACATGCACATATATACATACATACATGACAACATACATACATGCAAATATACATACATACACACATGCACATATATACATACCAACATACATGCACATATATACATACATGACAACATACATACATACATGACAACATACATACATATATATATATATATATATACACACATGCAAATATACATACATTCATGCAAACATACATGCAAACATACATACATACATACAAATATACATACACACATGCACATATATACATACATGACAACATACATACATACATACATACATGACAACATACATGCAAAAATACATACATGCAAATATATACATGCAAATATACATACAAACATGCACATATATACATACATGCCAACATACATGCAAACATACATGCACAGATATACATACATACATACATGCCAACATACATACATGCCAAAAAATAATAATAATACGTTCATACTTACTTTCCTCCTGTCCGGCCTCCAGCGATGACGTTTCATTCATGTCGCCGCTGCAGCCTGTGATTGGCTGCAGAGGCGGTCACGTGGGATGAAGCGTCATCCTGACGTGCGTGACCGCCACTACAGCCTGTGATTGGCTGCAGCGGCGAAAGGGATGAAACGTCATCGCTGGAGGCCGGACAGGAGGAAAGTAAGTACGAACGTATAATTTTTATTTTTTTATTACATTTAAATGGTATTTTCCGCGCGCCGAGCATGTACTGTGAAGGTTGCTGAAAGAGTTAGTGCAGCCCATTAACTCTATCAGCACCCTGGACAGTAGCATGCTCGGCGCACGTAAGTGACAGGTTCGGTCAGAACTAGTTCGGTCCGAACCGAACTTTTTTGTGAAATTCGGCGAACTAGCCGAACCGAACTTTTGATAAGTTCGCTCATCTCTAGTTACAAGGTATCACTACTGATTGATAAGAAAAATGCGTTATGTACATATAGTCTTTCTTGTCGGGGAATAACGGAGATAAGTGGTCCTCACTCACATAATATTACTCACGTAGGGGAGATATTTAGAGATCAGGTATGCTACAAGAGTACACAGTATCGATCTTTCTTAGGGTATAATGGTCTTTAAAATATCATCTTTGAATGTGAAGGGCCTTAATAGTCCATTCAAACGCTCTCTCATGTGGAAAGAGTGTAAAATGCTGAAATGTGATGTGTTATGTGCACAAGAGACGCACCTCTTGGAGAAAGACATCCACAGGCTTAAAAATGCACAGTTCCCCCATATTTTTTGTACCCCAAACTCAGGCAAGAAAAAGGGGACGTTGATTGCTATCAAAAATTCTGTGGCCTTTCAACTTATACAAGTAACTTATGATAAATGTGATAGGTTTGTAATCATACAGTGCCTTATTAACAATGAGAAATACACCTTGGTCTCACTATACGCTCCTAATAAGCATCAAGGCAGATTTCTCAAACGTCTACTTAAACGAATTGAGAATAATAAATTTGGTTCCCTAATACTATGTGGGGACTTCAATAGAGTACTGACTCCTCAATTAGATAAGAGTAGGAGCAAACCAAAAGAAAAAAACACAGATATCTATAACATTTTATTCAGGGGAAATCTCTATGACACGTGGAGAACTTGTAATGCCTCAGAAAGAGATTATACTTTTTTCTCTCACCCCCACAAATGCTATTCTAGAATTGACTTTATTATTGCTGACCAATGGTTACTCCAGCGTGTGATCAACCCTAGCATCGGGACAATCACTTGGTCGGACCACGCCCCAGTCTCTATCTCTATTAATGAGCAATATAATCGAGTTCCCACCTCCCCCTGGCGCATAAACAACTCCTTACTAAACAAAGAGGAATACAATGCACAGATAAACAAAGCGTTGACTGACTTTTTCGAAACTAATAAACCGGATGACACGTCCACCTTTAACAACTGGTGTGCACACAAAGCAGTAATCAGAGGTCACCTTATCAAAATTGCGGCAACAGCAAAGAAAATAAGATTAGCTAAAACAGAAGAATTGTTGCTTAAAATTAAGAAATTAGAAGATCTTAATAAAAAGAGAACCACGAGAGGTCTAACAATCGAATTAAAACAATTAAGAACACAACTTCACCAATTGTTATAGCACAAGTGTGAATACGCCCTGAGAAGGAGCAGAATGATCTATTACTGGCAGGGTAATAAGGCTGGGAAGATGTTAGCTAATAAATTTAAAAACAAAACATTGAAGGCTAAAATACCCTATATTATTAAACCATCTGGGGATAAAATCTTAAACCCACAGGGGATAGCTGAAGCCTTTGCTGAATATTATGGTCATTTATACAATTTAAACAAAGATCCTCTCACCAAACAACCTACGCAGCAACTTATAGATGGCTTTCTAGATTCGGTCAATTTACCGTCGATCCCGAGTGATCAAATGACACTCCTTAATGCACAATTCACATTATCAGAGGTACAAAATGTCATTAAACAACTCAAGATTAATAAATCTCCCGGACCAGACGGTCTAACAAACGAATATTATAAACAGTTCTCTCAGATTATAGCCCCTCACCTAGTATCAATGTTCAATCAGGCCACTATTTCAGGTCGTTTTCCTAAAGAAATGCTACAAGCACTAATAATTACCCTCCCGAAACCAGGTAAATCTCCTGACAGACCCGAAAATTTTAGACCAATTTCTTTGCTAAATTGCGATTTGAAAATATATTCAAAAGTGTTGGCCAACAGGCTGGTCGATATCCTTCCTTCTCTAATCAATATTGATCAAGTAGGATTTATTAAAAATAGACAAACGGTAGATGGAACTAGAAGACTAATCAACATCCTTCACTATGCAGAAACGCACAACACCCCTTCTCTGCTCCTATCATTAGATGCAGAGAAGGCCTTTGATAGGATCCATTGGGGTTATCTAGAGTCGGTTCTGGATAAAATAGGAATAGTGGGCCCGTTTAGGAAAGCCATTTTAGCTCTATACTCCGGTCCTTCCGCCTCCGTATACTCAGCCGGATTTTTATCCTCACGCTTTGACATTACAAATGGAACTAGACAGGGATGTCCCATGTCCCCTTTAATTTTTGCTCTTTTAATGGAACCTCTGGCTGAGAAAATAAGGTCTTCTAGTTCAATTTCTGGAATCACAATAGGGAAAAAGGAACACCGTATAGGTCTGTTCGCGGATGATGTAATAATAATATGCTCTTCCCCAACCACGTCCCTTCCAGAAATAAGTAAAGTTTTATCAGAATTTAGTAATGCGTCTTACTACAAAATAAACACTTCTAAGTCACAAATTCTGAATATGGGGCTTTCCCAGAAAATGGTAGCACAACTTAAAGCATCATTCCCCTTCAAATGGGTGGAAGACGCCCTGCCTTATCTAGGGGTTAATCTAACATTTCCAGTCTCAAAATTGTTTGACCAAAATTATATTCCTCTCCACAAGAAAATCATTGAGGACCTACATAACTATAAACACCACGGTGTTTCTTGGTTAGGTAGAATAGCTGCCATCAAAATGTTAACTCTTCCTAAGATTCTATACACTTTTAGGAATGTTCCCATATTTGTGACAAACGCTTTCATAAATAAACTGCAATCCATCTTGATGAGATTCGTATGGGGGAAAACCAAATCAAGAGTTAAAGCAGATATTCTTTACAGACCCATGCGTGAGGGGGGATTGGGATGCCCCACTCTATTACAATACTATAGAGCCGCTATATTCGACCAATTAAAATCGTTATGGTCACAGGATGCTTCTAAACATTGGGTTTCCATTGAATCATCTGTATTGGGAAGGCACTCATTAGCAATATCCCTATCTGCTTCCTCTTTATTTGGGAACCATATGAGGTCCACACATCCTACAATAAGGGCAATCACGGAGTTATGGCACCACCTAGTTATTAAACATAGCCTGTATTCTACGGATTATGAGAAATCTAGTATTGCACTACTGATGGCTCTCATTCCAGATCTTGACATCTCTACTTGGATGGCTAATGGATTACTCCTCATGTCTGATTTATGGGAAAATGACATCCTGATACCCTTCCAAACTCTGGCCCGAATGTACAATATTCAGAAACATGACTTTTATAAATATCTACAAATTAGGCATGCACTGACATCCATACCCAAACCTCTCCCAACATCAGAATCCAAATTAAGCAAATGGTTAGCAAATAACTCATCCTCCAGAGGTAATATCTCCCAATGTTATAAATTTTTACTAAACTCCTTCCCAAATGACTTGCATATATACAAACAAAAGTGGGAACATGATCTTGAGGTCACTATATCTGAAGATCAATGGAACTCGGCCTTCTATGCTGTCTCATCGATCTCCAGATGTACTAATCATATCGAAACAGCCAGAAAACTCTTGTATAGATGGTACCTCACCCCGGAGAAACTTCATAAATTTTACGAAGAATCAAAAGAGTGTTGGAGATGTAGTAATACAGGCACTATGTTGCACATCTGGTGGAAGTGTCCACATATCCTGGAAGTGTGGAGAAAAATGGGTCGTTTTCTGTCAAATATATGTGGTTACCCAATTATCCTAGATGCCCCATTATGCTTGTTGGCAATTGGTGCCGACAAGTATGATCGCACTCACAGAGCAGTTATCCTACACACTATTATAGTGACTAGATTCAAAATAGCAAAATACTGGAAAACCAATAAAATCCCATCCTTGTCAGAAATTATTCAGGGAATAAACAACAACTGCTGGTTTGAATCTATGATCGCCTCTTCCTTAAATAAAAAAAGCTCATTTGACAACATGTGGGATGTTTGGACCTCCAGCCAGTATTGTAATGCGATACACTAGATTTATGGATATTCACACATACAAACCATATATTATTGTGCAAAAATACCATTGAGACTCCCTGATGTATTCCCTTACATATTGTTTTATTGTTCATAATGATTTATTGTACACAAAGTTATGATATTGTACTGATACCTTTATTATGTTAAGTTATGTAAATTTATTTCTATTTTTACTATGTTAAGTTTTGTAAGTAAGCTTAGTTCCTGCTTACTTGTATGTTCGATTTGAAAAACTCAATAAAAACAAATGTGATAAAAAAAAAAAAAAAAGCAGACTGCGGTGATGGGTAAATGTAGGCTTTAAAGCCGATTAGGGGAAGACTGTGGTGATAGGTAAAGGTAGGCCTTAAAGCAGATTAGGGTCAGACTACGGTGATGAATAAAGGTAGGCCTTAAAGCGTATTAGAGGCCCACTGTGGTGATGTGTGAGAGTTGTGACTCACCAATTTTTTGTCGCTCCCTTGCAGAACTATTTTCCCACTGGAATGGAAATAACTCCTTAGTTATCTCCTCCCAGGCCCCATCTTTTTATACACGATCATGATATACGTCAGCCAGACTATCCAATAATTTAGGCCTCTCCTGAACTAGGGATAAGGGTCTGCATGTCAAACCCCATTGCATGTTTGTGATAGCAATCCACTTCCTGATTTCAATTCAATTTTCTTTTTTATATGCTGCTTAGCAAGGGATTCGTGAGACAGGGACAGCACATGGATGTCGTCTGCGTTCAGTTCATTGTTTTCACACACCCATTGACTACAATTGATGAAGTGGTCCACAAAAACATACCGGAATAGGACATGTGGTGAGTTTCACGCAAACGGACACACGATCCGTAAAAAAACATGGTTGTGTGAATTACCCAATTAAATTTCATGGGTCAGTGTGCTATAAGTTAATTAAACATGCAGCGCACGGTAGTGATATACGCTCGTGTGAATAAACCTTAATTACCAAATAATGCCGCCAACAGCACAGTGAATGTATAGTACCACCATACTGTTACTGAATTAAAACCACTACACAAACCCAATATTACCACCATACAATGACCATATAGTGGTAGATAGCAGTTCTGCACAGGTACTCTGCAGACCATACTGTATTAGTGAATACAGTACAGTTAAATACAGTGATAACTTCTCCTACTGCATGAAGACTTCTTTTAGCCACAACTCGTCTCTGTGGTTTGCTGCTCAGGCATCTTTGGTTTTTCAATTTTCCAGTGCCCCAAACAATAGCAGTGCCCCAACATAGTGACCCAGACAGTAGTAGTGGACCAGACGGAAATATTGCACTAGGTTAAAGTAATGCCCCACTGAGTTTCCCATATGGTAATAGTGCCTAAAATGGCTCCAGATGACATTAGTGCTCCACTTTGTGTGTGCTGGAGGGCCCCGTGTAACTTGGGGGGGAGAGGGCTCGATAAATAATTTGCTCCAGGCGTGGGTGGTGCAATGACATCACTGCACTGAACTGGTGGTTCCAGCTTCTTGTAGACTGTGAGTGAATGCATAGTATTTGACTGTATTGGTGTCCTGAGGAAGCAGATAAAATTGAATGTGGCGATTGCATGACTGTCCTGTGCAACAGGCCAAAAATTTGGGGAGTGTGTCCCTGATGCCCGGTGATAGCGACGCCACTGGTAATTACAATCACCTCAGAATATGTTAATAATATAATAGTAATGAGACTACATCACAGATGTTAGGATTAAAAATGTACAACCACTCTGGGCAGTCATTTTCTAGTAACTATTGATACAACTTCCTAAGTGCCCTTGTATTTTGTCTAACTTGATAAAAAATGTCTGATGTCCAATTTGTTATATTAGAGCAATTTTTTTTATTATTATCCAATAACTTCTAAACTTAGCTCAAGGTTCAAGTAATTTGGGTTTATAAGTATCCCTGACATTATACAGTTAATAAGATAGAAATTTGTCATTCCTATTTACATAAAATAATGTGGTTTGCTCAATCAGACCTGTATTGTTCTACATGGACAACTCCAGCAGTCCTCATTGTCTTGACTACAAAAGATATTTTTTTATGATTTATAATGGAATCAATGATGGTTGATTTAATATGAAAGCCTGTCATTTATCAGGTTTTTATTCCCACTCTGAAAAGTTTCGGTGCCTAATTGCACATAATGTAGAACGCTGTATAATGATAATATGTTTACTAATTAGCCAATAGAGCTAATGAGATCTCTTAAGGCTATCAAAGAAATTAATAGGTCATTCCATTTACGAACCAAATTGTTACGTGGAAGGTTTGACCCCAATTTATAGTGAAGAGCTAGAGCCCTTTATGTAAGACAACAGCCTAAGATATATGTAAAGTGTTTCAGAGTTTTATTTTTATTATTATTAATAATCATAATCAATGTGTGCACATAGGGAGACATTTTCAGGGCATACTTCCCACAGTCTATAAATAGTATGGTATAATTGCAACGCTGCCAATTGCACATTGCTGGAGATGACAGGAACCATTGTTCCAGCTTGTTACATCCATTGTTAAAGGGGAGGAGTGGAGCAGTTAAAGGAACGTCTCACACCCTGCTAGCGTTTTGTCCACAGTTTGTGTAATTTAGATTCTAATTGCAGGCATTACCTATGATTTAAAGAATAACTAGTAAAAATCTCAAGGTAATTTGTACTTTAGAAAAAAAAACTTCCAAATAAACTATTTCTTGAGGAATCATATATTCTTCTAAAGAGAAAATGGAAAAAATGCTGTAAAATTGAAAGTTATTGTTCATTTCATTTTCTTTATTTTATATTTTTTCTTTATATTTATTTTTCTTTTAATACAGAAGACGACCTGTCGATCAGCTGATCGCGTGGCTCCAGCTTCATAAACCCTCGGCGATCTGCTGTTATCGGGCTGTTTGTAGTGAACCTCTTCTATGGCTATTAGAAAGGGAATTCAGGTGTTTCATTCAGTCCAATTGCCACAGAAGTATAAAATCAAGCACCTAGCCATGCAGTCTGCCTATGCGGCCATTTTTGAAAGAATGGGTCGTTCTAAAGAGTTTACTGAATTCCAGTGTGGTATTGTAATAGGATGCCACCATTGTAACAAGTCAGTTCCTGAAATTTCTTCCTTCTTACCGTATATGTCGGCGTATAAGACGACTGGGCGTATAAGACGACCCCCAACTTTTACCCTTAAAATATAGAATTTAAGATATACTCACCATTTCGTGCAGGAGCGCTTCACTATGGCCATCGGCGGCAGGACCCAGGACTCTCTGTCTCTTTGAACTCGCGCATGCGCAGATAGGCTGCTTCATCGTGCGAGATCTGAGAGGCAGGGAATGAGAGGAAAGGGCGGGCCAGAGGATCTTACAGAGATGTTCCCTGGCGGCTAATACCGGCTTCCCTCAGATCCGTGGCAGATTCCGTGCATCCCGGGAGCCTGTGTACCGGACTGCAGGCTCACAAGGTAACACACAACCTGTGTGTAGACAATATGTAGACTAGGGATGTCACGATACCAGAATTTGGACTTCGATACCGATACTTCGTTTAGTATTACGATTTCGATACCAATTTCGATACTTTTGCCAACAGTAATAAAAAAAAAATTCTTCCGTTTTCTGATGTGAGGCGCGACGTGTGATGAATTTTGAACGCGCCTCACATTAATAGTAATTAATCCCATCATGTTTCTCAGTCATATTGGGTTAATGTGCGAGGTACATGATGGGGTTAATTACTATTAATGTGAAGAACAAGGAGGGTAAATTCATCGCACCTCACGCCTCACATTAATAAGTGAATGAAAGCCGTGTTTATTTCATTTTTTTTACAGCGTACACATCATAAATGATGCAAAAACATTGTTGTCCGCGCCATTACTGAATGTGTGTATTTTATGTATTGAGACTTATTTTAATGTTTATTGTAAAAAAGGTGAAGGTGTATTTTTTTTAAAATTTAACAATACTTTGTTTTTACTTTATTTTTAAACTTTAATGTACTGACATATATCAGATATGTGCCAGTACATTAGCCTGTGGACAGATAGCACACAGGCAGTTGTTAGGACATACTTGGGTATGTCCTAACAACATGAAATATGGTAAGACAGCCCTGGGGTCCGTCAATAGACCCTGAGCTGTCTGCCCATATATGGTATGGCCCTCGATCGCGTCACAGGAATTCCCTGTGACGCGATCCAGGGGCATCCCCCCTTCTCACTTTCCCCTGAATGCTGCAGTCAGCTGTGATCGCAGCATTCAGGGGAATAACGGCGGAGATGAGCGGTTTTTCTGATCTCCGCCGTTATAGAGCGGGGCTGCGGCTGTGTAATACAGCCATTGCCCCGCTCCTGACAGGAAGTGCGCGCGCAGTCAGCATGAGGTGATGCGGCCGGCGCTGCACTAATGAGCGGCAGTTCAGGCACTGAAGACAGAACATGGGGGTGTTTTGTAGCGCGCCCGCCATGTTCTGTCTCCAGTGCCGCCGCTCAATAGTGCAGCGCTGGCCGCATTGCATCATCCTGACCCCGCGAACTTATCATGACTCAGGAGCGGGGCTGTGGCTGAATTACACAGCCGCAGCCCCGCTCTCATAGTCATGTGTACTATACTGAGCTGTGCGGCTGCAACGTGCATCCCTAATGTAGACAATATCCGGCATATAAGACGACCCCACACTTTTAACATTTTTTTAAGGGTGTAAAAAGTCGTCTTGTACGCCGATATATACGGTAGATATTCTACGATCAACTGTGAGCGGTATTATTGCAAAGTGGAAGTGTTTAGGAACCACAGCAACTCAGCCACTAAGTGGCAGACTACATAAAGTTTCAGAGCAGGGTCACCGAGTGCTGAAGCGCATAGTTCATAAAAGTCACCAACGCTCTGCTGGTTGAATAACTGCAGACTTCGCAACCTACTCTGAATGCAAGCCTTACATCACCAAACACACTGCCAAGCGTTGGATGGGGTGGTGAAAAGTACGCCACCACTGGACTTTGGAGCATTGGAAACATGTACTGTGGAGTGGTGGAATCACCCTGCTCTATCTAGCAAGAGGATGGATGAGTCTAGGTTTGTGAATACCAGGAGAATGTTACCTGACTGACTGCATTGAATCAACTGTATAGTTTGGGGGAGGAGGGATAATTATATGGGGTTGTTTTTCAGAGGTTGGCCTAGGCCCCTTAGTTCCAGTGAAGGAAAATCTCAATGCTTCAGCATACCAAGACATTTTTGACAATTGTATGCTTCCAACTTTGTGGGAACAGTTTGGGGAAGGCCATTTTTTTGTTCCAGCATGTCTGTGTCCCAATGCACAAAGCAAAGTCCATAAAGACAAGGTTGTGTGAGTTTAGTGTGGAAGAACTTGACTGGCTCACATAGAGCCCTGACCTCAACTCCATCGAACACCTTCGGCTTGAACTAGAATGGAGATTGCAAGCCAGGCCTTCTTGTCCAACATCAATGCCTGACCTCACAATTGCTCTTTTGGATGAATTTGCCACAGACACACTCAAAAATCTTGTAGAAAGCCTTCCCAGAAGAGTGGAAGTTGTTTTAGCTGTAAGAGGGGACTAACTCCATATTAATGCCTATAGATTTAGAATGGGATGTCATAAAAGCTCCTGTAGGTGTAATGTGTAGGTGTTCCAATAATTTAGTCCATATAGTGTATATGATGTATATGCAATGTCAATACACGGGTTATTGCCTCTGGTCCACCAGTCTGACGTTTGTGTTCAGGTAGGAGGAACGGGCGGAACGTGGAAGGAATCCTGATGTAAGTCTTGAATAAGACAAATCTAATTTAAAAAAAATTACAGCAGCCACCACCTAGAATCTAATAAGCAGGAGGGTAAAAAGATCCTCCTCCAGAATATCTTTGTAGAAAAATCATATGAATAGCAGAGCCTGAAATCAAGAATGACATGGTGTGACTTTCACTAGGCTGTTTTCCCTTCCCTACTGTCAGTAGGGTGCCAATTTGAGCAGAAGAGTTGAGTCATGTCGGACAGTCTGGTTGCTTGTCATACACTGTCTAACAGTCACTTTCTTTTTAGTGAAGTTATCAGGCAGAATATCCCTAGCAACCTGTCTGTTTATACAAATGACTAAATATTAACCTCAATTTATAGTAAACATCATATTAAATAGCTTCTTCTCTACACGCTCTATGTGCATGGATTAATTATAAAAAAAACTGAAAACCTCTGTCTCATATCAACAATGTCCAAAGGTAAAGGAACTTTTCCCTCTGAACTTAGGGGAAAGACGGTGCAAGGAGAGTTGAACGAACATAAAAAGGAACCTGTCACTGTTTTCTCATATGAAAATAAAAACAGTGGGGTGTACAGTTCTCTAGTCTAGATCAATGTTTCTCAATGTTGCTAAGCCAAGTACTAAAGACACTCTTTTGGGATCCCCTGGGTTCATAGGTCTCTATGGATACGTTCAGCGCATGGTGTGAACAGTGTCTTATCTGGTCATTTAGGCCAAAAAAGTGACTTTTTAATTTTAAGGGTAAATGCTCTTTAGTTATACGTACTGTATAATACATTAAAAAAAATAAAGAGGTAAAAATATCTGGTGATAGTTGCTAAACTGGTTACCAGTCTCATGTGTTTATTATCAACTGTCTTGTGATTGCATAGTGTAAAAGATAATGAATACTTATGCCATTAGAGCTCAAGCTGAGACATTATGCAATAGCCTTTTCACATTCTATTACAGTTGGGTTAACACTTCAATTAATGAAGTGTTTAGGTCTATTACCGGCGTAGACCGTGCAGACAGGAACATCCCACGTCTCATCTGTTGGGACATGCTGTTGCTATAAAGTCATCGGAAGTTCAGCAGATACTGCAGCAGGTACAGTAGGTGACAGGACGAGGATGCCCCATTGCACATAGTTAAGCAGCACGTTGGACATCCACACCCTGGCCTGTTATATAAGATTTTAAGTGCATGTGTCACGGCAAGCCTATGTTAGTAATTGATTATACAGCTCTGATGAACCCTTTCCAAGTACTTGCTCGCCTCACCTCACACAGGTGTTTTTTCTCATGTTTAATGTGCAAAACATATGAGTTGACTTCAGGCTATAAAGCATATCCCACATCTGTAAACATAAAAAAAAAATGATCAGAGTCTTAATAGACACTTACAATACCAAAATACTTTATTTGCAAACAGAGCAAAGTACTCTCTTGAAATGCCTTTGCTTAGAGATAATCATAGCTTAGGCAATGGAATCTGAGATACACTTAAAAGAAAACTATGGGTAAGATACACATCCCTGCTATCTCAGAGTGTTCTCTAAGACAACCAAATAAACCATTTAAGCTATTTAAACTTCTATGCCTGTTGTAGAATCTAACATATGTCTCCTCAATGCAAAATTATGGCAAACCCATTCAAAGATAACTAACCATTCCTCTTTAATACAGCGTACTGTATCTGTACAACTTGGCCTACTTCATACTGGATAAAATTCACAGAACAATGTCGATATTTGATATTGTAAAGCTTATATTATATAAATGTGGAAAAGGGGACACAAAGCCCAAACGCTATCTTAGGCGATGTTCACGCCACATCTGTGGATTAAGTTGATGCCTATACAGGTGTTTGCATCTGTCATTGACTACCATTAGCATACAGTTGTATTGAAAAGTGTGCTTTTCAGAGGCAACTTTTAACAGTCAACCTTATAGTGCTTGATGAAAGTCAACGGACTGGCAAATATTATCCAAAAGAACGGTGATCTGCTCTCTGCCCAGGAGGTTTACTTTGTTCTCGTAGAGTGACTTCTCAACCCCACTGGATGGGTCTTCCCTTATTGGTTTAGGACCTAGGAATGGTATCCCTGAACTATTGAGACACTGATTATTTGGACATTTGAAGCCCTTTCCTTGGACATGAAAGTATATGAACAATTGTTGTGAGTGCCTGAAGCTTCTTGATCTTTCCAAATAGATCTTGAGAGCTCTAGAAACATCCAATGCATGCAACCTCCTTTGTGCCTTATCTTGAGGATGAAGAAAGCAACTTGGCAAGGTAATCTATTTGTTAAAGTATTTGACGTTTGATACCTTGGGTCTGAAGTCTGGAAAAGTCTCCACAGGACTGATCTGAAAAAACTCAATGAAGGTTTCATAAGCCTAGAAGGAAACTTTCCAAAAGAGGCATTTTTAATCTATCTATTCCAAGGGCTCAAATGGTGACAGTAGGCCTTCTGAATAGCTGTCACAAATTTTCTTATCAATGGGTCTGATCAGAATGAAACGGGAATAAAGGGAGAAATGTGCACCTTCAATGTATTAGTCAATCCTTTCTTAAAACCTTCTTGCAAGAAAGCCTTCTGAGAAGGCTTTCTGCAAGATTTTGGAGTGTGCCAGAGGAGTTTTGGAACTCAGCAGTTATTAAGTCAGTAGAACGATGGCGACTTTTATGCACTATGTGCTTCAGCACTCGGTGACTCCGCTCTGTAACGCTATGTGGTCTGCACTTCATCAATGATATGCTGTGGTTCCTAAACGCTTCCACTTTGCAATACTGCTTCTCACAGTTGATCGCAGAATATCTAGGAGGGATACAATTTCACAATGTTCACTTTTTGACATCCTATCACAGAACAACACTCAAATTCAGTGGACTCTTTAGAACGACCCACTCCTTCACAAATGTTTGTAAAGGCCGACTGCATGGCTAGGTGCTTGATTTTATACACCTGTGGTAATGGGCCTGAATGAAAAACCTTAATGCAATGATTAAGAGGTGTGCACCAATACTTTTGTATATATATATATATATATATATATATATATATATATATATATAGTGTATGTTGACGGTAGGTGGGAACTGCCGAGACTTTGCTGCTGTGAGGATATGAAGGGAATTATTCAATAGATGGTCTGTAAGGCTTCGTTCACATCTGCGTTGTGCCTACCATTCTACCGGATCCATCAGTGGACTACAAGAACGGAAGTAAAGGTTTCAGTAAAAAAAAACATTACAATGGGTTTTGTTTTTGCATCAGTTTTGCAATAGTGTCGACTGCAATATTGGTTACGCCCAAAAAAATGAAACCTTACTGAACGAAGACAAATGGAAACCATTAGCAAAGGAAGCATTACCATTGAAAACAATAGTAATGCAAACAGAAGCTATGGTTTCCATTTGCCTTTCGATTGATGGGTTCCTCCGACGGAAAGCTCCGTCGGAACCCATCAATGGATAGCGAACGATGATGTGAACACACCCTAAGTCTTATATAAGTAGAACTCCAGTTTATGCTGTAGTTTTCATTTAAAGATTGACTAAACATTTAACAAACTTTTGACGTGTCATAGTGACATCTCAGAAGTTTTGATCGGTGGGGTCTGAGCACTGAGGACACAGATACAATTACATGGATCACTAGGCAGCTCAAAGAACATTAGTTCCCTGCCTTGCCATTTAATGACGCAAGCGGTGCGATGACGTCATGGCGCCGCTTGCGTCATTAAAAGCCACTGAATTGCAGGACACGGATTGTCCTGCCATTCAGCACATTTCAACAATGCAAGCGGCGCGATGAGGTCATCGCGCCGCTTGCATCATTGACAGACCCTGCCATTCAGCGTCTTTCAATGAAGAAAGTGGCGCGATGATGTCATCGCGCCAGTTGCATCGTTCAGCAACAGCAGGCTTGGTCAGAAGAGACCAGGTCTGCGTTGCTAGAGAACGGCGCGAAAATGTGATTAGGCGAGTATATAAAGTTTTTGTTTTTTTTCTCAGTTACCAGTGCCTCTACCTACCGGGGGACCCTACCTACGGCCTACGGAGGGAACCTATCTACGGCCCACAGAGGGACCCTTTCTACTACCTAAAGGGGGACCCTATCTACTGCCTACAGGAGGACCTATCTACTACCTACAGAGGGACCCTATCTCCTACCTACAGGAGGCCCCTATCTACCACCTACAGGGGGGACCCTATAATGGCACTATCTACAGGGGGCTCTACGAGGGGCTCTTTCCACAGGAGGCACTGCACTATGTGTGTGTGTGTGTGTGTGTGTGTGTGTGTGTGTCAGGGACACAGTGTATGGCGCTATTACGTTTAGGGGCGTAGTGTGTGGCACCATGAGAATTTTATCTACGTTTACAGGTACCAAAATGTTTGAAAAGTGAGAAGCTGAAGACATCTGAGTGGCAAACTGCAGAAATGGGCCGTGGCCAGGAGAAGTTGTCATGAGGTCTGGACTGGATGGAGAAGAAACGAGAAAAAGAACGACTCCAATCTGAGAAAACATCACCTGTGAGTGGCTCAATGTAAATGTTTATTCTGCCTCTAATCTACTGTAGTAACTGTATGATCTGCAGCAAGATGATGGGTGGTATAATTTTTTTCTGTAAAAAAGCAACTCCCAGCTTATCCTTACCATTGCTCGGGCCATGCTGAGAGCTGTAGTTTTACGTCGTACAAACCTAAACGGCAGGGGTTACACTGAATTTGCAAATGATCTCTGTACTGAGCTGTATATGTGCTGGTGCTGTATATATGTACTAAACTTAGTTCTGGTACTATATATACTGAGCTTTGTTCTGATGCTGTAATTATGTACTGAGCTTTGTTCTGTGGCTGTATTTATGTACTGAGCTTTGTTCTGGGGTTGTATTTATGTAGTGAGTTTGGTTCTGGGGCTGTTTTTATGTGCTGAGCTTGGTTCTGGAGCTGTATATATGTCAGAGCTTGGTTCTGGAGCTGTATATATGTACTGAGCTTGGTTCTGGTATTGTATTTATGTTAATAGCTTGGTACTGGTGCTGTAATTTATATAGGATATATTTATAATAACAAAATTGCATTCTTGCAAGTCTTTGTCTATTTAATGGGATGTGGTTTCAACCCCTTGAACAGCCAATATGCAGTAGGTAATACATGACCTGACAATATTTCTAAACAAATATGTTTTTTTCTAATGCAGCTAAATCTTTAAAGTCGACTTTTAAAAACAGTGCATGATGTATGCTAATTACTCTTTAAAGGGTCGTGTGGAGGTGCCGCTATCCTGAAGACTCAAATAGTCCTGACTCCAAACCCACCTTTCCATGCTAGATTGACATCTTCCTGGCTGTTCTACATCACTACCAGTCTCCTCCAGCTTTCTCGGACGCCATTGCCATGTGCTCCATGGGCACACACCGTACAGCGAGGTGTACTCTGCAATTTCGCATCCGTAAGAGTTGGAGGAGGCTCATAGTGATGTAGAACAGCCAGGAGGATGTCAATCAAGATTTTGGGGGGCGCCATTTACATTTTCACCTCAGGCAGTAGAAAAGCTCGACCTTGATCCCAAAGTTTGTAGAAACTATAAAACGTATTATGACTTTATTATTCACAATGTTTTGATGTCGAATTATTATCTAAATTTAGAATAGAAGTTACATATGTAACATACATATCAGAGGGGGTCACCAAAAGGTTATAACCTTGTTAGCCTACCAAATGGCATCAGGTTAGATATGTGTTTTTCTTTCCAAAAGTAAAGCCTAGCAAACTGAAATAGTCCATACACGTAAGGCACTGCTATTTATAAAGCTAGAATTCTTTGGAAAGGATCCAGGAGGACAATATATAAACACTGATCTCTGTATTAAAGGCTTACATCAGTACAAAGGTGGAAAATGGGGAAAACAAATCTGCTTTATCAAATTGGTCCATGGGATGCTAAGAGATTTATTTTGACATAAAAAGAGTGATTTTATGTTTGCAGTTGAAAGACTTTGGTAAATAGTGCTTAAAGGGATTTTCTGGTTTCATGCTAATAATACTTAATCACTGTATAAATGGTAAAGTTCTACAACTTATGTATACTTATCCTCATATATTTGTTTTTAAATGCCTCACTATTTTCAAGATAATAGATTGCTGTATGAACGAGAATACTGTTATTTACATTCACAGGTTGCAAACCCATAGATAGCTAGTCGTGTTCTCAACTGAGAAGTAGATACTATTGTATACAGTCTAGTCTATTGAATCCTTTTCTCCAATTCACTTCAATGGGAGAAGAAGGCTGCAAACCTGTGAATCGGCCACAATCCGGCCTTTGTCAAACTCTATTGCCGCCGGTCAATAGAAAAAATGCTCAGAGCGATAGTGCTGTAGAAAAGGGCAGCTAGTACCACGGATTGTGGCCGAAACTTTACTTTTCTCTAAATATTGCCTTATTCGAATACATCACCTTTTTGCATATTTCACCTAAAGAAGTTCTTGAGTTTATCTTCTAAAACATTTACAGGGAGGGAGGCCTACCTACAGCACCCAGACAACCTGCAGAGTGCCACAGATTTGATCTACATTTGTACTTTATACCTATCCTTGTGTGAACCTAGCTTTATAGTTGTTTAGACACATATTTATTTTATAATTGGCACATACATTTCATTCTTCATAACTTAAATATAAGCAAATAACTAACATAGGTTTTTGCACTTAAAAATAAATTAAATACTGATGCCAGTTTGTGCGATGCCACAATGATGAATGACCGATGCCACTGGTGATAGTTAATCGTGGGGAGCTCTAACAACAGGACGCCCACAATCAGCTTGTTATTGAGAATGCTCTACATAGATAGAGGTTGTCCAAACTGGACATCTTGCTTAACTCCTTAGTGACCAGCCTATCTTAGGCCTTAATGACCAAGCATTTATTTTTGCTTATCCATTGTCACATTCAAAGAGCTATAACTTTTTATTTTTCTGTCGACATAGCTGTATGAGGACTTGTTTTTTGTAGGGCAAGTTGTATTTTTTAATGGCACCATTTTGGGGTACATATAATTTATTGATTACCGTATTTTTTGGACTATAAGATGCCGGTCTTATAGTCGTCAGTCATGGAACCCTCTGACCGCTTCCTTACTTAACCCTTTCCCGATCCTTGATACACTGCAGGTGTCAGCTGTGTTTTACAGCTGACACGCTGCCCTAACAGCAGCGATCTCACTGTTCCTGGTCGTTTAAGTAGTTAAATTGGGGTTTTTCCATGAAGGACATTTATGACATATACAGGATATGTCATAAATGTCAGATAGATGTGGGTCCCACCTCTGGGGCTCACACCTATGTTTAGAACGGGGCCCCTAACCCAGTTCTAGCTTTTTGTGCTCTCCCGGCCACTTGATTACATGTCGAGTTACTGAAAAAGCTTAACTCGCTGAGCTGCGCTGTTTCCGTAACTCCCATAGAACTAAATAGTAGTTATGGAAACAGAGTAGCTCGCATGCTACGCTGCTTCCGTAACTGCCATCCACTACTATGGGAGCTCAGCGAGTTACACTGTTTCCGTAACTCATCCATGTATTGCAGTGTAATGATCGCTGGTTGAAGTCCCCTAGGGAAACTAATAAAATGTGTAAAAAAAAGTTAGATACCTTTTCAGGAGTTTAAAAAAATAAAATAAAAATAAAAAGTATAAAAATTTATTTTTTTTTCCCTAAGCACAATTTTGTCTAAAACCTGGGTGCGTCTTATAGTCAGGTGCGTCTTATAGTCCGAAAAATATGGTAACTTTTATTAACTTTTTTGGAGGGGTAATTAAAAAAATCTGACATTTCGCCACGCTTTTTTACGTCTTAAATTTACACAGTTTAATATGTGGTATAAATAAAACAATAAATGTATTCAGCCGGTCGTTACAATTACGACAATACCAAATTTCTATAGTTATTTTTATGTTTTACTACTTTTGCACAATAAAAACACTTTTTTTTCAAATTAGCATTTATTTTTGTGCCGCCATATTCTAAGTGCCTTAACTTTTTTATTTTTCCGCAAATTTAGCTGTATGAGGGCTTATGTTTTACAGACTGATCTGTAGTTTTTATTCGTTTTTGGGGTACATACGACTTTTTGATCACTATTTATCGCATATTTTAGAAGACAAAATAAACAGAAAAACAGCTGTTCTAGCACTGGTTTTTATTTCATTATTAAGGGTGCTCACCATGCGGGTTAAATAGCATAACATTTTCATAGTTCCGGTCGTTGCGGACACGGCAATACCAATTATCTGTGGTTTTTACATTTTATTTTGTTTTTTCATAATAAAGCATTTTGTAGGGAGAAAAAGTGAGTTTTCCCAATTTATTTTTATTGGGATTTTTTATTTATTATAAACTATACTAAGCTTTTTTTTTCTTTTTTTAACTTGTACTAGATGACGTTGCGATATTTTGATCACTTTTATAATAAACTGCAATACTTCTGCATTGCAGTGTATTATACCTGCAGTGTGAAGCTGACAGGCATTCTATTAGGTCCTTCCTTTGGTCGCCGAGGTCACTATTGACCGTGGAATCTAAGGGGTTAAACGGACGGGATCGATGGTAATTTTGATCCCATGTACAAGAGCAGGTGCCCGGCTGTCTTTATACAGGCCGACCTCCCGCTCTAGCCAATCACAGGCTGCAGCGGTCACATGGCCTGCAATGTCATCTTAGGATGCCGGACTACGCGCAGAGAATAGGGAGAAGGTAAGTATGCATTTTCTTTCTTTCTAAATTTTCCAGCGCTGCTTTACGCAGCGGAAACTCCGCTGGAGAAACACACCACAACGTGGTGCGATTTTTTGGGATGGAATTCCCTGCAGTGTCCAGGGCGGATAGGCTGTGCAGCTTGATGCAGCATATCCGCCCTGAACACGATGAGTGTGTTCATACTCAAAAGGCGTTGTCCATCATTAGCAATCTGATTTTTTTCAGAAACAGTGCCACGTCTTAATATGAGTTGTGTATCACATTGCAGATCAGCCCCATCACTGTTTCTGTTTCTTGATTCTAGAAAAAAGCAGATCCATTTTTCTAACCATGGAAATTCCTTTAAAGCTTAACCCCTTAAAGAGGCTCTGTCACCAGATTTTGCAACCCCTATCTGCTATTGCAGCAGATAGGCGCTGCAATGTAGATTACAGTAACGTTTTTATTTTTAAAAAACGAGCATTTTTGGCCAAGTTATGACCATTTTTGTAGTTATGCAAATGAGGCTTGCAAAAGTCCAAGTGGGTGTGTTTAAAAGTAAAAGTCCAAGTGGGTGTGTATTATGTGCGTACATCGGGGCGTTTTTAATACTTTCACTAGCTGGGCGCTCTGAAGAGAAGTAACATCCTCTTCTCTTCAGAACGCCCAGCTCACAGGTCCTGCATCGTGACGGCCACAAGATCGACTTACCTGCAAACGCTGATGCTGCTGCAGAATCAACTGTAGCCTCTGGTGCCGATGTGGCCGTCACGATGCAGGACCTGTGAGTGACGTCACAGATCTGCACTGTCAGAAGCTGGGCGTTCTGAAGAGAAGAGGATGTTACTTCTCTTCAGAGCGCCCAGCTAGTAAAAGTATTAAAAACGCCCCGATGTACGCACCTAATACACGCCCACTTGGACTTTTACTTTTAAACACACCCACTTGGAAGTAGAAAACAAGGGGAGAAGTTCTCCAGCTCACCTGACACGAGAATTGGGTGTCGCTGTCAGCGCCCGGATTTTTTTCGTGTCGGCACACGATGCAGGAACACAGGTAGCAGAGGAGGTTAGATCCAGCGCTTTGGCTATGATGTCATCATAGCCAAGTCTAAGGACGTTGCATCGTCCGAAACGCGTAGGCTTATAGGATCATTCCTTCCCTCTATTCACACACCGGGACCATACTACAAATGGACTTTTTAATACTATTTAATTAAACTTGGAAAAATTTTTTTTCTATTTTACCTCTACCAAAGCGCTGGATCTAACCTCCTCTGCTACCTGACACCCACTTGGACTTTTGCAAGCCTCATTTGCATAACTACAAAAATGGTCATAACTTGGCCAAAAATGCTCGTTTTTTAAAAATAAAAACGTTACTGTAATCTACATTGCAGCGCCTATCTGCTGCAATAGCAGATAGGGGTTGCAAAATCTGGTGACAGAGCCTCTTTAAGGACGCAGCCTAGTTTTGGCCTTAAGGCTCAGAGCCAATTTTTCAAATCTGACATATTTCACTTTATGTGGCAATAAATTCGGAATACTTATACCTATCCAAGCGATTCTGAGAATGTTTTCCCGTGAGACATTGGGCTTTAGGGAAGTGGTAAAATTTGGTCAATATATTCAGTGTTTATGTGTGAAAAATAGCAAAATGTAGAGAAAATTTGGAAAAAGTAGCATTTTTCTGAATTTAAATGTATCTGCTTGTAAGACAGATAATAATTCCACACAAAAAAGTGACTACTTCCCATTTCCCATATGTCTACTATATGTTGGCATCATTTTTTTAACATTCTTTTATTTTTCTAGGACGTTACAAGGCTTAGAACGTAAGCAGCAATTTCTCATATTTTGAATAAAATTTCAAAAGCCTTTTTTTTAAGGTACCAGTTCAGAAGTGGCTTTGAAGGGCCTATATATTAGAAATCCCCATAAAAGAGCCCAATTTTTTAAATAAACCCTTCAAAGTATTCAGAACAGCATTTAGAACGTTTGTTAACACTTTAGGTGTTTCACAGGAATTTAAAGCAAAGTAGAGGTGAAATTTACCAATTTGTTTTTTTTGCCAGAAAATCCTTTTTATTCCATTTTTTTCTGTAAAACAGAAGCCTTTACCAGAGAAACACAAATCAATATTTATTGTCCGGAATCTGCAGTTTTTAGAAATATCCCACATGTGGCCCCAGTGTGGTAATGGACTGAAGCTCCGGCCTCCGAAGCAAAGGAGTACCTAGAGGATTTTGAGGCACCCTTTTATTAGGCACCATATCCAGTTTGAAGAGGTCTTGTGGTGCCAAAACAGTGAAATTGACCCTATTTGGCAAACTACACCCCCCCCCCCCAAGGAACTTATGGAGGGGTATAGTGGGCATTTAGACCCCACAGGTTTTTTGCTGCATTTTGTGGAATTATGCTGTGCAATTGAAAATCTAATTTTTCTGATAAAAGGTACACATTTTTAATTTTGACTAGCAATAAAAGAAAAAAAGCACCCCAACATTTGTAAAGCAATTTCTCCCGATTACGGCAATACCCCATATGTGGTCATAAACTGCTGGTTGGACAAACGGCAAGGCTCAGAAAGGCAGGAGCGCTATTTGGCATGTAGATTTTTCTGGATTGTTTTCTGGGCGCCATGTCGCATTTGCACAGCTTCTGAGGTACCAGTACAGGGGAAACCCCTTAAAAGCGACCCCATTTTGGAAACTAGACCCCTTGAGGAATTCATTGTAGTTTTCATGGGGTGCATGCCACTTTTTAATCAGTTTGTATTCTATTATTTTAAGAGGCATGGTGACAAAAAAACAGCAATTCTACTATATTTTTTTATTCCTTTTTCTTACAGCGTTCACCGTGCACTATAAATGACATATTCACATTATTTTGCGGGGCGATACGATTAACGATGTTTATAGTTTTTTTTATGTCTTATGGCGTTTGCACAATAACATACTTTTTATAAAAAATTCACTTTATGTGTTGCCATATTCTAAGAGCCATAACTTTTTTATTTTTCCATCAAAAAAGCCATGTGAGGAATTTATTTTTGCGTAACGAACTGTAATTTCAATCAGTACCTTTTTTAGGCACATGTGACTTTTTGATGTCTTTTTATTCCATTTTTTTGGGAGGTGAAGTAACCAAAAAATTGTGATTCTGGTATGGTTTATTATTATTTTCATTTATGGCGTTCACCACGCAGGATAAATAACTAAATACTCTTGTAGCTCAGGCCATTACGGACGCGGCAATACCAATTATGTATAGTTGTTTATTTTTTTTAATAATAAAGGACTAATAAGGGAAAAGGGGGATTTTTACTTTTAATACTTTTAAACTGTTATTTTTTTATTTTGACACAACTTTTTTTTAAGTTTTTTATTTTGTCCCACTAGGGGACTTGATTGCAATCATAATACACTGCACTACATGCGTGCTGTCGATGGTGATTTAACCCCTAAGAAGCCACAATCGCTATAAAACGCGGTTTCTAAGGGGTTAATCAGCGGGGACACCGCGATCGGTACCCACTGAAGGAGCTGCGGCAACTGCTGTATGAGACAGCACTTGTCACAGCTCCTGTATGTGTAAGAAGGACGGCCAAAATGGCCTTTCCTCCCGTGACGTACTATTCCGTCATGGAGCGCGAATGATATGCTTACCATGACGGAATGGTACGTCAAGGAGCGGGAAGGGGTTAAAGGCTATGTACGCGTTTGACAACGTGTTTTTAAAAAAAAAAAATTAAAACAGTGTATTAGTGTGTTTGGCGCAACTTTTTGATTAATTTTTATCAAAAGTTATTTAAACTTATTGAGATACAGCTGCTTTGTATCCTGTATACAGAGAAGCTCTATCTAGTGCTGAAACCTGTATCTGTCAGGTCAGTGGCACGGGTTCAGTGACATCAGGTCATGTGCGTCTCTGACACGCAGGATCAAGCTGTTAATGATAACATCTAAGTTCATAACTTAGATGTGATCGATAACAGGTGACCTGACAGCTGCTCGGGCTCTATGCACATTACCACTTTTTTCTACTTATTAGCATTCTATCCCCTGGGAGACAATTTTCATAGCTGCTTTTGTGTTTCATGGATGTAGCCTTCTTGCCATGTTCTCTCCCTATTTTAATTTTTTAACCATTAGGGTATGTTCACACGCAGTGGTTTCAGACGTAATTCGGCCATTTACGCCTGAAAAAACGGCAACATTACGCCTCCAAACATCTGCCCATTGCTTGCAATGGGATTTACGGTGTTCTGTTCCCACGAGGTTTAATTTTACGCGTCGCTGTCAAAAGAGGAAGGCATTTTTCATTGACTCCATTGAAAAACAACTCCAATAACGGCCGTAAAATACGCCGGGAAAAACGTGAGTTGTTACAAAAACGTCTGAAAATTAGGAGATGTTTTCGCTTGAAAACAGCTCCGTATTTTCAGACGTATTTTGCTAAACGTGTGAACATACCCTTACAATGAGATCTGTTAGAAAACTAAACCCTGTGGTCATTGAAACCGGAAGTGAAGACATTTGATTGAAAAAAAAGATAGCATTACATCATTTGGAGCAGAAAAGAGGAATCACACAGGAAAATTACTGCAACAATGTTATAAGGCATGTTGTATCTGTTACATAAGTCACATGTTGTTTTGCCATGGAACTTGGTCTTTAACCCCTTAAAGCACCTTGACGTCCACTTACGTCAAGGTGCAGGCGGAGAAGTATGGAGCGCGCTCCATACCCTGCGGGTGTTGGCTGTGTTTTGCAGCCGACACCCAGGACTAACGGCCAGGAACAGCGATTGCGCTGTTCCTAGCCATTTTATTTTACAGAGATTGCCAGGAGGCAAATAAAGCCTGTTTTTTCCCCAACTAACAGAAATATAACATTAATCTAGTTGTAGTAAATAATAATCTTTATTAATTAAATCAAAATAACAGACCACATATAAGTTAAGATTACAATGCTGTTAAACAGCGAGATTCTCATTAGTAGCAGTGTACTACTGGCTATAAAAGGAGCATAGACAGATAAACAGCCGATATAGGATGGCGGAATATAGGTGATAACTAAGGTGCGGTATCTGTCTATGTACCCTGTCTGTCTGAGACTGCATTGAGCTAAAAATCAGAGAAGCCCCCCATGACATGTTTCGCTGCACTTGCAGCGTCTTTAGGGGTATGGGGCTAATGACTGCATTCTCACGAGGCAAAACCCCCTTTAAAACCACCGGATGACGTAAGAAGGGGTGTGCAGTAACAAGGACCAATAGGTGTGATTTTAAGAAAACACACCTCCCAGAAGTGACGAACGTATTCAGCGACCAATGGGAGGCAGAGAATCTCTACCAATGCAGGAGCAGTGTCCGCGCAAGCGCACATGTATGTGGAGTGCGCTCGATCCTAATAATTCTCTCATCCATATATGAGGAACTGCGCAGATGCGAGGACTTCGAAAAATTGCAAGTACAAAAAGGGGATCCTAAGGTGCACAATCTCCAGGACATAGTTCATTTAAGGGAAAAAAATCCAAATTGGTCCCAGGACTTATAACTTTAAAAGTCAGAAGACTTAGAAGTTTGAAGGTTAGAGGAATAGTGATATTGCGAATGCTCAGGCCGTTTAACCCCTCAATGCTGCGGTCAATGGCGACCGCAGCATCTGTGGCGGTATAGAGAGGGGGGCCCCTCTCCGACAGCTCATCGGCGGCCCCATAGCGCGATCAAGGGTCGCCAATGGTTGTCATGGCAGCCCAGAGGCCTAATGAAGGCCCCCAGGTCTGTCTTCACTCTGCCTCTGTTAAGCCCTGCCTGTGGCATGGCTTAACAGATGCCTGTAAAGATAACATTATACTGCAATTCATTAGTGTACTGTACCAGCGATCCGACTCGATCGCCGGTTCAAGTCCCCTAGGGGGACTAAAGGAATGTGTAAAAAAAAAGTTAAATAAAGTTTTTAGTAGTGAATGTTTTATTTTTTTAATTAAAAGTTAAAAAAACTTTTACTAATTTTTCCATTTAAGTAATGTAAAAATTAAAAAAATAAACAAAATTGGTATCACTACGTCAGTAAAAGTCAGAACTATTACAATATACCATATTTAATGTGCACGGTAAACGCTGTAAAAAGAAAAATATATAAAATGCCAGAATCTCCGTTTTTTTGTCAATTAGCGGTGACATTTTTTTTACTAAAAAGTGATCAAAAAGTCGTACGTACCAAAGAATGGTACCAATAAAAACCACAGCTTGTGCCGCAAAAAATAAGCCCTCACACCGCTCAATCCACGTAAAAATAAAAAAGTTATGGCGTTGAGAATATGGAGAAAAAAAATTCTGACAAAGGAGTTTTCTTTTGTAAAAGGAGTAAAACAATAGAAAACCTATTTAAATAGGATTAGCTGATCGGTGCGGGGTCATGGTGTCGGACCCCCACCGATCATATATTCATGACCTATCCTGTGGATAGGTGATCACTATGAAAAACCGGTCCGTGCCTGGACAACCCCTTTAACTGATGTCTGTAGTCCTGGCCCATCTCAATTCATTATTCTGCAAAAATTGCATCATACTGTCTATTCTCTTTACAGCTTCACTCATACAAAGGGCAGTGTACTACAGAGCAAAGGCTTTATTTGAAACCAGTGAAGATGGACTCCGCAGACACTTGCTGACCAATGAGCTGTACTTAGCATAACAGTATCTTGTTCAGTTTTGGCTGGTTTTAGATTGTCTGCAATTAAACCTTGTTTTCTATTTGCCCAGTTACTTCAGAAGCAAGCTGAGAGGATTTTCTAATGCTAATAACATCACTTAGGTTCTAGAGATCAAGGACGCTAATGCTAAAAATGATAAGAGCCACTGCTTCACCCTTTATTAACTTATGGAAAGGGTGGAATGATATTAATAAGATTAAAAGATTTTCTCTTCACTTTTAATTCAATGCAGCAGTCTTTTTGTTAAGTTTAAGTAGGGAAAATCTAATGGGGGGGGGGGGGTCATTTATTAAAACTGGTGTGGATGTATGCCAATATAAAGTATGTTACTGGCACCAAATGCACATATGTTTATGGGCCAATTCTGTGAATATGGTACATGTCCAAAAAAAATTGTGCAGTTTTCTCAAACAACAATTTTTAGAAATGTGGCTCTGCAAGTCTTCACTTAGCAGTATTTGCTACTTTAGGTACCCTAAGGCTAGATTCACAAGGAGCAAACAAATCTTTGCAAATCTGTGGTGAATCCACAGCAAAATCTGTATGTTGCATATGCAGATTTTTCACCAGAATTTGTTGCGGCCTTCACCCTTCTCATTGAAAGAAGAAAAATCTGCTGTATTAATCCGAAACAGAAATTTCAATAGTTAAAATCTCACCCACTGCTGCCATTGTAATCCGCTGCAAATTTTAACTTCTGGCTGCAAAGCCAGAGAGAAAGTCCACAGCATTTTCTCTACGTGTGAACATAACAGTACCCTGACAGTAACTTCAGTCACACTCTATCTCATGATCTTCTGTTGCCTCCAGGCTCAAAAGATTTATAGAACAATTATCCTGAAAATTTTGCAGTACATGATTAGTTCTAGAACTGTAACTAGGGTAAACGTCTTTAAGGACACACACACACACACACACACACACACACACCAGGGGCGTAGCTAGGGGGGCAGGCGGGGCATGTGCCCCGGGCGCAACCCGGAGGATAGGGAAGGGGGGGCGCCGTAGAGCAGCTGATCGTTGCTGATAGGCGCCCCGTATGTGGGACACCTGCAGCAGCTTTAGGAAGAGTCAGGACATTACGGCGTTCTGACTGGGGTCTGTGACGGCCAGGGAGTGGACCAGTCCAGTCACCTGACCTCACGTCAGTGACATGAGGTCAGATGACTCAGGTCAGGGGACAGGTCCACTCCCGTGCTGCAGCCTCCCTGCATCTGCCTCTACTCTGTGCTCTGTGCTCTGCCGAGAAGCAGAGAGGAAGCTCCGCCCACACACATCCCGTCCTGACATGTCAGCAAGGAGACATGGTGAGTGTCTGTGTGTGTGTGTGTATATGTTACAGTGTGTGTGTGTGTGTGTGTGTGTGTGTGTGTCTGTGTCTGTCTCTGTCTCTGCATGTGTTTGTCTCTTACATCTACTACATTATCTGTACTCAGAGAGTTATCTCTGTGTTATCTGTGGTGTTACATAGGACTGCAGGGAACATCTACTACATTATCTGTACTGTGTGCTAAATTACAATCTCAGCTCTGCTATACAGTACAGATAATGTAGTAGATGTTACCTGCAGTCCTATGTAACACCACAGATAACAGTGATATCTCTCTGAGTACAGATAATGTAGTAGTGTTACCTGCAGTCCTATGTAACACCACAGATAACACAGTGATAACTCTCTAAATACAGATAGTAGTGTTACCTGCAGTCCTATGTAACACCACAGATAACACAGTGATAACTCTGATTACAGATAATGTAGTAGCTGTTGCCTGCAGTCCTATGTAACACCACAGATAACACATTGTGCTAAATTACAGTCTCAGCTCTGCTACAATGTGTTATCTGTGGTGTTACATAGGACTGCAGGTAACAGCTACTACATTATCTGTGCTGTGTACATATGTGCCTGTGTGCGTATATATGGGTCTGTTTGTGAATGTGTCTTTGTGCCTTTTATGTATTTGTATTTGTTCCTGTCTGTGTATTTATCTGCCGGTGTGTGTGTGTGTGTGTGTGTGTGTGTGTGTACGTCTATATATTTACCTGTATGTATATATTCCAGATGTGTGTATGTATATTTGCCTGTATGTCTAAATATCTGTCTTTATGTATGTACAGTATATATGTTCCAGCGTGTCCATATATGTGGTTCATTTTTGGTTTGTGTAGGGGGCGGCAATAGAGAGTCCCGCACAGTGCACCATCTAAGCTAAGGCCAGCCCTTGCTGTCACCGACCCTAGTCAGAAGAAACTCCGCCGCTGCCTGCGCCGAATGACCTCCTCGGCTCCTCCGGTAAGTCACACCAGGCAGAGCGGAGAGTGGTAGCGGTAGGCTACTGCTCACCGGTCTGTTCACAGTGTGGCGCTAAGTACAAGGGGTGGGAGTGTGGCGCTATTTAAAAGGGGGGGGAGTGTGGCGCTATTTACAAAGGGGCAGCGGGCTGTGTGTGGCACTATCTACAAGGGGGGCTGTGTGGCACTCTCTACAAGGGGGGCTGTGTGGCACTATTTACAAAGGGGGCTGTGTGTGGCACTATTTACAAGGGGGGCTGTGTGTGGCACTATCTACTGGGGGCTGTGTGTGGCACTATCTACAGGGGGCTGTGTGTGGCACTATCTACAAGAGAGGGGCTCTGTGGCGCTATCTACAGGGGGCTGTGTGTGGCCTCTTTTTAATTTATTTTCTTTTAATTTATTTTATGTTAATTACATTATAGAACTATATCGCTTGTAAAATGTAGAAATGCTTTTATACTCAAGTTACATTAAAAAAATTGTGAACAAAAAATTACATCTCATTGATTGGTAGGGAAAGAAAACATGGCGAGGGGGAAAGAGATGTCGGGAAATAAGTTGGGGGGGGGGGGCGCCAATCTGAATCTTTGCCCCGGGTGCAGGAGAACCTAGCTATGCCTCTGCACTAATACACACTCAAACACACACACACGCACACTCAAAAAAACACACACACAAACACACACACTATGCAGTCATGGGGCATATGAGGTATATCCAAAACTCTTGTAAAGATTACCTTTGTTAAGTGACACAATTCTATCTAGGGCTGTAAAATGTATCAACGGTGGCATATAACCTCATCCCACATCCTTAAATTGTTTGATGCCATATGACAGCGAGCTGTGAATATATATTTACCATATGGTACATGATGGATAGTATAAAATGAGACATATAGTAGCTTGACAGCCTTTGTTGGGTAAGTAGTCTGATGAGTTATTGGCTTATTTTAATGCTTGGTGCCTTCATGTGAGCCCTTTGGTCAGTCATACCAATAGGTCTGTATGGCTGTGGAAAGTTGGCTGTAAGTAGTAAGTGATCCACTACTGACTACTGCAAACCTAACTACAGCTCTACACAGCTTTGTAAACAACTATCTGCTTCTGATTAAAAAGTAGATACTATTTTTCCTGTGATAAATCTCTATGTGTAGCATGGATATTTCCCACCTCAATGGCCTAAGGGGCTATAACCTTGGAGCGTGTATGAGCAGCTGCAATGCTTTACAATGTGACCCCTGCTCGTCTGTTTTTTCATTCCAATACTTATTCTACTGCGTACCATAGGGAGGAGTCGCGGGGCTTACAACAACAGGCAATATCTGTTTTTTTAAAAGTCCTGCAGGTTAAAAGTCCCACAGGTTTTTACAGGGGTTTTCCCAGAATCATAAATTATCACCTATCCACAGGATAGGTAATCATTTTCTGATCACTGGGGGCCCAACCGATTGGACCCTTACCGATCATGAGAACCAGGTCCTGAATGCCCAGATCCTCCTCACTGCACCCCCCGCAGTGAGGAGAAGCGTGAATGAAGCAGCAGTCTAGTATGTGCCCACCAATTCATTCATTATCTGTGAGTATGACGGAAACTGCTGAGCGCTGTACTCGGCTGTTTCCATCTTTCCCATTGTATTTTAGTGTAGCTGCAGTGCACATGCTCGACTACCGCTGCATTAAATGTCCTCCTCTCTGCGGTCGAGCAGTGAGAAGGAATGGTAGATTCGGGACCCTCGTCGTCATGATCGGTGGGGGTCCCAGTGGTGGGGCACCCAGGAATCAAAAGTTATCACATAACTTGTGGATAGGTGATCATTTATGATTCTGGGATACCTCCTTTAACATAATGCTGGAGCTCATTACAAAAGAGAGTTCTCATAAAAAACACTGTAGATGTGTGATCATAACTTGACCAAAACAGATTTGTATCTCCTAGAAGTAAATAATAAAGGTTCCCTTGCAATGACAGCAAGCATAGATTTTGAACTGTGACAAAATGGTACAGAAAGTGTATTATAAAATTGCATAACTTTTGGATAACCTTTATTAACTGAAACCTAACAAAAAAAAAAATTTTGATGAAGTAGTCCATTTCAATTTAAAGGGGATGTGTCCTGTATTTAATTTAAATTTCATCAACTGTATTTCCTTATATAGATGATAAAAAATTTGTTTTTTTTCAAATTCTGTAGCTATTTATTTTTTATTTGTAAAACCTTCCATGGGGCGGCCATATTGGAGACACACACCTCCTCCCTGCACTTTCTATGTAGTCTGTACAGCAGGCTGTGTGCGCTTTGTGGCAATCCTAATGAATGGGAGTCAATTGACACAGAAATTTCACCAATTTACAGTTTCCAAGAAGTGATGAGTACAGCCTCTCCCCGCAGAGACAAGGGAAGATGCATGCAGAGCTTTATTTGTGTGTATAGTGTTATTATCTGGCATTATCTAGGATTCCAGTAATACAATAGAGTTGCCATTAACCTCCCCATCTCTAATGAAAATGAAATCATGTCCAAGTACATACAGCAAAGCTGACAAGTGAGTTACAGAGAACAGACAATATCAGCTTTTTGTTTCTGCTCTAGTGTCCAATTTAAAAACTGTAATATTCCAAGATTTTTTTGTGGATAGTTACAAATTTGTGTATAATAGAAACTTGATTTAAATAATATTCATTTTCTGACAATACATTTCCTTGAACTTAAAATCAGGTGATGCCAATCCAAGAGAACGCCTATAGATACCTGAGGGAGTAATTGCTACATTGTCATAGACCTTTAAAAATTATTAAGCTCCCATGGGATTACCTTTCTGATTTTATAATCTATAGTGAACTAAATAATGTACAAAAACACATGCTGTGAGATTTTCTCTAAATGTCTGAATAATTATATGGGAATTAAGTTGCAATCTTAGCCGAGTAAATAAGTAAATGAAAATAAAAGAACAAAAGAGCTGACACATTTCCAGCTTCACAATCTTGAGAGCGATGCTGACATTTAAAGGTAAAGCACAAAACTAGTAGTTATGATTGTTTATGCATGTTGAGATGTAAAAATGTGATCAGTGGAGTAGCTATTTGAAATGCAGAGGTAGCTATTGTTAACAGGTCACATAAGAAACAGCACTAACAGAAGTTGGTGTAGTGACTTCTAATTGCAAAATAATGTTTTCAGGCTATATGGAGCTTTCTCACTATGCAAATAAATATAGGAGCTATCATGCTATCAGTGCCATAACTACCGCTATAGCAGCCGTGGCGGCTGCTACGGGGCCCGCGGCATGAGGGGGCCCGTGTCGCCCGCCGGCACGGACCCCCACCATGGCCGGAAGCTCCGCTAGCTGCCGCTATGGCTACTACAGCGGGACGCCACTGAACACTACGGCAGAGCAGGGAGGTATCTCCCCGCTCTGCCATTAAACAAAAGACATGTATCCCCTATCCACAGGACAGGGGATACATGTGTGATCGCTGGCATTGATAGGGGGAACGGGGGACTGACAGTCCCCTGAAGTTCTCCATCACAAACCTCGGACTTCCGGGGTCTGTGTCGGCAGCTCCGTAGAAATGAATGAATCGCCGGTCGCGCTTGTGCGCATGCGTGACTAGCACTCCTTTCATTTTTATTGAGCTGCGCAGACGCCGGAAGTCAGAGGTTAGTCATGGATAACTTGGAGGGACTTTCGGTCCCCCGGTCTCCTTATCGCTGCCAGCGATCACACATGTATCCCCTGTCCTGTGGGGAGGGGATACATGTCTTTTGTCTTCTCACACTGTAGGTCGCATTTTTTTGGGGGGTTGGGGACGCTGTATGGTGTTCCCTACAGGGGGGGGCTGTATAGCGTTCCCTACAGGGGGGCTGTATAGCGTTCCCTACAGGGGGGCTGTATAGCGTTCCCTACAGGGGGGGCTGTATGGCGTTCCCTACAGGGGGGGCTGTAAAGCGTTCCCTACAGGGGAGGGCTGTATGGCGCTATCCACAGGGGGGGGCTGTATGGCATTCCCTACAGGGGGGGCTGTAAGGTGTTCCCTACAGGGGGGACTGTATGGCGTTCCCTACAGGGGGGGCTGTATGGCGTTCCCTACAGTGGAGGCTGTATGGCATTCCCTACAGACCCCCCTGTAGGGAACGCCATACAGACCCCCTGTAGATAATGCCATACAGACCCCCTGTAGATAACGCCATACAGCCCCCTCTGTAGATAGCGCCATACAGCCCCCCTGTAGATAGCGCCATACAGCCCCCCTGTAGATAGCGCCATACAGCCCCCCTGTAGATAGCTCCATACAGCCCCCTATGTAGATAGAGCCATACAGCCCCCTCTGTAGATAGCGCCATACAGCCCCCTCTGTAGATAGCGCCATACAGCCCCCTCTGTAGATAGCGCTATACAGCCCCCTGTAGATAACGCCATATAGCCCCCCTGTAGGTAGAGCCATACAGCCCCCTCTGTAGATAGCGCCATACAGCCCCCTCTGTAGATAGCGCCATACAGCCCCCTCTGTAGATAGCGCCATACAGCCCCCACTGTAGATAGCGCTATACAGCCCCCTGTAGATAATGCCATACACCCCCCTGTAGATAGCGCCATACAGCCCCCTCTGTAGATAGCGCCATACAGCCCCCTCTGTAGATAGCGCCATACAGCCCCCTCTGTAGATAGCGCCATACAGCCCCCTCTGTAGATAGCGCCATACAGCCCCCTCTGTAGATAGCGCCATACAGCCCCCACTGTAGAGAACGCCATACAGCCCCCTCTGTAGATGGCGCCATACAGCCCCCTCTGTAGATGGCGCCATACAGCCCCCCTGTAGATAACGCCATACAGCCCCCACTGTAGAGAACGCCATACAGCCCCCTCTGTAGATGGCGCCATACAGCCCCCCCTGTAGATAACGCCATACAGCCCCCTTTGTAGATATCTACAGAGGGGGCTGTATGGCGTTATCTACAGAGGGGGCTGTATGGTGCCATCTACAGGGGGGGCTGTAAAAAAGGCACAATCTACAAGGGGGGGGGGGGTTGTGTGACACCCAGGGGAGGGGGGGCCCCAGTCAAATGTTTGCTATGGGGCCCAGTCTTTCCTAGTTATGCCCCTGCATGCTATATTGTAGAATCTATGATGTCATAATACAGCTAGACTGCAATTCTTTTATAATGAATGTCCTGTGAATCTTATCTGTGACCCTTTTTACTGATTAATGGTATTTCTTTTGGCTTTTAGATCTGAACTGCAGGAGCTGAACCCACTAGAGTGGATTAATCAGATAATTTCATAGATGCCCTGATTTTAAGAGGGCATCAATACGATTATAGTTTAGAATTAAGCCTAAATAATCGTCTATAAGAATTTGAAGAGGAGATAGACGGGCTGGAGATCAAGCCGTCAGTGCACTACTCTTAACAGATTCCACTGTGAACGGGACAGAGCAGCCTGCTATGTATGTAAATACATGCAGGGAGCATATTTAAAACAGTACAACATTTTTAATAAAAACCCATGAGAAAATTTTTATTTTAACATAAAACATGTACATAGTTACAGAGTTACATGCTGTAGGTTGAAAAAGACATATCCATCAAGTTTATCCTTTTTTGAACAATTATACATAATCCATTGCAAGATTAAAGGGGTTTTCCAGAAAATAAAAAATGATGGCCTATCCTCAGGATAGGTCTTCAATAGCTGATGGGTCGGGATCCGACTCCAGGGGCACCCGCCGATCAGCTGTTTTGAAGGGGCTGCAGCGCTCGTACGAGTGCTGCTTCCTCTTCATTCCGGTCACTTACTCACACTGTGAATCGCAGACACAGCCGTAGCGGCAGTTTACAGTATTACAGCCAGTAATACCGTGAACTATTAACCCCTTCCCGCTTTGACCACTTTTGACCTTCCTGACACAGCCTCATTTTTCAAATCTGACATGTGTCACTTTATGTGGTAATAACTTCGGAAAGCTTTTATCTATCCAAGCGATTCTGGGATTGTTTTCTCGTGACACATTAGACTTTGTTACTGTTAAAATTTGCTCAGTACATTTAGTATTTAATTGTTAAAAACACCAACATTTTGTAAAAAATTGCAAAAATTTGCATTTTTAGAAATTTAAATGTATCTGCTTGTAGGTTAGGCAGTTATACCACACAAAATTGTTGCTAATTAACATCCCCATATGTCTACTTTTGATTAGCATTATTTTTTGCACATCCTTTTGTTTTTGTTTTTTTAGGCTCAGAACTTTAGCATCAATTTCTCACATTTTCAAGAAAATGTCAAAAGTCTATTTTTCAGGGACTAGTTCAGTTGTGAAGTGGCTTTTAGGGCCTTATATATCAGAAACCCCCAATAAGTCACCCTATTTAAAGACTTCCCCCTCAAAGTATTGATAACAGCATTTAGAAAGTTTCTTAACCCTTTAGAGGTTTCACAGGAATTAAAGCAAAGTAGAGGTGAAATTTACAAATGTCATTTTTTTTTTATGCAGAAATTCATATTTAATCCATTTTTTTTTTGTTACACAAAATTTTACCAGAGAAATGCAACTCTATATTTATTGTCCAGGTTCTGCAGTTTTAGGAAATATCCCACATGTTGTACTAGTGTGCTTATGGACTGAAGCACAGGCCTCATAAGCAAAGGAGTACCTAGTGAATTTTGGGCCTCATTTTTATTAGTATATATTTTAGGAACCATGTCAGGTTTGAAGGGCTCTTGCGTTGCCAAAACAGTGGAAATCCACGAAAAGTAACCCCATTTGTGAAACTACACCCCTGAAGGAAATTATCTAGGGGTATAGTAAGCATTTTGACCCTACAGGTTATTGCAGAAATTATTGGAAGTAGGCCGTGAAAATGAAAATCTACATTCTTTTAAAGAAAATGTAGGTTTAGCTAATTTTTTCTCATTTCCACAAGGACTAGAGGAGAAAAAGCACCACAAAATTTGTAAAGCAATTTCTCCTGAGTAAAACAATACCCCACATGGGGCTATAAACGGCTGTTTGGACACACAGCAGGGCTTAGAAGGGAAAGAGCGCCATTTGGCTTTTGGAGCTCAAATTTAGCAGGAATAGTTTGCGGAGGCCATGTTACATTTGCCCCTGAGGGACCAAAATAGTGAAAACGCCCCAAAAATTAGTCCATTTAGGAAACTACACCCCCTTGAGGAATTAATCTAGGGGTGTAGTGAACATTTTGACCCCACAGGTGTTTCATAGATTTTATTAGAATTGGGCAGTGAAAATAAAAACAATCCTTTTTCTTCAACTAATTTTCTCAACTAAAAAAAGAAACCCAACATTTGTAAAGCAACTGCTCTGGAGTACGGAAATACCCCATATGTGGTCATAAATTGCTGTTTGGGCACACACCAAGGATCAGAAGAGAAGGAGCGCCATTTGGCTTTTGGAGCACAGATTTTGCTGGATTGTTTTCTCGACACCATGTCGCTTATGCAAAGCCCCTAAGGTACCAGTACAGTGGAAACTACTCAAAAGTGACTCCATTTGGGATACTACACCCCTTGAGGAATTAATCTAGGGGTGTAGTGAGCATTTTTACCCCACATGTGTTTCATAGATTTTATTTGAATTGGGCAGTGAAAATAAAAATATTTTTTTTCCAACAAGAAGTAGCTTTGGCTGAAAAGTTTTCATTTTCTCAAAAAATAAAGGAGAAAAAACACCCCAACATATGTAAAGAAATTTCTCCCAAGTACGGCAATACTCCATATGTGGTCATAAACTGCTTTTTGGGCACACGGCAGGGCTCAGAAGGGAAGGAGCGCCATTTTGCTTTTAGAGTGCAGATATTGCTGGATTGGTTTCTGGTCGCTATATAGCATTTGCAAAGCCCCTGTGGGACCAAAACAGTGAAAACCCCCCAGAAGTGACCCTATTTTGGAATCGACACCCCTCAAGGTATTCACCTAGGGGTGTAGTGGGCATGTTAACCCCACAGGTGTTTTGCAGAAATTAGTGTGCACATGATGTTGCAGAGTGAAAATGGGATTGTTTCCATAGATATGCCAATATGTGGTGCCCAGCTTGTGCCACCATAACAAGACAGCTCTCTAATTTATATGCTGTGTTTCCCGATTTTAGAATTACCCTACATGGGGCACTAATCTCTTGCCTGTACATTCGACAGGGCTCAGGAGCGAAAGAGTACCATACAAAATTGGGGCCTAATTTGGCGACTTTCTAAGTATTGGTTCACAATTGCAGAGTCTCTGATGTGAAATAATAAAAGAAACCCCTGAGAATTTACCCCATTTTGGAAACTACACCCCTCAAGGCATTTATTAAGGGGTGTAGTGAGCATTTTCACTCCACAGGTCTTCTCCATAAATGATTGCGCTGCGAATGGCGCAAAGTAAAAATTAAAATTTTTCCCCAGATATGCCAATTCAGTGGCAAATATGTAATTCCCAGCTTATGGTGACACACACCCCAAAAATTGTTAAAAGGGTTCTCCCGGGTATGGCGATGCCATATATGTGGAAGTAAACTGCTGTTTGGGCACGTTGTAGGGCTCAGAACGGAGGTTGCACCATTTGGCTTTTGAAGCGTAGATTTTGCTTGGTAGTAGATTTGTTTGGAGTTTTACTGGTATTTCAGTTTATAATGTGGGGGGTACATGTAAGCTGGGCAGAGTACATCAGGGGCATAGTCAGATGGTATAATAATGGGGTATAAAAACCAATAAAATAATCCATAGATATGTGTTACGCTGCGAAGAATCCTTTCTGCACAGGCCAGTGTCGCACTGATAAATGGTGTCCTTTCTTATCACCCTTTTGGTCCACACTCCGCACCTTTGCAGTTTGGGGAATTTTGCTGGGAAGTGTTGTCCTGGTATAATACGGGCACCCTCGCTTCCAGCAGATATGTTTGGGCCCTCCCCTTCTTGGTTCGCTAATTTTAGGGCTTTGATAAATTGCCTCTTGAAACAAAAGATACTTTCCACTCGGGCCTGCACAACCGAATATTTTTATTTCCTAAATTTATAAAAATTTATTTTTTCATAGACGTAGTGGTATGAGGGCTGTTTTTTTTTTGTGGGATGAGCTGTAGTAATTATTGGTACAATTTTGGGGTACATGCCCATGGCCCAGGTGGCATTCATCCAGAGTTATTAAGGGAATTGATCACTTTTTATCCTATTTTTGGGAAGCAAGGGGACCAAAAAACAGCAATTCTGGCATAGTTTTTTTGTATACAGCATTCACCATGCATTATAGATTACATGTTAACTTTAATCTGCAGGTCAGTACGATTCCGGCGATACCTAATTTATAGCACTTTTTTATGTTTTACAACACTTTGCACAATAAAATTACTTTTGTAAAAAGAATGTATTTTTTTGTCGCTATGTTGCGAGAACCACAACTTTTTCATTTTTTTTAGTCAACGCAGCTGTATGATGGCTTGTTATTTTGCGAGACGAGCTATAGTTTTTATAGGTATTATTTTTTAATACAACTTTTTGATCACTTTTTATTACAATTTTTGTTGGGCAAAGTGACCAAAAAACAGAAATTCTGACATTGTTTTTTACGGGTTTTTTTTACGCCGTTCACTGCGTGGAATGAATAACATAATATTTTTTTTGTTTAGGCCATTACGGTCGAGGAAATACCAAATATATATGGTTGGATTATTTTTTTCAATAATAAAGGACTTGATAAGTGAAAAAGGGCGATTGTGTTTTATTTTATTACTTGAAACATTTATTGTTTTTAACAACTTAGGGCAGAGCTGCCGATCTGCTGACAACCACAAAGATGCAGCGATCGCTTTCGATTGCTGCATCTAAGGGGTTAATGGCAGGGATCGGAGCTAGCTCCGATTCCTGCCATTACAGGTGGATGTCAGCTGTAACATAGATGTGATATCCACCGCTGATGATACCGGCTCATCTCCTGAGCCGGCGCCATATTGCCGACGACTACGGAAGCCTATTAGGCCCCCGCATCTGGGCGGGGGCTGGAATTTTTTCATACTAGACAGATCGGGAGGCCACTATTAGGCCTCCGGTTGCTATTGCAGCCACCGACACCCCGGTGATTTCATTGCTGGGCTGCCAATGTGCTGCAAACACCTTAAATGCAGCGATCGCTTTTGACCACTGCATCTAAGGGGTTAATGGCGGGGATCGAAGCTAACTTCGGTCCCCACCATTACAGCAGGGTGTCAGCTGTAAGATACAGCTGACATCCGGGGATGATGGCACCGACACAGCTTCTGAGCCGGTGCCATCCATTTGTCTTAATATACAACATTTTGCGGGAAGCACTGGCTTTCCATGACGTATACTTACGACAAATGTCTGGAAGGGGTTAAAAACCTACTTTTTGTTTTGGCACCACAAGACCTCTTCAAACCTGACATGGTGCCTAAAATATATTCTAAAAAAAAAAGGAGGCCCCAAAATCCTCTAGGTGCACCTTTGCTTCTGAAGCTTCTGAGTGCTTCAGTCCATTACCACACTAGGGCCACATGTGGGATATTTCTAAAAACTGCTGAATCTGGGCAATAAATATTGAGTTGCGTTTCTCTGGTAAAACCTTTTGTGTTACAGAATTTTTTTATTACAAATGAATTTTGGCAAAAAAAATGAAATTTGTACATTTCACCTCTACTTTGCTTTAATTCATGTGAGATGCCTAAATGGTTAAAACACTTTCTGAATGCTGTTTTGAATACTTTGAGGGGTGCAGTTTTTAAAATGGGGTGATTTTTGGGGTCTATCTAGTACATAAGGCCCTCAAACCACTTCAGAACTGAACTGGTCCTTGAAAAATAGCCTTTTGAAATTTTCTTGAAAATGACAGAAATTGCTGCTCAAGTTCTAAGCCTTGTAACGTCCTAGAAAAATAAAATAATGTTCAAAAAACAATGCAAATATAAAGTAGACATATGGGAGATATTAATTAGCAACAATTTTGTGTGGTATTACTATCTGTTTTACAAGTAGATACATTTAAAATGAGAAAAATCATAATTTTTGCAAATTTTCTTTACATTTTAGTGTTTTTCACAAATAAGCAATGAATTTATTGAACACATTTTTCCACTATCATAAAGTACAATATGTCACGAGAAAAAGAATCTCAGAATCGCTTGGATAGGCAAAAGCATTCCAGAGTTATTACCACATAAATGACACATGTCAGATTTGAAAAAAATCGGGCTGGTCCCCAAGGGCCAAAATGAGCTTGGTCCTGAAAGGGTTAAGGGGTCTCAAAAAAGTGTCAACCACCCCGGCCCATAGGATATCACAATTTTTTATTGTTCACAATCTACATTTCTCCCATGCCAAGATAGCCAAATTCTATGGGCATCAGGAAGCCAAGTGTCCTAAATGTCATAGTCTAGAAGCTGACAACCTGCATCTACTATCGATGCGCCCAAAAATAAATATGTTCTGGGAAGAGATCTGTAATGATATTTTTGGGATTTTTCAAGCAAGAATATCTCTAGACCCTTGGATTTGTTTATTGGGACCTCTGGAAGTGGGAGAGGGGTCTGCGGGGAGAACTATGGCAGTGGGAAAATTACTTTATTATGCTAGGTAGTGTATTTTATTGAATTGGAAGAGTAAAAGCCCTCCATCGGTAGATAAATGGGTTAAATACACCAATAGAATTATAATGTTGGAAAATAATGATTTTAGAAAGAAGGGGAAGATCTTTTTTCTTCTGAGGTTGGGCCCCTTGGATTCAGTGTCAGTTTGAGGCACTGGAAAGGGAAGTATTGGAGGCGATGTAGCGGAGGGGGAGGAGAAAGTGGTTTGGAGATATTATTTTATTATTTAAATTATTATTTATTTTTCGTTTGGGTTGGGGGTTTATAATGTTTGTCATAACTGCTATGATTTGTGAAGAAACTAAGCAGCTGTACATTGTTGGTTCATATTTTTTTGTGCTGAGTTAAAACTATCTAGTTATATGCTCTATTTTTTATATGGGTTATAGTATATATGTACTCAGTAAGGTCAAGGTAAGAAAGTGGAACTATTATATATGGGCCATTTGTTTCCATGGTACTAGTGCATAGAAATTAGCACAATGAATGTAGGTTGTTGGTTTCATGTTGCTAATATTTATTGTTGTATACAGGGTATATGCGATATGTACAGATGTTTTTGTTTTTTTTTTTGTATCTGAAATTTGTCTTAAAAATAAAAGAAGACTTGGGGAAAAAAACAGTATGTACTATTTACAATGACTCTTTATTTTGTCCATTAATTAATTCTTGATCCATATGCATAAATTGTCTCCCAGTCCTTGCATCTGTAGCTTAAAGAGGCTCTGTCACCAGATTTTGCAACCCCTATCTGCTATTGCAGCAGATCGGCGCTGCAATGTAGATTACAGTAACGTTTTTATTTTTAAAAAACGAGCATTTTTGGCAAAGTTATGACCATTTTTGTAGTTATGCAAATGAGGCTTGCAAAAGTCCAAGTGGGTGTGTTTAAAAGTAAAAGTCCAAGTGGGCGTGTATTATGTGCGTACATCGGGGCGTTTTTAATACTTTTACTAGCTGGGCGCTCTGATGAGAAGTATCATCCACTTCTCTTCAGAACGCCCAGCTTCTGGCAGTGCAGACACAGCGTGTTCTCGAGAGATCACGCTGTGACGTCACTCACAGGTCCTGCATCGTGTCAGACGAGCGAGGACACCGGCACCAGAGGCTTCAGTTGATTCTGCAGCAGCATCGGCGTTAGCAGGTAAGTCGATGTAGCTACTTACCTGCTAACGCCGATGCTGCTGCAGAATCAACTGAAGCCTCTGGTGCCGATGTGTCCTCGCTCGTCTGACACAATGCAGGACCTGTGAGTGACGTCACAGCGTGATCTCTCGAGAACACGCTGTGTCTGCACTGCCAGAAGCTGGGCGTTCTGAAGAGAAGTGGATGATACTTCTCATCAGAGCGCCCAGCTAGTAAAAGTATTAAAAACGCCCCGATGTACGCACCTAATACACGCCCACTTGGACTTTTACTTTTCAACACACCCACTTGTACTTTTGCAAGCCTCATTTGCATAACTACAAAAATGGTCATAACTTGGCCAAAAATGCTCGTTTTTTAAAAATAAAAACGTTACTGTAATCTACATTGCAGCGCCTATCTGCTGCACTAGCAGATAGGGGTTGCAAAATCTGGTGACAGAGCCTCTTTAAGTATAGATCTATAACTGATGTTACAGTATATTTAAATACTATTGCATGCCTTTCTTATCTATATGCTAATAGGCTTAAGTCCAAGACTGTTGTGTGGAACAGTATCAAATGATTTTGCAAAATTTAGATATATCACATCAGCAACATGACCAACATCCAGATTTGCATTTACATCCTCATAGAAACCAAGAAAGTTGGTTTTGCACAAGCCGTTTTTCAAGAATCCATTCTGGTTATCCACCACTAGATTAATCATGATATATACTTTTTGTAGCACTGACGGCTGCAGGTCTCACTCACTCCAGCGTCCGCCAGCTTGCTCATCCTCATCACCGACGTCTCCCTGCCCAGGGACCCTGGCATTCTCTGCTCTCTACTCATCCCCAGGCCTGTGCCTATAGGGTGCGCGAACGCTTGTCCCAGTTCTAAAGGGCCAGCGCGCGCACTAGGAATATTGCCCTCTGCCTATCCCTGCATACCCTGGACTACTTAAGGAACTCTGCCCACTTTCCCAGTGCCTGAGCAATGTTGGTTCTAACCCAGTGTTAGTCTGCGAAAGGTTCCGTATCCTGTAACATGTAACCGTTGTCCGTGACCAGTCCTGTATCCTGAGTCCAATGTCTGTGACCAGTCCTGTATCCATGTCCAGTCCTGTTTCCTGATTCCAGCGTCCATGATCAGTCCTGCTTCTTAGTAATCCAGCACAAGCCAGCTTCCAGCTATCTGCCACAAGCCTGCTTTCATCTATCCGGAACCAACTTGCTTCCATTAATCCGGCACCAGCCTTCTTCCAGTATCCAGCACAAGCTTGCTCCCAACTCTCCAGCTCAAGCCTGCTTCCAGTAATCCAGCACTAGCCTGCTTTCAGTAATCCGGCACTAGGTTGCCATCAAGGTACTCTCTACCAGTGACATAGTCATATACCTGTCTGGCCAGCAGCTACTCCGTTACGGCGCTGTAGCCCAGCAGGTCCACATCCACAGTGGCCGTTACACAGTTCATCTCTTAGCATACCTTCAAATATTTTACAAATCACAGATGTCCAACATACTGAATGGTAGTTGCACGGTTCCACTTTCTTACCCTTTGCCCTCCAATCCTATGGCACTGATCCTGTTAGAAGAGAGTTTAAGAAGCTGAGATACTATGGTCTGTCCATTACTGAGCTCAATTCCCTTAATACTTCTGGAATGCCACCTGGGCCGGGGGCTTTATCAATATTTAATTTGGTCAGACGCAGCTGTACTTCCTCCTGTGTTAAGTAAGTAATATTGGGGGGAGCAGGGGCGTAGCTAAAGGCTCATGAGCCCTGATGCAAAAGTTCTTATTGGGCCCCCACCTCGCAAACTTCTCATGGCCGATGGTCCGCAGCTTTCAGCTGCATCACTGGGTCTCCTAAGTGACCCAACAATGCAGCACTAGCAGCCAGGGGCGTCAGTAAGGTGTCAGAGGAAATAGCCCCAATACATATGTGTCCGCCCAAAAAAATGTGTGTGTGTGTGTGTATAGGAGACAGCATAGCTATAACACTATGACCCTATAAACTATGGATAGGATTAGATACATTGGCTCAGCAGACAGTATCACACATGATAGGATTAGATACAGTGGCTGAGCAGACAGTATCACACATGATAGGATTAGATACAGTGGCTGAGCAGACAGTATCACACATGATAGGATTAGATACAGTGGCCCAGCAGACAGTATCACACATGATAGGATTAGATACAGTGGCTCAGCAGACAGTATCACACATGATAGGATTAGATACAGTGGCTCAGCAGACAGTATCACACATGATAGGAATAGATACAGTGGCTCAGCAGACAGTATCACACATGATAGGATTAGATACAGTGGCTCAGAAGGCAGTATCACACATGATAGGATTAGATACAGTGGCTCAGCAGACAGTATCACACATGATTGGATTAGATATAGGGCCCAGCAGACAGTATCACACATGATCGGATTAGATACAGGACTCAGCTCGCTGACATTGCGGCTCCAGCTCTGGACCCAGGAAAGGTAAGAATAATAATTTTGCTTCTTTATGTTACTGATTGTTTTTGTGTGTTTGTGTTTTTTTACAGGTTCGGTTGTTGGACTTCGGATTCGAGGACTTCAATGACAGCGTTTTTTTATTCTCAATAAAATGGTTAATGAGGGTTGTGGTTTTTTATTTCAATAAAATATTTTTTCTATGTGCTTGTATCTTTTGAAACTTTATTATTACCTCCTTAGTAATGGCCGCTGGCTCATTGACAACCTCCATTACTAAGGCGGGGCTTAATGTTAGCCAGTGCAAAGGCCAACACTAACCCCCATTATTACCCCGGTACCCACCGCCACCAGGGTACTGGGAAGAGCCGGGTACGAACCGGTACCCGACCATCTGTAGTGCCGGCTAGGCACCAGGGTGGCCGCAGGCTGGTAGTATTAGGATGGGGAAGGCCAAAAACAGTGGCACCTACCACCCTGGTAATGCTGCCTGCTGCTGCTGTGTTGTATCTGGCTGGTTATGAAAATTGGGCGGGGACCCCACATCGTTCTTTCCAATTATTTTTTTTTATTTTTTTTTTAAATGACGTGGGGTTCCCCCCATTTTTCATAACCAGCCAGATACAATAAAGCAGCAGCAGCCTAGCATTACCAGGGTGGGAAGGGCCACTGTTTTTGGCCTTTCCTCTCCTGATAATACCAGCCAGCGGCCGCCCCAGTGGCCGACCATCACTACAGATGGTCAAGTACTGGATGGTACCCGGCTCTTCCCAGCACCCCTGGTGGCGGTGGGTACCGGGGTAATAAAGGGGGTTAGTGTTAGCCTCTGCATCGGCTAACACTAAGCCCCGCCTTAGCAATGGATGCTGTCAATCAGCCAGCGGCCATTACTAAGGCGGTAGTAATATAGTTTAAAAAAACACAAAGACATAGAAAAAATATTTTATTGAAATTAAAAAAAACACACACAACCCTCATTAACCATTTTATTGATAAAAAAAAAAAAGCCATCATCGAAGTAGTCCTGGAATCCGACGTAGTCCAACGACCGAACCTGTAAGAAAACACACAAAAAAATGAATAGTAACACATGTGTTAGGCTTAGATACAGGGCCCATGTGTGATACTGTCTGTGGGACCCTGTATCTAAGCCTACCACAAGGTAGGCTTAAATACAGGGTCCAGCAGACAGTAATCTTATACAGTATAAGATTACTGTGTGCTGGGGCCCTGTATCTAAACCTACAGTGTGGTAGACTTATATACAGGGCCCATCAGACAGGATCACACATGGGCCATGTATCTAAGCCTACCATGTAATTGGCTTAGATACAGGGCCCAGCAGACATGATCACACACTCTGTGATCCTGTCTAATGGGCCCTCTAAGTCGGCTACATCTTAAAGGGGTTGTGCAGTCCCTAAACATTGATGACCTATCCTCAGGATAGGCCATCAATAGCTGATGTGTCAGGGTCCGTCTTCCGGGACCCGCCAATCAGCTGTTTTGAAGGGGCCGCAGCACTCGTATGAGAGCTGCTTCCCCTTCATTTCACTACTCGCTCACACTGTGAATCGCCGACACCGATTCACAGTGTGACCGGAATGAAGGGGAAGTAGCTCTCATACGAGTGCTGCAGTCCCTTCAAAACAGCTGATTGGCGGGTCCCGGGACTCGGGCTCCGCCAGTCAGGGCTACTAATCTTACCTTCCTCTTCAGCCGCGGCGGAAGTTCTGTCCTCTCGATGTTGTGCGCGGCGCATAGCGCTGTGACGTCATGTGCTGCGCACAATGCTTGACGTCAGGACCTCCGCTGCGATCCGGAACCAGGAAGGTAAGTACAGTCTGTTACTATAGTAACAGGGGCCCGCGGCCCGAGTTACTATAGTAACTTTTTATTGATGTGGTGCGGTGGGCTGTGGGCCCCCCTGGCTTTGGGGCCCGGTCGCAATTGCGACCGCTGCGACCCCTATAGCTACGCCAGTGGGGGGGAGGACCTTTATCAACCACCTAATAGTTTGTGCTCGGGCTGCAGGAAAAGGATGTTACAGTTTAGCACAGCTCAGGGAAATGTGAGTGCAGAGGGATCTAGTACTCTAAAGGCTTTTGATTCACCTAGAGACAAAATTTTGGTCTTGCTTGGTCTTGTTATGAAGAACCTTGGCATTAAAACAAGACTAGGATCGCAGCTCTAGTCGCGATCTAGACTGAGCTAAAGTAGTTTTCCGTGGGAGCTACGTATACTGCACTTGCAGCTTTTACTTCAGCTCGTGTGAAGAGAAGAGGAGGGGCAGGGGGATGTGCTCATATTGTGCAGGAAGAGAAGTGGATATATAATCCTTCTCCTGTCCCTGTATCACTTCATATTACCCCAGTGAAAAGGGGTAACATGGAATTTTATTCATGATATCAACCCCCCTTGATAATCAATTAGAGTGAATATATTTTCTTTGATTGTCACATATGGCGGCCTATTTTTTTGTCTTTCACTCCTAAGTGGTTTTACAGAAAAAAGAACACAAATCCTAAAAATAAAAAGCGTAATTAAACTGCACATAATTGGTATTGCCGCATTCGTAGCAACCCATACTATAAAATGAATACATTATTTGTTCTGCATGGTAAACGCCCAAAAAAAACCTTAAAAAACATTGCCATAATGGCTTGTTTTTAAAGGGCTTGTCCGACACCCGGACCCCGCACCAATCAGTGCCGGCTGCCCCTGGTAAATAGGAGCAGTGAATAGGAGCAGAGTTGCAGTTCTGCAGCACGGCCGCTATGCAGTGTATGGAGCCATCTGCTTCCAGCACTGAACACTGCATAACACCCAGGCAGCCGAAACAGCTGATCGGTGCGGGGTCCGTGTGTCAACCTGATGACCTATCCTATGGATAAGTCATCAGTATGAAAAACCGGTCTGTGCCCGGACGACCACTTTAAGGCTAAAATTAGTTACCTTTCCTCCGGATCTTAATCAACTCTCTCCACTTTGGCTTGAACACAGCGGTTGCAAATAGCGTGATTTGTTGAGAAAGAACTTGGAGGACCGAAATATCCGGCACAAGTTATTAATGTGTCTCTATCTAACTAGTACTACTCAGTGGCGGATTATCATATGGGCGGTTCGGGCGGCCGCCCGGGGCCCGAGGCTTCCAGGGGGCCCATGGCAGCCCGAACCGCACATCATCTTATAAATATATTCAGCGCGCTAGCGCTGCTAACTGCCGAAGATGGGGAGGAGGAGCAGGGAATTGGCCGGGAAAGGGGTAGGACACGCCTCCCTGACAAGTGCGGGCCGCCGCCACTGAGTAACAGTACAGCGATGGACGGCTGTTCTGTTACTCCAAAGCAGCAAGAGAAGAGCCGGGCGGGCGGTCACCGGCGCTGAGGTTAGTTGGCTTAACCTCCTGCCCAACTGGTTCCCGACCGCTGGCTGTATTTTTACGGCCAGCGGTCAGGAACGGGTCATTAAAACTCGAGCCATAGACTTTCGCGATCGGGCAGCTGAATGTCGGGTCTCCAGCTGTCAGTGACTGCCGGGGAACCTGAGGAGAGGATAGAAGCAGCTTTCGCTGCTTCTGTCTTCTCTGATCACTTGTACACAGCGCTGAATGCGCGCTGTGTACAGGAATAGAGACAGCAGCAGCGGCGCTGTCTCTATTCCTCCCAGTGATCATGTGACTGGTCACATGATCGCCGGGTGCCGTTAGTGGCAGACTGTTGCTGGGTCTAACTAGACCCAGCAGAGCCCTATTAGTGACAATCGTCACTATGAGAGGGCTGATTTCCCCTGTAACTGGGGCTGCTGTGCAGCCCCAGTTACAGTGGAAAAACATGGTGTAAAAGAAAGAAAAAGTATATATAAAGTTCCCCAAAGGTCTTTTTTGATCTTTGAGGATCAGACCATAGTAATAAAAAAATTGTAAAGTAAAGTAAAGTGCAAAAAAATATAAAATAATAAATACACAAAATACCCACCCCAAAAAAAACGTTCCCCCCGCCAATCATTGTTGTAACGCTAGCGCTGACCCAATTACCCTAATATAGACATGTAATATATAAAAATTTACGGTAAACAATGACTATTACAAATAAAAGGTCTATTTTAGGGTAAAACTATATTACCCAAAAAAAAATAGCTGAAACGTAAAAAAGCTTATTTTTTTACTATTATTTTCAAACTTTATGAATAAAAATTCTAAAATTGAAAAAAAGGTGTGTATAAAAACGCTAAAAAACGAAACCTGATTTGTCTACGGAAAAACGTTGCAAATATCACGTCGGTTTTATTTTTTTTTAATAAAAATGTGTGTTTGGTGCAACTTTGTAATTACGTTTTATTAAAAAATATTTTCACTTTTTGAGATACAGCTGCTTTGTATCCTGTATCCGTCAGGTCAGCAGGACTGACGGGATCAGTGAAACGGGCCCTGCGCTAAATTATAATCTTAGATGTGATAGATTTGAGGTGGATCCTGCGTGTCACTGATCCTGTCAGAAACAAAGCACCTGTATCTCAAAAAGTAAAAATATTTTTTAATAAAATCAATCAATCACACTGATACACACACATACTAATATATATATATATATATATATATATATATATATATATATATATATATATAATTATAATATAAAGTTTTTAAATGTGTACATAACCCTGTGGCTCTATATACAAGGGGGTGCACTGTGTGGCACTATATACAAGGGGGAGCGCTGTGTGGCACTATATACAAGGGGGAGCGCTGTGTGGCACTATATACAAGGGGGGCTGTGTAGTGCTATCCACAGTGGTATGTGTGTGGCGCTCTTTATAGGGGGGGCTTTTTGGTGCTATTTACAAGAGGGGGAGGGCTGTGTGGCGCTCTCTACAGGGGGGCTGTATGACACTATCTATAGGGGGCTGTGTGTAACGCTCTCTACGGGGGGGATGTGTGATATATAGAGGGGGCTGTGTATGGCGATATCTATGGGGGTGTGTAATATCTACAGGGGCTATGTGTGGCACTATGTACAGGGGGCTGTGTGTATGTGGCGTTTTACAGTGTGTGGTATTATTATATTCAGGCGCGCAGTGTTTGGTGCTATTATATTTAGGGGCACAGTATGTGGCACCATGATAACTTTATTTTCGTTTATAGGTGTGGAAATGTTGGAAAAGTGAGGAGACGTCTGAGTGGCAAATTCTGCAGAAATGAGTCATGGCCGGGAGAAGTCGTCATGAGCGCTGGACCGGATGGAGAAGAAAAGAGGAAAAAAACTACTAGAATCTGAGACGTCGTCACCTGTGAGTCACTAGATTTATAGAGAATCTGTCACCTCTCCTGACATGTTTATTATAGGAATCCTTGTATTTCACAAAAAGTATTTCTGCAGTCCAGGACTGATAGACAATTCCCCTTGTCAGGAGGATGTGTCCCTGCACAGTGTGATACTGTCAGTATGTACGGACATAGCCCTGTGACAAGGGAAATCGTAACACTGTTAATGCTTGCCCAAAAAGGTAGTGTTAAAAATAGTTACGGCGCGGCAGGGCGGCGGTGAGGAAGGGGGGCCCAAGTTTGGGTAACAGCATAGGGCCCATGGTCTACTTAATCCGCCACTGGTACTACTACAAAGGATTGAGTCTATATATGTGACTAACTGGTAGTGTCTATATGTTCTTCTTGTGACAATGTTTAGCAGTGAACTACTGACTGCTGTGAAATTATTGGAATGACAGTTTTACATTGACGGGCAATAATGATTTGTAGTACTAAGTATTCCAGGGCATTATGTAAGCGATCAATGGATTGCAGTTTCTAGTACCCTAGAAGTAGAATTATGTTAAAAAAAAATTAATAAAATAAATAAGTCCCCCCCAAAAACAAGATCATTTTTTTTTTAATTAAAATAATTTTTAACTTTTTAATAATAGTAATAAAAAAATGAAGTAATTGATCTATAATACTGCAACAATCTTAACCACACATAGACTAAAGATAACCTATTATTTAAACCGCATTGAACATAGTATTTTTTTTTCCGTAATTTACGTTTTTTCCCATGCCCCCCAAAAAGATAAAAAAGTAAATGAATTATATCTGGCTTAAAATGGTACCAATAGAAACTACAACTTATCCCACAAAAAACAAACCCTCATACAGCTTTGTTGACAGAAAGTTTTAGCTCTTGAAATGAGTCGATAAAGAGATGAATGAAAATCCCTTGATCCTGAAAGCCCAAAATAGGCTGGTTCTTACGGTGTCAAAAACTGCCCATTGACCATTACATGATCCCAGTCTACAAGACTAAGCTAATCTGTTAGCTGTTTGCTTTTCTAAAATTCCAGGTTTTTGTAGCTCCCATCCGTACTGATTTATTGAATGTTATTTAGAAAGTTGTCATATTATGGTCACTGTTGCCCAACTGCTCCCTGACTAATATTGTGTCTGGTCTGCTCGTCAAGACCAGATACAGGACATTATCCCCTACTGGTAGCTGTACATTTCAATAAAAAACAGTATAATGCCCCTATAGCTGCCCCCACACAGGAAAAGGCCCCTATATCTGTCCCCACACAGTATAATGCTCCTAAAATGCCTCCCTAGACAGTATAGTGCCCCATAAAGCTACTACCACACAGAATAATGCCCCCATAGTTGCCCCCACATATGTATAATGACCCCTTAGTGAGCTCCACATAGTATAATGCCCACATAGCTGCCCCACACAGGATAATGCAGCTATAACTGCCCACAAACAATATGATGCCTCTAAAGGCTGCCCCACACAGTATAATACCCCTAAAGCTGCCACCACACAAAATAATGCACCCATAGCTGCCCCCACACAGTATAATGATCCCTTAGTGCCCCCACACAATATGAGGTCCCCATAGCTGCCCCCACACAGGATAATGCTCCTATAGCAGTCCCACACAGTATAATGCCTTCCTAGCTACCCACACATACCCCTAGAGCTGCCCCCCACACAGTTTAATGCCCCTATAGCTGCCCCATACAGTAAATTTCCCCATAACAGCCCCCCATACCCAATATAATGCCACTATAGTGCCTAAAAAAATACTAATAAAATAATTACTCGCCAATTCCCTAACAAATGACGAGTGGAGGAGTTCCCTCAGCTTCTCCGGTCTGTGCAGTGTGTGGCTTGGCGCTGACAGGCGCGATGACGTGACTACATCGTGCTTGTTTGTGCCTTAGAGCCAAAGACCAGACTCATCTGAGGTTTGTGAAAAGGAGGGGCTGGAGGAATGGTTGATCCCCAGAGACACCTATAGAAAAATTCTTTATATATTTATCGTGGGTTTTATTGCAGTATGAGACAGAAAATAACCAAATGAAAGGGGGAAATGTAGAGAAGACTGAATGGGATTTTTATATATTTATTGTTTCTTTAATTTCCCATTGACTATGTACTGTACATAACGTTTATTGAGGAGGAAGTATTACTATATCTTTAGCACAGCTGAAGTTTATATTTTTATACTAGAAGTTTATGATATATTACAGCGCTTTGTGTCATTTGTCATGGACACCAGATATGAATTGTATTGTTTGCATGTAGCTCCGTATGTATGTTAGCATTTTGTCACTATTTTTTATTTTATTTTTAAAGTGAAAATCCCCCTAAACATCATCTAGTTTTAGGGTCTAAAATTCATCTGATTAATAGAGCACCACTTTTCTATTATAGAGCAGATTTGAAGCTGAACACCAGAAGGTTTGGGGACATCAGGATACCTAAGGTAGGCACACTGGAGCTTTTAGTAAAGGAACACCGGTAGCTGGCATTAAATAGTGGCCGACACTGAAGGGAGTACATCTGTTGTAGGCACCAAAGGGGACACATCTTTGGCTGGCACCAAAGAGAATATGTAGCAGTCACTAAAATGGGGCACATTTGTGGCAGGCACCAAGGGGACATATCTGTGATAGTCGGTTAATACCGGCACTCCTGTGGTTGAAGAAGATCTCTGGGGCATACTAGGGGTTGATGTGATACACTTATGGTTGCAATAAGGACTAACACACACTAAGATTATTATGTTTAAAGGAGAGCTCATACAACATCTATGCTACTCAATGCAATTTGTGTTATATTGTAAAAATTGGTGTTAGGAAAACACCTGTTCCCTTAAGGTCGCTATTACAACATGTCTAGCTTCTGGGCAGTTCTTCTTTTGCTTTGAGCCTAGCTCTGTTCTCTGTCCTTCTGCCATCTTCTGTGGGCTTGTATTTATACCTATCTCTTCCCACCTGTATTTGCTTGTGAATCTTCCTGTTTCCTTGTTCCTGATCAAGCTCCTGACTGCTCCTGCATTTCTGATTTCTGGACCTCGTTTATACTGACCTCGGCTTGTCTCTCGTTAACCCTCTGCCTACCGATTCTGATTATCCGCTTCCGAATGGTTTTTACCGTGGCTTGTCTGATTACCTCTACTCTGTTTATGGTCTTTCAGTTAACCTACTGGCTGTCTGGTTTTCAGCTCAGGTTTGCCTGCATTGCACCTCTTTCCCAAAACTACACTCTGTTAAGACAACTTTGGTTCTAAGCAGCAAAGTCCATCCCACCTTGCGGTCAGCTCTGGCGAACACCTTAGAGTAGCCTTAGATTCTGTCAACCAGAGTGGTTATGGATTAGAGGTTGCGGGTTTACGTGCACGCTCTCTGCCAGCAGACTCCAGCAGTCTTAAGGAATCGCTCCACTTGCATTGACATAACAATTGGATGAGAAAAATCTGGATAGGAAGCTCCTGTTTCATACAGCAACTTAGAAAAAGTAGTTGCTACTTCTTATAAATAACAAAGATGAAGAAAACATATTGTACATCCTACAAAATGGAACCTGCCTGTGGTGAAATGTTTCTCATTAGTCTTTACAAGGAAAAGAGGGCAGAAGATATTTCAAAATGTAAACCATACTAGGGAACTGTATACCTTGTACTCTTGCTCTTATGTTTGAGTTGAAAGTGTTATAGATGTTATATAACAAATGTCCATTGTTTGCTACATTCAGCTGCAGATTATAAAATGTGGTTTGATTTTGTACCTGTCAATGAAAAATAGAATTAAAAAAAAGTCAGCAATGAACTGATATAGAACTTTCCATTCACTGACTGAATTTCTAACTGCAGTAGATGCAAAACAGTTAGAAACAGACTACCTTCATGTAACAAAGTTCAAAGAACAAAGTATTACTCATTTCCACTCCGGCCCCTTCCTAAAAGATCAGTTATCAAGTCACAATGTAAACAGATGGCGAAATATTTTGGTAAAGATATGCTTTATTTGAAAATTATTGGTCGGCTTTCTTCATGCTGTGGTGTAGCACAAAGCATTTCAAACTCCGAAAAGGAAACATTTTATGAAAAACAGGGTCTCCTGAATGAATGCTCTAAATCTAAAACGACTGCACTAGTACACTTAGAATGAACTAAAGCAGCAGGGAGGTAGCTATAAGGGGTTTAGGGTTAGCATGCGCACCCTGTGTCTGAGGAGCCCAAATGCCCCTCTGCCACTTAAGAAGACACTAGCACTATAAATGGCTCATAATAGTTGGGGAGCTCTTTTACAGATTTGTATTAGGGTCCAGGATCTTTAATTTACGCCTCTGTAAAGCAGGCATGCTATTTCATTTTTGTCAGTTGATCACGCTGCTTTCAGTGGGATCTGATGCCTGTTTAAAATGCCCAGAGCCAGCTAGGTAAGGTTTTTGTTTAATGCATGTTCACCTGGACCACACAGTTAGCTTATGTCATAAACCACCCATTTAACAAAGCCTAAACTGTTTGTAATCACAAATATAATACTATATATAATGTACTCCTGCACACATATATAATAATTGGTGACAGAATATTTTAGCAACATATTCCATCTACTAAATAAATGCAGGAACTTCCATAAAGTGGACAAATAGGACCTACTTATTAGGAAAATTATTTCAATCCACACCTCGGATCTGTTATATGGCAATGACCGCTAACGCTACCCCCAAGGGTTGAGGATGGTAGGAGCAGTTCGGCCTGTTCACTTTTGAGAAATATCCCACCCAGAACTGCCTCCCTTTCTGACGAGCTCATCGCACGTGCCGATTTCCTGCCAAATACACCGCTCTCCCTGATGGGACAAGGCGTCACCTACAGTACACTTCTTAGTGACAACCTGGTGCGGCAGACATGGCTGGCGCCATCTCAATACGTAATCTAAGTCTATGATAGGGAATGCATAGAGTCTCTTGTGCCTCCTCACCTGGAGCCCCCCAAGTTTATTGCTCTTTGTGAAATCTATATAATTTTGAAAGTTATTCTCCAAATTCAGTCCATGAAGGCAAAATTACATAAAATACTGGCAAAACATATTGATATTACGCCTTTTATACCTTCAATGTGTGTGCACCGATTGAGCATGTATGTAACCGTCCCATGTCATAAGCATAGACATAAACAAGTGTGTACCAAGGCTCCATGGCATGAATGTTCTGTGAAGGGAAAACATCATTTGCTGTTTTCAACAATGTACTGTATTCTCTTGAGAAAAGCTAATGGGAACAGTGGAAACATTGCACGACACACAGATGAGTAAAATTCCAATGCAGCTGCTGGATTATTAGATATTCTGGATTATGAGATGTTCATAAGAAAAATAAGATATAGAAGATGAAAACTTGTAATGGAGGATTCACACACAGTATTTTTAGAAAAAACGTCACTCTCCTAGTGGCGTTTTTCCTGGCGTTTTGTGCCGCATTTTTAGTGCCAAAAAACGCTACAGCCAGATGTGTGCTTGAGATCAAAGGGTAAACACAACCCCCCCTCGAAACATGCCGTTTAGTTGACGTTCTTTTTATATCTTTTTACATCTGCGGACAGAACATGGCGTTATTTTAGTTGGCGTTCGTTTTATATTTATTTCCGTTTTTTGGGTCAGTGAAATTTTTCCTAAATCGTAGCAAGCCTCACTTTGGTCTTTTTTTTGCATCATTTAGTGGCGTTTTTGCGCCATAGACATCCACAGGTTTTTGGTGGAGTTTTTCCAGAATAAATCAGGTGTTGCAAAGAGGAATCTTGCATCATGTAATCTTTTAATCACATGATTTGCAATGTGAAAAACGCCACCTAAAAAAACGCAGGTAGTAAAACACCCTATTAGCAAAAAAACACCACCATATACGCCAATAAAAATACATGTATCATTTTCCCAAAAAAGTGAGTTCTTTGTGATACGTTTTTTGACCAAAGAAAACGCCAAACAAAAGGTGTGTGTGAAGGACGCCTAAAGATAAAGAACCCTCAGGAAGAAATCCCACACTAAAAATGCTAACAAGACAAAAGTTTTTCACACACAAATATGTTTTTGGTGCATTTAGTCAGTTGCAATAAAAATGTTAAACATCCCATTCGCACAATGTAGCCATGCTGAAAACTGCATAGAAAATGTGATTTGTACATGTGGCATCCAAAGAAGTTTTCCATAAGTGCAGTTCCAGGAACATCTGCCTAAAACTGCTTTATTGAAGGGGTTGTCTTATGAAATGACCTATTAGGGCATATGGACGTCCTCGCTCTATGAACTGGAACAGAGAGATGCTATATGCCTTCACAGCCTATTTGTATATGAGAAAAAAAGAGAAACAACTCTCCTTATAATAATAAATAAAATCATGCTTCTTGTTGCATTTACAATATAAGGCTATGTTCACACGGGGTCTTTTGCCGAGTTTTTTGACGCGGAAACCGCGTCGCAAAACTCGGCAGAAACGGCCCGAGAACGCCTCCCATTGATTTCAATGGGAGGCGTCGGCGTCTTTTTCCCGCGAGCAGTAAAACTGCCTCGCGGGAAAAAGAAGCGACATGCCCTATCTTCGGGCGCTTCCGCCTCCGACCTCCCATTGACTTCAATGGGAGGCAGGAGAAAGCGTATATCTCGCTGTTTTATGCCCGCGGCGCTCAATGGCCGCGGGCGAAAAACGGCGCGATAATTGCCGCGAAAATCGGCGTGCAGGGAGAGGAATATCTGCCTCAAAGTTCCAAACGGAATTTTGAGGCAGATATTCCTCCCCCAAAATACTCCATGTGAACATAGCCTAAAAGGTTTAATAAACGTCAAAATCATAGTAAAAGTCATCATACAAATATGTCTTTCCCATGTATGTCTTTTTTTTTTTTTGTAAAAAATGCAAGACTAAGAATAATTGGCCAAATAGAAAAAAAGACGGAGCACGTGTAAAAGCACCCGGATAAACACACACCGGCTGCTGGACCTGCACAAGCGGAATCAGATCTATGTGATTGAGGAACTGGAGATTGTTTTGCACTTAACCTTATCGGCATCCATATCAACGTAGTGCCTGCGGCGAGAAGATCGTGTGACCTCAAAAGCAGATGTTCAGAATTCCTTACGCTGGATTCGTGCTATTTCTCCCCTTTTTCGTGTCATCCTGAATGCAGTGTATTTGTTTGTATTTCAAGTATATATGTACTTTATTAAAATCCAGCAATAAAGAATACAAAAATTACGGCACCCTTCATGAATTTCTTAAAAGCACTTCACTTCAGCGTAGTGGATACAATACACAGAAAAGGCAACAGCCGTTTCACGCTATCTGAGCTTCATCTGGACACAATAAGAGTAATAATATTTTGGAGGGCCAAAGAGAATATTTGAAGATTCCCGATTTCTCTCACAGAGACTGAAAATTGTGACTTTTGGGCATTTTACACCGCTCTTGACACATTTGCTAAAAATGGGGTTGTAGCTTCCCAAAAACTAGCAGTCTACAGCGGCCTGACAATTTTTTGGTCAATTACGCCAGAAAACTGGTGGAAATTACAGCGTGAATTTAAGTTAATTCCTAGCAGGTGTAGATTTTACTTTGTGCGGTGTAGCAAAGTAGAAGCCCATGCCGGACCCCGTACCTTGACCCCCCCCCCCCATCGATCGGACTACACTTACCCTTTCTTATTCCCATCGAAAAATGTAAAGAAAGTATGCTTATCTCACCACTACTCTTTGCATCTCCCCTCCGGGTCCCCTCAGCATGCTACGGCGCATACAACATACTGATGCCGGGCAGTATCATGACATTGTGTGCGACGCAGCACACATTCATCTCAGTGTCAGGACCTCGTATGAGCCGCAGCATGTTGAGGAAGCCTGAGGGGACCTGAAGAGGAGCGGTGAGGTAAGTATAATTTTTTTAAATTTTACCTCTTATGGGGATGGAGCAAAACCAGCGGAAAGATGCAACAGATTTATCAAGAGGCATGCTCCAGCGGAAAGGCTAGTCTTCGCTAATCTGCCCTTATATTTCTATCATGTTATGTCAGTGTTTACCTGAGCTACTTGGGTTCCCTCTGCAGTATAACCACTCCACCTTGTACTTCCTCTGCAAATTGTCTTTTCCATTGTGGTTGTCTAAGCATTTCCTTTAGGATACAGGCACACCTGCTACTCAATACATCAAGAAACGGCAAATTTCATGTAAAGCAAAAATGTAATGGTAATGAGTTCGAACTCTATAATGTAACTACAAGTCTGGGTTCATCAGTTTACTCCTATAAAGCCACTGGGGACTCTGAATGAAATAACAGCCTTCTACTTCTCGGGTTATGCTGCCTCCCAGTGCAATATCCTTCCTACAGTTCCACTGCCTGTATCATTTCCTCCAGGAGCAGGCGAGGACACACTGTAGATGCTCTCAATTTACTAGACCTTGGTATCCTAGTAATGGTATCATTAACCTCTTCTTTACTAGATAACAGTGGCAGCAATGCATTATGGGACTTTGTAGGGGGGGGGGGCTTGTTGTAATATTTTAATAGAGTACACCACGGCTGGAAATTATAAATGTTCCACCTTGTCTCGCATCATAGAGAACAGGATTTAATGGCTAAAAAGGAAAACATTGTACACAGTAAATGAACAAATATTTCATCCTTTAAGTAAAAAAAACAACCAAGTAAATAGAAAACCGTGAGTGATCTTTAGTAAAGTTGCTTAATCTGTTTCTGGGAAAGCTGGGTGACAATCACTATGGTTGCTACCCAGCTTTCTCAAATCATCCTCTGTTTTTATATTGCTGCATAACTAGTCAGATTCACAAGTCAGGATCTAGGAAAGCTTGGTAACAAGCCCTGCGGGACCTGTGGTTGTAGTCATATTGGTTATCATCAAGCAATCCCAGAAATAGATAAATCTCAAAAATGTATATTTAACACCTTAAAAAAATGGACAACTCATGGGCAACTGTGATGACGTCCTAAAACTCGTAAAATAATTGACAAGTTTAAATAACCAGACAATACCAAATATCATAGCCACAGAGCCATCAAGACTATTACATCTAGAAATAAAAAAAATATATATATATCAGTAAATATAAAGATTTTCTGTTCTCTTTGTCAAGTTGTCACTACACAGTCTGACGCCTGATTAGCCATTGTCAGAGTGTGTCAGGACCCCTTGACAAGGGAAGTGGTAAGACTCAGTTGGCAATTTACTCATAGGTTTTCAGGAGGAATAACAGAGGAACAGAACAATGCAGAGCTCTAAGACAAGATGATCTAGCATTGTTATTTCTTGTAGAATACAAGTATGTACTGAAACAGATATCTCAGGAGAGGTGACAGGGCTCTCTTATTGTTCCCACAGTGATTGTCACCCAGGGTGGCAATGGTGTAGCAGAAAGTCGTTCATTAAAGGGTAACTAAATGTTCAACAAACTTCTGACATGTCATAGTGACATGTCAGAAGTTTTTATTGGTGGGGGCCTGAGCACTGAGACCCCCACCAATCGCTAAAACGAAGCAGCAGAATTGCTCATGTGAGCGCTCAGCGGCTTTGTTTCTGTTCGGCTTTTTCCGGAAATCGGAGTACGGGCCCATAGACTTTCTATTGAACCCGTATTCTGCTACATTGACTTCCGGAAAAAGCCGAACAGAAACTAAGCGACTGAGCGCTGATCCTCTCAGCTTTTGTTCAGCTTTTCTCGGAAAGCCGATGTAACGGTGTACGGGCTCAACAGAAAGTCTATGGGCCTGTACACTGCTACATCAGCTTTCCGAGAAAAGCCAAACAGAAATTAATCGGCTGAGCGCTCACACGAGAGCTTCTGTCGCTTCGTTTTAGCGATTGGTGGGGGTCTCATTGCTCAGACCCCCACCAATTAAAACTTCTGACATGTCACTATGACATATCAGAAGTTTGTTGAACGTTTAGTGACCCTTTAAGCAGACTGAAAATACCCCAGCAATAACTGATTGTAAAAACATTAATTTTTCATCACTTTTTTTGTTACGGTTCTATCACGATTTAAACGCAATATGTGATTGCGTTGACAGAGAATCCCATTCACCACAATGCAACATTTAGCCTCTAAGGAAGTTTACAATATACATTTTTTTTGTATATTTTCTTTTCTCAATAATGACTTGCTGACACTTACACGTTATTTGGACTAACGTATTTATCATCCGTGTGATGTCCTTTTTAACAACGGACAGCACACTGACCTATACAAGTCAATGGTGCCATTCACACATCAGTGTTTTCTTTACAGAGCTTGTGTCCGCTCCAAAAAACTCGCAGCATGTCCTGTTCTAGTCCATTATTGGGGATGAAGCACGCTCTATGGGTGGATGAAAAATAACGGAGAGCACATGGACGACAACGATATTCTGTCCGTTTTTCCCAGATCAGTTGCTAAGAAATGAAGAAAAAAAGAAAAGTGAAACCTGGAAGCACCTGTGGAAAATAAAAACAGATGACACACGTAAACCACACGGACGCGACACGGACAATCATTTGCAGAAAAAACTGTCTGTTTTTTGCGGAGGCAAATCGGATACGCTCATGTGAATAAGGCCTTACACAGTCTTTCAGACCCATAGAGGTGACTTCTCACAATGTAAGAATGGACAGAAACACTGGTGGATTTTTTTCAGATCTGAAGCAAGAACAGAGCATGATGAGTTCGATTCTATCCTTGCTCTCAAAGATGAAAGTTTTAAAGTGTCCGATGCCAGGAAATGTAGTATTATAAATTGGCTATTCAAATGAATGACCCACCATGTAATCCATGAACGGCCTGGGTCTGCCAGAACTGTGAGAGGCTCTCAGCTGGGGCTCATAGATGGGGACCCCAGAAGAGAATATCCCTCTGTCACATCCATATGCACTAATGTCTTCATGATACAACCCCTTTAACCCGTTAGTGACCGCCAATACGCCTTTTCATGGCAGCCACTAATGGGCTTTATTCTGATGCATAAGCCTTTTCACAGCGGTCATTAGTGGGCTTTAGGCCTCATTTACACGAGCGTGTGCGTTTTGCGCACGCAAAAAAACGCTGCGTTTTGCGCGCGCAAAAGGCAATTGACAGCTCCGTGTGTCATCAGTGTATGATGCGCGGCTGCGTAATTTTCGCGCAGCCGCCATCATAGAGATGAGGCTAGTCGACGTCAGTCACTGTCCAGGGTGCTGAAAGAGTTAACTGATCGGCAGTAACTCTTTCAGCACCCTCGACAGTGAATTCCGATCACAATATACAGCAACCTGTGAATAAAAAAAAGACGTTCATACTTACCAAGAACTTCCTGCTTCCTCCAGTTCGGTCTCCCGGCCGTTGCCTTGGTGACGCGTCCCTCTCTTGACATCCGGCCCCACCTCCCTGGATGACGCGGCTGTCCATGTGACCGCTGCAGCCTGTGATTGGCTGCAGCCTGTGCTTGGCCTGTGATTGGCTGCAGCCTGTGCTTGGCCTGTGATTGGCTGCAGCTGTCACTTGGACTGAATTGTCATCCCGGGAGGTCAGACTGGAGGAAGAAGCCGGGAGTTATCGGTAAGTCAGAACTTCTTTTTTTTTTTTACACGTTCATGTATATTGTGATCGGAAGTCACTGTCCAGGGTGCTGAACCAGTTTAACTCTTTCAGCACCCTGGACAGTGACTGTCTCCTGACGTCGCGTACCGCAAAATTTTTTGCCGGGTTCGGTCAAAACGAGTTCGGCTGAACCCGGTGAAGTTCGGTTCGCTCATCTCTAAGACACTCCGTTTGGATGTTTGTAAACAGAAAAGCACGTGGTGCTTTTCTGTTTACATTCAGAGTTTGACAGCTCTTGCGCGAATCACGCAGTTCGCACGGAAGTGCTTCCGTGCGACCTTCGTGGTTTTCACGCACCCATTGACTTCAATGGGAGCGTGATGCGTGAAAAACGCAGAAATTTAGAACATGTCGTGAGTTTTTTTCAGCGCACTCACGCTGAGCAAAACTCACGGACTGTCTGCATGCCCCCATAGACTTGTATTGGTCCGTGCGACCCGCGTGAAAAGCACGCGCGTCGCACGGACGTATATCACGTTCGTGTAAATGAGGCCTTATTCTGATGCATAAGCCTTTTCACGGCGCTGCATCAGAATAAGTAAACAGAGCAGGGAGCAGTTAAATCTCCCTGCTCTCAGGTAACAGAGGTAGGTGAGGGCTGGGGGCATCCCTGCTTGAATGGGTGAGATCGATATAATTATCGATCTCACCCGTTTAACCCCTCAGATGCGGCGCTCAATAGCAAGCGTCGCATCTGAGTTGTTTTGGAGAGAGGGAGGGAGCTCCCTCTCATCCCACCGGCACCCGGCGATAAGATCGCAGAGTGTCTGTGTCTTCTATGACAGTCAAGGGCCTAATAAAGGCCCCAAGGTCTGCCTGTAGTGAATGCCTGCTAGGTCATGCCAGAGGCATGGCCGAGCAGATGCCTGTCCGTTTTACACGGACAAGCATAACACACTGCAATACAGAAGTATTGCAGAGTATTATAAATGCGATCCGATAATCATATAGTGAAGTCCCCTAATGGGACTAGTAAAAAAGTAAATAAAAAGTGAAAAAAATAATGAAAAACCCACTTTTTCCCCTTACAAAATGCTTTACTATTAAAAAAACAAACAAAATAAAGTAAAAAAGTTACACATATTTGGTATCGCCGCGTCCGTAACGACCCCGACTATAAAGCTATTACATTATTTAACCCGCACGGTGAACGCCGTAAAAAATAAAAAAACAATGGAAACATTTCTGTTTTCTGTGAATCCTGCCTTAAAAAAAAAAAAAATGTGATAAAAAGTGATCAAAAAGTTGCATCTGCTCAAAGATGGTACCAATAAAAACTACAAGTCATCCCGCAAAAAAAATTTCCTCATACAACCGCATCGGTGGAAAAATAAAAAAGCTATGGCTCTTCAAATATGAATTTTTTCTATTCCCCCCCCCAAAAAAAGTTAATAAAAGTTAATCAATAAATTCTATGTACTCCAAAATGGTGCTATTAAAAATTACAACTTGTCCCACAAAAAACAAGACCTTATACAGCTATGTCGACGCAAAAATAAAAAAGTTATAGCTCTTGGAATGCGACGACGGAAAAACTTAAAAAATACCTTGGTCATTAAGGTTTAAAATAGGCTGGCCATTAAGGGGTTAAATACTGTTTCCCTGATGTGATGCGACAATTGTGGTGGTCTAAGAGGTCTTGTATAGTTATACGGAGTCACAATTTCTCTTTATCTTTTTTTTCAAAAATGTGTCAATTCCTGATTCTTTGTTTTCACACTTGTCATTGTTTTTTCTAATTTGGATAGTGTTATACAATTTATTATTATTATTAATAATAATAATAATAATAATAAGAATAAATGTTGTTTTTGACTGAATTTTTATATATATAAAATAATTATTTTTATGACACAATATATCCATTTACTATTATGATACAGGCAAAAATGCAATATAAACGCCTCAAGCTACAGGTTATTTTGCCCCACTCTAGTTATTCGCGCCTGTTAGACAGTGAAAGCAGACGATGATACGGGAACACTTAGGACAGATGGTGCTACACACATCATGAGTTTTATTGAGGAATTGGAACAGAACGTCTCCTCGGCTTGACATAATAGTAATAAGAATGTAGTAGTAGAGTGTCCCACACGTGTGAGTAGAGTGTGACTAGAGTGTGAGTGAATGCACTAGCGACAGGCTGCTGAGTGAAGAGCGCGGCACACACACAACTTGTACGGAGCGACACTCGTCCTCTCCTGCGATTGGCTGGCGCCCTGTGACGTCACGAGGGGGGGTGTTAATAAAAGCAGTGAGGAGTGAGAACACTTCAGAACTAGCAGAGACTGTCAGCGGGGCGAGAGCCACAGAGCCGCATCCTTCACTCACTATCACCACTGGAGCAGATGACCGACACCGGGCAACAACGACTGCCCTGCGGGTGACTGCAGCAAAGGCTTCTACATGCAGGAAGACAGTATCTCCAGCGCTGGCTGACGACAAGTAACTTCTATTAAGAAAAGTTGTGCAGCGTTATGGATTTTTCCACCGCCATCGATAACACAACGCCAAGTAGTAACTTGACCAATGGCACATCCAAAAAGGTCACAGAAGCCTGGATGGTGGGCATGGGAATCTTTATGTCCGTCATCGTCCTGGTCATTGTTTTTGGGAATATCCTAGTGATCACCGCTATAGCCAAGTTTCAGAGACTCCAGACAGTCACCAACTACTTCATCACGTCCTTAGCCTGTGCGGACCTGGTCATGGGCATGATAGTGGTGCCCTTAGGAGCCAGTGTCATCATCATGGACACCTGGGAGTTTGGGAACTTGTGGTGCGAGTTCTTCACCTCTGTGGACATCCTATGTGTGACTGCCAGCATTGAGACACTGTGTGTGATTGCTGTGGACAGATACTTTGCTATCACCTCTCCATTCAGGTATCAAAGCCTGTTGACCAAGTGCAAAGCCAGGATTGTTATCCTCTTAGTTTGGGTTGTCTCCATCCTCACCTCCTTTCTCCCCATTAACATGCACTGGTATAGGACTGATGAACCCAAAGCATTGATCTGCTACAAGTTGGAGACCTGCTGTTACTTCTATACCAACCCTGCTTATGCCATATCATCCTCCATCATCTCGTTCTACCTACCCCTGGTGGTCATGATATTTGTCTACTTCAGGGTCTTTCAGGAGGCCAAGAAACAGCTAAAGAAGATTGACAAATGTGAAGGGAGGTTTCACAACCAACAAGACGCCAATGGCAAGGTGGTTAACAGGAGGACTTCCAAGTTTTGCTTGAAGGAGCACAAAGCACTGAAGACACTGGGCATTATTATGGGCACTTTTACCTTGTGTTGGCTCCCTTTCTTCATAGTCAACATTGTCCAGGTGATTTACGAAGATGTCATCCCTGACTATGTTTTTACCTTCTTGAATTGGGTGGGCTATGTCAACTCTGCCTTTAATCCACTCATCTACTGCAGGAGTCCAGACTTCAGATATGCTTTTCAGGAGTTGCTGTGTCTGAAGAAGGCCACCACCAAGCTCTACACCAATGGATATCCTCAGAGCAATGGCAACAGTGTGTGTAATGAAGAAACAGATGCTGCTCAGATAGGTAAAGACAGGAGTAGTGAGGTCTTCTTCAAGGAGGACAAATGTCCCAGTGAATCCCTTTTGAACTGTGAAGGTACGATGCTAGAATACCACGTAGATCCTCTGAGCAAGAATCACAACGCTCACGAGGATTGCTTGTTATAGGATACCTTTTAGGAACAGTCACAAAAAAACTGGATCGTTTGCAATACAAGGGTCAAAGAGATATTTTTATTGTATTGACAAGAAGGAAATGGAGGTCTTTATATTAAAGTTATTTCTTTAAATTTGGGCGGTGCCCATGTCTCGCAGGATGTATACATTTTATTAGGCAAGTGTTTGTTTCTGTATAGTTTCACTTCTTAATTTAAGGTAAGAGGACGTTCACTAAGCATTAAGGCTTTTTTATTGTGTTGCTGTCTTATTTAGTTGACAGAACAAGAAGAATCTACCTCATGGATCTGAAAAAAGAAAAAAAGTTTATGTTTTATGTTGTTTATATTGTTCTTTTTTATTTTATTATGTTTGTGTCCATTTAAGTTTTGTGACTGTAAAATGAACACTGCGCTGCTGGGGCGGCTGGTCTCTCCAGCAGTGCCTGGGTTAACTTGGTGGATGTCAATTCCAGATGGATCTCTGGGACAACAAACAGAATAGAAAAAGTGTATAGGAATTTTGTGAGAATGTCATTTCTATATCCTAAATTCTTTAACCCCTTCATTCTTGGGCTCTCCAACAATGAGTTCAACAATTTTTAATCTCTGGGTATTATTTATACAGGCACAGTATAATGTAGCAATAGACGTAATGATTTTCTATCAAAGGATGGATACAGGATTATTTCCAACATCCCAGTGTCCCATGTACGAAATGATTAATGGGATCAATTTTGTAGACACAGTTGATCGTCTACTAAAAATCAGTATGCTTCTTATTAGATACATGTCACAATTACAATGACAGATCAATCGAAATGTAAAAACCTGTGCAATAAATTTAAAGAATTTCAATTAATCATATGGAATCAATTGTATTGGTACCATAGCATTACGAGGACTCATTATTGGTCGTATGATATGAAAAATTGTTACGTCTATGACACGCTGTAGGACCTTCAGCAGAAAAATCTGGTGTATGAAGGGGTTAAAGGTTAGGTTAAGTTCACTTAATTTTAGAACTAAAGTCCAAAGTCGATGTGGAGAACCCATCTCCTACATAACTGAGACCTAGTGACCATGACGGTTAATGAGGGATGGCCATCAATAAGTTTATCCTTGTGAGGCGGAATTGCGAGCTGCATCATAATAGTGTAAGTCAGCTATATACTGGAGAACAGATGTTTCACACTGCCTTGTGCGGCTGAGTACTGCTCTGGAGGTTAATCAATGCACTGAAGCAGTCCTGCTGGTTCAGACAGGTTTCTGGCCAGAACAGTGTCACTACGCAATTTCTCATTCCCCCTATCCAGCTCAACTTCACCATTCATTTAATTAGGCATTGCAGTCCATAGGCAGTAACATGTCCCTCTATACCTTGCATGACCACATAACTGGTCACCCCAAAGGAAGGAGTTTATGTCCCCTGGTTGAGAACAAGCCAGGTTAATCAATTACTGCACATAGTAATGCATAGGATGGCGCTTTACCATAGGAATAAAGTCCCCAGGGAATCCCACGTCTCAGTTGTATGGGGGATGTGTTCTCGCATGTCTACAATAAGGTATTCCTGTCCACCTCACAGCAGGCAGGGCCACCATTAGATCAGCTCTTTGCACATTTCCAAGCCGTACAGTATTGTATGTTGCTCTCATTAAAGGTCATTGTACTATATTTCTACCTGGTTTGTCGTTTTATATTGTTTTTTATTTTACTATTTTTGTTTTGGAATATAAAAGTATACGTGGGAGATGAATTGATTGTTACGCAACATCTCACTTAAAAGGGACACTAAACCTAAAGTACAGATGCAGCAGAGATGAATTTGTCATTTGGCACAACTCTTAGAGATATCAATATGTTTAGGCTGTGGGTTAACAGGTTTATGCAGGTAAATCGACTCTATTATATTGACATAGAGTTACCACAATGCACAAATGATGCACCTTTAAAGATTTTAGGTTTAGCACAGGTGCGGTTTGTACTCAAACAGGATAGTAGGATCACCAGCTGTCAGTTTGACACATCATGAAGGATTTAGCAGTGTGAGGGTATGTTCACACGAGGGCGTCCGTAACGGATGAAATTACGGGGATGTTTCAGCCTGAAAACATCCCCGTAATTTCAGCCGTAACGGCATGTGCAGGTGCTTGAACGCCGTGTCCATTACGGACGTAATTGACGCTGCTATTCATTGGAGTCAATGAATAACGGCTCCAATTACGGCCAAAGAAGTGACAGGTCACTTCTTTGACGCGGGCGTCTATTTACGCGCCGTTATTTGACAGCGGCGCGTAAATTACGCCTCGTGTGAACAGACAAACGTCTGCCCATTGCTTTCAATGGGCAGATGTTTGTCAGCGCTATTGAGGCGCTATTTTCGGACGTAATTGGGGGCAAAAACGCCCGAATTACGTCCGTAATTAGTGCGTGTGAACATACCCTAAAGCGAAACGTGTGTAACGCAGTTTGTCTTGGCTATTTTATTACCATGCTGTAAACTGTGGAGGTGTGTTTCTTCCTTGCAACGTGTAGAGGGCTGCTGGCATTTCGCAGAGGGAAACGATAGTTGAGAACTGCCTGCTGCGAATGCTCTTGTGCTGTCACTGTGACATAAACCCTAACAGGTGCAGCACTGACTCATGCCCTGAAACGCGTAGGGCACCATCAGACAACACAACATGGAAACTACCGTCGTATTAGTAGTTAATAATGCTCTTGACAACATTTAATATATTGTATTGACATATACGGGAATGGTAGGGGGGGGGGTCATTTTTTACTACAGTAACATTCGAGGAATGTATATGGCATATAGATCTAAATAAAGTATGAGTAAGGATTGACTTAAGCTGTCGTAAAAACAATTGAATATTTTTCGGATCAGCGTGTGATCATTTCCAGTTAACTGTGTCCCATGAACAAAACAATTATTCAGAATAATATGAAGGATTCTCTACACGCTTGATCAAGTACTGAGAATCCGCAACTATTATGTTAAATGGGTCTTTTGAATTGGTCCCAAAAGTTTAACTTTTGTCAGTCAGTTTTTTTTAAAATATGTCCAATAAGGCTGAGTGCAGATTTTCAGCGCAGATTTTACACTTTGCAATGCAAAAGGGTGAGATCTGCGTCAAAACCGCAACAAAATCTTCGAAAAATCCGCAACGTGTGAACTCAGCCTAAATGTTCTTAAAAACTTTTTGTATCCAATTACTTTGGCGGCACAACCCAGTACAACCCAAATATGAGGGCTCAATATTGCTTATAAAATGAATTACTTCTATGGCCAGCTTTGTATTTTCTACAATGGTGATGGCGGGTTGTGCTGTATGCGTATAAAATATTTATTTAATCAATGGTCAGAATTATATTATATTTCAAGTTCTTTGGATGTTGAGTGGAGGTCATGCAAGTGTACGTTATATATATTGTACAAGTTTTATTGCCTCAAACCATATGGCATGTACAATATGTGCAGAACCAGAAAGGTCACATTTACTGTAAGAAGCAAAACTCTGTTTACTGTGGTTGAGTACAAATAAAGACGGCACAGCCGCTCAGAAACTCCCAGATAAACACTTGATTATGATATAGGGGACGTTGTTTCATCAAGTTAAGGGCATGTTCAGACGTGGCAGAATTTTTCCACTGCAAATGTTGTTGCAGATTTGGAGCAATTACGCAACGAATATGCAGAAACATTTGCATATTTGACAGGTAATTCAGATGGAGAAATCACAGCGGACTTGCCACAGATTTCAGTTTTTGCATTGCAAAGGCTGAAATCCGCAGTGAAATTCCGCTTCTTCTCCGCCACAGACCGTGCATGCTGCGGAGGGAAAATTCTGCACCGCAGCCTATGGTCCGCAGCAGAGTTTTCCACAACGTCTGAACTAACTTTCCTAAAAATGTATAGAAACAAATGTAAAAAACGGCTGCTGCAGAATTCCACTGCGGACTGTCCGCAGCGGAATTCAACAGCAATTCCGCCACGTGTGAATGTGCCCTTATAGAGCATGAAAGTCCTGACATGTGCAATACAATGTTAGAAAACATTTCCACCTTAAACAAAAAAATCACAATCACCTGTTTATATAGCGCTTCTACAATCTTCAATGGTCAAGTTGTGGCATTCTATTCAGACGTTACTGCCTCTGGAACAACCCAGCATTACAGTTTCCGCAGGGGTTTTCACCCCTCTGTTCCGTATTTCCATTTCCTGAATTGCAAACTTGACTAGTCATGCAGTTATATATCTTTTATAAGCTTCCATTTGGCTGTATAACTAGACAGATTTGCCTTTAAGAATCTGGACAACTGTGGGAGCTGTTAGGAGGGGGCCAGCTGTTAGGAGGGGCCATATTCTCCCCTAGCTTCACCAGGAACAGATATAACAGTTAAAAAGCTGAATAGAATTCTTGACAGTAGAGGAGGTTAATTTTGCCTTTAGTTAACCCCTTAATGACCGGGCCGGAAAAGGACTAAGGGTAAGGAAACACGGTGCGTTGTTGACGCTGTTTTGTTGCGTTTGGAAACCGCGTGCGGTCAACTGAATGCATTTTTTGTCTCTGTAAGGGCTCGTTTATGCGCGTGTCGTATGTACCTATGTTAGTCTATGGGGCAGTGCAGACAGTCCGTGATTTTTGTACAACGTGAGTCCGTTGCAAAAAAACTCACGACATGTCCTATATTTGTGCGTTGTTCGCGCATCACACACCCATTGAAGTCAATGGGTGCGTGAAAATCACGCATGCCACACGGAAGCACTTCCGTGTGACGCGCGTGATTCGCGCAACAGCTGTCAAACTATGAACATCCAAACGGTGTGTCATAATGATGGCGGCTGCGCGAAAATCACGCAGCCGCGCATCATATGATGATGACACACAGAGCTGTTAAGTGCCTTTTGCGCACGCAAAACACCGCATTTTTTTGCGTGCACAAAATGCACACGCTCGTGTAAACCAGGCCTTATGCTGCAGTTCTGTTGCGTTTTTAAAGGAAATAGTTTATGGACATAGTTTTCACCGTGTTGACGTTTGTTAGGCGCTTCCTGTATATAGTTCATTACAAGACATTGCAGAACTGTTTGCAAAAACGCAAGCAGTTCAGAAACAACATTGGCAGCGCGGTCATTAACCGCATGCGGTCAGACATTATGAAGATGCGTTCAACCGCACAAAAAACACATTGTAATATAATAGCAGCAGTCTGTCCATAACAAAAATGTCACCGTTGACTTCTATTAAAAAATGACTTGCTGCAGTTCAAAAACGCAACATAAACGCACCGTGACCGCACCATGTGGCCTTAACCTTAATGACCAGCTACGTTTTTCAGTTATTACCTCTCTGCCTTTCAGCAGCCATAACTTCCTTATTTTTTCATTGACGTGGCCTTGTTTTATGCCTTGTTTTTTTTGTTTTTTTTCGCAGTTTGGGGGGGGGGGGAATAATATTTACGGTGTGAATATAGAAAAAAGCAATTCTCAGCATAGTTTTTCTTGTTTATTTTTTATCCCGTTCATGTTTCACACTAAATAACCTGTTAGATTAATTTTTCAGGTTATTACGGTCGTTTAGATACCTAATATGTATAGGTTCTTTGTTTTTATTTCATGTAGGGCCAATAAAATATAATTTATGCAAAATATTGACTTTTTTTGGGGACATTGTTTTTTAAGTTTTTTTTTTTTGTTACTCTTTTTTTTTAATCCCATTCAGGGATAACTTTATTTATAACTTTATTTTTTACTTATAATGTATTAGCATACTCCTGTATGCTAATAGATTATACTATCTGACTTTATTTAACACATGCTTCTGTTAGGGCAGCAGATAGTGTGCCCTAACAGCAGGCAAACTAAACAGACAGCCCTGGGGTCCCCATCACATCACCGGGTCTCCGATGATGCGATCACAGAGGGTAGTTACCTTTGATCATGCCGTGGTCTATGGGTTAAACAGCTGGGTTCCGAATGGTTTCCGACCCCAGCTGTTTTTAGCAGGCTGCTATAAGATCACAAGCTGTAAGTTACAGCTCCTGCTTAGAGGATGAGCGCTCATCAACTTCTTCTACAGCGACACCAAAAGATGTTGCTGTAGACGAAACACCTGCACCGCCTACCGTCAAAAGACGGTGGGTGGTAGTTAAGGAGTTAAAAAGGCAACATGTGGTATTGATTGATATGATCTCATAGCAGAATGAGTGTAAACCCTCGTTTTATGTAATCCCTTATTGACAGAGAAGTCACTTAAAGCTCCTAGGCTCCAATGCAAAATCTGTAACAGGGCCCCTACTACTATGTGCCACTTATAATACAGGTGTCTACTTATGTGTCAAAGGGGCCTTTGGGCCCCTAAAGCACCAGGGCCCGGGTGCCACTGCTACGTGTGCATCCCCTATAGCTACGCCCATAGTAATTGAGTGCATCATTGAAGCTGTCCTTAGAAGCCTTTCTACTGTCTGTGTATTAAAATGTCTCTTCATAATGTAGCTTTTATTAGATGTCAGTTTTGTGCTTTCTGTCTAATTTTTTTGTAAACATGTTGTAATGTACGGATCTGAAATACAGCGGCCATAAAAATATATGGGCCCAAACAGTACCTCCACGTGCTTATTATCAATACATATGGAGGTTCTTTCTTTTCACATGGAATCCGTAAGAATAAAAATAGTGGAAAGTTCCATTGCATGCAATACAGAGGCGAAGCATCTAATGGAGAATACAGTGCCACATGGTGGCACCATGTGGCGAGACAAGAGAGTGTCTTCTGCCTCATATGCCTAGCAGATGAGGCCTTACTGGTACCTGTTTCATATATTTATTTTCCGTTTTCTAGTTACGAGTCTGAATTATAAGAGGGGCACTTTATAAAATATTAACAGGGAGAGTATATGAAAATGTTTGCACTGAACATAATATATTGTCATTTTGTACTACAATTTTTAATTAACAATATGTTTGTCTATAGCATTTATTTAAATAGTACCTCCAGTCTAAAAATACCTAAAATAATGTAAAGAAATCGCATGAATAACAATTCCTTAAAAAATGATGGTATTAATAGAATGGGCAGTTGTGATTTTCCCCCCAGTCCTGTAATGCCAGGATCTAGTTTATTCTGTGGTTAGTTTGTTCAGTGGTTAGGTGATCTATGTATCTTGAGCATTGAAAAACAGGGAAACTGTCAGTAAAGTGAAATTCCCCCCGGATTGACTTGCTCTCTCGTCACACGCTGCGGAATTGCCGCGTTTTTTCCGGCCTGAATTTCGGACAGAAAAAACGCAGCAGAATACAGTAGCAGGATAGTGGATGAGATTTAACAAATCTCATCCACATTCTGGGTAAAAATTCAGAGCAGAAATTGACCTGCGGTGCGTATTTTTCGGACCGCTGCATGTCAATTCCTGCTGCGGAAAGTGGCCAGAATTGCTGCGTTTTTCAGAGGAGATGTCTCCATCTCCCAACATTGAGAAAAACGCAGCAAAATACGCACCATTTTCTGCCGTAAAAAAATTCAGGAAATGGTGCGTTTTTGCCGCAGCAGAATGTCTGTGTTTTTCAACGTTTCTGCAGCAATTCCGTTGTGTGTGGACAAGCCCTAACTGGTAACGTGAATGATTTTTATTTTTTTTAATAACAATATTAAGTGAATACTGTTTATACAGTTACTTAATATTTCTGTATAGCTAGAACTTATATAATGATTTAGCCACAAGTTAATGAATCCCAAAATCTGGGATCAGATCCAATAGGGAAGTTTAGGCCCCTTGATATCATGTCCAACCGGGAAGTATCTCAAACACAATGGAAGATGTTATTTTGTTGGGCTGAGCCAGTATTTTTCAGTGTGTGAACCAGTTGATACATTAGGAATTAGCGCTCTTCACATCACGTTTGTCACTGTGTGCGGTGTATACATCAGGAAGTTCTATCAACTCATACTTTGTACCCATACAGTTCTATTGGCCAAACTAATGCCCAAGGTGTCATTTCAGCCTATGGGTATGTGCACACGAGAACTGTCTTTTACGTCTGAAAAGACAGACTGTTTTCAGGAGAAAACAGCTGCGTCGTTTCAGACGTAAAAGCTACTCGTATTATGCGAGGCGTGTTTGACGCCCGTAATCTTGAGCTGCTCTTCATTGACTTCAATGAAGATCGGCTCATATTACGTTTCAAAGAAGTGTCCTGCACTTCTTTGCCGAGGCAGTAAATTTACGCGTCGTCGTTTGACAGCTGTCAAACGACGACGCGTAAATGACAGGTTGTCGGCACAGTACGTCGGCAAACCCATTCAAATGAATGGGTAGATGTTTGCCGACGTATTGTAGCCCTATTTTCAGACGTAAAACGAGGCATATTACGCCTCGTTTACGTCTGAAAATAGGTCGTGTGAACCCAGCCTATGTGTCGCTGGTAATTCCTTTTGTTTCACCTGTATTGAAAAATATAGCTTACTAAGCTTTTCAATGCAACTGGTGGATACTTCAATAGAACTCAATGGCAGATGTATGCAACTGTTTGTCTGTACAGTTGCATTTGCGGGGCATATGTTTGGTGGCACTATTTAAATGTGTACATCAAATGTATGCCAGGAACATGATGTGAACATAGCCTTAGAAAAATGAGGTATAGCATGTCCCCTTCCTATTTATTAAACATTGGGAATCGATGCTTAACTTTGTAATATATAGACCAACAACATTTATCTCTCGACACAGTGAATAGGAGTTTGTTAAGAAAGTCAATATTTGTTTACATGCATCTTTTCCACATGGAAATATCTATATATTCCAACTCTCACAGAAACCTGGTCTTGTTGTATATAACAACCAATCAGAGCTCAACTTTCATTTCTTGAATAGCACTGGAAAAATGATAGCTGCGCTGTGATTGGCTGCTTTGGGAAACTAGGTTGAATTCTGTGTTAAACAGTTTTGAGGCCTGTGTATTTATTAAAAGAAAACTGTGGATCAAAAGCATCAGTATTCTCATAGCGACCTATCAGACCACTGCTTCAATTTTCAAATCTATTTTCGAAAACCAAAAGGGGACATCTGATTGGTCGCTATAGACAACACTGGCACTTTTAGTCTACACAATTATGTCCTACTCTATCGACTGTGTGTGAGTGATAGGTACACATCATTAAAATGAAGCCTTATCCAGACAATATGTCATCTTGAAAATGAAATGCTGTGAACAGTTCTGTCATAAATCTGTTTTCAGTTCTATGCATGTGTATTTTAAATGTACATTTTTGGCTGCTTCACATAATTCTGAATATTTTTGTAATGCTCATGTTGTCAAAATAATGTTAATATTACTTTTATAAACATATCAACAGTTTATATGTTTTCGAATTAGCAAAACAGTGACCGTTCTATTAAAGGGGTTGTCTTTAGGAGCTGGACCCACGGAAATCAGCAGATCGACAGATTAGCTGAATTTTAAAAAGGGATTGCTTGGATTTTTTTAAATTAAGTTCATTAAAAAAAAACAACAACAAACACATGATGTGACGTGCTTTACAATATCTCTTTTGCGGTAATTCTAATCCTGAAGTGCTCTATATACGCTTGCCTGATCTGGGAAACAAAAAGAGCTGGCCTTGTAGCTATGGTCCTCGAAATTGGGTTTAGGGTGCTGAATTACTGAAGTAAATAGATCAACAAATTGTAAGCCCATCACAAGCTTCTTTCAATTAACTTTCTTAGAAAATAAGTTTTGTCCTACTTAAAGAGGCTCTGTCACCAGATTTTGCAACCCCTATCTGCTATTGCAGCAGATAGGCGCTGCAATGTAGATTACAGTAACGTTTTTATTTTTAAAAAACGAGCATTTTTGGCCAAGTTATGACCATTTTTGTAGTTATGCAAATGAGGCTTGCAAAAGTCCAAGTGGGTGTGTTTAAAGTAAAAGTCCAAGTGGGCGTGTATTATGTGCGTACATCGGGGCGTGTTTACTACTTTTACTTGCTGGGCGCTCTGATGAGAAGTATCATCCACTTCTCTTCACAACGCCCAGCTTCTGGCAGTGCAGACACAGCCGTGTTCTCGAGAGATCACGCTGTGTCGTCACTCACAGGTCCTGCATCGTGTCGGCACCAGAGGCTACAGTTGATTCTGCAGCAGCATCAGCGTTTGCAGGTAAGTAGCTACATCGACTTACCTGCAAACGCCGATGCTGCTGCAGAATCAACTGAAGCCTCTGGGGCCGGTGTCCTCGCTCGTCTGACACGATGCAGGACCTGTGAGTGACGTCACAGCGTGATCTGGCAGAAGCTGGGCGTTCTGAAGAGAAGTGGATGATACTTCTCTTCAGAGCGCCCAGCTAGTAAAAGTATTAAAAACGCCCCGATGTACGCACATAATACACGCCCACTTGGACTTTTACTTTTAAACACGCCCACTTGGACTTTTGCAAGCCTCATTTGCATAACTACAAAAATGGTCATAACTTGGCCAAAAATGCTCGTTTTTTAAAAATAAAAACGTTACTGTAATCTACATTGCAGCGCCTATCTGCTGCAATAGGAGATAGGGGTTGCAAAATCTGGTGACAGAGCCTCTTTAAGATATGTCAGACATATTTAAATGCATTCTTCCACTTGGGTGTGCCTCGCTAGATAGCTGCATCTCGCAAGGGTAATTCTTGAATCACTGAGAAATATACTGTATGTTTCAAAGTGTGTGGGCATGATGTAGTCGACTAACTATATATATATTATGCCTGTAAGACTCTGTTCACATCTGCGTTAGAGACTTCATTAGGGGCCTACTTCTCATATCCGCCAGAGATTACTGGAAACAATACCGCATCATGCTGAGCTATAGTTTCCGGTGAAATGACAGACACCCCGGCGGAAAGCCATTAAAGTCAATAGATTCCGTTGACTGCTGGCGGTGTCCGTGGTGCAACGAAACCGTTGCTAATGGTTTCCCCTTGTTTTGCTTCTCTGACGGAGCACAACAACGGAAGGCCCTGACGCAGGTGTGAACGTAGCTTAACCCATTAGTGACCGCCAATACGCCTTTCACGGCGGCCACTAATGGGCTTTATTCTGATGCATTTGCCTTTTCACTGCACTGCATCAGAGTAAATAAACAGAGCAGGGAGCTGTTAAATCTGGGGGCATCCCTGCTCTAACGGGTGAGATCGATATCAGTATCGATCTCACCCGTTTAACCCCTCAGATGCGGCGCTCAATAGCGAGCGCCGCATTTGAGGGGTTTTGGAGAGAGGGAGAGAAATCCCTCTCATGCCACCGGCACCCGGTAAAAAGATCGCTGGGTGTCAGTATCTTCTATGGCAGCTGGGGGGCCTAATAAAGGGCATGGCCTAGCAGATGCCTGTCCGTTTTACATTGACAGGCACTAATACACTGCAATACAGAAGTATTGCAGTGTATTATAAAAGCGATCGCATGATCACATAGTGAAGTCCCCTAGTGGGACTAGTAAAAAAAGTTTTAAAAAAAGTTAAATAAAGTTAATAAAAAAAAAAATGAAAAACCCACATTTTCCCCTAACAAAATTCTTAATTATTAAAAAAAAAAAAAAAAGTAAAAAAAAAAGTTACACATATTTGGTATCCCCACGTGTGTAACGATCCGAACTGTAAAGTTATTACATTATTTGACCCGCACGTTGAACGACATAAAAATAAAAAACAATGCAAAAACTGCTGTTTTCTGTGAATCCAGCCTTAAAAATTTTTGATAAAATGTGATCAAAAAGTCGCATCTACTCCAAAATGGTACCAATAAAAACTACAAGTCGTCCCGCAAAAATAAAGCCCTCATACAACTGCATCGGCGAAAAAATAAAAAAAAGTTATGGCTCTCCAAATATGGAGACATAAAAACAAATAATTAAAAAAAAAAAGTGTTTACTGTGTAAAAGTAGTAAAACATACAAAATTGGTATCGTTGCAATCATAACAACCTGCTGAATAAAGTTATTGTGTTATTTATACCACACGGTAAACGGCGTAAATTTGGGACGCAAAAAAGTGTGGTGAAATTGCTTTTTTTTTCTATTCCCTCACAATTTTTTTTTATAAAAGTTAATCAATAAATTATATGTACCCCAAAATGGTGCTGTTAAAAAATACAACTTCTCCCGCAAAAAAATAATACCTTATACAGCTATGTCGACACAAAAATAAAAAAGTTATAGCTCTTGGAATGCGAAGATGGAAAAACTAAAAAAATAGCTTGGTCATTAACCCCTTCCCGACATATGACAGACATACAGTTACGTCATAGCCGGATAGGGGAAGTATGGAGCGGGCTCACGGAGTGAACCCGCTCCATACGATGTGGGTGTCGGCTGTATGTTACAGCCGACACTTCAGAGTAACGAGCGGCATCGCGCTCGAGAGCGATCCTGCTCCTTTAACTCGTTAAATGTTGCGGTCAATAGCGACCGCAGCATTTAAAACGTTAGAAAGAGGGGGGCGGCCCCCTCTAACAGCTCATCGTGCCCCTCTCTACGCAATCGCGGGGGTGGGCGATGGTTGCTATGGCTGCCTGGGGGCCTAATAAAGGCCCCCAGGTCCGCCATCTTTGTACACCTATTAATATTAAATGTTCAAATAACCCCCCTTTTCCCATTTTCCCCCTAGACCATAGTAAAAAAAAAAAAAAAATGTATATAATTGCTATTGCTGCGTCGGTAAATGTCTGAACTATTACAATATATAATTATTTAACCCGCACTGTGAACGCCACAAAAAAAATTTTGTAAACGCCAGAATGTCCATTTTTTGGTCACCTAATCTCCCACAAAAAAATGAAATAAAAAGAGATCTAACCGTCGCATGTACACCAAAATGGTATTTTTAAAAACTACAGCTTATCCCGCAAAAAATAAGCCCTCATACCGCTTAATCGACGGAAAAATAAAAAGTTATGGCTCTCGGAATTTGGCGACACAAAATAAATTTTATTTTTTACACTTAGGTTTTTACTTGTAAAAGTAGTAAAATATAGAAAAAACTATACATATTTGGTATCGCCGTAATCGTATTGACCCACAGAATAAAGTTAACCTGTTTTTTTAATTGCACAGTGAATTCCGTAAAAACGCCGCGCAAAAAAAACATGGAGGAATCGCTGTTTTTGTTTAATTTTCTACCTCACAAATAATTTTTTCCCGTTTCCTAGTACATTATACGCCAAAATAAATGGTGCTAGAAAAAACTACAACTCGTCCCGCAAAAATCAAGCCCTCATAGGACTATATAGACGGAAAAATAAAGACGTTATGGCTTCTGGAATGTGGGAAGGAAAAAACGAAAATGAAAATCTGAAAGTTGTTTATGACGGGAAGGGGTTAAGGCATAAAATAGGCTGGTCATTAAGGGGTTAAGATAAGCTCTAGTTCCAAAAAGGTCAGGTCAATATAGAATTTTTTTTGTCATTGGAAATAGAGAGAAATCATTACATATTTGGCAAAATAGCATGATCGCTGCAACAGCCTGTAAGCTTTTGATGCAGTTTAGCAATTTTTTTATTTTTAGATCCCAAAAAATAAATAAATAAAACGTAAGCCTCATGTACATAACCATGTGTACTGCTATACAGTCTCCATGTGCAATGACGTCTTAGGTTATGTGCACACGATAACTGCAATTACGTCTGAAATTACGTAATTGCTCGTTCTCGCATTTTGCGAGGCGTCATTGACGGCCGTAATTTAGAGCTGTTCTTCATTGAATTAGGGTATGTTCACACGCACTATTTACGGACGTAATTCAGGTGTTTTACGCCTGGAATTACGGCCGAAAATACTGCTTGAAAGTGTCTGCAAACATCTGCCCATTCATTTGAATGGGCTTTACGATGTTCTGTGCCCGCGTCAAAGAAGTGCCTGTCACTTCTTGGGACGTAATTGGAGCCATTTTCCATTGACTCCATAGAAAAACAGCTCCAATTACGTCCGTAATGGACGCTGCGAAAAACGCCCGCACATACCATTACGTCTGAAATTCAGGAGTTGTTTTCGCCTGAAAACAGCTCCGTAATTTCAGCCGTAACGAACGTGAACGTGTGAACATACCCTAATAGTGCAGTGTTCATCATAAGGCCTGATTCACACGAATGTGTTAAACGGCCGTTGAAACAGCGGCCGCCCCACGGACCTATGTAATTCAATGTGGCTGTTCACACAGCCGTTGTTTCAACAGACCGTGTGAAGGGTCCGTGGGAAAATAGGACATGTCCTATCTTTTCACGCATCACGCATCCCTCCATAGACTCTCATCTATGGGGGATGCGTGACATCACGTCCCGCAGCGCTGAGCACGGATGCACCTCGGACGTGAAAAACTGCAGTTTTTCACGTTCCAGATGCGCAGCACTGGTATGAATCAGGCCTCAGGGCTTATTTACACGAACGTGTTAAACGTCCGTGGGACGCCCCTTGAAACAGCGGCTGTCCCACGGACCTATGTAATTCAGTGTGGCCGTTCACACAGCCGTTGTTTCAACGGCAGTTTTTCACTTCCGAGATGCGCAGCGCTCGTGTAAATAAGACCTTACTCACAGGGCACACATGGGGAACTTAAAGAGGCTCTGTCACCAGATTTTGCAACCCCTATCTGCTATTGCAGCAGACAGGCGCTGCAATGTAGATAAGAGTAACGTTTTTATTTTTTAAAAAACGAGCATTTTTGGCCAAGTTATGACCATTTTTGTATTTATGCAAATGAGGCTTGCAAAAGTACAACTGGGCGTGTTGAAAAGTAAAAGTACAACTGGGCGTGTATTATGTGCGTACATCGGGGCGTGTTTACTACTTTTACTAGCTGGGCGTTCTGATGAGAAGTATCATCCACTTCTCTTCACAACGCCCGGCTTCTGGCAGTGCAGATCTGTGACGTCACTCACAGGTCCTGCATCGTGTCGGCCACATCGGCACCAGAGGCTACAGTTGATTCTGCAGCAGCATCAGCATTTGTAGGTAAGTAGCTACATCGACTTACCTGCTAACGCTGATGCTGCTGCAGAATCATCTGTAGCCTCTGGTGCCGATGTGTCCTCGCTCGTCTGACACGATGCAGGACCTGTGAGTGACGTCACAGCGTGATCTCTCGAGAACACGGCTGTGTCTGCACTGCCAGAAGCTGGGCGTTCTGAAGAGAAGTGGATGATACTTCTATACACAACGCCCAGCTAGTAAAAGAAGTAAACACGCCCCGATGTACGCACATAATACACGCCCAGTTGTACTTTTACTTTTAAACATGCCCAGTTGTACTTTTGCAAGCCTCATTTGCATAAATACAAAAATGGTCATAACTTGGCCAAAAATGCTTGTTTTTTAAAAATAAAAATGTTACTGTAATCTACATTGCAGTGCCTATCTGCTGCAATAGCAGATAGGGGTTGCAAAATCTGGTGACAGAGCCTCTTTAAGTGGCCACAAGGGCTGTCACACTTTTACGGGAGGTTCTATGGCTTGTGAAAAACAGGAAGACTAATTATGTATGGCACACTATTCTCTCTACATAAGACGTTACAATGGAGGATATCTATTTTCCATTTTCATATGTTGAAGAGTATGAGGTTGTGGTGAAAACCACTAGCCAACCTTGCTTGTAAAAGTTCCTTTTCCTATTAGGGCATGGCCACACGTGGCGGATTTCCTCCGCAACTGTCCGCATCAATGCCGCACCTAATCCGGGTTGTGGATTACGACTGCGGATCTGCTCAAAATGTGCAGAAAATTGATGCGGACTAGCTGCTGCGGACTGCGGGAAAAGTGCTTCCCTTCTCCCTATCAGTGCAGGATAGAGAGAAGGGACAGCACTTTCCCTAGTGAAAGTAAACGAATTTCATACTTACCGGCCGTTGTCTTGGTGACACGTCCCTCTTTCGGCATCCAGCCAGACCTCCCTGGATGACGTGCCAGTCCATGTGACCGCTGCAGCCTGTGCTTGGCCTGTGATTGGCTGCAGCCGTCACTTAGACTGAAACGTCATCCTGGGAGGCCGGACTGGAGACAGAAGCAGGGAGTTCTCGGTAAGTATGAACTTATATTTTTTTACAGGTTGCTGTATATTGGGATCGGTAGTCACTGTCCCGGGTGCAGAAACAGTTACTGCCGATCGCTTAACTCTTTCAGCACCCTGGACAGTGACTATTTACAGACATCTCCTAGCAACGCTCCCGTCATTACGGGAGCCCCATTGACTTCCTCAGTCTGGCTGTAGACCTAGAAATACATAGGTCCAGCCAGAATGAAGAAATGTCAAGTTAAAAAAGCAAGACGCATCCGCAGCACACATAACATGTGCATGACAGCTGCGGACTTCATTGCGGAAATTAGAATCTCCATTGAAGTCAATGGAGAAATTCCGCCATGAGTCCGCCACTGCTCCGCAACAGACAGAGCATGCTGCGGACACCAAATTCCGCTCCGCAGCCTATGCTCCGCAGCGGAATTTTACGCATCGTCTAAACGAACACTGCTAAATTAAAGTGGAAGTCAATGGACAAACGGCTCCGCTGCGGATTAACGCTGCGGAGTGTCCGCAGCGGAATTTAAGTGAAATTCCGCCACGTGTGAACCCAGCCTTAGAACTCCAGACACTGTGGCATATACGTACACTTACACATCATATGAATTTTGCATCAGATTTTTTTCACACTGCGTTTTCCAAAAAGAGACAGAAGAATTTGTTGCTCATTAGTCAGCTACTTTTATAGCCTAAATGACAAGCGATCATTAAACGGAGTAGCAGCATAGTTCATCACCTTAAGCGTTTCAATGTTTTCTGAAAGGTGAACCTAAACAGGTAAGGCCAGGATCACACACAAACTTTTGGTGCAGCTTTTGCCTCAGTTTTTTTTAGCCAAACACAGGAAATGGATACAAAAGAAAGAAGATGCATCAGTCTTTTCTTTATACCCTTCCTTCCTTTTTAGATACACTTCTGGCTTTGGCTCAAAAAATGAGCCAAACTGTGTGTGTGATTCTGGTCGTATAGGGGTAAGGCCTCATGCACACGACCGGCCGCTTTTCCGAGCCGTGCTCCCATTATAAAGTATAGCAGCACGGCCCGTAAAATAAAAAAATAGAACATGTTCTATTTTTTTAACGGCACGGGCACCTTCCCGTGAGAAAACGGGAATGTACCCGTGACTAACAGAAGTCTATTTCGGGTCGTAATTACGACCCTCAATAACGGGTGTTTTTACGGTCGTGTGCATGAGGCCTAAATGTGACATACATTTTACTTTCTCTGTTATATATTAGCATATTGCAAGTAATAGAGGAGTTGAACCACATAAAAGCAACTTTTGACAGCTTAGGCTGACTGTATAGAGGTCATGTATTATGGAATTTATAGTGTAACTCCACTTCAATTTACACTTTTCAAGAGCAATTCTCTAATGCACTACTATGATTACTGAAATGCTTCGTTTAGGCCACAGAGTTAACTGCCCGTAGTTACATTTTCTGCTAAAGATTCTCAAAACCCCCATTACAACCGTCACATCGCACTAGGAAACGGTGCATACAGATCTTTAACACCTTCAGGAAATAGATCAAAACAGTCAGATCCCTCTGTGTAGCTTCATGTTAAATTTAAAGGTCCAAATGATCATTATCCTCGATGTATTCATGTAGAGGGAAATAACTGACGCTTTTCATGCCAGTTAAGTCTTATTCACACGACTGTGCAGGATTAACGGTCAGTAAATACTGCACGGACAGGCCGCGGAGTGTCACCCGCATTTGTGGACCGCACTTACAGTAATAAGTATAGGAGCATGGTCCGTAAATGCAAAAAATAGGACATGTTTTTTTTTTTCTAAGTCATTTCTACGGCTCGGACACACCCGTAAATATACGAAAAGGTGTCTGTGGCCGATAGAAATGCATAGGTCAGTATATTGTCCGCAATTACGGATCCGTAGCGGACATTTTCTCCATTGGTTTCCACACCTTTTTAGTTAGGTTCGTGCACATGTCGCGGAAAACTCTGCTGCGGACCATAGACTGCAGTGCGGAATTTGGTGTCCGCAGCATACACTGGCTGTTGCGGACTTGTTGCAGAATTTCTCCATTGACTTCAATGGAGATTCAAAATTCCGCAATGAAATCCGCAGATGTTATGTGTGTTGCGTTGCGTATTGGTTTTACGAACAGGTTATTCCATCATTCTGGCTGGACCTATGTATTTCTAGGTCTATAGCCAGACTGAGATGAAATGTTTTAAAAGACAGCAGGAAGTACTCTTCACCTGAATACGCAACGGCTAATCCGCATCAATTTACTGCACATTTTAGGCAAAGCCGCAACAGAATCTGCAACGCAGATTATGTGCAGCATTGATGCGGACAGTGTCTGCAGAAATACACCACGTCTGGCCATGCCCTTAGTGATTATTGGTCGACATAATGCAGTTTTAGAAATCTTTAATTTAGTGTGAGACTATGGCTTGAATACGGTGGGTTCCCCATCCAGCTATTCAGAACATGTCCATGTGCCCTTTATAATGGCTTTATAATCTGTGTAGAATGTAATCTATCTACTATGCAGAGAGCGATTTGTGCATTAGGGCTGGTGTGACCTCATCCACTTTTTCCATCACTGAACCTGTTGTTCTATGATATGCACTTATAATATTATGGTTATATCATTTATATTTCTTATGATGCCAGTTTTGCAAAGATATTCAATCCACTGAGGTTATATAGGTTTTTTTAGATACTTTTCATATGGTACCTGTACAAGTCGTTTTTGTACCAACATGCTTTTTAAAAAAAAAAAAAAAAAAGATAATATATTGTGAATTAAATGATTGTACTTTTTTTTACGATTGTTATAAGATTTCTCCTACTTTGTATAGGATTTTTTCCTTGGTGAACTAGGAGTAATTTTTTACTACTTGAGGAAAAAACGGCTCGCAGGGAAAAAGAAGGGACATGCCCTATCTTTGGGCATTTACGTCTCTGACCTCCCGTTGACATCAATGGGAGGCAGAGAAAGCGTATTTCGCGTCGTTTTTTGTTCGCAGCGCTCAATGGCCGCGGGCGAAAAATGCTGCAAATATCGACGTGCGGGCAGAGCAAAATCTGCCTCAAAATTCCAAACGGAAATCTGCCTGCAAAAAAACTCTGTGAACCCAGCCTTAAACCCCTGACGGAAATATTTATTTTAATACATCAATTGTATCAATGTATGTGAGGCCAGAATGAATGGACAGCTCTTGAGCACACACTCAGAAATAAAGTCTGTAAGTTAGTGCAAGCAGCTATTTAATCGTTTGCTGTAGGTTATGGCACTTACACAGTTTAGTGCCAATGCTGGTGAATTTCCTTCTTGTTCTCTTGAATCCAATTATGTGTAACATGCCTTTGGGGCAACTAAAATATATTACTTTAGTTGTATAAACTTTCTGTAAATAGCAGCTTTCAAGCCTCTGCTCACTGCACTTAGACTGCCATCTATGAGGCAGTATGATTGCTTTAGCTCAGCAGATTAGTAAATATTCTGCATTTATTGTGAAATTGTCAGTGTCAGGCTTTTAATGAGTAACCCTCCACTGTCTTCGGGGTGATTACCCAATGACACATAGATGTCAACAATTTCACAATAAAACGCAGCTTATTTACTCACTATATTTGTAAAATTTCTATATAATTATAATTTTGATAATTAATAACTGCGTTTAAGGGGTCTTCTCACCTCATAAAGCTATGGCATATCAGTAGGATCTACCATTGCTCTGATCAGTGGGGGTCCAACTCTCGGGATGCCACCGATCCTGAGAATGAAAGGGCTGGTTTAGCCATGCCTCCCAACTGTCCCAGATTCAGCGGGACAGTCCCGGATTCCAGGTGGTGTCCCTCTGTCCCGGGCTGCCGGTGGGATGTCCCGGTGTCAACTGTATCTGCATTCTCAGGACACAGATATAGTTTAATCCAATGCTGAAGCAAGAAACCGTCAGCTCCTTGCTTCAACATTCAGTGTGTGAAGCGGCTGTGAGATGCTCGGCACAGACAGACCTGGTGCAGTGATGTCATCGCGCCTGTCTGCGCTGAGCCACTCAAAGTACAGAGTGGAGAAGCAGAGGGATCTCTTACACAGGGCTAGGTAAGTATTTTTATTAGGCACTATGGGACATTATACTGTATGGTGGCATCTAAGGGGGCATTATACTGTATGACGGCAGCTAAGCTGCCATTATACTGTATGGGGCAGCTAAAGGGGCATTACACTGTATGGGCACAGCTATGAGAAATTATACAGTTTGTAGGCATTTGCATTATACTTTATGGGGGCAGCTAAGGGGGGCATTATACTGTATGGGGCAGCTATAGGGGCATTATACTGTATGGGGCAGCTATAGGGGCATTATACTATATGGGGCAGCTGTGGGGCATTATACTGTATGGGGACATTATACTGTATGGGGGTAGCTATGGGAGCATTATGCTGTATGGGGCAGCTATGAGGGCATTATGCTGTATGTGGGCAGCTATGGGGGAATTTACATTGTCATTATACTGTATGGGGGCATATGTGTGGGTATTATACTGTATGGGGGCAGCTATGCGGGCATTATGCTGTAGGAGGCAGCTATGGGGCATTATGCTGTATCGGGCAGCTATGGGGCATTATACTGTATGGGGAATTTGTGTGGGCATTATACTGTATGGGGCATTGTACTGTATGGGGCAGCTATGAGGGCATTATGCTGTACGGGGCAGCTATGAGGCATTATACTCTGTGGGGGCACTGTATTGTATGGGGGGAATTTGTGTGGGCATTATACTGTATGGGGGCAGCTATGGGGCATTATACTGTATGGGGGAATTTGTGTGGGCATTATACTGTATGTGGACATCTGTGGGCATTATACTGTATCGGGGACATCTGTGTTGGCTTTATACTGTATTGGTGCATCTATGGGGCAATATACTGTGGGGGGCATTATACTGTGTCGGGCCAGCTATTTGGCATTGTATTGTTGGGAGGCACTATGGGGTATTATACTGTGTGGGGGGCAGCTATAGGGGTTTTAAATTATGCGTGGGGGGATTCTATGGGACATTATACTGTGGGGAGGCACTACGGGAGCATGATAGTGTGTGGACTGAACTGGGTGTGTGTGGGCGGGGTTAGAGACATGGCTTAGCAGGAAAAAAATTGCCGCACTACGCGCGCCGCATCTATTATCTCTCTTTGCGATACTTGAACGTTGGGAGGTATCAGTCTAGCATTTGTCGCTTTCAAAGTTTCCTCCTCACAGCTGCACCCAGAGTACCCACTGTGCAGGGAACTGCTGCGCGGCCCCAGTCACTTGAATGGAGCTGTGCTACAATTCCATGCACAGCAGGCGGCTGTAAGCGCCATTGTGCAGGGAAAAATTGTGAAGGTACCACAGTGCTAAACCAACCCCTTCATTCTCAAGATTGGTGAGGTTCCTAACAGTCGGACCCCTACTGATCAAAAACCCCCTTAAAGGTGTTTAGTTCATAAATAAGAAAATAAGTAGCTTTGTAATATAAACCTTCGGGGGAATTTGCTAAGGCTAGTGTTTTATACGCCAGTCTTAAACTAAAGTATGTTGCCAGAAATGCGACAAATTTATTAAGAGGCGCACACCTGTGCACTAGTGGTACCAGGGATGTCTAAACATTACTAGTACCAGTGTCAAAAACATATTACTGACAGTTACCAGTAGAGAAGACTCCTATCACTCAGCCATATCTTTAATAGGTTTTTCCTTTCTAATATTTAGTGTGGCTAAGGACCATCTGTCACATATGAAAGTGGCTCATGACCTACACAAGACTGCACTCTGCCATTTTACATGTGTCAACAGGCACCGATCAGCCAGGCTTGAAGACACCATAGACATGAAATTGCCAACAGGCTCCTCAGACAAAAATCTCATGTCTATGGTCAGCTTAAAGGGGTTATGTGGGGGGGGGGGGGCACTGTACTCGATGTATAAGCTGTAGCAGTAGTACATCAATTACATAGAGTACAGGGGACCTGGTCACATGACAAATAGTTGTGTCACCATGAAGGAAGACTATGTCACTAGACTTCTGGTCCCCCGCCAGTTCTATAAAAATCTATTAAAATCTCATAATCAGCGTGACAGGGGGACCGGAATGTATATTAGTGAGTGTAGCCACATACTACAGTGAGTACACTGCTAATACTTTTCACTCCCCACATAACCCCTTTAACACTCCTTGCTCCAGCACATAGGAATGGCGACCCTCTTTACCTGATAAAACAAGGGGTAGAAGCGCTGTTCGTTTGTCCACACAAAAACATTCATTAGGGAATCTAATGGACTCTGTATTGAATAATTACAATTCGCACACTTTATATGCCTACATTTTAGCCAACAAACTGATGAACAATTATTCATCTGTTCCCTGAGTGTATCCTTAATCTGACCTTTCATCTTGGAGTAAAGATAGTCAAAAAGTTTTGTTTTTCATGTTTTTTAGGTAAATTGCATTGCAATGCCTATTAACTGTTTCAGAAGCCATGTCCAGAGACTATATCCTGTAACAGTGTACTATATGTTTCGTTCCAGAAGCACATGAAGCTTAGAAAGTTATGCTGCAGTATCTCTTGCTCTTCATGAGTGCTATATTTATGTTACAACCTTTAGAGTCCACATGCAAACCATTTTTTCCAGCTGTAACCAAAATAGAAATGTTTCCTCGAATTTTTGGGTCAATTTTATTTCCTACTTGATACATTGTAGGAAGCTTTTCAATAAGGCAGTACCTTTATTTGGCCCATCACATACAATTAAAGTAATTTTTGCAGAAAAAATCTGCAAGCAAAATGTCACTTTTTATTATTGTGCTCTAATGTATCATAATCTGTATATGACAGACATTGGAGTACAGTTATAAAAGCATGCTGGTTTTTAGAATTAATAATTCCCAAGAAAATGTAAGCAAATGATAATATTCACGCTGATACATTACAATCTTAAAGGGGTTTTCCCATCAGAGACATTTATGAATAATATCCACAGGATATGTCAGATAGATGCGGGCCCCACCTCTGGGACCAGCACCTATCTCTAGACCCCCTAAACCCTGTTCTACTGCTCTGTGTTGTGGCTGAAGCGTGTGATTTCCGACCATGAAGTACGGACACAGCGTAACTCCCATAGAACTGAATTTTAGTTATAGAAACAGCGTAGCTCGCATGCTACGCTTCTTCAGTAACTGCCGTTCACTACTATGGTAGTTACGCTGTTTTTGTAATTTATGGTCGGAAATCACACGCTTCAGCCACAACATAGAGCAGTAGATCTAGGTTTAGGGGTCCCCGTTCTAGAGATAGGCGCCCGTCCCAGAGGTGGGACCTGCATCAGTGTTCCCTATAAGGTGCGCGGGCGCGCACCTTCCACGGTCAGCCCGCTCACTAAAGTTTAAAGCCCGCACAGTTTCACGGACGGCGGGCGGATGCAGTGGCGCCGCTAGCACCAGGGGGGGCTTCGGGTGCTAGCGACAGCTACATTCACTTGTATGTGCATCCTCAGGACGCAGATACAAATGAATACAGGATATAGACTGGGAAGAACTAATGTCAAATAATGGAACAAATGATAAATGGGAGATTTTCAAATCTACTTTGAGTTATTATAGTGCAAAATTTATTCCTACAGGTAATAAGTATAAACGACTCAAATTAAACCCCACATGGCTTACACCTTCTGTGAAAGGGGCAATACATGACAAAAAAAGGGCATTTAAAAAATACAAATCTGAGGGTACAGCTGTAGCCTTTGTAAAATATAAAGAGCTTAATAAAATCTGTAAAAATGTAATAAAATTAGCAAAAATACAAAATGAAAGGCAGGTGGCCAAGGATAGTAAAACAAATCCTAAAAAATTCTTCAAGCATATAAATGCAAAAAAGCCAAGGTCTGAACATGTAGGACCCCTAGATAATGGTAATGGGGAGTTGATCACAGGGGATCAAGAGAAGGCAGAGTTACTAAATGGGTTCTTTAGCTCTGTATATACAACAGAAGAAGGAGCAGCTGATGTAGCCGGTGCCAGTGCTGTTAATATATCAGTTGATATACTGAATTGGATGAATGTAGAGATGGTCCAAGCTAAATTAAATAAAATAAATGTGCACAAGGCCCCAGGACCAGATGGGTTACACCCTAGAATTCTTAAAGAGCTTAGTTCAGTTATTTCTGTCCCCCTTTTCATAATATTCAGAGAATCTCTAGTGACTGGTATAGTGCCAAGGGACTGGCGCAGGGCAAATGTGGTGCCTATTTTCAAAAAGGGCTCTAGGTCTTCCCCGGGTAATTATAGACCAGTAAGCTTAACATCCATCGTGGGGAAAATGTTTGAGGGGCTATTGAGGGACTATATACAGGATTATGTGACAATAAATAGCATTATAAGTGACAGCCAGCACGGTTTTACTAAGGACAGAAGTTGTCAAACTAACCTAATCTGTTTTTATGAAGAGGTGAGCAGAAGTCTAGACAGAGGGGCCGCTGTGGATTTAGTGTTTTTGGACTTTGCAAAGGCATTTGACACTGTCCCCCATAGACGCCTAATGGGTAAATTAAGGACTATAGGTTTAGAAAATATAGTTTGTAATTGGATTGAGAATTGGCTCAAGGACCGTATCCAGAGAGTTGTGGTCAATGATTCCTACTCTGAATGGTCCCCGGTGATAAGTGGTGTACCCCAGGGTTCAGTGCTGGGACCACTATTATTCAACTTATTTATTAATGATATAGAGGATGGGATTAATAGCACTATTTCTATTTTTGCAGATGACACCAAGCTATGTAATATAGTTCAGACTATGGAAGATGTTCATGAATTACAGGCAGATTTAAACAAACTAAGTGTTTGGGCGTCCACTTGGCAAATGAAGTTTAATGTAGATAAATGTAAAGTTATGCATCTGGGTACCAACAACCTGCATGCATCATATGTCCTAGGGGGCGCTACACTGGCGGATTCACTTGTTGAGAAGGATCTGGGTGTACTTGTAAATCATAAACTCAATAACAGCATGCAGTGTCAATCAGCTGCTTCAAAGGCCAGCAGGATATTGTCGTGTATTAAAAGAGGCATGGACTCGCGGGACAGGGATGTAATAATGCCACTTTACAAAGCATTAGTGAGGCCTCATCTAGAATATGCAGTTCAGTTCTGGGCTCCAGTTCATAGAAAGGATGCCCTGGAGTTGGAAAAAATACAAAGAAGAGCAACGAAGCTAATAAGGGGCATGGAGAATTTAAGTTATGAGGAAAGATTGAAAGAATTAAACCTATTTAGCCTTGAAAAAAGACGACTAAGGGGGGACATGATTAACTTATATAAATATATTAATGGCACATACAAAAAATATGGTGATATCCTGTTCCTTGTAAAACCCGCTCAAAAAACAAGGGGGCACTCCCTCCGTCTGGAGAAAAAAAGGTTCAAGCTGCAGAGGCGACAAGGCTTCTTTACAGTAAGAACGGTGAATCTATGGAATAGTCTACCGCAGGAGCTGGTCACAGCAGGGACAGTAGATGGCTTTAAAAAAGGGTTAGATAATTTCCTAGAACAAAAAAATATTAGCTCCTATGTGTAGAAATTTTTCCTTCCCTTTTCCCTTCCCTTGGTTGAACTTGATGGACATGTGTCTTTTTTCAGCCGTACTAACTATGTAACTATGTAACTATGTAACTATAGGCTGCAGGTCATGTTAAGCCATATACAGTGGAGGGAATTGCTGTGTAACACTATATACACAAGGGTAGGAGGGGGGCTGTGTAGCACTATATACAAGGGGAGGAGGGGGCTGTGTAGCACTATATACAAGGGGAGGAGGGGGCCTGTGTAGTACTATATACAAGGGAAGAAGGGGCTGTGTAGCACTATATACAGGGGGGAATTGCTGTGTAGCACTATATACAGGGGGGAATTGCTGTGTAGCACTATATACACCGGGAGGGGGGCTGTGTAGCTCTATATACAAGGGTAGGGGGCTGTGCAGAGCTATATACACAAGGGGAGGAGGGGGCTCTGTAGCGCTATATTCAAGGGGAGAGAGGCTGTGTAGCATGATATACAAGGGGAGGGGGCTGTGTAGCACGATATACAAGGCAAGGGGTGGCTGTGTAGCATGATATACAAGGGGAGGGGGGCTGTGTAGCACGATATACAAGGGGAGGGGGGCTGTCTAGCACTATATACAAGGGGAGGGTGGCTGTTTAGCACAATATACAAGGGGAGGGGGGCTGTCTAGCACTATATACAAGGGGAGGGTGGCTGTGTAGCACGATATACAAGGGGAGGGGGGCTGTGTAGCACTATATACAAGTGTAGAGGGGGCTGTGTAGCACTATATACAAGGGGAGAGGGGGCTATGTAGCACTATATACAAGGGGAGAGGGGGGCTGTGTAGCACTATATACAAGGGGAGGGGCGCTGTGTAGCACTATATACAAGGGTAGGGGGGCTGTCTAGCACTATATACAAGGGGAGGGTGGCTGTTTAGCACAATATACAAGGGGAGGGGGGCTGTCTAGCACTATATACAAGGGGAGGGTGGCTGTGTAGCACAATATACAAGGAGAAGGGGGCTGTGAAGCAAGATATACCAGGGGAGGGGGCCTGTGTAGAACTATATACAAGGGTAGAGGGGGGGCTGTGTAGCACTATATACAAGGGGAGAGGGGGCTGTTTAGCACTATATACAAGGGCAGGGGGCTGTGTAGCACCATATACAAGTGGAGAGGGGGGGGTGTGTATAACTATATACAAGAGGAGGGGGCTGTGTAGCACTATATACAAAGGGAGAGGGGTCTGTGTAGCGCTATATACAAGCGGAGAGGGGCTGTGTAGCACTGTATACAAGGGGAGGGGGGCTGTCTAGCACTATATACAAGGGGAGGGTGGCTGTGTAGCACGATATACAAGGGGAGGGGGGCTGTGTAGCACTATATACAAGTGTAGAGGGGGCTGTGTAGCACTATATACAAGGGGAGAGGGGGCTATGTAGCACTATATACAAGGGGAGAGGGGGGCTGTGTAGCACTCTATACAAGGGGAGTGGAGCTGTGTAGCACTATATACAAGGGGAGAGGGGGCTGTTTAGCACTATATACAAGGGGAGGGGGGCTGTGTAGCACCATATACAAGTGGAGAGGGGGGCTGTGTAGCACTATATAGAAGAGGAGGGGGCTGTGTAGCACTATATACAAGGGGAGAGGGGTCTGTGTGGCACTATCTACAGGGGGGCTGTGTGGCACTATCTACAGGGGGCTGTGTGGCACTATCTATAGGGGGCTGTGTTGCACTATCTACAGGGGGGGCTGTGTGGCACTATCTACATATACAGTGGAGGGAATTGCTGTGTAACACTATATACACAAGGGTAGGAGGGGGGCTGTGTAGCACTATATACAAGGGGAGGAGGGGGGCTGTGTAGCACTATATACAAGGGGAGGAGGGGGCCTGTGTAGTACTATATACAAGGGAAGAAGGGGCTGTGTAGCACTATATACAGGGGGGAATTGCTGTGTAGCACTATATACAGGGGGGAATTGCTGTGTAGCACTATATACACCGGGAGGGGGGCTGTGTAGCTCTATATACAAGGGTAGGGGGCTGTGCAGAGCTATATACACAAGGGGAGGAGGGGGCTCTGTAGCGCTATATTCAAGGGGAGAGAGGCTGTGTAGCATAATATACAAGGGGAGGGGGCTGTGTAGCACAATATACAAGGCAAGGGGTGGCTGTGTAGCATGATATACAAGGGGAGGGGGGCTGTGTAGCACGATATACAAGGGGAGGGGGGCTGTCTAGCACTATATACAAGGGGAGGGTGGCTGTTTAGCACAATATACAAGGGGAGGGGGGCTGTCTAGCACTATATACAAGGGGAGGGTGGCTGTGTAGCACAATATACAAGGAGCAGGGGGCTGTGAAGCAAGATATACCAGGGGAGGGGGGCTGTGTAGAACTATATACAAGGGTAGAGGGGGGGCTGTGTAGCACTATATACAAGGGGAGAGGGGGCTGTTTAGCACTATATACAAGGGCAGGGGGCTGTGTAGCACCATATACAAGTGGAGAGGGGGGGGGTGTGTATAACTATATACAAGAGGAGGGGGCTGTGTAGCACTATATACAAAGGGAGAGGGGTCTGTGTAGTGCTATATACAAGCGGAGAGGGGCTGTGTAGCACTGTATACAAGGGGAGGGGGGCTGTCTAGCACTATATACAAGGGGAGGGTGGCTGTGTAGCACGATATACAAGGGGAGGGGGGCTGTGTAGCACTATATACAAGTGTAGAGGGGGCTGTGTAGCACTATATACAAGGGGAGAGGGGGCTATGTAGCACTATATACAAGGGGAGAGGGGGGCTGTGTAGCACTATATACAAGGGGAGGGGCGCTGTGTAGCACTATATACAAGGGGAGAGGGGGCTGTTTAGCACTATATACAAGGGGAGGGGGGCTGTGTAGCACCATATACAAGTGGAGAGGGGGGCTGTGTAGCACTATATAGAAGAGGAGGGGGCTGTGTAGCACTATATACAAGGGGAGAGGGGTCTGTGTGGCACTATCTACAGGGGGGCTGTGTGGCACTATCTACAGGGGGCTGTGTGGCACTATCTATAGGGGGCTGTGTTGCACTATCTACAGGGGGGGCTGTGTGGCACTATCTACAATGGGGGCTGGGTGGTGCTATCTACAGGGGGGCTATGCGACACTATCTACAGGGGGGCTGTGTGGCACTATCTACAGGGGGCTGTGTGGCACTATCTACAGGGGGGCTGTGTGAAACTATCTACAGGGGGGGCTGTGTGGCATTATCTACAGGTCAGGTGGGTCTGTGTGGCACTATCTACAGTGGGTTCTGTGTGGCACTATCTACAGGGAGGTCTGTGTGGCACTATCTGCAGGGGTCGGTGTGGCGCTATCTATAGGGACAGTGGTGTAAGAGAGGGATTCTTTCATTGATGCCTATAATTGGTGTTTGTAACTGTCTATTTTACTGGTAGACTTGTAATATTATAGTATTTAAAAAAGTAATTAAAACAAATTTAAAATAAGTTTTCTTATTCTCTTATTTAGTATGCTATTGTAAAGGATCTGCCTGACACCGCTTCTGTGTCGACGCCCGTGATTAATCAGTCTGCATATGCTCCTAGGTCTGATAGAGTGACTCCATCTGCTACCACTCAGGCTGGTAGGCTGAGGAGTGGGAGAACCTATCACAGCCTGGCCAGACGGAGCTAGCTCCCGCCCTCTGTTTATTTATACCTTCATTTCCTGCTCTTCCTTGCCTGTGATTCTGTCTGGTTTCCTGGCTCTGCTGTTCCTGCTTGTTCTATTGACCTCTGCTTCATTTCACCCTGGCTTTACTGACTACTCTACTGCTCTGCGTTTGGTACCTCGTACACTCCTGGTTTGACTCGGCTCGTTCACTACTCTTGTTGCTCACGGTGTTGCCGTGGGCAACTGCCCCATTTCTCGTAGCTTCTGTGTACCCTTGTCTGTTTGTCTCTCGTGCACGTATTGAGCGTAGGGACCGTCACCCAGTTGTACGCTGTTGCCTAGGACGGGTCATGCAAGTAGGCAGGGACTGAGTGGTGGGTAGATTAGGGCTCACCTGTCTGTCTCCTTACCCCGTCATTACATAATCACAGGCCCATATACCTTTTCTACCCTGGTTCCTACTACTATGGACCCCCTTGAGACCCTGGCTCAGCAAATGCAGGGTCTCTCCCTACAGGTCCAAGCCCAAGCTCAGAGGTGCAACCAGCTTGATGCTAACCAGGTAGTGCCCTCCACCTCACCTCTTGAACCCCACCTCAAGTTGCCTGACGGGTTCTTAGGGGACCGGAAGACTTTTTTCTCCTTTCGGGAGAGTTTTAGGCTCTATTTCCGATTAAGACCCCACTCCCCAGGTTCTGAGAGCCAACGAGTGGGTATAATTATGTCCCGGCTCCAGGGCGGCCCCCAAGAATGGGCCTTCTCCTTGGCTCCTGACGCCCCTGAACTTTCCTCTGTTGACCTTTTTTTTTCTGCTCTCAGGCTTATCTATGACGAGACTGACAAGACTGCCTTTGCCGAGAGTCAGCTGGTGATCTTACGTCAGGGTAAGAGACCTGTTGAGGAGTACTGTTCTGACTTTAGGAAGTGGTGCGTAGCTTCTCGGTGGAATGATCCTGCCTTGAGGTGCCAGTTTAGATTGGGTCTGTCGAACGCCCTGAGAGACCTGCTAGTTAGCTATCCCTCTTCTGACTCCCTAGACCAGGTTATTGCTTTAGCGGTACGACTTGACCGACGTCTCAGGGAATGACTACTTGAACATTTTTGTGTTTTCTCCTCTGACTCCCCCATGATGCCTCCCGAGGTTCCGTTGCTTCGTTCTTCCACGGAAGACTTGGAGGTACCTATGCAACTCGGGACCTCCATGTCCCCCCAACAACGTAGAGAGCTCCGCAGGAAGAATGGTCTCTGCTTCTACTGTGGGGATGACAAGCATCAAGTGAACAACTGTCCAAGGCATAAGAATAAGCAGCCGGAGAGACTTCCGCTCCTAAGTGACCATCGGGGAGGTCGCTTGGGCGCATAGGTATTTCCCGTAAATATGAAACCTAATAAGATCTTGCTTCCCTTTCAGGTCTCTTTTGAGGGTAGGTCTGCCACCGGCAGTGCCTTCGTGAAATCAGGGTCTTCTGCTAATATTATGTCTGTGGAATTTGCTATGTCTCTAGCTATGCCATTGTTTTATTTGCCTAAACCTGTTTCGGTAGTGGGTATCGACTCCACTCCACTGTCTAATGGTTGTTTTATGCAGCATAACCATGTTTTTGAACTCATTGTTGGCTCCATTCATTTGGAGCAGTGCTCTGTACTGGTGATGCAGGAATTATCGTCCGATTTGGTTTTAAGCCTTCCCTGGTTGCAGATGCATAATCCCACGTTTAACTGGAATACTGGGGATCTTACCAAATGGGGTAATGAATGCTTGACGTCATGTTTCTCTGTTAATTCTATTTCTCCCCCTGAGGAGATGAACACGCTACCTTAGTTTGTTCAGGACTTCGCTGATGTTTTCTCTAAGGAGGCCTCCGAAGTGTTACCTCCTCATAGAGAATACGATTGCGCAATCGATTTGGTACCAGGAGCGAAGCTCCCTAAGGGTAGGATTTTTAATCTCTCTTGTCCTGAATGTGAGGCCATGAGAGAATATATCCAGGAAAGCCTGGCCGAGGGTTACATTCGCCCCTCTACTTCTCCAGTAGGTGCTGGCTTCTTCTTCGTAGGGAAGAAGGATGGTGGTCTTAGGCAGTGCATCGATTACCGAAACTTGAATAAGGTCACTGTGGTCCTTAACCCTGTCTCCTTCCGGCTGGAGTTACCCCCGTCTTTTCAAATACACAAGGTGTTTCATGCCTCCCTCCTGAAACGCTGCTTCCCGTCCTTGGCTACCTCGAGGAAACCTTCGGTCCCTGTTCTCACCCCTGAAGGGGTAGAATTCGAGGTGGCCAAAATTGTGGATAGCAGGATGGTCCAGGGCTCCCTCCTCCAGTACCTTGTCCATTGGAGAGGATACGGGCCTGAGGAGAGGACTTGGGTACCCGCCCGGGATGTTCACGCTGGGGTATTGCTCAGGAGGTTCCATCTTCGGTTCCCCAATAAGCCAGGTCCACCTAGGAAGGGTCCAGTGGCCCCTCATAAAAGGGAGGTACTGTAAAGTATCTGCCTGACCCAGCTTCTGTGTCGACGCCCGTGATTAATCAGTCTGCATCTGCTCCTAGGTCTGATAGTGACTCCATCTGCTACCACTCAGGCTGGTAGGCTGAGGAGTGGGAGAACCAATCACAGCCTGGCCAGACGGAGCTAGCTCCCGCCCTCTGCCTATTTATACCTTCATTTCCCGCTCTTCCTTGCCTGTGATTCTGTCTGGTTTCCTGGCTCTGCTGTTCCTGCTTGTTCTATTGACCTCTGCTTCATTTCACCCTGGCTTTACTGACTACTACCCTGCTCTGCGTTTGGTACCTCGTACACTCCTGGTTTGACTCGGCTCATTCACTACTCTTGCTACTCATGGTGTTTTCTGTAGCTTCTGTGTACCCTTGTCTGTTTGTCTCTCATGCACGTATTGAGCGTAGGGACCGTCGCCCAGTTGTACGCCATCGCCTAGGACGGGTCGTGCAAGTAGGCAGGGACTGAGTGGCGTGTAGATTAGGGCTCACCTGTCTGTCTCCTTACCCCGTCATTATAGCTATATTAGAGTTTACTGAGGGTATTACTTTTGGTCATCAGATCGCCCACCATTGATGGAGACTTGCCCTGCTCCCTATCTGCCCCGCTCAGGAGCTGCCAAGACTTAGGGCATGGCCAGACGTGGCAGAGTTTTCCCACTGCAAATGTTGGTGCAGTTTTGGGGCAATTACAAACCGAATCTGCACCAACATTTGCATATTTCACAGGTAATTCAGACGTTGCAGAAAACACAGTGGACTTGCCACAGATTTCAGTTTTTGCATTGCAAAGGCTGAAATCCGCAGTGAAATTCCGCTTCTTCTCCGCAACAGTGCATGCTGCGGAGGGAAAATTCCGCACTGCAGCCTATGATCCGCAGCAGAGTTTTCCACCACGTCTGAACTAACTTGCCTAAAAATGTATTGAAACCACTGTAAAAAACGGCCGCTGGAGAATGCCACTGCGGACTGTCCGCAGCGGAATTCCACAGCAATTCTGCCACGTCTGGCCGTGCCCTTAGAGGGAACATTAACCTGCATCTATCTGAAATTTATGACATATCCACAGGATATATCATAGATGTCTCAGATGGGAAAACCCCTTTAAGCTCTGTTACAAATGGTTTGGGATTAGGCCCCCAGCAAATCAGGATTAATATTTAGTCTCATCTGCCAGTGCAAAAGCTGTATTTCTGTCAATTATATCCACGTTGGCAGCATCGTTGTGCCAGCTCGTGAATAGTGCCAGCCATAAATGGACTTGTTAAGCAAAAATTCCTTAAGTCCATTGGGGCATGTGCAAAGTTATACCAGTAGTAATTTATGTGTACAGCAATACACAGTACTATACTGCTTCTTCCCTTTAGCAATGGGAAAATTAGAATCTCTAAGCTGGTCCTGCAGGTGTAAAAAATTCACTTGAAGACATTAAGTTGATGATTATAATTTTCAACCCCTTCCCGACATTTGCCGTACGCCATGGAAAGCTAGTGCTGCCCGCAATTTGCAATATCCATACACCGAATGCTTGGCACCGGCTCAGAAGCTAAGCCGGTGCCATCATCGCCGTATCTCAGAGGTATCTTACAGCTGACATCCGGCTGTAATGGCGGGGACCGAAATTAGCTTCGATCCCCGCCATTAACCCCTTCAATGCAGCGTTCAAACGCGATCGCTACATTTAAGGTGCTTGCAGCTCATCGGAAACCCGGCTGCAATGGCAACTGCAATGGCAACTGGAGGCCTAATAGTGGCCTCCCGGTCTGCCTAGTACGGAAGCCGGTCAAGATCCGCCCGGCGGCGGAGCCTGATCGGCTTCCGTAGCCGCCGGCAAGATGGCGCCGGCTCAGGAGCTGAACCGGTGTCATCAGCAGTGGAAGTCAGCTATATGTTACAGCTGACATCCACCTGTAATGGCAGGAAACGGAGCTAGCTTTGATCCCTGCCATTAACCCCTTCGATGCAGCAATCGAAAGCAATCGCTGCATCTTAGCGGTTGCTAGCAGATCGCCAGCCCTGACAGGCAATCAGGACATAATGGCCTCCTGCTCTGCCATTATGGAAGCCGATTAGTCCCCGCTGGGAGGCGAAGCCTAATTGGCTTGCTGTCTGTGAATAACTGACAGATCTAAAACATTGCACTACGTAGGACCTTCAAGTCCCCTAGTGTGACTTGAGAAAAAGTGTAAAAAATAAAAAGTATAAAAAAGTGTAAAAGAAATTTGAAAAAAGAGAGTTTGAAAACAATAAAAGTTTCAAGTAATAAAATAAAACACTATCGCCCTTTTTCTCTTATCCTTTATTATTGAAAAAAATAAATAAACCATATGTATTTGGAATCAATGCGACCGTAACGACCTGAGGTATCAAAATATGATATTATTTATTGCACGCGGGGAACAGCATAAAAAACAAACGTAAAAAACGATAGTTTCTGGTTTTTGGTCACTTTGCCCTACAAATATTGGAATAAAAAGTGATCAAAAATTTGCACGTATCCAAAAATGGTACCTATAAAAACTATAGCTCGTATCGCAAAAAACAAGCCCTCATACAGGTCCTTCGACTAAAAAGTTATGATTCCCACAACTTGGCGACAGAAAAAATACATTCTTTTTACAAAAGTAATTTTATTGTGCAAAAAGTTGTAAAACATAAAAAAGTGCTATAAATTATGTATCGCCGGAATCGTACTGACCCGCAGAATAAAGTTAACATGTCATTTATAACGCATGGTGAACGCTGTATAAAAAAAAATAAAAATAAACAATGCCAGAATTGCATTTTTTTGTTTACCTGGCCTCCCAAAAAATAGAATAAAAGGTGATCAAAAAGTCGCATGTACCCCATAAATGGTACCAATAATAACTACAGCTCGTCCCGCAAAAAACAACCCTCATACCACTACGTCTATGAAAAAATAAAATTAGTTATGACTCCAATAAGTCAGGAAATAAAAAATATGCAGTTTCAAGATGCGATTTATCAAGGACCTAAAATTAGGGAACCAGGAATGGGAGGGCCCAAACATATCTGCTGGAAGCGACGGTGCCAGTATTATACCAGGACAACACTTTCCCAGCAAAATTACCCAAACTGCAAAGTTGCGGAGTGTGGACCAAAAGGGGCATAAGAAAGGACGCCGTATATCAGTGCGACATCGGCCTGTGCAGAAAGGATTGCTTCACAGCGTAACACACATCTATGGATCATTTTATTGTTTTTTTTACCCCATTATTATACCACCTGACTATGCACCTGATGTACTCTGCCCAGCTTACATGTACCCCCACATTATAAATGGAAACACCAGCAATACTCAAACAAATCTACTACCAAGCAAAATCCGCTCTCCAAAATCCAAATGGCGCTCCCTCCGCTCTGAACCCTACAGTGTGCCCAAACAGCAGTTTCCTTCCACATATATGGCATCATCGTACCCTTTTAACAATTTTTGGGGTGTGTGTCTCCAGTGGCATAAGCTGGGCATGACATATTTGCCACTGAAATGGCATATCTAGGGAAAATATACATTTTTAATTTGCACCATCCGCAGCACATTCATCTATGGAAAACACCTGTGGGGTGAAAATGCTCACTACACCCCTTAATAAATGCCTTGAGGGGTGTAGTTTCCAAATGGGGTCACTTCTCAGGGGTTTCTTTTTATTATTTCACATCTGAGCCTCTGCAATTGTGAACCAATACTTTGTAAATCGCCAAATTAGGCCTCAATTTTACATGGTACGCTTTCACTCCTGAGCCTGGTCAAATGTCCAGGCAAAAGATTAGTGTCACATGTAGGGTGTTTCTAAAACCGGGAAACACTGCATAATAATTAGAGACCTGCCTTGTTATGGTGGCACAAGCTGGGCACCACATATGGGCATATCTATGGAAAAAAATCCAATTTTCACCATGCAACATCGAGTGCACACTAATTTCTACAAAACACCTGCAGGGGTAACATGCTCACTACACCCCTAGGTGAATGCATTGAGGGATGTAGTTTCCAAAATGTGGTCACTTTTTGGGGGTTTCCACTGTTTTGGTCCCACAGGCGCCCAGAAACCAATCCAGCAAAATCTGCACTCCAAATGGCGCTCCTTCCCTTCTGAACCCAGCCGTGTGCCCAAACAGCAGTTTATGACCACATATGGGGTATTGCCGTACTCGGGAGAAATTGCTTTACAAATGTTGGGTTCTTTTTTTCCTTTATTTGTTGAGAAAATGAACAATTTTGCGCTAAAGCTACGTCTTATTGAAGAAAAAGGATTCTTTTTATTTTCACTGCCCAATTCTAATGAATTCTATGAAACATCTGTGGGGTCAAAATGCTTACTACACCCCTAAATGAATTCCTCAAGGGGTGTAATTTCCTAAATGGAGTCACTTTTTGGGCGCTTTCATTGTTTTGTCCCCTCAGGGGCTTTGCAAATGTGACATGTCCTCCACAAACCATTCCTGCTAAATGTGATCTCCAAAAGCCAAATAGCGCTCTTTCCCTTCTAAGCCCTGCCGTATATCCAAACGGCCGTTTATTACCACATGTGGGGTATTGTTTTACTCGGGAGAAATTGCTTTACAAATTTTGCAGTGCTTTTTCTCCTTCAATCCTTGTGGAAATGAGAAAAAATTAGCTAAACCTAAATTTTCTTTGAAAAAATTTAGATTTTAATTTTCGCGGCCTACTTCCAATAATTTCTGTAAAAAAAACCTGTGCGGTCAAAATGCTCACTATACCTCTAGATCATTTCCTTGAGGTGTGTAGTTTCCCAAATTGGGTCACTTTTGGGGGATTTTCACTTTTTTGTCACCGCAAGAGCCCTTCAAACCTGACATGGTGCCTAAAATATATTGTAATAAAAATAAGGCCCAAAATCCACTAGGTTCTCCTTTTGCTTCTGAGGCCGGTGCTTCAGTCCAGTAGCACGCTACGGCCACATGTGGGATAGTTCCTGAAACTGCAGAACCTGGGCAATAAATATTGAGTTGCATTTCTCTGGTAAAACTGCCTGTGTTATAAAAAAAATTGGATAATTAATTTCTGCAAAAAAATATGAAATTTGTAAATATTACCTCTACTTTGCTTTAATTCCTGTGAAATGTCTAAAGGGTTAAGACATTTTCTAAATGCTGTTTTGAATACTATGAGGGGTGAAGTTTTTAAAATGGGGTGAATTTTTTGGGGTTTCTAATATACAAGGCCCTCAAAGCCACTTCGCAACTGAACTGGCCCCTGTAAAAAAAGCCTTTTGAAATTTTCTTGAAAATGTGAGAAATTGCTGCTAAAGTGCAAAGCCTTGTAACGGCCTAGAAAAATAAAAGGATGTTCAAAAAACAATTCCAATCTAAAGTAGACATATGGGGGATGTTAGTTAGCAACAATTTTGTGTGTTATAACTGCCTGTCTTACAAGCAGATACATTTAAATTGAGAAAAATGCAAATTTTTGAAATTTTTCGCTAAACTTTGGTGTTTTTCACAATTAAATACCAAACATATCGAGCAAATTTTGCCACTAACATAAAGTCCAATGTGTCATGAGAAAATAATCTCAGAATTGCTTGGATAGGTAAAAGCATTCCAAAGTTATTACCACATAAAGTGAAACATTGTCAGATTTGAAAAATGAGGATATGTCAGGAAGGTCAAAGGTGGCCAAAGAGGGAAGGGGTTAATAATGTTTTGTGTTGATGTTGTCAATGGATTTGCAGTCTTGGAATTGTGATAAACATCCCGCAGAGCGGTTTGCTGTTATGAAATAAAGTCACTTGTGGCAGTGTAGATAAGACACAGGCATAGCACAGAAAATAATATGAGCTGGTTTATCTGCAGCAGAACATGCCTAATCCTCATATAACCCTTGCTCACGGCTTAGATCAACTGTACAGGGACTACTTGAAGATTGTGACGTGAGACTAGTCATTCTAAGGTCATAGCTGCTCAAGTGTGCTTACTATAGATGATGCCGACATTCATTGAAATAATGGATAGAGTACAGTATAATGACAAGATTGTGAAGTTTCGAGTTTCTGTTTTTCGATTTGTACATTTGGAAATATTTTAAATTGACATTTGTTTACTGTATATCATCTGAGTATATAACTTATTTTTCATTGAAATGCCATTGGTTTACCCCTCAATTTTTTACGGCAATCATTAAACGGGTTATCCAGTGCCATAAAATGTTATTGCAATCATGTAGTAACATAAAATTAGGGGACATAAAATATGGTCACATGGTCTGGGAAGTTCAGTACTTCTTTCCGCTTTGATGATGTTCCAACAAAGTCCCATGTGATCAAGAAAGCTCTTGCTTCCCCTGTGTCGGCAAATCATCAAAGCACATGACCGCAAGGGGGTGGGTACTGGGACATAGTTAAAGAAGTAAGCCAGCCCCCTTCTTCCACAGTGCTGTGTCGTTTCCCTGCGCATTGTAAGAGAGCGCATCTTGCACAGTGCTGGGAACTATGGCAGCTGTAAACATGGAAATGCGCAGAGCGGAGGGTGGTCATGCATGCATGAGCTGAGGGGAAAGTAGGGTATGACGAGACTTGTAGTTTTCAGAGTGCGCTAAAACGGGAAGTGCCGCCCATAGCATAGAAGTACATCGGCAATATCGTTATACCGGAGTGTGTTGGGTAACGAAAAATATGACTTTGTGCAGGCAGAGTGTATCTAGCAATGTGTAATGCTAATTCCACATATTTTTATTTTTTTGCTTCTTCTTAACGGTCCCCGGATAACTCCTTTAAGGGGCCTTATACTACACGGCCGTGTTTCTAAGGCCCCTTCATATAACGATTCTGCCCTACGTTTATCATGTACGTCGGGAAAACCCTTGACGTACATCATAAACGTGTCCTTACAGTTCCATTTGTCTGACGGAGGCCAAAAGAGTGTGTCACGTTGGGTGCGTGGACCCACTGGGCCATACCGCCTTGACGGTATAGCAGCTGGCCAACAAGGTACAAGTCAAAGTCAATAGTTCTAATAGGTGTACCTGTGGTAACTTCTGACAGTAGCGAAGACCGGCTCGCATGTGACCTTGGCAGCAGGCAGAAACCAGGCGTGGTGTAACCAGGAAGGTGTAGTACACAGCACAACACGACTCGAACTCTAAACGATGCTCGAACGAGGATAGCACGGGACACAGGATATAGGTAGCAGGGACGGGAACACTGGGAACTGGGAAACAATAAAGGGACCATTTGCAGAGACGAACATAGGTAAACGACAACAACGATCAGGCAATGCAGGAAGGGTACGGCGCTGTAGATTAAGTGCTGCACAGTAGTTCCTTTCCGCCCTGGAGTGGGTGCTCGACTGCCTATTGCCAGCCCAGTTCCTGCTGTAGTGGCCAGGATTGGAGGAACATACGATACCAGTCATTTACTCCCTTTGATCGCCGCAGTCAAGATTGACCGCGGCATGTTGAAAGGGGACTCACCCCTGTGATTGGGTCAATGTGTTTCCTGCTGAGGTGATATGGGACTGGGGAACCCCTATGCAGTCCTCCACTTATTAGGTATCCAAACGACCGTAATAAGCTGTTGAAAAATGTAAAAGTTATGGCTGAAATGCGGATAGGCAAAAACTAATACATTTAGTGCGTCTTTAGGCCCAAATAAGTCTGTCATAAAAAAGGTAAAATGATCGCGAGACCAGATACAATTGCCTGGACTACCACATTCTAAAGTGTACAATGTTTGTGATAATGTACTGCATTACATTTTTTACTTCTCTTAAAGTGAAACTGTGGTCAAAAACAAAATGTTTCATGACACTGATCTGTGCAGGTGATACGTTTTTCATGCGCTCGGGGGAATGAAGTGACCCACATAAGCTACAAAAAGAACATATGAAAGTAAAATAGTACCACAAAAACAAATAGACAATTTGAATAAATATAATCTGAACAGTTCTTAGTTATATCTATCTGTTTCAGGGAAAGTTTATAGTCAATATGGCCACCATTACATCTCCCGCAGGTGTTGTCATCCATCTTTCAAGATTGCTGAAATGCAAATCTGCTTAATTATGCCGTAATACAGAAGTTAGGGGTGTATCTCCATAATGGGGCATATTTGCCATCCAATGGTCTATAAAAGCTGGATGACAATTCTTTTCACCTGGTTTTCGAAATACTAAAAATAGCTGAATAGAGTTTTTACCAACTTGTCTCAAGGAATTAAATTTACAGGTGAGTTTTTTTTATGGTACAGAGAAATTCAAAATAAGGCTCTGTTCATACTAGTGTTAAAATTACATACAGTATTGTAATGCAGGCGAAGGTCATACTCCGTCTCCGTCCTCCAGACCGAACAATGTTAACATGCTGGAGCCGCTAAGCTTTGGCATTTTAGAGAAGGTGATAAGTCAAGGATGCTGCACCGCTCACTGCCTGTAAAATACTGGACTGTAGCGGCAGCTATGCGGATCTAGTACAGTATATTAGCATTAACGACTAATGTGAACTGACACTAAAGGATATATATTCAAAAGGGCTAGTACATTTCTTACTGATGTACAGTAATGTGTATTTTTGTTTACATTTTTAAGCTCGTATTATTTTAGAGGACAGCATAAAGTTGCCTTCATCTGGAGTTGTGTATTGTGTCTGCAGATTGACTTGAGATTGCATACTAAGCTTTACAGTAAGATGGAGACATATATGCCCCAACTAATGTTCAGTGACAAAAAAGAAGAAGACAAATAGACTGTACAGGCTTGTTCTACTCTGCCAAAAATATGTATGAGTGAAGAGACTCTAGCCAAAACCAGTTTAGTAAAGAGCACAAACAAGAGCTCTAGTGTCCAAAGTTCCATGACTGAAGCAAACATTTGCTGTTATGCTCACTTGTTACTCGCTATTGGATTGACTTAGAACAAAGCTGTTTTAAACCGATGATTAAAAATTTTCTCGGAATTTGCTTTTTGATGTCAGGTAAGACAGCTCCCTGACATTGAGCCATTGCCAATGGTCCAGCAGTTGTAACCTCCAGTGATCAGATGTTATCACTACTGCTCATCCGCATTTCCCAAGAAGCAAATGTCATTTACCCAGGAGGCATTGAATCGAGTAAATAACTGAAATACATGGTTGAATCGAGCCATCCAGAGTGCGAGTTCTGACTAATACATGGGTGTCCTGAGTGTTTTGGAAGAATTAATCATTTTTTTTTTATCAAGGTACTATTTAAGAGGTTTCCCCAGGACTTAAACATTGATGTCCTAGAAGTAATATTAATAATAGTAATAATAATTTAGACATTTCAAGTAGTAATATAATCATTAGTAACATCATAAGGGTGTTGTATGAGAGCAGCAAAAACAGGACCTGCTTATTTTCCAGAAACACTGCTCTTATACATGGACTATGTTAGGAATTGCAGCTCAGCCCCATTGAAGTGAATTGTATTTAAATAATTAAATGACACTTTAATTTTTAAAAAATACATACATAATACATTTTTGAATGCAGTGCAAGGTACATTGGTAAACCTTAACTCCTTTGCTTCTGAACGTAGATCAGTGTTTCAAAATAGGAAGATTAAATTAAAACCACATTTTAGTGCCGGATCTTTTATGCGTATATAAAACCTGTACATTATGGTGAGAAACAGCTACTAAAAAATGCATATTGCATATACAGCTAGACTGAAGGTTCTGCATAATGGCTAAATAGTAATTATTAGCTGATGTATTGTGAAATAAAGCATTATGTACATTCTTGACACGTTGTCATTTAATATTGTAATCTTAAAACCTGATATTTCTTTTCTGTAACTTCTGTAATGGTGTTTATTTGTGATCTGAAATCAAGCAGTGTCTGGGGACCTAGCAGCGGAATGGACCCATAGACCCCGTTCCTTTCTATGTAGATGAAGGGTCCCAGGGAATGACCCCCATCTGATGCTTTTGACACTCACCAATTGAGGGCTGATCATCTAACAGGAGAGATTTATCAATATTACAAGAATGTGACATTATACTTCCTACTGAACTTCAGCCAATGATATGAGGAAAATATTATGAAGTGAAATGTTATATTTATTGTGTTTATTTATTTTACTAGTGGACGTAGTTCACTGTGGGATTTGCCTACATCAACACGTGACTGCGTAAAGTGATCCAAAAACTTTATGTCACATGGTGGGACTGTGTAACTTGGCAGGTCTGTGGAAGTGAGGTTGCTTCAGGAGGATAAGCTATCTTTATGATACACTGATCTAAAAATATGACACCAATGCTGCTCTCTCTGGAATCTCACAGTAAATACTTTTCATTTACTATTTGCAATGGGAATTGGTAAGAAAAATGACTGAACTTAGAAGGCTAAGCTATACACAGAATATAACTCCCGACAGTCAGGATCAGCTGACAATCTAATGTGTTTAATGTTTGGCTGGGTTCACACGACCTATTTTCAGACGTAATGGAGGCATTTTACGCCTCGAATTACGCCTGAAAACACTGCTCCAATGCGTCGGCAAACATCTGCCCATTCATTTCAATGGGTTTGCCGATGTACTGTGCCGACGATCTGTAATTTTACGCGTCGCTGTCAAAAGACGGCGCGTAAAATAACAGCCTCGTCAATGAAGTGCAGGACTCTTCTTGGGACGTAACTGGAGCCGTTTTTCATTGAATCCAATGAAGAACAGCTCCAAATTATGTCCGTACGCGAGTACGAGCAATTACGTCTGAAATTCAGGAGTTGTTTTCTCCTGAAAACAGCTCCGTAATTTCAGACGTAAATGCAGTTATCGTGTGCACATACCCTTAGATTTCAGCATGCCCGATCCTTTGTTTCCTTGGAGGTAAGTACTGTGGCCACTTTTGGTGCATGATCCTATTGTGATTCCTAAAACCTTTCAAATGGATGTTTAAATCAGAGATATCAGACACTTTACTGTGTCAGTTAGGGTATGGTCACACGTACACGTCCGATAGGCCTGAAATTACGGAGCTGTTTTCAGGAGTAAACAGCTCCTGAATTTCAGATGTAATGGCATGTGCAGGCGTTTTTCGCAGCGTCCATTACAGACGTAATTGGAGCTGTTTTTCTATGGAGCCAATGGAAAACGGCTCCAATTACGTCCCAAGAAGTGACAGGCACTTCTTTGAGGCGGGCGTCTTTTTTATGCGCCGTCTTTTGACAGCGTAAAGGCGGCGCGTAAAAAAAATGACCGTTGGCACAGTACATCGTAAAACCCATTCAAATGAATGGGCAGATGTTTGCCGGCGCTTTGGAGCCGTATTTTCGGACGTAATTCGAGGTTAAAACGCCCGAATTACGTCCGTAAATAGGGTGTGTGAACCCAGCCTGATTCCGCATTTATTGGGGTACATCAGATATGTCACTTATTTTTTTTAACTTGGAGTTGCTTCTCTTTTTTATTATATATACTATTATATGTTTGCTGCCTGGAGCAGTCATTTACCATAAAACCATATTATAGGGTCACCTTTAATAACCCCACACTTGTATAAACCATATATGACAGTTCCCTACTTCATTTACAGGACTTTCAGGAGGTTCATAATAGAGCAGCAAAACTGCAGGGAAATTAACTAACAGAAATACATAAGAAAATAGCTACTTATTCTAGGTCCTAATATGTAAGCTTGAGTTCTTCATGGTATGTCTATGCCTTATTTGCAAAGTTACTGCTCTAAGTATGTTAGAAAAAAAAAATTGTCAACATTATCACAGAGTGATCATAATAAATATTGCAAATTACTTTTTCCTTATTTGATTTTCTAAAGTCGTGTTCACAGTTTGCATTTTTGTTGCGTTTTTTTGTTTTGTTTTGGTTGATGTGCCCCCATGGAGAAACATAGGATTTTTTTCTACCAAAATGCATGTTAAAAATGCATCAAAAATGTGCAGTGTGAACCCAGCCTTAGCATCCTACTTATATTTAAATGATATTTACCTGAGCTGATTTAGTTAACATGTTTATAGACTAATTATTTTACCTTGAGGCCCTGCGGTTGGAAGATATGTGGGAACAGCTGAAGCAGACTATTTTGACCCACCCTGCATGAACATTGTCCTTCTACGTAGTCTGGTGCTTGTATGTGCTTGTTGTGTTATGATAAATGCGCATATCTTCTTCAAAATTCTTTAATCAGGAAGAATAAAGTGCTTAGAAAGGGTTATATTTTATTTATCTATTGGACATTAAAATTAGTTAGCAGAGTGGGGGAGGAGTAACATAAAGTCAAAATAGTAGGATACACCTATTCGTTACTTTATCTTATAGCATTTTAACCCTTCCCGCATTATCAGATACGTGTTGATGATCACTGTGGGAGCCCAGCAATGACTGACAGCTGGGCAACTGCTGCAATGGCCGGAATCTGAGAAACCACTGATGCAGGCCGTTTAACCCCTTAACGACCGGCGTGTAGTGTTTTTACGTCGGTCGTTTAGGGTAGTTCTTCTGAAGGCTTTTCACGTCGGCTCTTCAGAAGAACTTTCCCCGCATCGTGCGTGGTGCTGCTGAAGCCCGTGCTGTTAGTAACAGCCTCGGGCTTCAGGGCAACCATCGGAGACCACTAGCAGTGGTCACCGATCATATTTAACCCCTCAGATGCGGTGCTGAATAGCAAGTGCCGCATCTGAGTGGTTTGGGAGGGAAGGGGTCGCATCGGAGCGGTTTTCGGGGGGATCTCCTGAAGTCCGGGCTGTTGGTAACAGCCTCGGGCTTCAGGGCAAAGATCGGAGACCACTAGCAGTGGTCTCCGATCGTATTTAACCCCTCAGATGCGGCACTCAACAGCAAGTGCTGGCCGCATCTGAGTAGTTTGCGAGGGAGGGGGCCGTATCGGAGCGGTTTTCTCGGGGATCTCCTGAAGACCGGGCTGTTAGTAATAGCCTCGGGCTTCAGGGCAACGATCGGAGACCACTAGCAGTTGTCTCCGATCAGTTTTATCCCCTCAGATGCGGCACTCAATAGCAAGTGCCGCATCTGAGTGGTTTGGGAGGGGGCCGCATCGGAGCGGTTTTCCCGGTCATCGGGTAATCTGCTTCTGAAGCCAAGGCTGTTAGCAACAGCCTTGGCTTCAGAGTGATGATCGGAGACCAATAAGGCTGGATTCACACGAGCACATTACGTCCGTAATGGACGGAACGTATTTCGGCCGCAAGTCCCAGGCCGAACACAGAGCAGGGAGCTGGGCTCCTATCATCATACTTATGTACGATGCTAGGAGTCTCTGCCTCTCCGTGGAACTACTGTCCCGTACTGAAAACATGATTACAGTACGGGACAGTTGTCCGGCAGCGAGGCAGGGACTCCTAGCGTCGTACATAACTATGATGCTAGGAGCCCGGCTCCCTGCAGTGTGTTCGGTCCTGGACTTGCGGCCAAAATACGTTCCGTCCATTACGGACGTAATGTGCTCGTGTGAATCCAGCCTAACAGTGGTCTCCGTTCATGTGATCACTGTGAGAACCATTCACAGTGGTCACAAAATGAAAAACGACGTGTTTCTCCTACCTGTCACTCTTCACACTTGTTACTCTGTATAAGAAGAGTCAGAGAGAGAATTTTACTGTGACACCAAAGACACAAAATTACAAAAAATCTAATATATAATCTTTATATAAACTTCAATTGTATACCTAGGCTAGGGATATCCTTAGGGCACGTTCACACGTGGCTTAGTTTTTCCGCTGCAAATGGTGGTGCAGATTTGGGGCAATTACGCAACGAATCTGCACCAACATTTGCATAATTGACAGGTAGTTCAGACATTGCAGAAAACACAGCGGACTTGCCAGAGATTTCAGTTTTTGCATTGCAAAGGCTGAAGTCCGCAGTGAAATTCCGCTTCTTCTCCGCAACAGTCAGTGCATGCTGCGGAGGGGAAATTCTGCACTGCAGCCTATAGTCTGCAGCAGAGTTTTCCGCAACTTTTGTGTAGCATACGTGTGTGACGTCTGTGTATTTTTTTTTGCGGAAAAAAAAAATATTACAAAAAAAAAAGTTTTATAGTCTACGTGTTTGTTCGACATCAGTTTTTTGTGGCGCGTGCTTTTGTGACGTCCGTGTATTTTTGTCTGTGAAAAAAAAAAAGTCAAGAAAAAATAATAAAATTTGTCTGCGTGTGCGTCTGGTTACAGTCTTTGTCGTACGTGTGTGTAATTACAATGACCCATAGAAGGTTTCACGGTGGAAGAAGCATACGCCATGTTAATTTCTGACTCTGATGAAAGCGATACAGAAATCGCGTCTGAGGTAGAAATGTATTCTACCAGTGATAGCGACGACAGTGATACGCTTTCTGCAAATGCAAGTGTCGCTGCAGAGTCCACAAGCACAGGGCATGTCACAGAAGTACCACAAAACACGGCCCACTCTATTCCCCCAAAATATATTGAGTGGGTGACAAACCTAAACTTCGGAGTCTGACACACCAAAATATTTTAAAACAAAAATATCTTTATTACATACATATTAAAAAAATATATAACATGAATTAGAAACAGAGATGAATTCCACAGTACAGAAAAGACAACCAGATCACACGTATATAATATATTATATCCAAAGATATGGGTAATGGGCGACACTGTTGAGCTACAGAAATGCAGAGATACATCAGTAGTATATTACATTTATATGATGTGCATATTCTATTACATAGCCAGCATGAAAGAACAAAAAATAGCAGCAGAACAGAGAGGGGCTATTCAGCAGCAAAACAGCTCAGTGTAACTATCTACACAGCAGGTAGAATCAGAATAAATGTAAATTACAGCGTGTATAGCAATGTACGTGCCCCTGATAAGAGCCAGACAAAGGAGCCAATGTCCATACTATGCACACAAAATACGCACATAAATTAAATGGCTCAGCTGGACCCCATAGGTAAAGGGCACAATACAAAATCAGAGCTGTGGCTGTGTTGTCAGCCATAAATGCAAACAACCTCTACCCATGGTGATAGTCTAAATGCAAAAACTCATATTGCTGAAGGTGGACACATGCTGGGAACGGAGCTCATACCCATTTGGAACAGGTCACCCTCACTGGCGTCACCCCGACGCGCGTTTCGGCCCGGAAGCCTTCGTCTGGGGGTGGGTACTGTGGGTATTGAGTGGGTACCCACAGAGTCATTTTCCCCTAATATCCCAGAATTTATTGCCACACCAGGGATAAATATTAATTTGGAAAATTTTACATTACAGCCCCCGATTTTTAAAAAATATTCATTACAAATGAACTATTGGAGCTGGTCGTCAACCAAACCAATCTGTATGCTCGCCAATTCTTCGCTGAAAAGTCAACGTCCTCCTATGCAGTGGCACCCCACAAATACTGGCAAACTTAAAAAAAAATTGGGGGTCATCCTCAACATGGGGTTAGTGAAAAACCCCTCAATCCGGTCATATTAGGTAACAAGCCCTACACATGCCACACCTGTTTTTGCAGCCGTTCTGACCAGAAGCAGATATGAAGTGCTAAGGCGCTTCCCTTCATTTTAACGACAATCACCAACCCCCCCCCCCCCCTGTAGTGATCCAGGCCATGACCGCCTGTATAAAATAAGGCCCCTGATAAAAAATTTGGAGGAGTCATTTATGCTGTTAAACAACCCCGAAAAAAAACTAGCGGTGGATGAATCGCTGATGAGTTACAAAGGCAGGCTCTCATTCCGCCAGTACATCCACTCAAAGAGAGCAAAATATGGGGTTAAACTCTACAAGCTCTGTGAGAGCGGTACAGGCTACACATCTGCCTTTAGAACCTATGAAGGCAAAGAGCGTGATATTACCCACATTATTAACTCATTTACTTTCACACTGTTTTTGTACGGAGAACAAAAAGGGAGGGTTGCTTATTGGAGAATGTTTCACTGTAAAAATGCAGCAATACTGTATTTTCTGGAAAAACCTATTTTATATTTCTTTCCACCTATTAAAAATACTCACTATACCCCTAGATGAATATTAGCAGGACATTTATACTTGTCAAAATGACCTGCAGTACCACGGCAAATATAGTGTGGTTCCCTAAAATCAGCTCTGGCGTAAAAAGGCCTCCAAAAGCCAAAATGGACTCCTATGATATGCCCTATGGTCCATATAATAGATTAGACACACATATTTGGTATCGCCATACATGGGAGAAATAGCAGAATGTGGAAAGGCGTCACTTTTACCAGTGTGTCATATCGTGTTTCGAAATGCCTTAAGAAAAGTGCCACTTTTGTAAAAAAAAAAATGCAATTTACATTTTTTTGGCCTAAGTTTGGACAAATTCTGTAAAAAGTGTGAAGGGTTAAAACAGAAATTGAACCGCTAGAAATAGAATTTGGGGTGTCTAGTTTATAGAACAGAATGTTTTTTTACCATTATTTATTGGACTTCAAGTCCATTACCCATACGTTAATACCATGGTGTAAAAAACTAAATTAAGACATTTTAGTGCGTAATTGAAAAAAAGGGGCACTTGTGTTTTATACTATATTTCTGGTTAAAAAAAATAAACTACACCTCCAAATCAGGTGTCCTTATAAAAAATATATTTCAATACACTTGTATGATACAATTACTTTTATTTTCAAACTGTTACATTTTAAATGAGGAAAAATCTTAATTTTTCTTTTTTTTTTTCTGTCTTTCCACTGCTATAAAAAAAGTAACAAAAATGTTACCTATACATATATACCACAAAAAGGAAGCACTACATGTCCCAAGAAAACAGTGCAAAATTCACATCGATACATAAAACACATGCAGAGTTATACTGCGTTACATCTGTGAATAGCAAAACTGCGAAAATTGCTCTGGTCACTAAGGTTTAAAACACCTTCGGTATTTAAGGTGTTAAAAATTGTATAACTTTTTATTATACAAAAAAATAACATTACTTTGCTGAAACAAAATAACCCTTTTATCTTTGCCTTTAGGAAGCAAATGAACAATAATAAAAAAAAAATCAGTGCAAAAGGCATCCATAGCGTATAGGCTGGGTTCACACACCCTATATCCGAAAATATGGCACAAAAGCGTCGGCAAACATCTGCCCATTCATTTGAATGGGCTTTACGATGTTCTGTGCCGACGGTCATTTTTTTTACGCGCCGCTGTCAAAAGGTGGCGCGTAAAAAGATGCACGCGTTAAAGAAGTGCCTGTCACTTCTTGAGACGTAATTGGAGCCGTTTTCCAGTGACTCCATAGAAAAACAGCTCCAATTACGTCCGTAATGGACGCAGCGAAAAACGCCTGCACTTGCCATTACGTCTGAAATTCAGGAGCTGTTTTCTCCGGAAAACAGCTCTGTAATTTCAGCCGTAACGGAGGCTGCCGTGTGAACATACCCTTAGAATAACTAAACAGTTTTCTAAAATATTCCTAAAAGTATCTAGGAATAGAACATACAGCAATTGTCTAATATATTTTTAGAGACTCAATAACAGAGCAGGTCCATCTGTAGATCCATTGTCCTGGGAATCTCTAAGCAGAATACAGACCTCTACTTATGGGAGCCTCTATCCTGTCTACATTACAGCAGATACAAACTGTCTTTTAACCATGACTTCTTTGTTGACTAATAATGGGGGAAATTAAGATGATCGAAATGTACTCCATAAAATTTCCTTACTTACATGTGTAAAAAATAGCAGTGATGGCACCATGGCCGCCATCAGGGCAGTACTGGCGGTACTACCGTCAGGGACCCGGTCGTAAATTTGAAAAAACAGGGGCCCGTGCTCCACTGCTGGAATTCATTTGCTCACGGGCCCTTATGATTTCACTTTGGTGAAAGGAACAGGTCCCATCACAGAGTCGGGGCCCGTTCTCTGCAGCAAAGTAAAATCATAAGGGCCTGCTGTTCACATAGTGCCCACCCCTCCTCCTCCACAGCAGCATGACAGCTGTGTGGAGGAGACAAGGAGGGGTGATGTCATGAAGGTCGAGGGAGGTTTGAATGCAGTGGAGGTGTCAAGCAGCAGCAGTAGACCTCTGACACCGTGAGTATGTGATGTTTGTGTCAGTATGTAATGTCTGTCTGGCTGCTGCTGCCCGGAGCCTCCTCAGATCACATCCCAATAAAAAGCAATGTTACCCATGTCGGCACTATATCCTCTCAGCTGTGCTTCATGGTCTTGTATCACCAGCAGCAGTTCTTACCTCTTATCTCCTGGGCTGTGTAAGCAGAGGGAGAAGACAGGTTTATTGTCCCTTTATGCAGCTTATGTTGCTATCAGTGTGTGAAGAGTGGGAGAAGAGGGTTGCATTGGCAATCCAACACAATGGGCAGCACTTTGAACACATTTTATAAGTGGTCAGAAACTTGTAAATAACTCATGAAAGAATAAAGTAACGTTAAAACCAAGCACACCATTGTTTTTCTTGTGAAATTCTCGATAAGTTTGATGTGTCACATGACCCTCTTCCCATTGAAAAAACGAAAGTTGGATACAAAATGGCCGACTTCAAAATGGCCGCCATGGTCAACACCCAGCTTGAAAAGTTTCCCCCCTCCCATATACTAATGTGCCACAAACAGGAAGTTAATATCACCAACGATTCCCATTTTATTTAGGTGTATCCATATAAATGGCCCACCCTGTATATTTATTTGCATTGTGCACAGAGAAATAAGTATTTGATCCCCTACCAACCATTAAGAGTTCAGCCTCCTCCAGACCAGTTACACGCTCCAAATCAACTTGGTGCCTGCATTAAAGACAGCTGTCTTAAATGGTCACCTGTATAAAAGACTCCTGTCCACAGACTCAATGAATCAGTCTGACTCTAACCTCTACAACATGGGCAAGACCAAAGAGCTTTCTAAGGATGTCAGGGACAAGATCATAGACCTGCACAAGGCTGGAATGGGCTACAAAACCATAAGTAAGACACTGGGTGAGAAGGAGACAACTGTTGGTGCAATAGTAAGAAAATGGAAGACATACAAAATGACTGTCAATCGACATCGATCTGGGGCTCCATGCAAAATCTGACCTCGTGGGGTATCCTTGATCCTGAGGAAGGTGAGAGCTCAGCCGAAAACTACACGGGGGGAACTTGTTAATGATCTCAAGGCAGCTGGGACCACAGTCACCAAGAAAACCATTGGTAACACATTACGCCATAATGGATTAAAATCCTGCAGTGCCCGCAAGGTCCCCCTGCTCAAGAAGGCACATGTACAGGCCCGTCTGAAGTTTGCAAATGAACATCTGGAAGATTCTGAGAGTGATTGGGAGAAGGTGCTGTGGTCAGATGAGACTAAAATTGAGCTCTTTGGCATTAACTCAACTCGCCGTGTTTGGAGGAAGAGAAATGCTGCCTATGACCCAAAGAACACCGTCCCCACTGTCAAGCATGGAGGTGGAAACATTATGTTTTGGGGGTGTTTCTCTGCTAAGGGCACAGGACTACTTCACCGCATCAATGGGAGAATGGATGGAGCTATGTACCGTCAAATCCTGAGTGACAACCTCCTTCCCTCCACCAGGACATTAAAAATGGCTCGTGGCTGGGTCTTCCAGCACGACAATGACCCGAAACATACAGCCAAGGCAACAAAGGAGTGGCTCAAAAAGAAGCACATTAAGGTCATGGAGTGGCCTAGCCAGTCTCCAGACCTTAATCCCATCGAAAACTTATGGAGGGAGCTGAAGATCCGAGTTGCCAAGCGACAGCCTCGAAATCTTAATGATATACAGATGATCTGCAAAGAGGAGTGGGCCAAAATTCCATCTAACATGTGTGCAAACCTCATCATCAACTACAAAAAAACATCTGACTGCTGTGCTTTCCAACAAGGGTTTTGCCACCAAGTATTAAGTCTTGTTTGCCAAAGGGATCAAATACTTATTTCTCTGTGCACAATGCAAATAAATATATATAATTTTGACTATGTGATTTTCAGTTTTTTTTTAAATATAATCTATCTCTCACTGGTAAAATTAACCTAGCCTAAAAATTCTAGACTGTTCATGTCTTTGACAGTGGGCAAACTTACAAAATCCGCAAGGGATCAAATACTTCACTGTAACTAGCACCAGAAAACATTTTAATAAAGGGTTTTTCCAAGCTTATGAAAAACACAAAAAAAAAGTAGCTTTATGTGTCTGAATGCTCATCAGATGCTGCCACTATAGCTTAGAAGTTGCTACTTTTCATTTTCGTTACCTTGCTCATCTCTGTATAGCATCTCTGTTTTGATGCTGCCAGGTCTTTCTGTGGGTGGGATTACCATGTAAAGGACTACAGTTCCCATGATTCCTTTCCCCTCTCACAGACATTGCCAATATTTAATGCTGCCCACTTGTCCCTCTATTACAAGATGTAAGCTGGTGCTGTAATCATTCTGTCTGCTACTGAGACACAGCTCTGCTGTTCTACTGCTAAACTCTGCACTATCTGCTGCCCAGCATGTGAAACACGATCCCTCCAGAGAAAGGAAGGGGGAGATAACTGCATGTTCAGTGTATGGGACAGGATGTCACACAAGCAGGACATAAACTCCCGGAGCATGGTCAGGTGACTGCATGTGAGAAATATGTCTTATTTGAAAAGAGAATTGCTGAATTTAGAAAGCTTGAGAAACCAAGCTAGTGGGGCCAGTGGCGTAGCTATAGGGATCACAGCAGTTGCAGTTGCAACTGGGCCTCTGAGACAGGGGAGCCCAGGGGCCCCCCTTATCACACTAACACTTACTTGGCTGGGATGTAGCTGTCTCGATGATTCCCAGAGACCAAGCAATGCAGTGTCACAGGTGAGACGCAGCTCGGCCGAGAAGAGAAGCTGCATGGAGAGGTATATTAGTGATTAAAGCATGCGGCTGTTTTTTTACTTGACCAGACTCCCACCCTACAGCCGACGAGTCTGTCTGTACTCTAGACAGAGCAGAGGCAAGGCTACATGCAGAGGAGATGCTTACATGGCATCTGCTTCGTCCTGACCAGCGGGCCGCCTTTGGTAAGGACAGAAGTATCTTAGACTGCCTCAACCCCAAGCACGGATATGTAAAATAAAATATATTTTTTTGGGGGGGGGGGGGTAAATATATGTCTTGGAGCTTGTGCCCCTGATCTTTTAAGACCCTAACAACGCCCCTGACCCCAAGGCTCAGGATGTGGTATGAGACCTGTCTGTTGCCAATAGAAGCTGTCACTGGGTGTTAGGAAATGTCTGTTCCTTTAAAGATCGCCATGACTACTAGTCTAGCTTTTGGCGGTATTGGATTTCCTTGTTTAGCCTATCCCACTTCTCGGTCTTTCTTTCTCTCAGGCGAAAGGATGGAGTACTTATACTCTGCTTCCCCCCCTCTTTCTTTGCTTGTGAATTTTTGTCGGAAGGTGTTTTGATCAAGCTACTGACATCACTCTATGCCTCTGACTTCTGGACTTCTGGACTTGGAAACTGACCTTAGCTCGTCTCTGGGTCTCTGGATAAGCCCTTGTTTACTGATTTGGAATATCTGCTCCCAGCTGGTTTTGACCTCTGCTATACCTGTTAACCACTTGCTTACTGATTTGGACTTTCTGTTTACCCTCTGGCTGTCTGTTTATCCTGTTCAGGTTATCCTGCAATGCACCTCTTATCCAACACCGAACTCTGCTAAAACAACCTGGATTCTATGCAGAAAAAAAAACATCCTGCCTTGCGGTGGGCTGTGGCGAAAATCAGAGTAGCCTTAGACTCTGTTCATCAGAGTTGTGACAGATTTGAGATTGCGGATTCATTTGCTCGCTCATTCCCGGCAGTTTCCAGCAGCCTTTGGGGAATCGCTTGATAGCAATTCCATATACTTGAGAATTGCTAAGGGCCTGTTCACATCAGCGTTGGCTTTCTGTTGAGGGGTTCCGCTTGAGGTTTCCGTCGGGAAAACCCCTCAATGGAAAGGCAAACTGAAACCTTAGCTGCACTATTGATTCCGTCCAAAAAAGGGAAACCTGACGGAATGGTGACAAACGTAAACCATTAGCAATGTTTCCCTCACCATTGTTATCAATGGTGATGCAAACGGAAGCTAAGGTTTCCGTTTGCCTTTTCGTTGAGGGGTTCTCCCGACGGAAACCTCAGACGGAACCCCCCAACGGAGAGCCAACGCTGATGTGAACAGGCCCTTAACCAGTGATTCCATAACACTGGGTTTATTTTGGTTTTTCTCCTGCAAGTTGTTTATGTGGTATATCAGCGGTCTATGTTTCAGGGAAAGCCAGGTGACTCCAAGTGTTCTGAGAGACAAAGCTGCCTAGATATTCATAAACATTGTCTAACACCCCCCTCCCATAAGGGATCTGTATTAGTAGGTCTGCTTTCCCCTAATAGTTTCTGTCCCAGTTTTTGGCACCAAAAATATATGAATGACTTGCAATCCCAAAAAAGCCCTTTGTAAGTTTTGCCATTCCAGTCTGTAAAAAAGCTGAGTGACAACTCCTTATATTTAAATGTAGATAAAAGGGGTTGTCCAGCTGTTAAAAAAAAAAAAGGAATCTAACTACTGAATACGTTAAAATAACAAAAGCAGATTAGATGCAGCCGTTAACATTGTAACGAGAATGATTGCAGAGGTATTGTGCTGTACTGTTTACAGTGATTGACTGTAGTGGTTACATGCCTTTATGGCACATCATCACTACAGCCTGGAAGCAGAGTTCAGCTAGGACCATAGGAGCATTGGTGCTGGAGTGGCGGATATTTAAAAGGTGAGTATTGTCTATTGTTATATTAACATATTCAGCAGCCAGAATTTTTTTTAACAGCTTGACAACCTCTTTAACCCCTTAATGACCTGGCCAATTTTCATTTTTTCATTTTCGTTTTCTCCTCCCACACCTTCCAAATGTCCTAACTTTAATTTTTTCGTCAACATAGCCGTATGAGCTCTTATTTTTTGCGGGAAAAGTTATAGTTTTCATGCCACCATTTATTGAACCATATAATGTACTGAGAAACTGAAAATGGGGTGAAATGGGCTTCATTTTTACGGCATTTATCGTGCAGTAAAAACTATATGTTCACTTTATTATACGAGATATGATTATGGCGATACCAAATTTATATAATTTTTTATGTTACCACTTTTGTTAAAAATAACTTTGTTAAAAAATATATATTTTTTTGTGTTGCCATATTCTGAGAGACATTACTTTTTGGGGGGCAAGTTGTCGTTTTTATTGCTACCATTTTGGGGTTCATGCGACTTTTTATCACTTTTTATTCCATTTTTTGGTGACTAAAAAATAGCAATTTGGACAGTTTTCATTTTATTTTTTTACGGCATTCACCGAGCAGTTTAAATAACGTTATATTTTAATACGAACGCGGTGATATCAGTTATGTTAACTTTTATGTTTTTAACATTAGGGGAAAAAAATGGGAAAAGGGGGGATGGCAGACCTGAGGGCCTTCATTAGCCCTCCAAACTGCCATGAAGACCATCAGCACCCAGCGGTCGCGTCACGGGGGTGTGGGGGGGGGGGGGCGTGACGGCACGTCGGAGGGGGCCGCCCCCGTCATTCTAAAGCTTTAGATGCCGAAGTCGCAACGGACCGCAGCATCTAAGGGGTTAAACGGGCAGAATCAAAGTGATCTTTGATTCTGCCCGTTGCCTTGAGGTGTCGGCTGTATTACCCGCTCCATACTTCCCCTTAACGGCTGCCACGTACATGTACGTGGTATGTCGTCAAGGGGTTAAAGGGTTATTCGCAACTCCCACATCTATGGCATATCCACAGGATATGCCATAAATGTCTGATGTATATGAGTCCCAGCTCTGTGACCCACACCTATGTGGAGAATAGGCACTCCGACCCTAGTGTTAACCATTAGCCCTATTATTATGATTAGCTACATGTAGGATTCAAATCAGGGCCGATTCTAGCTTTTATGCTGCCTGAGGCGAAAATTTAAATGGTGCTCCCAAGATCTTGATTGACATCCCCCTGTCTGTTCTACATCAATACCAGCCTCCTCCAATTCTTATGAATGCACCGTTGCCTTGTACTCCCCCGGCATGCCTGGTGCAGCAATGAAACCGGACAAAGTACAGTTTGCTGCATTGTGCCAACAGATTACAAGGCAATGGCGCATCCAAGAAGGTTGGAGGAGACTGGCAGTAATGTAAAACATATGGTTTTGTTCAGACAGCACTAGTTTTCTCAGGTGCTCGAAATAGGGTCCCAACCTAGTTGTAGATAGAAAGAATTGTATTCGGCACACTTTCGGAAAATTTAGAGTAAGTTTTATTTAAATTTTTTCTTTTTTCAATAAATGCCACTGGCTACATGTGCACATTTAGCCACTGGCATATATTGAAAAAAGAAAAAATTGAAATAAAACTTACTCTAAATATTCAGAAAGTGATGTAGAACAGTCAGGGGGATGTCAATCAAGCATTGAAAGGTGTGTTTGTAGTCAGGACTGTGTGAGTCTTTAGGATAGCGGCACCACCCATGACTTTAAAGCGTAATTAGCATACAGTGTGCCGTTTTAATAGTTGATTTTACGGATTTTGCTGCATCTGATAAAAAGGGGAACGTTTGTAAATATTGGCAGGTCATGTTTTACTGCATGGTGGCGGTTTAAGAGGTTAAAACTACCTGACAGGTTCCCATTAAATATATAATGAAAGGAAATAATTCCATCTGCCCTGCAATTTTGTTATTATAAAATATATCATGTATAATTATGTAAACAGAACAGAGCTCAGTACATATATACGGCACCAGAACTACACTCAGTAGATATATACAGCACCAGATCAAAGCTCAGTGCAGAAATACAGCACCAGAACCACTCTCAGTACATAAATACAGCACCAGAACAAAGCACAGTACATAAATACAGCACAGTATATAAATTCAGCACCAGAACAAAACTCACTACATAAATACAGCACAAGAACCAACCTCAGTACATAAATACAGCACCAGAACCAAGCTCAGTACATAAATACAGCATCTGAACCAAGCTGAGTACATAATTACAGCACCAGAACAAGCTTAGTATGTCTTCACATTTCCAACTATACTAACACAAAGTCCTCATGGTACCACACATTTCTCCCCTAAATATAACAGAACCATATACTGACCCCTTGAATATACTGCCACAAACTGTGCCCCTGAAAACTATCGTATTACACATTGTCCCCCTGAATATAGTATGCTACACACTATGACCCGGAGTGCAGGAAGGACCCTCAGAGACATTGTATGATATCTGAGCCCCTGTTTATAAGCTATCATGCTTAGGGTACTTTCACACTTGCCGAATGGCAGCATTTTGCTGTGCACGTTTTTACCACGAATTGTAGTAATTTTTTTTTATCAACAAGTTTTATTAGAATTTTGAAGGAGTTTCAAAATATTGCAATGAAGTATCAAAACTATTCAATATAAAGTCACAAAATGCAAGAAGAAAGGAGATAGGAGATGAACCCAGTGCACCCGATCTAATGCCTTTTATAAACCCGCCCCTGGTCATCACAGATCAAGCTAGGCAGCAATGGAGAGAGACAAGAGGCAATCAATTTAGCATAGATTTTCACTTCAACATTTATCTAGGAGATAGGTCTGAAATTGGCAAATGTCGTAGGGTCTTTACCTGGTTTCGGTAGAAGGGTTATGTGGGCCTCCAAAGACTGAGGGGCAAAGGGACAAGTAAAGGACAAAAACGGGGCAAGCTCATCTCTAAATGAAATATAAAACCTCTTGTTAAAACCTTTAGGTCACGGGATTTTACCCGTCGGAAAGTCTTTAGTCGCCTGCTCAACCTCTGTGTCGCTTGTGTGCAGGGATGTAAAATCTGCTTCTAAAGATTTACCGCATTTATCCGCAAATTCGTAGGAGTGTTTATGCATCCGATCCCTAAATGTAGTATGAGATTTTTTAAGCAGAGAACGCAATGATTCTCTGGCAGTCGTGAGATCTGAGAAAACCTGTGAAGATTGGATGTTTTTATGTCTGGATTCTAAACCCGTATTTGTCCAAAAAGCCTAGCAATAGCAACCTCTTTTTCCCTCTTCAGATGGGCCCCAAGTTGTATAAGAACACCCCTAACTACGCATTTCAGGGCCTCCCACTGCGTCGGTAGGAAGGTAGGGTCATGAGCATGAGTGACTAAAAATGTGTCAAGTGTCTCCTTGAGCGTCGATACGCACACAGCGTCACGCAGAAGGTTATCATTGATCTTCCAGGATTAGAAGGTGGGCATTGAGTTGGGAAAAGACCAAAGCATAGTCCCCACCTCAGAGGTAGGGCGCCAGGTAAGCAAGTGGTGGCTGATGAGAAAGGCATCTAAACGGCTATACCTGTTATGTAAGGGAGAGAAATTTGTATATTCTCTTACCTTAGGGTGAAGTACTCTCCACACATCAATTAATTGCATAGAATGCATAGTAGCCTTCAAGGCCATCATCTGGCATCTAGGAACAGTACTCCTGTCTGAGGAGGTATCAAGTCTGCAATCGCAGGTTAAATTAAAATCGCCACCCACAATCAGAAATCCTTCTGCAAACTCCTCCAGTCTTCTTAGAGAAACAGTCGACACACATGAGCCTATTCCTGATTAGGGAGTTTGGCAAGGGTGAAAACCTTATTTATCATGGAAATTTTCTGAAATTAGTACCTACCCTCCGTATCGGTCAATACCTCTAATACCTTGTGAGAAAGCCTATGAATACAAATTTTAGCACCCTTTGACTTAGCTTCTGGTTTGGCACTATGAAACCAAACTGGAAAATGTCTATGAGTGAACTGTGGCGTGTGGCCCACTTTAAAATGAGTCTCTTGCAGAAACAAAACATGCACTCCCCTAGCATTAAGGGTACCCAATTTCAATTGAGCCATCTCTTCCACTACCTCTGTGGACAGCAATGCCAAATATAAAAATGCAATAAGCATCAAGTAAATATGACAGGACAAACATAAGACAAGACAAACCAGGAAGGGGAAAGCCACACGACAAACAAAGACAACAATTAGGAGGGTGAGAACTATCACCCTCTCCCTAAATACTAATCAGGGAGAAAACAAAGCTAAGTTAAATTCTGGATAGCAACCAGCGAGTCCCTAAGAGGAGAAGTGTCAGGACAAGGCCGAGCCGACATCCCGCACAAACCCCAACACTATCAATGTCAGTTGAGGTATCAAATAAAGGAAAATTAATATTACATGTAAAGAACTTGGTCATAAGCTTGATAGAAAATTAAGAAAGAACAAGCATGGGATATACCCCCCCCCCAACAGGATAGGTATAGAAAGTGCATAGGAAAGTACAATTATTAAGAAAGTATAAAATAGTAAACCAATTGCCATGGAGTACACATAAGCAGCAAAACGGCCCCTAAAGTTCCTATAGAACAGTACTCCATAGGCAATCCTGTAAACCTTCCTGGGTATCATCATTCAAGACACATCCTAGGAACAATAATAAATGTATATCACAACAAAAGAACAATAAATTCTACATCGTGCGGATGAAATAAAGTAGGAAGTTCCAATGACAAATAGGAGAATGGCCAGCAGGAGACAATCATTCCGGTTCTGCTACATGACCCCTAGGTCGACCCCCCCGGAGATGCAGAAGACGAACCACGCCGGCGTGGATGGGGATGTTTAGGCTGTGGAGGAACATACGGCCAGTCAGGGATGGAACAAAATGAGATAAATTGAGAACAGTGCAAAAGTCAGGAATGTCTCCAGGCTCTCTGACAGCCAATAGCATACCATCTCTTCGCACTTGTAATTGAAAGGGATGACCCAAAGATTAAGATATATCACGTTCCCTTAGCACATCCAGTAAAGATCGAAGCGCCTTGTGTTTATCCAAAGTCATCCTGGAGAGGTTGGACAACAACTGTATCTTAGTGCCATTCAGTAGTAAATCACCCTTATCATGAGCCCTCCGCATGATCTGTTCCTTAAGAGAGAAAAAATGAACGCGGCAAAGGACATCTCTCAGTATGTCAGGGTCTGGATTGCGAAGACCAAGGCTTCTATCAACCCTATCTATCTCCAGAGTATCATCAGCAGGACGCTCCAATAAGAAGTTAAACAACTTCTGTAAAGTGGGTATTAGCTGCACAGGAGATATGTCTTTGGGTACTCCCCGAACCCTGATATTGTTGCGGCGATTCCTGTGCTCATCGTCTTCCGCCAAATTTATGAGAATTTGAATCTGATGGGAGTGCTGATGCAAGCGGTCTGCTTGAGAGCTTGTTGAACTGAAGCAGCAGTAATATCCCCCTCTATGCGCTGTACTTGATCATTTAAATGAGATAGATTGGTGGTAAGAGATTGAATCTCTGATTTTATTTTTATTTTTTAAAACATCATTTTTATTGACAGTTTTCACATTTTCTTATAAACATATCACATAAAGGTTGCGTCATAAATGAACAACACGCAACTGCAAACAACACAGAATAACATAACATACAATCAGGCAGATTGATCTTCTCCAAGAATTCCCTACCTTTTTGGGAGTCAATGGGCGTGTCTGAGTAAAGGGCTTGGTAATATGTACGCAAAATAGTGTTAATTTTTTTCGGATCCGATGTAGGGATTCCGTTGGTATCTTTAAGGGTTAAAATGTGTGACGATGTATACCTCCCCCTTGCTAGGTGTGCCAATAATTTTCCTGCTTTATTGCCGAACCGAATAAGATCAGCGTCAAATTGGGACCGATAAATATTTTCTCTTTTATCTAACCATTGATCAAATTGCCGCTTGGCGACCCTCCATTCATCCCCCAGAGTCGTTGACGGAGATTGTAGGAATGCCGTGTATGCACATCGCAGTCGTTCGCTCGCCTTGCGTTTAAGGATAGACATAAATTGCATTACATTCCCGCGAATCACCACTTTAGCTGTACGCCAATACAACTATGGGTCCGAACGATGCGACGCATTATCCCCATCAAATTCCGTCCACCATCCCCTTAGCTTCTGTAAGAAGCCCTCATACGTCGCCAGAAAGGTGGGGAACCTCCATACAAAATCCATCCCCTTGGCTACTGTGTCGGCCAGTGTAATTGTAACCGGAGAATTATCAGAAATGACTAGATCCTCTATTGTCGCGTCCCGTAACCGTCAGGAAAAGGTATCACTCACCAGTAAATAATCAATACGCGACCACAATTGATGGGCATGGGAATAATGTGTGAATTCCCTAGCATCAGGATGTAAATATCTCCAAGCATCAGTGAGGGCGGTGTGTCTCAAAAATTCTGTCAAGATCAAATCCCTATGCGAAATGGACATTGCGCTTCTATCCTCCCTAGGCGACCTTACAGTATTAAGATCTCCCCCTAGCACTAACAATTTGGTGCTATCTTGCTGAAGCAGGGTTTCCAACTGACAGAAAAAGCGTGTATTGGTTGCTTTCGAACCATAAACATTAGATACTAAAAGTTTCCCCTGCATGTTCCACCACTAGATGGATCCAACGGCCCTCATCGTCATGTTCCTGGGACACCAACGTAAAAGCAAAATTTTTGTGCATCAGTATTATAACTCCCGCCTTATCGTCTCTAGCAGCCGAGCCAAAAACTTGGCCCACCCAGAACTTTTGTAAATATTTAAATTCTGGTTCGGTAAGGTGAGTTTCCTGTAACAGGGCTACATCTGGATGTAATCTTTTCATGTGCCTCAAAAGTTTGGTCCTTTTCTGTGGGGATCTAAGCCCCTTGACGTTCCATGAAACTATTTTCATGTTATTGGACTATGCATAAGATCAGCTAAGGCGTCAAAAAGTCGTGATCGGTTCGGGGAGTCGGATCCACCTTTACATAAAAGCCATGCATGAACATTAAGAACATAGTCAAAACCCGGCCTAGAGAACAAAAATAAACTCCAATTCAAGGTCAACAGACTTTGACAAAAAGAAAGAAAAAGGAACGCCTGTGGTAAGGGCAGTCAACCCCCTAGTACCCATTGGCGTAAGAGACTTCACTTTTTTCTGGCGTGCCCAACACATCCCTCCCTCCCCCTCCCTCCCAGACCTGCATAGCAAAAAATATACTACGTATATATATATATATATATATATATATATATATATATATATATAAACAGAGATACATCAGACCATAACGGAAACCCCTCGCCATAGGTATACGGTACTATATCATAGAGCAAACAGCACCGAATCAGATCGTATAACGATATAGAAATATAGAAAATGCTCCGCTACAAGGCCAACACGGACAACTACCCGTAGGCCCCTGCAGAATAGTAACCGAGTATTTGACCTGCCACGGCCACAACCAAACCCGTAATAAAGAATGGCCCTGTAGAATTTTCAATCAGGAATGCAAATAAAGATAGAGCATAGAACAGGCCCTAGCACAGACCCCCTGCAGTAGATATATGACATTATATCAGAAAGCAGACATTATAACAGTAGAGCATATGAAAATGGAAAAAGCGCTTCGCTATAAAGGCAATCATGTGCAACAACCCAGAGATATCTGCAAAAGATTGAACCCTGTGATTGGTCTACAGCGTCCACAGAACCACCACAGAAGATATAAGGAACCTGAAGAAACTTCAATCATCAATCAGGAGATGGAGACCGGGTGCGGTCCCGCGGCCGTCTCTGCGGCTTCGGAGAGTCCCCTCTGTTCCTGGATCTTCCTCCACGTTCTCTTCCGGGTGTGGGTAGGAGAGCTTCTGTCCAAGTCCGTTCCATATCCGAACGACTCCGTCCGGCATCTTTTGCCTTGCGACGTGGACTGTGCTCTGGACTGTGTCACTCCTCATGCGGGGGGCGGCTCCTACATAACTCTGCAAGTGCGTCCTCAGCTTCCTTCGCTGCAGTAAATGTCTTGGTCCATCCATTCGCTTGAAACACCCGTAAGATGGCTGGGTAATGCAGGTTAAAGCGTACTTTAGCTTGGAATAAGGCAGTGCAGATCTTGCTGAAAGAGCGACGGCGTTTCGCGACCTCCATAGAATAGTCCTCGAAAAGTAGCACCCGCATGCCCCTTATCTCCAAGGGTCGAGATCTGCTGCAATATGCCTTCATAAATGCCACCTTGTCATTGTAATCCAACAGCTTAAAGATGACTTGTCTGGGGCGAAGCGAACTGCTGCCGTCTGCTGACGTGAGATTTCTTGGATCTGGTCCCACCCTGTGCGCCTGTTCCACCCGGCAGGGACGCTGGAGACCCAGTGCTGCTGGCAATGCCCTCTCACACAGACACTGCAAATCAGAGTGAACCACTGCCTCTTTCAGACCGACAAGCCGCAGGTTGCTCCTCCTGGAGCGGTTTTCTAGGTCCTCCACATTGTCCCCCAACTGCGTGGTAGTAGACAACACCACTTTAAGCTTGGATTGCAGGCGCTCATTTTCATCCTCCAACAGCGTTATACGATGTTCTAATTCACCAGTCCTGGAAGTTATTTGTGCCAGATCTGCATGCATGCGGTTAAGAGAAGCTTGTACCGTTTTTTCCAGTGCTTTTTGCAAGTCAGGAGCTATCCGCTTAGCCACTTCGTGAGCCAGTGCTATATAATCGACAGGTGCAGGAGAAGCTATGAGCTCTGCACTATATGAAGACGGGGACTGAGACTGCTGCATCTCGTCATCCTGTGAGTACAGCAGGGGAGCAGTGGCGGGAAGCGCCGCCATCTTACCTCCCTTCTCAACGGCTGCTGCTGTATCTTCCAAAGCTGGTTTGTGTGCGCTGCGAAGGAGGTAATGGTCCATGCAGGCGCCACCGGAGACAGACCTGTGTGCGGGGCCGGTGTCTGTCAGCAGATGTGCGCCGCCGAAGCGACTGTTTCAGCCATGCAGATTAGGTGGGAGCGGGAGCTCATTCACTCGCGCCCTGCATCGCCAGCGCCGGAACCGGAAGTATCTCTGATTTATAAGTAGTCTTTAAACATTGTATATAGAGTATGTAGAGTCTCAGTAATAGCGGGTCCCCGCTCTGTCGGCGCCATCTTGGAAATCGTCCAAGCAGCGGCGTCAGAGGGATAACGGTGAATAGATCTAGCAGCCGACTTTTCTCCTTGTATAATAAGGGGTCCCAGAGGCTTGCTAGGATTTCCTGACCATCAGATGGCCGATGCAGCTTCAGCAAAAGTGCCACTGTAAGTGCCAGGGGTTGTGCAGGCACGGAGCTCTCAAGCAGCACGTCTACTCAGTGCCATGTCCAAGCCACGCCCCCCTTTGTAGTGATATTTTTATGCGTTTTTTTTAGCTGCATGGTTTCTACAGGGGAACCATGTGGCCAAAAGACGCATTTTGCAAGACCCTTATTTGCAGCAAAACGTGCACGGTTTATATGTGCAGTAATTGGCCATGCTGCAAAAAGATGGTGCCATTCTGCACCTGTAAAAGTATCCTCAAGGTAGGGACACACACAGCGTAACCACTGCGGATTTTCCGTAATGGATTTTATTGTAGAAAATCCACAGTGTATTACAGTAACAGAAGAGTGGATGAGATTTAAACAACTCTCATTCCCACACAGAGAAACTGTTCATAAATTGACCAGCGGTGCGTTTTATTAATCCGCGGCATAAATTGAGATCGCTGCTCGTCTGTTGCATGTTTCCCCAACAGAAACAATGGGGAGTTAAAACCTGCAACAAATACGCAACTGTTTATTATTTTTCAACCAAAAAAAAAGTTGTTTTTTTTCTGATGCAAAAATCCTAAAAGGTTATACTTAGCCCCAGCTATTTTCATAGCGATACAATCATCTGCTTTGAGTTCAGCTCGGCCTCCTGGGATAACGTTTCATCCCATGTGATTGCTGCAGCCAACCAAAAGAGGCTGGGCTGTATTCAGAGCAGAGAGACGCGTCTCCATGACAAGTATAAAAAAAAAAATTTTCCTGCAGAATTTCTGCATTGGAGATTCCGCCTGAAAAATTGCACCACAATTTGGTGCGGTTTTTCAGGCGAAATTCCATGCGGTTTCCAGGACGGATGCGCTGTGTACTTTTATGCAGCGTATGCGCTCTGTGTGTCCTTACCCTCACTCTGTAAGCATGTCGGCTCACACATCAATCAGGTGCCAACAAATAAAAAATCAGTCTTGAACGGCAGGTCAACTTTTTATGGTTTGTGCTAAACACGTGGGTGCAGCATGTACCCATTGTGGTACGGTGTGTTTTTCAAATTATTGTTTATGTCTGCAACACAGCAATTTTACCTGCAAAGACCACATGGACGTTAACAATCATTTCAAAACTGCGCTGACTTGTGGTAATATAGCATGGAGGCACGGTTTGCAGCTATATCGTTGTAAGACAGCAGCCACTATATGTGTCTGTACCCTAAGGGTAAGATCGCATGTAGTGTATATACTGCAGATTTTCTGCAACGGAAAATCTGCAGTATAATACAGTAGCAACAGAGTGAATGAGATTTGAAGAAATCTCATCCACACGCTGGGTAAATGATGAGTGGAAAATATGCTAAGAAATTGACCGTGCGTTTTTTTTAATCCAAACCATGTCAATTGTTTTTCGCTGTTTTTGTGTTGCGAGTTTTCCCCGTTGAATTGAGGTAAAACCAGCATAAAATAGCATTTTGTTTGCGGTGGAAAAACAGAGATTCTGCAAAAATAAAAATATTACCCAGAATTCTGTGCTTCTTTGTCCAGGCCGGCCTGTAGGATGGCAAAGGTACCCTTCGCCGTGGCTACATACGTATGAAAAATGAATTCATTTTTTATGTACAGTTTTTTGCAACGGACATTCCAGACGAAAAAGTGCACCACAATTTGAATGAGTAGCCACTGACGTCACTGTCCATACATGGACAGTACCGTCAAGAGCTTCCCCGAGCACAGTGCTTAAAGTAGCGCTGTGCCCAGTGAGTCCCTCTGCTCCTCTGCTCTGAACTAATTCTGAAGCAGGGAGCTGATGGTTCCCCGCTTCAGAATTAGTGGCTACTCCTTGAGCGGAATCCCTGTTGCCGATTATCTGGCCGGGGATTCCGCTCCTAGAGGAAACCCCTGAGGTCACTGTCCATATATGGACTGTAGCGTCCATGGCCGCGGCCGTCGGGCCTCCCGACGCCCGCAGCCATGGATCCGTGAGCGTCTCCTTCCTAGGAGACGCCAGCGCTCACTTCCGCTCTGGTCTGCTGGGTCCCGTAGGGTGCGCGCGCATGCTCGTGCCCGGCCTTAAAGGGCCTTAAAGGGCCAGCGCACGCACAAAGGAAATAGTCATCATTATCAACTGCCACAATTTCCTGGTCTATAAGATCCTGATCCTTGCCTGAGCATTGTTTGTTTTCCCAGTCTGTCTTGCAAATGGCCCCTTAGTGTTTCCTGTTCCAGTTGTTACACGTGCCTTGTTACCTGTTCCTGTTTCCCGTGCTGTGCCTTTAGTATTGAGTCTGCCACGTCCTGTGTCATCTGCCATGTCCAGAGGAATCCGCCACGTCCTGTGTCATCTGCCACGTCCGGAGGAATCCGCCACGTCCTGTGTCATCTGCCACGTCCGGATGAATCCGCCACGTCCTGTGTCATCTGCCACATCCGAAGGAATCCGCCACATCCTGTGTCATCTGCCACATCCGGAGGAATCCGCCACATCCTGTGTCATCTGCCACGTCCGGAGGAATCCGCCACGTCCGGAGGAACCTGCGGCTCCTGTGTCATCCACCACGTTTGGCGTTATCTGCTGCACCCATCTCCATCAGTGCAAGAGCTGCGGCCTCCGTCTGGACTATCCAGGTACCGTTGTGCGGGACATTGTATTACTGGGGTTTCCTGTTTGGCCAGCTGCCTCCCCGCTACGACGGTACGGCCTAGTGGGTCCACTAACCCGCTTCGTGACATGGACATTGATGTCAGGGACTCCTCCTGAAGCAGAATCCGCGGCCAGAGTCGGTAACGCGGATTCTGCTCAAGGAGTAGCAACTGACGTCACTGTCCATATATAGACAGTATCGTCAAGGGCTTCCCTCTAGGAGCGGAATCCCCGGCCCCGGGTTCTTCTCTTAATCATATGTTATTCCTGTAAAAGTGTGTCCGGTTCATTGAGTTAAATATTTACCTCTAACTGAAATAGTTAGGGCTTATTGTATTGCTGTCCTATGCCACTGACTGTCAGCTGTAGCTGGATCTTTGCAAATCTGTGTGTCTCTAGGTCCTCTGAGAGCATCAGATTTGCCAGGGATTTAAGCCGCATTGTAACAGGGCAGAAACCGCAGTATTGTGTGGGAATGGAGGATATCAATGATCAGAAACAAAGCTTTAGGCTATGTTCACACAGGGCGGATACGCTGCGTGAAAGCACACAGTGTATCTGCCCTGTGCGCCGCACAGAATTTCGGCTAAAAACTGCACCAAATTGTGGTGCAGTTTTTCAACCGGAATGTCCGCTGTTGAAAACTTTTGAAAGTTTTATACATATGTAGCCATAGCGGCACGTCCCTCTGTCGTCCTGCAGCCCGGCCTCCTGGTTTGACAATTTATCCCATGTGATCGCTGCAGCCTGTGATTGGCTGCTGCGGTCACATGGGATGAAACCTCATCCCACGAGGCTGGCCTGGATGAAGAAACACAGAATTCTGAGTAAGTATAAGATTTCTTTCCTGAGTTGCATACTTTGCGGCGGAATCGCTGCTTTTCCGCCGCAAAAAACCGCAATATCTGCTATTTGTTGTGGATTTTACCTCCCATTGAATTCAATGGGGAAAACCCACAACAGATAAGCAGCGATTACTCAAACACAATTGACATGCTGCGGATTAAAAAACCGCATCACAGGTCAATTTCCGAGCGTTTTTTACGCTCATCATTTACGCAGCGTGTGGATGAGATTTCTTCAAATCTCATCCACTCTTCTACTACTGTATTATGCTGCGGATTTTCCGCCACATCCGTTGCGGAGAATCTGCAGTATTTACACTACTTGTGAACTCATCCTTAGATTTATGACCATATCCTGCTGGAAAGTTTTAGGCTGGGTTCACACGTGGCGGAATTTCACTTGAATTCCGCTGCGGACACTCCGCAGCGTTAATCCGCAGCGGAGCCGTTTCTCCATTGACTTCCACTTAAATTTAGAAGTGTTCGTTTAGACGATGCGTAAAATTCCGCTGCAGAGCATAGGCTGCGGAGCGGAATTTGGTGTCCGCAGCATGCTCTGTCTGTTGCGGAGCAGTGGCGGACTGGTTGCGGACTCATGGCGGAATTTCTCCATTGACTTCAATGGAGATTCTAAATTCCGCAATGAAGTCCGCAGCTGTCATGCACATGTTATGTGTGCTGCGGATGCGTCTTGCTTTTTTAACATGACATTTCTTCATTCTGGCTGGACCTATGTATTTCTAGGTCTACAGCCAGACTGAGGAAGTCAATGGGGCTCCCGGAATTACGGGAGCGTTGCTAGGAGACGTCAGTAAATAGTCACTGTCCAGGGTGCTGAAAGAGTTAAGCGATAGGCAGTAACTGTTTCTGCACCCTGGATAGTGACTACCGATCCCAATATACAGCAACCTGTAAAAAAATAGAAGTTCATACTTACCGAGAACTCCCTGCTTCTGTCTCCAGTCCAGCTTCCCAGGATGACGTTTCAGTCTAAGTGACGGCTGCAGCCGATCACAGGCTGCAGCGGTCACATGGACTGCCGCGTCATCCAGGGAGGTAGGGCTGGATGCCGAAAGAGGGACGCGTCACCAAGACAACGGCCGGTAAGTATGAAATTCGTTTACTTTCACTAGGGAAAGTGCTGTCCCTTCTCTCTATCCTGCACTGATAGAGAGAAGGGAAGCACTTTTTCCGCAGTCCGCAGCAGCTAGTCCGCATCAATTTACTGCACATTTTGGGCAGATCCGCAGCCGTAATCCGCAACCCGGATTAGGTGCGGCATTGATGCGGACAGTTGCGGAGGAAATCCACCACGTGGGGGCATGCCCTTATAGTTCTAAAGCATTATAAAAATTTACTGACTTGGATCATTTTACATATAATTGCTATTATGATATATAAAGTAGAGATCTGGTGAGGAATCCTATAACAGGATTTTTATTTAGGGCCAGATTTTCCATTTGCGAGCATCTCTTGAATTACATAACACACATTATTTGTAGATACACATTTCATTAACACTTTCTTTTACAGTATGTAGGGGCTTGAGCCATAGCCCTCTAAAGGGATTCTCCCAGACTAACAAACACAGTACTGCAGTGAGCAGTGGCCATGCTTTGTAAGATACTCTTTGTAGGTCTGCTCTTGTGTTCACAGCACACCCATGATCCCCATCATCTGCTCATGGATGAAATCACTGCATAAATGAATTACACAGTGTGAATACTTATTCTGCTCACTGCAGTAAACTCTATTGTTTAAGTTCCGGAGAACCCCTTTAGGTATGCTTTGAATTGCCTTATATGTGTACAAATCATATTTTCTACCACACCTACAAATACTTATACCAAGTCATATGCTTAATCCTTCAAATGCCTAAGCCAAGACATGGATGATAGTCCTTCTTCCATATTTCCACCAGTGTTCGGAAAACAGCACACATCTCCAATAGTATCCAAAGAAAGGTATTTGTTCATCAAACACAAGTCCTTCCTTTGTCATCAAGTAGTAATTCTATTTGACAAATTTCCCTTTTGGAAGAAAACAACCTTAGGGGGGATTCACACGAACGTGTATTGGGTCCGTGCGGGCCGCGTGGTTTTCACGCGCCACGCACAGACCAATACAAGTCTATGGGGCAGTACAGACAGTCCGTGCTTTTTGCGTAGCGTTTGTCAGCTGCGCAAAAAGCGCGACATGCTCAATATCTCCGCGTATTTCGCGCATCACGCACCCATTGAAAACCACGCAGGTCGCACGGAAGCACTTCCGTGCGAACCGACTGAAACAGCGCACCAGCTGTCAAAAGGATGAATGTAAACAGAAAAGCACCACGTGCTTTTCTGTTTCCAAACATCCAAACGGAGTGTCTTTGAGATGAGCGAACCCGGACAACCGAACCGAACTTCACCGGGTTCGGCCGAACTCGTTTTGGCCGAACCCGGCAAAAAAATTTCCGGTACGCGACGTCAGGAGATAGTCACTGTCCAGGGTGCTCAAAGAGTTAAACTGTTTCAGCACCATGGACAGTGACTTCCGATCCCAATATACATGAACCTGAAAAAAAAAAGAAGTTCTGACTTACCGATAACTCCCGGCTTCTTCCTCCAGTCTGACCTCCCGGGATGACAATTCAGTCCAAGTGACAGCTCCAGCCAATCACAGGCCAAGCACAGGCTGCAGCGGTCACATGGACTGCCGCGTCATCCAGGGAGGTGGGGCCCGATGTCAAGAGATGCGCGTCACCAAGGACGCGTCACCAAGGCAACGGCCGGGAGGGAAGTTCTCGGTAAGTACGAACTTTTTCTTTTTTTTTTAACAGGTTTCTCGATATTGTGTTCGGCATTCACTGTCGAGGGTGCTGAAAGAGTTACTGCCGATCAGTTAGCTCTTTCAGCACTTTGGACAGTGACGGGCGTCGACTAGCCTCATCTCTATGATGGCGGCTGCGCGAAAATCACGCAGCCGCGCATCATACACGGATGACACACGCAGCTGTCAAGTGGTTTTTGCACGTGCAAAACGCAGCGTTGTTTGCGCGCGCAAAAACGCAACGTTTGTCTGAATCTGCCCTTAATGTTATAAACAGTATTTATCAGAAATGTCTTAAGTAAAATGAAATAAATAAGTAAATAAAAATAAAACAATGCAAAACTGTTTTAATTCATTCTAAATGGTTCTGAATATTCATGGCTATATCCATGACTACGTTGAGCTGGAATGTGTCTGTAAAGCCTTATCCACACAAACGTGTGCGTTTTGCGTGCGCAAAAAATGCTGTGTTTCTTGTGCGTTGCAGTTGCGTGTGTCATCAGTATGTGCTGCGTGTCTGCGTGATTTTCACGCATATGACATGCTTATGACACTATTTTTATGTTTACAAACATAAAAGCAGGAGGTGCTTTTATGTTTTTATTCATTTATTTTACAACTGTAGCGCGAATCACGCGCCGCAGACGGAAGTGCTTCCGTGTGCCGTGCGCGATTTTCACGCACCCATTGACTTCAATGGGTGCGTTATGCGCAAAAAACGGCCAGGTATAGGATATGTCGTGAGTTTTACGCAGCGGACATACGCTACGTGAAAATCACGGACTGTCTTAACGGCCCCATTCACTAACATAGGTCCGTGCGACGCACGTGATTTCCACGCGCGTGATTTCCACTCGCGTATCACGGACATAATACACGTTCGTGTGAATAAGGCCTCAGTGGCATTGACTGGCAATAGATTTTTCTATATGCAACATACATACCTTAGAGTAACAACATAGTAAGTTATGGTATATTGCTGTCATAATTTACTGATCTATGACCTGATTCCTAGAATAGTGATCTAGATCTTGAAAGTTTTAGGGGCAGATTTACTAATGCCCTATTCACACGGCCGCAGTAGACCGGTACGTCAAAAAAATGGAACATGCCCTATTTTGGGCAGTTATTCCGGCCGCACGGCTCCCATAGATGTCTATGGGGTCGTGTAAAGCACAGGTGCCACTTGGATGTGATCCGACTGACGGCTGTGCTTTCTGACGCTCGCTCTCTTCTCCTCCTCACAGTGCAAAGTGCATGTGAGGAGGAGGAGATTTAGGAGAAGAATTCCTAATCCCCATCCACAGCGTTGCGGAAGCTTTGGCCGGGGATTCCGCTCGAGGAGAAGTCCCTAACTTATATGGACAATAACGTCAGGGACTTCTCCTGGAGTGGTCCCCTACTCCTGAAGCGGAATCCCCGGCCACAGCAGCCAACGCCATGGTTGGCGAAATACCCAGCCGCTGTGATGCTGGGGCTAGAGATTCCGCTCAAGGAAAAGTCCCTGATGTCACTGTCCATATATGGACAGTGAAGTCAGGGACTTCTCCTGGAGGAGTCCCCTACAGTGGCGCTATCTACAGGAAAGGGGGGTGACATCTATTGGAGGGGATGCCATCTACAGGGGTGCTATGTACAAGGGGGCTATCTGGCACCACCTACAGGGGGCTGTGGCACTACCTACATGGGGACTGTGTGGCACTTCCTACAGGGGTGCTATGTGGCACTACCTACAGGAGGACTGTGTGGCACTACCTACAGGGGGTTGTGTGGCACTACCTACAGGGGGCTGTGTGGCACTACCTACAGGGGGCTGTGGGGCACTACCTACAGGGGGCTGTGTGGCACTACCTACAGGGGGGGCTGTGGCAGTATCTACAGGGGGCTGTATATCATTAACTACAGAGTACAGTGTGTGACATTATCTATAGCAGGGCTGTGGCAGTATATACAGGGGGCTGTGTGGCAGTATATACAGGGGCTTTGTGGCATTATCTACAGGGGACTGTGGCATTATCTGCAGAGGGCAGTGTGTGGCATTATCTACAGGGGGGCTTTGGCAGTTTCTACAGAGGTCTGTGTGGCATTATCCACAGGGGGGCTGTGTGGCATTATCTATAGAGGGAAGTGTGTGGCAAAAATTGACAAATTAATTTAATCCGTTTTTAAAAGAGAAAAAAAAATGGATGCAAAACGGGTCAAAATCGGCCGTTATAAACTAAACACAGCCCGGAAGAGAAACGGAATGGATGCAAAACACATCCAAAACGGCCGAGAAAAACAGACCACTCGTTCTTTGAATCGCCGTCACACGGCCGCAGTAGTAACAATAGACCTGAAATGGGGCTATTCACACGGCCAAACATGCCCCATTTTGGCCACACAACCGAGTAAAGCACGGATGCCACTTGGATGTTATCCGAGTGACGGCCTTGCTTTCTGTCGCTTGCTTGCTCTCTTCTCCTCCTCACAGTGCGAAGTGCATGTGAGGAGGAGATTTCTTTGCTCCCTGTAGAGGCGGAATCCCTAATCCCTGGCCACAGCTTCGGCCGAAGCTGTGGCCAGGCATTCCGCTCAAGGAGAAGTCCCTAACGTCACTGTCCATATATGGACAGTAATGTCAGGGACTTCTCCTGGAGCAGTACCCTAATCCTGAAGCGGATTCCCCGGCCACAACGGCCGGTGATTCTGCTCCAGGAGAAGTCCCTGACTTCACTGTCCATATATAGACAGTGACATCAGGGACTTCTCCTGAAGCGGAATCCCCAGTCACAGCCATCCCTGACACAGCTGTGGCTGGTGATTTCGCTCCAGGAGAAGTCACTGTCCATAAATGGACAGTGAAGTCAGGGACTTCTCCTGGAGCGGAGTTACCAGGAAACGGGCCACTGTGGCTGGGGATTCCGTTTCAGGAGCAGGGGACCGCTCCAGGAGAAGTCTACGATGTCACTACCCATATATGGACAGTGAACTCTGACTGTGGCAATATCTACAGAGGACAGGGGAAAAAACGGATGCAAAATCGGCTGAGAAAAACAGAGCAAAACGTTTTTATCGGCCGACACTCAGACCCTGACGGGTTAATAGAGCATTAGACTGGTGTTTCATACACTAGTCTAAGGTATCTGCTCTGCTGGAGTAAGACACAACAGATTTATAAGAAAGATTATAAATTTTATCGCTCAGACGGTTGCAAGCAAAAGTCCAAAGTATTCACGAAGGGTTCTCTTATCCCCCAGCCTGATTGCAGAAAAGAAAATTCCAACTTCCACCCGTGCATTTCTCTGTAAGTTCTGGTTCTTAAAGTTCTCTCTCTCTCTCTCTGTTTTTATCTGGCAGTAGCAGGTAGTGCTCTTTACAAGATAATCCTAGATGGGAAGGTACAGGGGAGCGGTTAACCATTGCAACCAATGAGATTACTGATGACTAGGAGGAAAGCTGCATTACTAACCTTAGAGACTCCTCTTGCCCAACTGCAAGCTGATCAAATGTGTCATACTGCTGCTCTAGCTGCTGAAACTCCTCAGCAAACTCGGGCTCTCTCAGCAACCGATCAGACAAGTGGCTCTCAAATGCGCAGAGAACCCAGGCCAGTCAGCAAGCTGATAGAGCACATCATGTTCAGCATGCTAATGAGTGGGCTTTCATGCATGATGCTGCTTTCAATTATGATCCAACCATAGTCTATGGCCAACTGGTAATAAAACTGCCAATGTTGTTAATCAAAAGGCGCTGTCACAATCTTATCACTACATTTCCTACGAGTTTAGCGGTTAGGTATTTAGGAAGTTAAAATTGAAATAAACAGTGTGTAACTGCCGGTGTATATAGGGCCACTAGCGATTTCACTGTAAACCAAGAAAATATGAGGGCATGGATTAGACTCCTTGGCACCTTTGGAACAAATCCAATAAACAAAAAATAGACAGACCGACACTAGGGGCAGGTACTGTGCAAAAATTTTAGACAGTTGTGGAAAAATGCTGCAAAGTAAGAATACTTTTAAAAATAGAAGTGTTAATAGTTAATCCATTACCAGCCTACATCCAGTTATCCGCTACCTGTCTGTGCCTAGTTTCCTGTTACCTGCCTGTGTCCAACTGTCAGCTACCTACCTGTCATCCGCTGTCCACCTGTCATCCATGATCCGCAGTCAAGCCGCCATCTATCAAGGTACCCTCTACCTGTGCCTGCGTTGCATCTGTCTCACCAGGAGCTACTCCTCTGGGACCAACAAAAGAGGTAGCGACCAGGCAGTCTCCCTGCAGCGAATACCAAATCGCTGTATAGGGGTTAAAGGTTGAAGACCGGGGAGGCTACTGGTCAATACAGGGGGTGGCAACAGAAGGTGGCGTGAGGGGCCAGGGGTGTGACGCAAATTGGCAGTGATCTGTGGAGAGGCAGGCCGGATACAGTAGTTGGGCAGGGGCTCTGTCAGGGACAAGGAGAAGAGACTAGGTTGCAGGTCTCTGTAGGAGGTAAGAGGACTGAAAGTTGCAGGTGTGGGAGTGGGGCCAGGGGGGATGCACCCTGACAGGAGCTGTATAGTGGGGTGGAGGGGAGGCACATGTGCAGGTGCTTTGTGGGGGTCAAGGAGAAGACAGTGTGTGTGCAGGCGGGCAACATAAAAAAAAATCATTGAAGTAAAGTTGCTGCCTGTATATAGCCCAGTTGATCACAAAGATGAAGCTTCTGGCTCCTGCAGGCTCTAACATATTCCACTGCCACAGCATGCGGCACCCACGTCTCCTGCGTAGATACCAGACCAGATGCTAAAATTAATTCAGACCCCTCTACCAGACCCCTAAATTAATTCAGACTCCCAGCCAGACTGCTAAATTAATTCAGACCCTCGACCAGACCCCTAAATTAATTCAGACCCTCCACCCAACCCCTAAATTTAGTTTTCCAACCAGAGCCCTAAATTCATTCAGATCCCAGAGCAGATCTCTAAATGAATTCACACCCCCAATCAAACCTCACACCACAAATTAGTTCAGACCCCAGACCAGACTCCTAAATTAATTCAAACCCCAGACTAGACCCCTAATATAATTCATACCTCCAAATCAGACTCTTAAAGTTATTCAGACTCCCGACCACACCCCTAAATTTATTCAGACTCCCAACCAGACCCCAAATTATTTCAGAGTCTAAATTCAGACCTCTAAATTAATTCACACTCCTAATCAAACCCCAGACCAACCACCCAAATTAAAGGGGTTGTCCCAAGGTTAAATATTATCACCTACCTACAGGATAGGTGATAAAATGCTAATTGGTGGGGGTCCAACCGCTGGGACCCACACCGATCATGAGAACGGGGGTCCCATTCCCCTGAAGGAATGAAGCGGCAGGTCGACTGTGCGCACTGCCACTCTGTTGACTGTCTATGAGACTGCCGGAGATAGCGGAGTACAGCTCTCAGCTATCTCCGGCTGTGCCATAGAGAATCAATGGAGAAGCAGGGTACATGCTCGACCTGCTGCTCCATTCATTTGGAGGAATGGTACCCCCGTTCTTGTGACTGGTGGGGGTCCCAGCGGTTGGACCCCCACCAATCAGCATGTTATCACCTATTATGTGGTTAGCGGATAACATTTGATCTTGGGAGAACCCCTTTAATTCTGACTACCAACCAGACCCCTAAATCAAGTCAAACCCCAGATGAGACCTCTAAATTAATTCACACCCCAACAGGCCCAAGTAGGCAGCAGACGGGCCCCTTTTCTTTTTTGTGTGGCTGGGTCCCTGATGGAGTACAAGCCATGCTGCCCTGATGGCAGCCCTGTTCTGCATTCACATACATTTCTTACGTTTTTTTGGGGGGTGGCTCTATTAGGTGTTTTCAATCACGCTATAGATTCTGCGTTAATGTTGATGGGGTAGTGATCTGCAAATGCTCCCCACATACAAGCAGAAATACGATTCCTCCACTGCTAGATAACAGAGATTGACAGGCCTTATATATATATATATGTAAGGTGTGGGTTTTTATTTTGTGAGGCTAAGTGCTTCCAATAAAGGTCATCATTTTAAATATCTCTGATTCTAAGAATAAACCCAGATACATTGGAATAGTAGAAGGGCAAATAGCATTTTATTGCCTTAATGGCAAATTGTATGGGCTTTTATACATTTTACCCGCTACCTACTTTTTTGTTTTTTGTTACTTACGCAAGTTGAGAATGTTTTTATAACTTTTGCCAATTGTGTAATATTACTGCAAGTCATTCACACTTTCGACAGCATATCATTTGATAATGTCTCTGTTAGAGCACAAAGTTATCTGGTACAATGTGTTAATATGGTATAGACTGTCCAATATAAATAATGCAGAAATTGCAAGATTAAAATGAAAGTTGTTATTCCAAGTAAGAGTACAAAATGAATTATCACATAACTTCCAGTAGGACAAACATGAGTATGGTGAAATTCTAAGGAATCATACTGTGTAATATTTTATAGTTAACAGTTTGAATTGTTTCACTTCCAGTTTAAACATACCAGTGCAAATATATTTTTGCATTCTTGTGTTAAGAACTGTGATCTTATGAATATATCTAATAAATATTTAACCATAAACCTACTAGTTCTGATGTTGTTACATATAATATGGTCTATAATAGGTAGGGGTGTGAACTAAGGAGGTAAGGTCTTAATGGTAATGTGTCATTATAAAATTACCCATATTTTCAATCAAGTTTTTATGTTAAAAATATTTTTAACCCCTTAATGACTGCCCATACGCCTTTTCCCGGCGGTCATTAATGGTACTTATGTCACAGCGCCGCCTCATCACAATGCTGTTTTATAAGTTACCTCCGATTCCGACCGCTTAACCCCTTAGATGCTGTGGTCATTAGCGATTGTGGAATCTTAGTGGTTTCAGAGAGTGGGCTCAATGTGTCACCCTATAGGCTAGTGCGGGGTGCCATAAGACTCCATGGCTGCCAGGGACCTAACAAAGGCCCCCAGGTCTGCCACCAGTGTATACCTATATGGCCCCATTCACAAGCATAAGAAACTGCAATATAGAAGTGTTGCAGTGTATTATAAAAGGTGATTAATATAGTGCAATCACATAGCAAAGTCCCATAGTAGTAATAAAAAAAGTTTAAGAATTGTTTAATAAAGTTACTAATAAATAAATGAAAAATCCCAAGTCAAAAATGAAAAACATAAGTTTTGCTTTATGAAAAAAATTAGAAAAATTGAAAGAGCAACAGATAATTGATATTGACATTTCCATAATGACCCGAACAATAAAACTATTACATTATTCAACCCACACATCTGTAAAAAATTATAAAAAATGACAAAGAATGCAATAAAAAACGATCAATAAGACAGTGTGAATTTGAGATGCAAAAAAGAATGGTGAAATTTTTGTTTTCTTTCCCATTATCCCTAAAAAAGTTAATAAAAGTTAGTCAATAAATGATATATACCCTGAAATAGTGCAATTAAAAAATACAACTTGTCTAGCAAAATACATGTCTTCACACGCCTAAGTCTACAAAAAAATTAAAAAAGTTTCTGAAAAAATTGCTCCGTCATTATGGGTCAAAATAGGCTGGTCACTAAAGGGTTGAACATTTTTGGTGATTTATTTTCTATGTCATCTATATTAAAAGATAATCCTAAAATCTTGCAGTTTTCACTCTGGCCACTGAGCCTCACAATAGACTGACCCTTCATGTTCTGTAAGATCACTTCTCAGCAGTCATCTCATTATAACAGACAGAATTACAATGAAAGGGGACACCTTTATATAGATAACTTCGGATCCACCATTGACATTAAGGAATGGACAAATCGCCCCCATAATCATGTAGATTTTTTTAATTATATTTTCTGTACAATTAAAAAATAAAAACACACATTTAAAGTGGTTTTCCAGCCGATAAAATTTGATGGCCTGTTCTCAGGATAGGCCATCAATATCTGATCGGTCCGGTTCAGACTCTCGGGACCCCCGCCGATCAGCTGTTTTGAAAGGGCCGCAGTGCACTGTGAATGTTCGACACAAATTTAGTGGTGATTCACAGGTATTGCAGCCTTTTCTCCCTTTGAAGTGAATGGGAGGAGAAGGCTCCAATAACTGAGTCGCCACTAAATGTGTGTCGAACATTGACAGTCAGCAAGAAGAAATGAAGGGGAAGCTTTGGTTGTACGAGCGCTGCGGCCCCTTCCAAACAGCTGATTTGCGAGGCTCCCAGGAGTCGGACTACGGCTCATCAGCTATTGATGGCCTATCCTGAGGATAGGCCATCAATTTTTATCGGCTGGAAAACCCCTTTAATGTTAGAATTGGCCACCACGAACTAACCATCAACATGCCAGACTAAACTGGCAAATCATGGTCATAGTTTAGAAAGAATTAATAACATAGAATGCGCTTCCAAAAAGTGGTGAATGATCAGCTGTAATTGGTTGATCATGCCATCTAAGCCTAGTTTCAGTCAATAACGGACTAAAAAAATCTAACGTTACAGATCACTTTTTTGTAAGTGTCATTTATAATTTGAAAAAAATTGGCATCCAAAGTGGTCAAAATCCTCCGACTTTCATCTTATATGTATCACCATTTACATTATCTTCTACAGTTAACATTTGTGATATATTAGTGATAGTTCCTGTTTTTCACAAGCAGTAGGGTGATATAGAAGTTAGAGCATTAAATAATAATTTGCTTACAACCACACCCTGACCACATTGATAATTTAATCTTCAGTGCAGTCCCGAACATTGAATGTTTTTGAAATATGTTCCACTCTTATCAGTTTTTGTATTATCATTTCCGGATTGCTCATTTTAGACAGAATTGATAAAATGACTATTTTTTAATACTTGTAATTTATTAATGTATATACATTTATAATATACTTACATTTTCCAAATTGGCCCCGTTTCCAGATGCTGCCGTGGGGTACTTGACAGGTGACGTCACTCTGGCCACTGTGTTGATCTTCAATCCTTTTCCGGGTATACGACACGTCACTTGTGACGTGCCATGTATGGGCTGTTCTGTTGTACAGCCCGTAACGTGCATGCACGGTCCCTGCTGTTCTCGCTGTCCCTGCTGTTCTCGCGATAACATCAGGGACCGCGCATGTTCGTTACGGGCTGTACAACAGAACAGCCCATAAATGGCACTTCACAAGTGACGTGTCGCATACCCTGAAAAGAATTGAAGATCAACACAGAGAATGACGTCACCCGTCAAGTACTCACGGCAGCATCTGGAAACGGGGCCAATTTGGAAAATGTAAGTATATTACAAATGTATTTACATTAATGAATTACAAGCATTAAACACAGTCATTTTATCTCGGAAAAACCCCTTTCAAATATTTTTGCCTCATATAAAATATACTGACATAGCAGACATAATCTAGAATTGTGCTCCTCCGGTTTTATACATGTTCAAGAAAATTGCAAGCATTTTTATTATTCCACATAATTGACAGCTCTCTTCTACACATAGATATGTCTGTGAGATAAAAGTTAGGCTCCTTGTTGTCTTGTTAAATATGTGTGGAAGAATTTTCAAAAATGACAAAAAATTATTTTTTTTATCTGTAGATTAGAACATTTCTGGCACATATTGGGACTATCAAACCTATCATGCAGACACAGCTTCTTTCTCTTATATTATTTTAATATCCTTCAGACATGTATCCCAGGTATCAAAATTTCTAGGTACATTTGGAATTTGAAAATGTTCCTAAGGTCAGGATTACACACACAGTTATGATGCCATTTTTGTGGCAGTTTTTGACTCAGATTTTTGTGCCAAACACAGAAATGCACACAATAAAGGAGATGCATCAGTCTTTTCTTTATACCTTTCCTTCCTTTTAGATACAATTAGCTCAAAAAACAGAGCAAAAAGCTGGCACAAAAATTGCATCAAAACTGTGTGTGTGATCCTTGTCAAACAGATGCAATAGGGATGGTTTATAAAAGAGGTTTTCCAGATTTAAGAAAAATAATCTGCTTTTTATTCCAGAAACAGCGCCACATCTGGCCATGGGCTTTGTCTGGTATTGAAGTTCATCCCCATTCACATGATATGACTCCAATCTTTCGTCATATCAGCAAAATAAAACGGTCCAATTTCCCCATATTGGAGTAATCTTTCTGTGGTGATGATGGTAATTGTAACACCTAGGGGAGGGAATTTATTAAGACTGGTGTTTCATACCAGTCCTAATATAAAGACTGATTTAGTAAAATGTGTCTTTTTTACTACTACTATTACTGTCCGTGTGCCACATAGGGCAATCTGCACCAACTACAGGCTGGCAAATATTTCCAATATAATTTACTCCAATTTCTGGTATAAATTATAGTAAGGGTGAAGCTTATCCTTGTCTACTTTTAAAAAAGTGGAGTAAAACAGAGTTGCAAGTCATTTCACAACTATGGTGTGATCCATAATTTGTGACTTTTTTTTTACGCTAAAATACTGACGTATAGCCATTGGAAAATTCCCCTGATTTTTAAGCAGGTCAGATAAATCTTGGGGCAGATGAGACAGATTTCAACCTGATCAATTACACACACTAATTTAGAGTAAGAATGGTTTGATTAGTCAAAAATTGGCCAAAACATTGTGTGTAAATACAGTGTAAGCTCTAATTTTTTTTATTTTAGTTATATTAGTTCCCATGAGGCTAATATCTCTGCCAGTTCCCATGGGGTTAACATATCTTTCAGTCAGCCAATCACAAAGCCTACGAGTCTATGAGCTAATTATATGTTTGTACGTAAGCACCATAACGCCCCATGAAGTACTATTTCCTCATGGGAACTAAGTAATAGCACGTCATGTTGATGGCGAGGGGCTTAGGAGCTGTGTTTGCGCCATCGATTGCGGGTGCCAGCTGTATTATAAAGCCAACCCCTTGCTCTAACCGTGATCGCAGACAACGCTGATATCAGACTTTAACCCCTTAGATGCCATGGTCAATAGTCACCTCGTCAACTGATCGCATAGTCTAGTCCCATTTAATAAATTATAAAAAAAAAATGTAATAAAATGTTACAAAATGTGACTCAAAATAGAAGAAAACATAGAAACATTTTTGGGCATCAAAAATAGTTTATGCAGAAAAAAAATAAATAAATAAAAAATTCTAATTGGTATCGCTGCTCCTGTAACAACCCAAACTATAACGACGTAATTTAACTCATATGGCGGGTTGAATAATACTGTGGCCCTGTAATTGTATGGACCCACAGAATAGTACTAAGATTCAGAAAGTTAACATTTCATTTAATCTAAAAAACAATGGCAACATTTCTTTGCAAAGCCCCTCAAAAATATTAATAAATATAAAAAAAGAATGCACAAATTCCCCTATTTTCCCATTTAAAAAGATTAAGTGCAAAAAATGAAAAAGTAATCAGAATTGGTATCACTCCATCTGTAATGACCCAAACTATAAAATGATCACATTATTCAACCGCACAGTGAATGCCGTAAACAAATTAACAATGCCAGAAATGCTGTATTTTGTTCATCCTGCCTAAAAAAAAATGCAATAAATGTGATAAAAAAAACTCGTATGCACCCCAAAATATTACCAATGAAAACTTCAACATGTCCACAAAAACTATCCCTCATACAGCTCTGTAGATGGGAAAATAAAAAATGTATTTCTCATAGAGCATTGTGACACAAAAACATGATTTATTTTTTATGGCAGAATTGCCGTTTCTTACCAAACCCCCCAAAGAATATTAATAAAAGTTATACAGTACTTTATATGTAGCCCAAAATTGTGCCAGTACAAAATGAAACTTGTTCCTCAAAAAAACAAGCCCTATGTAGACGGAAAAATAAAAACGTTATGGATCTTAAAAAATGCGACAATGCAAAAATAAATTATATTTGCGGATCCTGATGGCCAAGATAAGGGGTTAAAACATAGCGAGAACATTTTATTATAGAGACCTTGACACACAGAATGTTTTTTGTTTTATATTTTTGTACAGATCACTGGAGAGGTGCTTTAAATGGCAAATAGGAATCTGTTAATAGGCCAGACTCCTGTAATTTAGGGCATCAACAAGATGCCCTCTAGGGTTGAGCCAGTGGGGGGCATATGCACCTGATAAACAACTTTAAATAAGCCTCAGTAATGGGCTTCCAGGAGGGAAGATCTGCAGTGCTATAAACAGAAATTGCTGCTCTTTTTATCTCACTAGGTACAGTATATACTGTGTTGACACAGTTGAACAAATATTGTAAGTAAATTTCCTTATTGCAAGCTACATATTGAAAAGAAATAAAAAAATATATATATATGAATGGATGGGTTGCTCTACCTGTGACCCTGCAATATTACCAGCTTACACAGAGTAAACATCTAAGGCTTCGTTCACATCTGCGTCGGGACTCCGTTCATGGGTTCTATGGTTTACGTTTGTTTCAGTTTGGATGTCGTTCAGACGGAAAGCTCAGACGGAAACCATGAACGGACTCCCAACGCAGATGTGAACGAAGCCTAAGATAGAGTTTCTGCAACTTAATTCCTTTATGGAATATAATTACATTGCCTGTATATGTTGATCTATGTCAAGCATTAACATTTCACATTCATACAGTGACTGAGGACCAACTAGAACTGTGGCATACCGATAAAGCCCCACTATTACAAAATTACTGTAGTATGCATTGTAATGTATTGAACTGTAAAGAGAGGTCATCACTTTACATTTTTGTAATGCTCTTTTGAAACTTGGCACTGAAGTCGAAAGATGACTAATAATAATGAATAATAAATAGATGCCAACTTGTGACCAGTTTGCATGAAGCGGGTGTTCTTACATTGCCCTTTAAAAGGGTTGTTTTGGGACTAGAAAAAAAAAATCACCCCCCCCCCCCAAAACAGCGCTACTCTAGTGCATGGACTGTCTGTTATTGCAGCTTAGTCCCATTGAAATTAATAGACCTGAGCTGCAATACCAGACACAGCCCATAAAAATAGTGGTGCTGTTAATGGAAAATAAAGTACACCCTTTTTTATGACTTTCTATCAGTGTTTTCATCTCCAGATCTATCATTGGCTTCTATACTAGTGCTAGTAATAACTTTCAACATAGACTGAAGAATTTGCACCTGGCTGGTTCACAGCTGTGAGGTCATAGAGTTAGTGCTTTTAAAAAGTACAGCTATGTACTTCCTTAAACTAGAGCATTACACGTGACACCGTTAAATACCATCATTGTAGACCTGAGGCGACATACAGGAAAAGTATTTTGACTGTAGTTGACTCATAGATCAAGCTAATTTGCTGCTCTCGCTATTGTCTTATCATACATAAGAGTTGTCACTGTTCTACGTAGAAACATAATAGATAAAGAAAATCAGAATAGATAGATAGATAGATAGATAGATAGATAGATATTCACTTAAAGGAAACCTGTCACATTGAAAATGAAGTTCAATCTGTGGGCAGCATGTTACAAAGCAGGAGGAGCTGAGAAGATTGATATATAGTTTTGTAGCAAAAGATTCAGTATAAATTGTAATTTTATTTATTCTGGGTTTAAGAGACAAGTGGGCGGTCCTAGTCACTGATTGACAGTTGTCGCTGTATTTACACTTATACAGGGAAGGCCGTCAGTCAGTGAGTAGGACCGTCTACTGGACACTTAAACCCAGAAGGCGAATAAATTACAGGTAGTACTGAATCTTTTGCTACAAAACTATATATCAATCTTCTCAGCTACCCATGATCTTTAACATGCTGCCCACAGATTGGACTGCATTTCAACGTGATGGGTTACCTTTACTCTGGCATATAATTCATGAAGACTCATGACCTGGCATTCCACTGCAGAACTGCACAATAATTTAAAACTGAATTCTGAGCAGAGAGAACAAATATGAATACTTCTCTAACTGAAAAACAAAGTGATAGTGGAATGTTTTGTATTAGAATTTTATTTTGGACTCTCTTCCCTGAAGCTCTCTACACTTAAATGTTACATAGTTTTCTATGCCTGTCAGTAATCCAGATTATCTGACAATCTGGAATTTATCAGGTGCCCATTAATACTGGATTTATATTTTTATATAAATAAACAGATGTGCAGTAGGCTATGTTCACACTGAGTTCATTTACGCGGAAACCGCGCCGCAAAACTCATCAAAAACGGCCCTAAAATGCCGCCCATTGATTTCAATGAGAGGCGGGGCGGTTTTCTCCCGCGAGCGGAAAAACCGCTTCGCGGGAAAAAGAAGCGACATGCCCTATCTTCGGGCGTTTATGCCTCTGACCTCCCATTGACATCAATGGGAGGCAGAGAAAGCGTATTTCGTGCCGTTTTATGCCCGCGGTGCTCAATCTCCACGGGCGAAAAACGCTGCGAAAATCGGCGTGCAGGCAGAGGAAAATCTGCCTCAATCTTCCAAACGGACTTTTGAGGCAGAAATTCCGCCTGCAAAAAAACTTTGTGAACATAGCGTAAGGCTGGATTCACACAAGCGTGTGCCTTTTGCGCACGCAAAAAACGCAGCGTTTTGCTTGCGCAATAGGCACTTGACAGCTCCATGTGGCAGCATCATATGATATCATTATGACACTCCATTTGGATGTTTGTAAACAGAAAAGCACGTGGTGCTTTTCTGTTTTCATTCATCCTTTTGACAGCTGTTGCGCGAATCACGCTGTTCGCACGCGAAAAATGCTCAAAGAACGGACATGTCGTGACTTTTACGCAGCGGACCAACGCTGCGTAAAAATCACGCACATGTCTGCACGGCCCCATAGACTAATATAGGTCCGTGCGACGCGCGGGAGAATCACGCGCGTTGCACGGACGTATATCCCGTTCGTCTGAATAAGCCCTAAGGGTGATCATTTAAAAGATAAATATCTGATTACTCTTAGGAAAAAAAAACAATGAAACTCTTGCTGAAACTAGGGACCACGTAGACAAAGTTTGGACGCCATGGGTTGCTAATGCTCGGACTCCTAATCTTACCTATTACCTGTACCTCAAATATTAGGATCTAATGCCCCCCATTGTTTTACTTGTTTTCTCTTCTATAGAAGTGGGAGAATGAGGTGGAAGCAACGAAGCAAGGGAAAGAAAATATGGAAAGAAGAGGAAAGTTTCTGCTGATTATTCTGTTACTGTTGTTTTCTTTTTTCTCTATTACTTTATTATTGGTACTAGTTACTTTTATTTATTTTCCTTACCTGAATTGATCTATATCTTTTTCGTATGTGATATTGTTCTGAATGTGTCTTAACTTTTTTTCTAAGCCTGACAACTTTATTTTAATACACAAGCTGGAAAGAGATTCTTGTGTGTAATAATCTATAAAACAGTTTGTCATTTATTGTCATATCTATCAATAAATAACTTTTAAAACATAAAAGATGAATATATTATGTGGTCTTATATGTCTTGAGTTCTTGAGCACATATCGGATAGTAATGTGGTATTAATGTCCAATTAAATGCTAGTACCATTAAGGGCACGGCCAGACGTGGCGGAATTGCTGTGGAACTCCGGTGTGGACAGTCCGCAGTGGAATTCTCCAGCGGCCGTTTTTTACATTTGTTTCAATACATTTTTAGGCAAGTTAGTTCAGACATTGCGGAAAACTCCGCTGTGGACTATAGGCTGCGGTGCGGAATTTTCCCTCCGCAGCATGCACTGTCTGTTGCGGAGAAGAAGCGGAATTTCACTGCGGATTTCAGCCTTTGCAATGCAAAAACTGAAATCTGTGGAAAGTCCGCTGTGATTTCTACAACATCTGAATTACCTGTCAAATATGCAAATGTTGGTGCAGATTCGTAGCGTAATTGCCCCAAATCTGCACCAACTTTTGCAGCGGAAAATATCTGCCACGTGTGAACATGCCCTAAAGGGGTTGTCAAGGTTGGGGGCTGTTTTTTATACTGATGACCTATCCACAGGATAGGTCATCAGTATACTGTATGATCGGTGGGGGTCCGACACCCGGACCCCGCACCGATCAGCTGTTCCTGCTACCTCCAGGTGGCAGAAGCTATGCAAGGGTCGGTGCTGGAAGCAGAAGGCTCCGGCCATTGTGCTGGGTTACTGCATCTGTGCTCCTATTTACTTGTACAAGTAAAGTGGTATTATTGTAATCTGTAATATTCCTTCAGTTCCCTATGCTTCCCATCACACTAATTTTTTACACCTTTTTGGCAAAATGACAAACAATTGGAACGTTCTACAATGTTGGAGTTATTGAGGTACCTGACCAGTGCCAGACCAGTGAAGACTTATTGCGAAATATGCTTGTAGTGTGTAGTAGTATGTAACTTATGGCGGCTTTTGTGAAGAATACACCGCAGAGCTTTTGTACTGCTGAGTCCATAGTACACGTGTCTACAAAGTAACCACATAGAAATGGGCAGGTTCAGGCAAACTTGAACAGATTGTCCTTAGGGAAAACTGTGATGAAGTGTAATGTTGCATAATTACTAACGCTGGCATAGGTGTCACCTCCTACAGGAAATTGTACATAGTGATATCACAGCCAAAAATCCTAATAAAATAAGCAACATCTCTGCACCATTACCATACACTCTCACACTCTATAGTCGGCTAATTATTTTTCAATAACTTAATCACAAGTGTGACCATTGTAGTTGTAAAATTTACATTTTGGATATATCTGAGCAAAATTGATTTAGGAAATATTTCAATCAGGATCTAACATTAAAGTGTACCTCCACTTTTATCTACCCCCATGTTATTGATACATGTCAGAAGATAGCATCTTTGTGGGCCTGGGAGCTAGGATCCACACTGATTGCTAAAATGAGGGTTTGCACACTATGCCCATTGCTGTGCCTCTTCGGTTCATAGTGTGGAAACTTCCTTAACTTCAAGATATGTTTATAGTACCCCTATTAATTACAACGGGTCTTATAGGGTAACTAAACTTTCAAAAAACTTCTGACATGTCTTAGTGACATGTCAGAAGTTTTGATCGGTGGGGGTCCGAGCACTGAGATCCCCACTGATTGCTAAAATATTTTATAGTCTTTTCTCGGAAAGCCGAGCAATTTGTGTACGGGCTCATAGACTTTCTATTGAGCCAGTACACCAATTGCTCGGCTTTCCGAGAAAAGGCGATCAGAAAGCAAGCGGCTCAGCGCTTACATGGGCGATTCTGCACCTTCGTTTTGGCTATTGGTGGGGGTCTCAGTGCTCAGACCCCCACCGATCAAAACTTTTGATATGTCACTATGACATGTCAGAAGTTTTTTGAAAGTTTAGTCCCCTTTAATCCTACAGTAGAGCTCTTTAACCGGTTCAGGACCAGGCTATTTTGAGCCTTCAGGACCAGACACCGTTTAGCAATTTTTAGGACGCGTTAGTTAAATGACTATAACTTTTTGATTTGTTGGGCTAGCAATGTGATGTTTGCGATGCTTTTTTTGTAGACAATGCAGGTTTATTTTTATCATATTTATACACATCCTTTTTTCTATTTTAGGATTACTAGGCTTAAAGTTTGAAAATAATAGTAAAGTGCTTTTTTACTTTTAAGATAATTTTTTCTGGTAAGAATATAGTCTTACTGTAAAATAGATATTTTAGTTGTGATAGTCATTGTCTACCATAAATTTTGATATATTATATGTCTATATTTGGGTAAATTGGTCAGGGCTAGCGTTCCGACAATGATTGGGGGGGGGGGGACATTTTTTTGGGTGGGTATTTTATGTGTATTTATTATTTAAGTTTTTTTGCACTTTAATTTACTTTTATTTTTTTACTATTATGGTCTGTCCCTCGAAGGTCAGAAAAATCTTTGGGGAACTTTATTTTTTATTCTTTTGCATCTTATTTTTCAATGACTATTGTCACTAATAGGGCTGTGCTGGGTCTAGATAAGGACCAGCAGCAGCCTGCCACTAATGGCATCCCGGCGATCATGTGACCAGTCACATGTTCACCGGGACCAATAGTGCTCATTGAGCTCTGTGTACAATAGATCTGAGAAGATAGAAGCAGCGAAAGCTGCATCTATCATCTCCTCAGGGTCCCCGGTAGTCACTGACTGCCGGGGACCCGACATTCAGCTAAATCCCGCGCCGTAAATACACTGTGGCACAGGTTTTAAGGACCCTGACATTTATATACAGCCGGTGGTCGGTAACTGGTTAATGTATACCTAGTATATGATTAGTTCCTTTTACAAACAGGAGAATCTAATACTAAGTTTTCAGATCAGAGAGCCACCATTGCCTAGTCCACGCAATCCAGACTACCACTATTGCTATATTCAGTCTGTTGAGGGGCAGACACAGACTAAAAACAGCCAGAGTTTGCCGATGCTTGACAGGAAAGCCATAGGGAATATAAATTCCCTCATAACTTCCCTGCTGAATTATTAAAACACTATCACTTGTAAAGGGAGATATTCTGATACTAGGCATATTTCAAATAATTGTTTATGTAATTCCATACTTTATTAGTGTGAGCTTGCCAAAGGGGAACCTATACATTCCCGCTATACTACACAGTCTATGCACATGAAATGTATCTACATACTTGCCATTGATATTATTCTGATAACCTCATGCAATTGCTTCTTTCTCAAAGTTTAAGATTCCTAAGCTGCATGCCTCCTCTGACCTATGCCTGCCAATCGTCAGTAAAAAAAACAAACAAAAAAAACCTAGGGGTTGGGGGACTAGTGCGAAGGGCCAAACCATCAATGGCCCTAAAAGTTCGGAGCTGGTTGCCACCCGCTTCACTATAATAAGTAAAAAGTTGTGGATTTCTGTTGGTGTAGACACAAACCTATTCGGCAATGTTAAACAAGCACAGCAGCTGCAAAAATGATTTGTTAGGGCATCTAACGGACTCTCAAAAAATGTATTCAATGGAAAAATCTTTCCTTTAAGATGATCACAGACCGTGTAACTATGTTTTTGCAATAACCCCAGTATGAGAATGAATGCTTCTTAGAAATGTGGACGGCTGTGTTTTCAGCTTGGTCTGCTCTTTTTCTCTGGGTGACTTATTTTTCTTTTGGCACAGACTGGTCAATCACAAGCTGTCTGATACAATTCCTTTCATCTGCCTTTTCCTTTTGCCAGTGTGTCCAAATAAAGGTGAAAGAAAGGTTGTTAAACTCTGTGATATCGACATTTTTATAAAAACATCTTCACATTATAAAAACATCTTCACAATAGTAGCTGTGTATAGCTGTCAGAGCTTACACTTATTAACATAGTACTATTCAAAATGTATCTAGAATACAATCTAAAGGTTTCATAAGTGCCAGACTTGCATAGGGACAGAGATAAAAATTTATAAACTATACACACATAATTAAGAGCAATTTTAAGAGCCCCCATAGAAATAAATATCTATTCTGCTTTCAAACTGTGAAATAGAGCGACATAATAAGAACAATAGACCCAACAATAGCAGCTTGTCAACAGTCTCTGGGTAGAAACCGGAAATATTTCCCCTACAGTAAAAAATTTTGGTCAAAACCAAGAGAAGAAAGTAGACATGTAGCAACAATATATTACAAAGATACAAATTTTACATTTGATAGTTATGGAGCCGATGATAATTGAAGATAGAGCTTCAATTTAAGGGTATGTGCACACGATATCGAGAATTATGCCTGAAATTACGGAGCTGTTTTCAGGAGAAAACAGCACCGTAATTGCAGACGTAGTTGCTCGTCCTCGCATTTTGCGAGGCGTCATTGACGGCTGTAATTTAGAGCTGTTCTTCATTGAATTCAATGAAAAACGGCTCAAATTACGTCCAAAGAAGTGTCCTGCACTTCTTTGACGAGGCAGTCATTTTACGCGTCGTCGTTTGACAGCTGTCAAACGACGACGCGTAATTTACAGGTCGTCGGCACAGTACGTCGGCAAACCCATTCAAATGAATGGGCAGATGTTTGCCGACGTATTGTAGCCCTATTTTCAGACGTAGATCGAGGCATAATACGCCTCGTTTACGCCTGAAAATAGGTTGTGTGAACCCAGCCTAATAGTTTTACAGACTGCTCTAAGCACCATCAATAAATAGAGGTTATTGAACTGTCTGAAAGTTCCAGGGAATTCTAATAATCAGCGTGCCATAATATTGATACAAATTTTATTTCAAGTTCAATACTCTGCATAACAAAAGCAAAGCTATTTTGCTATAACTTCAAGTCACTTAAAGTGGTTCTTCCACAAAAATCATTTATAACCTATTCACAGGACAAGTGATAAATGTATGATAGTTGTGGGTCTGACCGCTGGGACCCCCAGGGATAATAAGAATGAGGGTCCTATGTCCTCCATTTGAATTGAGCAGTGGGACTGACAGATATTGTCGCCGTACTGCTGGAGCAGTGGTGCACGTGAGTGTCCACCGCACCATTTAAAGGGGGGACACGGGACCCTTGTACTCATGATAGTTGGGGTCCCAATGGTCAGACGTGCAGCGATCATACATTTGACACCTATTTTGTAGCTAGGTGATAAATGATTTTCATGGGTTAAACACTTTTAAAAGGAATACTACAGTTAGCAATATAATATAAAAGAAAATCAGGCACAATATAGTGCAAGACAATTTATTTCTAACAAAGCTAGAACCAGCACTGTATTGTACCTGGATCCAGAGATCTCCCCATTCATTGCTCCAATTGATCTGCTAGATTTTCTTCAGGCTGATAGCTCAGGGGGCGTGCCCATTCGCTGCAGCACCTCCCCCTCCCTGTCATAGCTTGTGTAGGCAGATCATTCTGTTTCATTGCCTCTGCCTCCTCTCTGGGAGAAGCTTTACAAATGCCCCCCATTTACATGTATTTTTAGAGGGAGAGCCCAGTCTTATAAAACTCAAGAAGATTGAGTCAGCAGATTAGTCTTCAGAGCATGCTCACTACAGCCATAGATTAATTCCTTGTGGGGTGTAGCTTTCATAATGGTCTTTTTTGGGGTGTTTCCTTTGGTTTGGCATCACAAGACATCTTCAAACCTGACATGGTGCCTAAAATATATTCTAATAAAAAGAAGGCCCCAAAATCCACTAGGTGCTCCTTTGCTTCGGAGACCTGTGCTTCAGTTCATTAGCACACTAGTGCCACATGTGGGAGATTTCTAAAAACGGCAGAATCTGGGCAATAAATATTGAGTTGCGTTTCTCTGGTAAAACCTTCTGTGTTACAGAAAAAAACCTATTAAATATGAATTTCTGCAAAAAAAAAATAACATTTGTAAATTTCACCTCCATATTGCTTTAATTCTTGTGAAACGCCTAAAGGGTTAAGAAACTTTCTAAATGCTGTTTTGAATACTTTAAGGGGTGCAATTTTTTTTAAAATGGGGTGACTTATGGGGTTGTGTATTGTATAGGCCCCTCAAAGCCACTACAGAACTGAACTGCCCCCTGTAAAAATAGCCTTTTGAGATTTTCTTGAAAATGTGAGAAATTGCTGCTAAAGTTCTAAGCCTTGTAACGTCCTAGAAAAAAAAAAAATAAAATAAAAAAAATGATGCCAATCTAAAGTAGACATATGGGTGATGTTAATTAGCAACTATTTTGTGTGGTATAACTGCCTGTCTTACAAGCAGATACATTTAAATTTAGAAAAACGCAAATTTGTAAAAAAAATTGCTACATTTTCGTGTTTTTGACAATAAAATACTAAATGTATCGACCAAATTTTACCACTAACTCAAAGTCCAAAGTGTCATGAGAAAAAACAGTCTCAGAATTGCTTGGATAGCTAAAAGCATTCCAAAGTTATTACCACATTAATTGACACATGTCAGATTTGAAAAATAAGGCAAAAAGTGGCTGCAGCGGGAAGGGGTTAAGGTGCAACAGTAAGGCCAAATGCACCCGATGCGTATTACCTGTGGATTTTTCCGCCTGTATTTTCATGCGGCAAATCTGCAGCCTGATACAGTACCACCTAAGTAAATGAGATTTCAAGAAATCTCATCTACACGTTGCAGATTTTTTTCTGCACATAAATTGACCTGCAGTGCGTATTTTAAAATCCGCAGCATCTCAATTTATCTAGCGTTTCCGCTTGTGAATGGTATCTGACTAGTTTTTTAAAAAAATGCACCAAAATCCGCAACGTAAAAATGCACCTATTTTCGCATCAAAATGTAAAAAATACACCTATTAGGTGCGTTTTACCTGCGGAATTACCTGGGGCTTTGAAGTGGATTTTCTGCATCAAATTCCGCAACGTGTGCATGTAGCCTGAGGCTCTGTTCACACGGAGGCAGATTTGAAACCCGCCTGCACTTTCTTGCTGCGTTTTTTTATTGCGTTTGTCGCCAGCGGCCATTGAGCACCGCGGGGAAAAATAACGCTTTTTTGCCTCCCATTGATTTCAATGGGAGGTTAGAGGTTGTACTACGGCAAGTTTTTGGGCGGTTTCCATGTCAAAATCATCACCAAAAAACTCTGTATGAACTGGGCCTAAGGGTCACTGATGCAAATGATTAGCTAGTAAAAACATAAAATGTGAAGGTGGAATTACACTTTCCAAGCTAAATGTTTTACAGTTCAAATCAGGTCAATGTGCTCGCCCTTTATACACAGACTTCCATGTCTATAAAATCCCCACCTCAACCCCAAAGATAATCAATTGCGGTCACAGGTAAGATATACAGCCTGTGTCTCTTCAGGAAATGTATATATAATATAAACTTTTATATTCTAATCTCATTTACAATATTTTAGAGAAAATGCAAGCATTAGGGGGAGTTCACACAGAGTTCTTTGACAAGTTTTTTTACGCGGAAACCGCATCGGAAAACGCGCCAAAAAACGTCCGAAAATGCCTCCCATTGATTTCAATGGGAGGCGGAGGTGTTTTTTTCCCCGCGAGCGGAAAAACCGGCTAGTGGGAAAAAGAAGGGACATGCCCTATCATCGGGCATCTACGCCTCTGACCTCCCATCCACAACAATGCGAGGCAGAGAAAACATATTTCACAGTTTTTTTTGCTCAATGGCCGCGGGCGAAAAACGCCACGAAAATCGGCGTACAGGCAGAGCAGAATCTGACTCAAAATTCCAAACGGAATTTTGAGGCAGATTTTCCGCCTGCAAAAAATTCCAGAACAGAAAGGCTATGTTCACACGGAGTATTTTGGGGGAGGAATATCTGCCTCAAAATTCCGTTTGGAACTTTGAGGCAGATATTCCTCTCCCTGCACGCCGATTTTCGCGGCAATTATGGCGCCGTTTTTCGCCCGCGGCCATTGAGCGCCGCGGGCATAAAACAGCGAGATATACGCTTTCTCCTGCCTCCCATTGAAGTCAATGGGAGATCCGAGGCGGAAGCGCCCGAAGATAGGGCATGTCGCTTCTTTTTCCCGCGAGGCAGTTTTACTGCTCGCGGGAAAAAGACGCCGACGCCTCCCATTGAAATCAATGGGAGGCGTTCTCGTGCCGTTTCTGCCGAGTTTTGCGACGCGGTTTCCGCGTCAAAAAACTCGGCAAAATACCCCGTGTGAACATAGCCAAACAGAGTTTTCTAGTTTCTGTAAATAAACAACCATTGCATAATTCAATATTCTAAGCAGGGGTCTCAAACTCGGCCGGGTAAGTGGGCCACCTACACCGCATTCCAAATTATTATGCAAATTTTATTTTTCGCTGATTTTCCTAAATAGTCGATGCAAATGACAGTCAGTATAATCTTCAAGCCATCAACCGTTGGAGTATAATGCAAATTTTATTGAACAAATCTCCTAATGATAACAGATTTTTTTTTAGAAGTAAAAAACTGAAAATGCACTTTTTCAAATTATTATGCACAACAGAGATCAAAACATTTTAAAGGTTGTAAAGAGAACTAAAATGGTAATTTGTTGAATTTGCAGCATCAGGAGGTCATATTTACAGAAATCAAAAGCTCTTTCAATAAAAAAAAAACTTAACAGGCCAAGTTACATGTTAACATAGGACCCCTTCTTTGATATCACCTTCACAATTCTTGCATCCATTGAATTTGTGAGTATTTGGACAGTTTCTGCTTGAACATCTTTGCAGGATGTCAGAATAGCTTCCCAGAGCTTCTGTTTTGATGTGAACTGCCTCCCACCCTCATAGATATTTTGTCCTAATCCTATTAATTTGTCTGGCAGAAACCTTCCTCATTATGCCTTTATCTGAACTAACCCGTCTGTGCTCTGAATCAGCCACAAATCTTTTCACAGTACGATGATCACGCCTACGTTTTCTTGAAATATCCAAGGTTTCCATACCTTGTCCATGGTATTGCACTATTTCACACTTTTCGGCAGCAGAGAGATCCTTTTTCTTTCCCATATTGCTTGAAATCTGTGGCCTACTCAATAATGCGGAACGTCCTTCTTAAGTAGTTTTCCTTTGATTGGGCACACCTGGCAAACTAATTATCACAGGTGTCTGAGATTGATTACAATGATCCAAAGAGCCCTAAGGGTATGTTCACACGGCCAAATTTCAGACGTATACGAGGCGTATTATGCCTCGTTTTACGTCTGAAAATAGGGCTGCAATACGTCGGCAAACATCTGCCCATTCATTTGAATGGGTTTGCCGACGTACTGTGCAGACGACCTGTTATTTACGAGTCGCCGTTTGACAGCTGTCAAACGACGACCCGTAAATTCACTGCCTCGGCAAAGAAGTGCAGGGCACTTCTTTCAGACGTTTTTGGAGCTGTTTTCTCATAGACTCCAATGAAAACAGCTCCAAAAACGAGTTGGTAAAAAAATGAGTTGGTAAAAATGCGAGTTGGTAAAAAACGTCTGAAAAGCAGGGTCTGTTTTCCCCTGAAAACAGCTCTGGATTTTCAGACGTTTTGGTTGACTACGTGTGAACATACCCTAAGACACAATACCATCCATGAGTTTCATTGAAAAACTAATAATTCAATGTTTATGACACTTAAATCCAATGTGCATAATAATTTGGAACACAGTGTATAGAAAAAATGTAACGTTAAAAGGCTGCATTACTTTCATATTTGATACAATACAAAATTATTGTTACTTAATTAGTTATTTGAACTACTATAACAATATTACATTACTATAATAATACTACACTACTATAATAATATATTACTATAACAATATTACATTACTATAATAATAATACTACATTACAATATCAATAATACATTACTATAATAATACTACATTACTATAATACTACATTACTATAATAATATTACATTACTATAATACTACATTACATTATTATAATAATACTACATTACTATAATACTACATTACTATAATACTACTACATTACTATAATAATACTACATTACTATAATACTACATTACTATAATAATATTACATTACTATGATACTACATTACTATAATAATACTACATTACTATAATACTACATTACTATAATAATACTATATTACTATAACAATACTACATTACTTTAATACTACATTACTATAATAATACTACACTACAATAATAATACATTACTATAACAATATTACATTACTATAATAATAATAATAATAATAATAATATTACATTACTATAACAATACTACATTACTATAACTAAATTACTATAACAATACTACATTACTATAATAATACTTCCAGTGGCGTAACTACTGCTATAGTAGCCGTAGCGGCTGCTACGGGGCCCGCAGCATGAGGGGGCCCGTGCCACCCGCCGGCACGGCCCCCCCATGACTGGAGGCTCCGCTAGCAGCTGCTATGGCTGCTACAGCGCGACGCCCCTGAAGGGGTTGTTCCTACAAAATACATGCATCCCCTATCCACAGGATAGGGGATACATGTGTGATTGCTGGGACGCCCAGCGATAAGGAGAACAGGGGACCAAAAGTCCCCCGAAGTTCTCCATGACAAGCCTCGGACTTCCGGGGTCTGTCTGCAGCTCCATAGAAATGACTTGCGCATCGGTCGCGCTTGTGCGCATGCGTGACCAGCGCTCCTTTCATTTTTATTGAACTGCGCAGACGCCGGAAGTCCGAGGTTTGTCATAGAGAACTTCGGGGGACTTTCGGTCCCCCGTTCTCCTTATTGCTGGGCATCCCAGCGATCACACATGTATCCCCTATCCTGTGGATAGGGGATACATCTCTTTTGTAGGACAAACTATAGGCCGGTTTTTTTTTTGGGGGGGGGGGGCTATATGGCGTTATCTACAGGTGGGGGTTCTGTATGGTGTTATCTACAGGGGGGGTCTGTATGGCGTTATCTACAGGGGGGTTCTGTATTGCGTTATATACAGGGGGGACTCTGTATGGTGTTATCTACAGGGGGGACTCTGTATGGCGTCATCTACAGGGGGGTTCTGTATGGCGTTATCTACAGGGGGGTCTGTATGGCATTATCTACAGGGGGGTCTGTATGGCGTTATCTACAGGTGGGTTCTGTATGGTGTTATCTACAGGGGGGTCTGTATGTCGCTATCTACAGGGGGGACTCTGTATGGCGTTATTTATAGGGGGACTCTGTATGGCGTTATCTACAGGGGGGACTCTGTATGGCGTTATCTACAAGGGGGACTCTGTATGGTGTTATCTACAGGGGGGTTCTGTATGGTGTTATCTACAGGAGGGGGTCTGTATGGCGTTATCTAGAGGGGGGTCTGTATGGCGTTATCTACAGGGGGGACTCTGTATGGCGTTATCTACAGGGGGTACTCTGTATGGCGTTATCTACAGGGGGGTCTGTATGGCATTATCTACAGGGGGGACTCTGTATGGCGTTATCTACAGGGGGGACTCTGTATGGCGTTATCTACAGGGGGGACTCTGTATGGCGTTATCTACAGGGGGGACTCTGTATGGCATTTTCTACAGGGGGTGTCTGTATGGCGTTATCTACAGGGGGGCTGTATGGCGTTATCTACAGGGGGTGTCTGTATGGCATTATCTACGGGGGGGTTGTATGGCGTTATCTACAGAAGGATTTGGGGCTGTAAGACGTTATCTACAGGGGGCTGTATGGCGTTATATACAGGGAGGCTGTATGGCGTTATCTACAGGGGGCTGTATGGCATTATCTACAGGGGGGATTTGGGGCTGTAAGACGTTATCTACAGGGGCGCTGTAAGGCGTTATCCACAGGGGGCTGTGTATGGTGCTATCTATCTAACTACATTACTATAACAATACTACATTACTATAATAATACTACATTACCATAACAATACTATATTACTGTAGTAATACTACACTACTATAATACTACTACATTACTATAACAATATTACATTACTATAACAATATTACATTACTATTATAATACTACATTACTATAATACTTCATTGCTATAATAATATTACATTACTATAATAATACTGTATTGCTATAATACTACATTACTATAACAATACCACATTACTATAACACTACATTACTATAATAATACTATATTACTATAATACTACATTACTATAACAATACTACATTACTATAATACCACATTACTATAATAATGCCACATTACTATAACAGTACTACATTACTATAACAATACTACAGTACTATAACAGTACTATATTACTATAACATTACTATAACACTATGTTAGTATAACAATACTACATTACTATAATATTACATTACTATAACAGTACTACATTACTATAATAATACTACATTACTATAACAATATTACATTATTATAATACTACCTTACTATAACAATAATACATTACTATAATAATACTACATTACTATAACAGTACTACATTACTATAATAATACTACACTGCTTTAACAATACTACATTACTATAACAATACTATAATAATACTACATTACTATAACAATGCTACATTACTATAATAAGAGTACATTTCTATCACAATACTACATTACTATAACAATACTACATTACTATAATAATAATAGCACTAGGTTTAAACTTGACGGAAATTTGCGAATTTTCTCTACGTTCTTATTTTAATAATCCAGTTATCCAGTTTAAGCGTCGCTAAATGCAGTCAGGCGGCACAGTTGGCAGCGTTTGGCAGACACACGAATGTCAAGATTGGGCAGCCCCTTTTTAGATAGTTTCACAGAGCACTCTGTAGATAATGCCACAGTGCCCTCTAAGATACTGCCACACACACACCCATAGATAATGCCACAGTGCCCTCTGTAGTTAATGTCACAGTGCCCTCTGTAGATGCCACCCCCTAAATAATGCCACAGTGCCCTCTGTAGATAATGCCACAGTGCCCTCTGCAGATAATGCCACAGTGCCCTCTGCAGATAATGACACACACCCACCCGTAGATAATGCCACAGTGGCCAATGTAGTTAATGTCACAGTGCCCTCTGTAGATGTCACCCCCTAGATAATGCCACAGTGCCCTCTGTAGATACTGCCACAGTGCCCTCTGTAGATACTGCCACAGTTCCCACTGCAGATACTGCCACACGCACCCCTTGTAGATAGTGCCACACGCACACACACACACACACACACACACACACACCAGTAGATAGCTCCATTAGGGCTCCCTCTAGGAGTGGAATCCTCAGCCAGAGCGTTGCCGATGCTTTGGCCGGGGATTCCTCTGTTGGAGGAGCCACTGACGTCACTGTCACTGGCAGTGACATCAGGGGATCCTCCTGGACCGGAATGTGATGTCAGGGGCAACCCTAAAGCCAGTGTCCCAGAGCAGAGCACTAGTATAGGCTCTTCTCCAGAACTCTGGGGAAGCCACAGACATCAGTGTCCATTTATGGACAGTGATGTCAGGGGCTTGCCCAGAGTTGGAGTCCCGGAGCAGAGCTGCTTCTAGCACTCTGCATGGGATTCCAGCTCTGCTCCTGAGATCACTGTCCATATATGGACAGAGATGTCAGGGGCAACCCCAGAGCTGGAGTCCCGGGCAGAGTGCTAGTAGCGCTTTTCCTGGGTCTCCAGTTCTTTTCCTGACATCACTGTTCACATATGGACAGTGATGTCAGGGCAACCCCAAAGCCGGAGTCCCAGGCAGAGCGCTACTAGTGCTCTGCCTGGGGGACTCCAGCTCTGCTCCTGACATCACTGTAAATATATTGACACTTATGTCAGAGGCTTCCCCAGAGTTCCAGAGCAGAGCCTATACAAGCGCTCTGCCTGGGACTTTCACTCTGGGGAAGCCCCTGACAACCCTCTCCATATATGGACAGTGATGTCTGGGGATTCCACAGAGTCCTGGAGCAGAGCCTATACTAGCGCTCTGCCCTGGACTCTGGCTCTGGGGAAGCCCCAGACATCACTGTCCATATATGAACAGAAATGTCAGAGGCTTCCCCAGAGTCCCAGAGCAGAACCTATACTAGCGGCTCTGTGTCCGGCGGGCCACAGATGATAGCCTCAGGGGCTGCATGCGGCCCGCGGGCATTGTGCTCGAGACCACTGTTCTACAGCTTTCTAACATACTTTACTTCCTCACCATTTCAAGATTTCTGGTACAGACAGGTAACGGAAATGCTATTTTTATATGAAGAGGCTGAAAACCCATACAGGCCTAGCACTTATTATAAGTGAATGATAAAAATGTTTGGAAGGTAAACAGACTCATACAGTATCTTTTACCTACACTGATACATTATAGCAAACTATCAGGACAGGAGGGATATTTATGCTGCTGGATCAGATGATATTTGACTCACTGATAGAGTTGTCACCTTTTTTACTAAAAAAAAACCTGCCAAGTTCAGGGTGTACATGTTCCGTTTTTGTGACTTTTTTTGTCATGATTTTGCGCAAATCGTGACTTAAAGCTCTAATGAAACCGGCATGTGTAAATACACCTCAACATGGATAAAATATGGGTGTGGCTTTGTAGCTGTGATTTTACACTGAGTTTGATTTGCCAATCAGGCCTCATGCCATAGCCGTGTGCACGGCCCATGTTTACAGAGTGTCACTCGCGGGCTGTCCGCAATTCATGTCTTATTTTTTTGCGGTCTTGGTTCTATGGGCCCATACTCACAACCGTGTTTTCCACGGTCCGTGCATTGGCGTGGGAGCCCGAGCAAAAAAATAGGACAAGTCAATGTGTGCACGGTCCATGAATTGCGGATGGCCCGCAGATAACACTCGGCGCCCGTCTGTGCCATAATCACGGGCCATGCACACAGCTACGGCCGTGTGCATGAGGCCTGAGGTCTGGGATCCTCAGACAGACAGAACACAGTCAGTGTCCTCATCCTTCGACCTCCACTCTTGACTCTCGGAGCTGCGAAGGCAGTGCCTTGCCCGCTGCAATCTCCCACCGATACCCATCTCACATTTGACCATGTCCTGAAGCTGCTGACGTTCCTAGGGCTGGGCAGCCTGGCAAAATAAGTTTTATCCAAGTAACATGACTGCATACGCTCTGTCTATGTTCACATCTGTGTTGTGCTGTTCCGTTGTTCTGCTCTGTCAAAGGAGCAGAACAAGAGAATAATGGAACCAATGGTTCCATTGCACAATGGACACCGCTGGTTGCTGACGAAAACCCATTGACTTTAATGGGTTCCGTCGGCTTTCCGTTGGGGTGTCCGTGATTTTACCGGACACAATAGTGCAGCATGCTGCTCTATTGTCTCCGGTAAACACTCCCCGATCTGTAACAGACGCCCCTAACGAAGCCTCCGACGCAGATGTGAACAGAGCCTTATTATAAAAAAAATAACAGCACTTGCTCTTGCTGGTTAAAATGTTACTTTTAATCACCTCCCAATGTAAATAACGTCTGGGACGTGGTTCACAGGCCTGGTGGCAACCTTTCTCACATAAGATTGTCTAGACTAGATATGATTGTTGCAATCTCTCAGCTGTGAGTAATATTAGGTCTGTACCTGTTTTCTGAGTGTAAACAAGAATGTTCCAATTCATTGACAGCAAGTAGAGATCTTGAAAATAGTTATTGAAACAAAGAATACATTATTATTATAACCTTTTATCATATAGTGATTAAGCTTTAGTTACATAAAACTGGAAAAACCCTTCACAGTAGTCAATGACCTTTATTTGTTTTAACTTGCTGTAATATACAGCTGAGACCAAGCTGAATTTGTCATTTTAACATTATAGGAACACTAAACATAGTTATATAGGATAAAAAAGACACAGGCCCATCAAGTTACATAAATTACACGTCATTCATTGCTTGATTAACTATAAGGCTGGGTTCACACGACCTCTTTTCAGACGTAATGGAGGCATTTTACGCCTCGAATTATGCCTGAAAAGAAGGCTCCAATACGTCGGCAAACATCTGCCCATTGCTTGCAATGGGTCTTCCAATGTTCTGTGCAGACGAGCTGTCATTTTACGCGTCGCTGTCAAAATACGGCACGCAAAATAATGGCTCGTCAAAAGAAGTGCAGGACACTTCTTGGGACGTTTTTGGAGCCGTTTTCTCATAGACTCTATTGAAAACAGCTCCAAAAACGGCCGTAAAAACGCAGCGAAAAACGCGAGTTGCTCAAAAAACGTCTGAAAATCAGGAGCTGTTTTCCCTTGAAAACAGCTCCGTATTTTCAGACGTTTTTGAGTTTGCGTGTGAACATACCCTAACCCTCAATGCCATTCATCAGTAAATAATCATCTGGCCTTTTTTAAATGCTGACATAGTATCTGCCATTACTACCTCTTGGGCTAGGACATTCCATAGTTTGACCACTCTAACTTTAAAGAATCCTTTTCTATATTGATGTCTGAAACGTCTTTCTTCCACACGCAATGGATGTCCCCTTGTCCTTTGTAGAGACCTTGGAAGGAACAGATCATGTGCTAGTTCTCTGTATTGAACACACATAAACTTATACATGTTAATAAGATCACCTCTAAGACGTCTTTTTTCCAAGCTGAACCCGCTCAATTTCTCTAATCTTTCATTGTAAGCGACACCTCTCATCCCATTTAATAATCTAGTCACCCGCCTTAGAACCCTCTCCTGTTCTCCTATGTCCTTTTTACAATGTGGAGCCAAAAACTGTATTCTATATTCAAGATGAGGCCTTACAAGGGATTTATATAGTGGTAATATTACATTTGAATCACTGGTTTTTATCTCTCTTTTTAAACACCCTAAAATCCTATTTGCTTTTGCAGCTGCTGCTTGACATTGAGTGCTGCTGCTTAGCCTATTTACCTAGTTACCAGAATACCCAGGTCCCTCTCTTGTTCCGTTTTGTCCAGTTTTATTCCATTTAATGTATATGAATTAATGTTGACATAGGGTCAGCAGCTGATAAGACTTGAATGTTCTCTGGACTTGCCATACACCATATGGACAAAAGTATTGGGACACATGTCTTAATCATTGAATTCAGAAGTTTCATTCACTCCCATTGCCACAGGCATATAAAACCCAGCACCTAGCCATGCAGTCTGCCTTTACAAACATTTGTGAAAGAATGGGTCGTTGTAAAGAGCTCACTGCATTCAAGCGTGCCACGTTGCAACAAGTCAGTTCAGGAAATTTCTTTCCTCCTAGATATTTCATGATCAAATGTGAGTGGTATTATTGCAAAGTGGAAATATTTAGAAACCACAGCAACTTAGCCACGAAGTGGCAGACTACGTAAAGATAGAGTGGATTCACCGAGTGCTGAGGTGCATAGTGCATGTAAGTCACCAATGCTCTGCTGAATCAATAACTGCAGAGTTCCAAACCTACTCTGGCATTAACATCCGCACAAATTCTGTGCGACTGGAGCTTAATGGCATGGGTTTCCATGGCCAAGCAGGTGCATGCAAGCCTTACATCACCAAGCTCAGTGCCAAGTGTCAGATGGACTAGCGTAAAGCACGCCGCCACTGGACTCTGGAGCAGTGGAGACATGTGGAGTGACGAATCACACTTCTCTGTCTGGCAGTCTGACGTTGTCGAATGCCAGAAGAACATTGGTTTGCAGGGGTTGTCCCAGGTCCCTTAGTTCCACTGAAGATAAATTTTAATAACTCAGCATACCAAGACAGAACGCTTCCAACTTTGTGGGAACAGTTTTGGGAAGGCCCTTTTCTGTTTCAGCATGACTGTGCCCCTGTGCACAAAGCAAGGCCCATAAAGGCATGGTTGGTGAGTTTGGGGTAGAAGAACTTGACTGGCCCACACAGAGCCCTGACCTCAACCCCATTGTCCTCTTGTCCAACATCAGTGTCTGACCTCACAAATGCACTTCTGGATAAACGGGCAAAAATTCCCACAGCACACTCCAAGATCTTGTAGAAAGCTTTCCCAGAAAACTAGAACCAACTCCATATTAATGCCTATAAATTTAGAATGGGATGTCATAAAAGCTCTTGTAAGGCCTTATTCACATGACAGTGAAAAACGGCGGTGTGAAGGCTGTTCTTTGAACGGCCTTCACATGGCCGTTTTCAAAACAATGATGTTCTATGAGTGTATTCACACGGCCTTTTTTTTTAAAGGCCTGTGAATATTGGCCGTCAAAAAATAGGACATGTCCGATGTTTGGCCGTTTTCACGGCCAGACGACCCCCATACAAGTCAATGGATCCATTCTTAATGGCTGTCAATACATGTAACAACCGTTAAAAGCGGATCTGTGACATGGAGGTCCATAGACAAGGGAACTATTGGTTCCCTTGCTGGCTATCGGTGGTGCGATGACACATACTCACCGATGCAGCGCCGTCTTCTTCACGTGTGGTCTCTAGTATCACGGGTTCTGCGAAGGCGATGACATGATGTCATCGCGCCGCCTTCGTAGAACCCGTGAGACTAGAGTCCACACGTGAAGTAGACGGCGCTGCATTAGTGAGTATGTAGGGCATTCAGGCGGAATAAATGTTGGGTATTGTTGTGCTCACTACAAGGGTAGTGTGGCTAGTACAGGGGGCATTGTTGTCAACTGTAGCTAATTTTTTGGGACCGTCCTGAATTTACAGAGACAGTCCCGGAAGATTACTACTTGAGGGGGGTGTGTGTGGTGCTTTCTCTGTAGTGGTGTGTTTGACATAATCTACAGTTGGGCTGTGTGCCATCATCTACAGGGGGTCTTTGGTCTTTATACCTGGTTTGTTCTTTCGTGCTCTGTTATGTCATTGTTGATAAAACTGCTGTTACCGAATATCACAATCAAAGAAATCCAGCATAAGAAGGGAGTATGGAAAAGTGGAAACGTTTTACAACATTTTGCACAATAAAATTACTTTTGTAAAAAGAATGTATTTTTTCTGTCGCCATGTTGTGAGAACCATAACTTTTTAATTTTTTCGTCAACTGAGCTGTATAAGGACTTGTTTTTTGCGAGACGAGCTATAGTTTTTATCGGTACCATTTTTGGATACATGCGACTTTTTGATCACTTTTTATTCCAATTCTTGTAGGGCAAAGTGACCAAAAACCAGAAATTCTGGCATTGTTTTTTATGCTGTTTTTTACGCCGTTTACCGCATGGAATAAATAACATAATATAATAGTTCAGGCCGTTAAGGTCGCGGCGATACCAAACATGTACCCATGATACCAAATATGTATGGTTTATTTATTTTCTTCAATAGTAAAGGACTTGAAAAGGGAAAAGCTAGCTCCGGTTCCTGCCATTACATGTGGATGTCAGCTGTAACATACAGCTGATATCCACCGCTCATGACGCCGGCTCAGCACCTGAGCCGGCGCCATCTTTCCGGCGGCTATGGAAGCCTTTTAGGAACAGCTTCCGTACTAGGCAGCCCGGGAGGCCAGTATTAAGGCCTCTGTTTGCCATTGCAGCCACCGGCACTCCAGCAATTTCATTGCTGGGATGCTGATGACCTGCAAACCCCTTGAATGCAGCGATCGCTTTTGACCGCGGCATTTAAGGGGTTAATGGCGGGGATTGAAGTTAACTTTGGTCAATTTTTTCTGCCTGCAAAATACTCAGTGTAAACAGGCCCTTTAGGGTATGTTCACACTCTTACTGAAAACAGCTCCTGATTTTCAGTCGTTTTTTTAGCAACACGCGTTTTTCGCAGCGTCTTTTTATGCCGTTTTTGGAGCTGTTTTTCTATAGAGTCAATGAAAAATGGCTCCAAAAACGGCTCAAGAAGTGACATGCACTTCTTTTTCGCGGGCATCTTTTTACGCACAGTTTTTTGAAAACGGCCGCATTAAAAAACCCCCGTTGGAACATAACTTGAGGGGTAAATTGATTTCCCATTGAAATCAATGGGCAGATGTTTGTAGGCGTTCTGCTTTGGATTTTTCAGCCGTTTTTCGGGACGTTTACGGCCTGAAAAACGGCCGAAAAAAAATAGCCCGTGTGAACATACCTTCAGGTGCTTGTATCCTATGAATGGAGAGAGTAGAGAAGTTTTCACAATGTGCCAACAGCTATTACGACAGCCCATGTGTACACTTCATTGACAAGTACAGGAGCCATAAGAATATTCTGCTGACAGCTCTAAATTCCACAAAGCCGATTATTATTAGCAAGTAATACAGATTTTTTATTAAAATATATCATATTGAATATCGCAAACACAAGAAAACGCTTTTGAGGGAGTTTTCTAGGAAATCCCTTTTCCTTCTATTCATTTTGTATTATTTCAGACTGACATTAGCTTCTTATAATTGTGCACAATGATACATCAGTAATCTCACAATTTAGGCAAGCTGCTCAGAAATAACCAGCAATATACAGTGACTGCCTTCCAGTCTGTCTTAGATCTCAACAATTGGTTTTATAGCTACGAAAGCAGAAAACGGTCTGTTGCGAGGGATGCTGTAACATGAGAGTCCGTACTAGAGGGGTCAGAAAGCCAAATTTGTTCTGACAAACTGACCAGAGCAAAATGTTATCATAAACAAGCAGATTTCACGTCCTGGATGAAGGCCAAGCTCTCATCTGATGCGGGGGAGAAGAAAGGGTGGTTGATCGCAAATTTCAAGGTATGAAAGAAGACCTAGAGGCAAAATATTGTCGCTGCTTGTTCGCGGTATTAAGATTGTTTATATCAGGTTTGAAAACATGAAGACTTTTCCACATCTACCCCCTCAAGTGCATTAAAGAGGAGCTGTCACCTCTCCTGACATGTCTATTTTAGTCAATACTTGTATTCCCCATGAAATTACAGTTCTGGAACATATTTTCTTAGAAGTCTGTGTTTCCATTCCTCTGTAATTCTTCCTAGAAATTTATAAATAAATTGACAACTGGATTTTACCATTCCGCTTGTTGAATGGACGTACCCCTACAAAGTCTTACTGTTCTTTTTTAAAACCAATTTTGATATGAAGTGTTAATCACTGTGGATTGTGTCAGTTCTAAATATAAACTGGTGACAACCAAAGCAGACGTGTGGTTCATTATGGTTCCCTTTATGACTGTGCAAAGTGGTGATGTGAAACAATTCTGTTTTCCTGTTCATGCAACTTTCTTTGAAAAGAAAAAAAAAGTGGAGTGGATGCTAAACTGCATTATTATTTGTTTGACAGATTATTTAGTTCTTCACTATCATCGAATGCACATTAGATTAAACATATGACCGTCAGACTGGGGATTTAAGTAAAAATCATCAGCACCTATTTTCTTTATTAAAGGCTATGTGAACATTTGAGGGTATGTTCACACGAGGGCGTCCGTTACGGCTGAAATTACGGGGATGTTTCAGCCTGAAAACATCCCCGTAATTTCAGCCGTACCGGCATGTGCAGGCGCTTGAACGCCGCGTCAATTACGGCCGGAATTAGCGCTGCTATTCATTGGAGTCAATGAATAACGGCTCTAACTACGGCCAAAGAAGTGACAGGTCACTTCTTTGACGCGGGCGTCTATTTACGCGCCGTTATTTGACAGCGGCGCGTAAATTTACGCCTCGTGTGAACAGACAAACGTCTGCCCATTGCTTTCAATGGGCAGATGTTTGTCAGCGCTATTGAGGCACTGAAATTTGATTTGTTAACTCTCATCTACTATGCTGCTGTCACGTTGGGTCTGTGGACACACTGGGCCGTACCGCATTAACGGTATGGCAGCTGGCCAACAGGACACAGGTAAAAGTCTGTAGTTCATATAGGTGTGCCTGTGGTTGCTTCAGACAGTAGTGAGGCGGCAGGCAGACACCAGGCGTGGTGTAACAGGACAGGAATGGAACACAGCATAGCACGACTCCAACTCAATACGGTACTTGACCAGGATAGCACGGGATACAGGTTGCAGGAACAGGAAACACTGGGAACTGGAAGGTGCTAGGAGACCATTTGCAGGGACAAACTAGGGTAACAACAACAAGGTTCAGGCAATACAGGGAGGGGCAGAGCTCTTCTTATAGTCCAGGGTGCTCTGGGAGCAATCAGCTCAATCTCACACCTGGCTCCTTAAGGCTGGACTGGTGGTCACTGTGGAACAGGACGGCCACATGTGCAGACATCTCTGGAGAGGAGGGTGTCGACCGGATGGAAGGAGTTCGTGGTTAGCGACCATGGACGTTACAGCTGCTACTGTATTCTTAGATAGATAAACTCTAAGCATATGTTGGTTACAGGCTAGGTAAAGTTTGAAAGACCAACTTCCCCCCATATTATATCAAGTAGACTGCTCCATAATTACATAACCATACCGGAGAAAAAAGAGCTACAGCGTCTAAGTATACAAGAATATATAAATTTTATTATTAGAAAAATGACATACATTTAAAAACACATCATAAGAAGACTCTAGTACTAATACCGTGGTATACAATACAGCACAGGACTAATTCGACAAAAAAGTAGTATGTTAGGGCAGACCCACATTCACTACCCATACAAAAAAGTATATATACTATCACAAACGAGTGGGTCATGTACTGCTAGTTCTCAAAGTCCTAATGTTTATATGGCATAAATGAATCAGTGCCTAGCCAAAATATAGTGACATAGAGAGACTCAGTACTTATGTGGTAATCACTTATAGTGATGTTGTCTTACCCATTGAAAAGTAGAGGTCTCACGATATGTCTGTGCTGTAGGGTCCACGGTACAACCCCAACGCGCGTTTCGCTATCTTTGGCTTCCTCAGGGGGTACCTAGTGCATCCCTTCCCCGTGGTAGGGTATATCCTCTCTCCTTACCAGAGACTCAGTCCATGTCCGCCTATGTTAAAGAGAACTTGGAGAGAGGCTTCATACGGAAATCTTCCTCTCCGGCAGGAGCCGGGTTCTTCTTCGTCAAGAAAAAGGATGGTTCTATACGTCCCTGTATCCAGGGCCGGCTCCAGGCTTATGTGGGCCCTTGGGCGAAACAGACTTAGTGGGCCCCTTTTTCGGGCGAACTCGCGGCAGCAGTACAATGGCAGAAAACATTGTGCCCCATATGGACGTTAGGCCCTGTTTATACCCCCATATAGAAGTTAGGCCCCCATTTTGCACCCCCATATATTTAGTGCCCTCTGTAGTTAGTGCCACAGTGCCCCCTGTAGATTGTGCCACACAGCCCCCCACCTAGGTAGTGCCACACATCCCCCTCCCAGGTAGCAACACACAGCCCCCCCTCCTAGTGCCACAAAGCCCCCCACCCTGATAATGCTACACAGCCCCCTCCCTGGTAGTGCCACACAGCCCCCCTCCCTGGAGGCCCCACACCACCCCACCCCTCCTTGTAGATAGCACCCCCCTCCTTGTCGATGCTCTGGCTGGGGATTCCTCTCCAGGAGGAGCCTGACATCACTGTCCAGGTATGGGTAGTGACGTCGAGGGCTACTTCAGGAGCAGAATCCCAGGCCAACGCTCTGGCTGGGAATTCAGCTCCAGGAGGTGCCACTGACTTCACTATATAGGAATGCATAGTTTGTTGTGGTTTTTCTATAAAGTTGACCACTGCGTATACTGCACAGTGTACATTTTTTTAAACATGTGGAACTGTAGATGATATATTCCACCGTATGGATCGGGATATTTTCCTGGCATATATGGTGAATGTAGCCCCTAAACATGATGTGTACATATATAGATATATATACACGTGTGTGTGTGTGTGTGTGTGTGTGTGTGTGTGTGTGTGCTTGTGAGTGCATGTGTATTTCATTATATATTGATGTATTACATATATATATTTATATATATATATATATATATATATATATATATATATATATATATATATTGATTTATATATTTAAAAATATAGAAAATAAATAGATAAATATGTTGATAGATATTAGATAGATAGATAGATAGATAGATAGATAGATAGATAGATAGATAGATAGATAGATAGATAGATAGATAGCTTGAGAAAGGCTCTATGGTAGAGCTGAAAGGTTGCTGGTTTTGATTGATGGAATAAAGCACAGTTTTCTATTTTTGCTACATCTCCGGAGTGCTGCCTGATTCTTGGAATATACATAGATAGATGGATAGATAGATAGATAGATAGATAGATAGATAGATAGATAGATAGATAAAGTATTTATTTATACTTTTTCTGTTATGCTAAACAGTCAGCTCTGAGGTGACTGCTCAGCATGACAGACATACAGAATGAATAGCTGTATTACTAGTAGCTACTTACATACAGCTGGTGTAGGGGTCAGAGAGCAGCAGGAGTAGAATTCCTGAACTCAGCAATCGTGGGACACTGCGGCTCGTACTGCTGGGGAGGAGCAGATATGCAAACGTTGAGATCTTGCTGGAGCCATTCCTTTCCCTCTAGGTCACGAGGAACAGGGAAACAGCCATAAGTGGGCTGATTGGCTGGACGGCATAGTGGGTGGGCCTGCCCAGCAATGTATTGGATTCATTTATTGCAGTGCTACTGCGCCGGCTTCAGCTATGCCACTGTCTGGGGCTCGTCCAGGAGCAGAATCACCGACCAGAGCTCTGGCCGGGGATTCCACTACTGTAGGAGCCAAGACTGCAGCGTCGGCACCCGGCAGGCAAGTGGGCCCCCCCAAGGGTAATGGGCCCTGGTACTTGTACGGCTCCGCTGGGTGCTGACGCCGGCCCTGCCTGTATCGACTACCGGGGTCTCGACCAGATCACGGTGAAAAATAAGTATCCGTTGCCACTGATCTCAGAACTGTTTGATCGTATACGTGGTGCCAAGATTTTTCCCAAACAAGACCTGCGTGGGTTTACAACTTAATCCGGATTCGCCGGGGTGACGAATGGAAGACTGCATTTAACACCCTTGATGGACACTATGAATATCTAGTAATGCCCTTTGGCCTGTGTAATGCTCCCGCAGTCTTCCAGGAGTTTGTTAATGACATCTTCCGTGACCTCCTCTATGTTTGTGTTGTGGTCTATCTTGATGACATCTTGATTTTTTCTCGAGATCCTGATACGTCCGAGGTACCAGCTGCTGACACTGCTTTTAGGGACTTTTTGCAGATCTGGCAGCAGACTCGATCCTCCATCCTGCTGGCGGTCGACCGCATGAAACGGAAGGCGGACACTAGGAAAAGAGAACCGCCTCAGTTTCTCCCTGGCACGAAGGTCTTGCTGTCCTCCAGGAATATCTGACTGAGGGTGCTATTTTACAAATTTGCTCCCAGGTTCCTCAGACCCTTTGAGATCCTGCAGCAGATCAACCTTGTCACCTACAGGCTTCGGCTGCCTTCTACCCTCAAGATTCACAACTCCTTCCATGTCTCCCTACTGAAACCGGTCTTTCTGAACTGCTTTACCAAGACTACTAGCCCTGCAGTTGCCTCCAGCGGCCCTTCAGACACCTTTGAAGTTAAGGAGATCTTGGATACCAAGAAAGTGGACTATAAAAAGGGCTCATTCCCTTCCTCCCATGCTTGAGCGTTGTTGTCATACCCTAAGTTTGTCTATGCAAATGGTCTCCTAGTGTTTCCCAGTTCCCAGTGTTCCCTGTTCCTGTATCCTGTATCCCGTGCTATCCTGGTCAAGTGCCGTGCTGAGCTGAAGTCGTGCTGTGCTATATTCCACGCCTTTCCTGCTACACCACCCCTGACGTCTTCCTGCTGCCTAGTCCCAGCTGAGCCTGCCTTGCTACTATTCGAGCTGCCACAGGTACCCTATACGAACTATAGACTGTAACCTGCACCCTGTTGGCCAGCTGCCATACCGCCAATGCGGTACGGCCCAGTGGGTCCACGAACCCAACATGACAGGCATTATACTGTGGGGGCAGCTATGGGTGGTATTATATTTGGGGACAGCTATGGCGGTATTATTCTGTGGGGGCAGCTATGGGGCATTATGTCGGGGCAGGTATGAGGGCCATTATACTGTGGGGGCAGCTATTGGGGGCATTATACTGTATGGGGCAGCTATGGAGGGGCAATACACTGTATGGGGCAGCTATGAGGGGGCATTATACTGTGTGGGGCATTATACAGTGGGGGAAGCTATGGGTGGCATTATAATGTGGGGGAAGCTATAGGGGCATTATACTGTGTGGGGCAGCTATGGGGGCATTAAACTGTGTGGGGCAGCTATGGGGCATTAAACTGTGTGGGTGCAGCTATGGAGAGCATTATACTGTGGTGGTCAGCTATGGGTGGCATTATACTGTGGGGCAGCTACGGGGGGCATTATACTGTGTGGGGCATCTATGGAGGTATTATGCTGCATGGGGGCAGCTATTGGGCATTATGCTGTATGGGGACATTTTTTGGGCATTGTACTGCATGGGGCATTTGTGTGGGCATTATACTGTATGAGGCAGATATGGGGTCATTATACTGTATGGTGGCAGCTATGGGGGTATTATACTGTGTGGGGAGCACTATGGGAGAATTATACTGTGTGGGCTGAACCGGGTGTGTATGGGTGGGGATTGGGTGGGATAAGAGGCGTGACTTAAAAAAAATCTGTGATGTGCCACATCGATTGTCTCTCTTTGTGATACTTGGAAGTATAGCACTGTCTACAGGGAGGGCTGTATAGTTCTGTATGGGGAGCAGTGACGTAACTACCGCCGTAGCAGCTGCTACGGGGCCCGCGGCATGAGGGGGCCCGTGTCGCCCGCCGGCACGGGCCTCCACCATGGCCGCAGGCTCCGCTAGCAGCCGCTATGGCTGCTACAGAGGGACGCCACTGAACACTACGGCAGAGCAGTGAGGTATCTCCCCGCTCTGCCATTAAACAAAAGACATGTATCCCCTATCCACAGGATAGGGGATACATGTGTGATCGCTGGCATTGATAGGGAGAACGGGGGACTGAAAGTCCCCTGAAGTTCTCCATCACAAACCTCGAACTTCCGGGGTCTGTGTCGGCAGCTCCGTAGAAATGAATGGAGCGCCGGTCGCGCTTGTGCGCATGCGTGACCAGCGCTCCTTTCATTTTTATTGAGCTGCCGACACAGACGCCATACAGTCCCCCCTGTAGATAACGCCATACAGTCCCCCCTGTAGATAACGCCATACAGTCCCCCCTGTAGATAACGCCATACAGTCCCCCCTGTAGATAACGCCATACAGTCCCCCCTGTAGATAACGCCATACAGTCCCCCCTGTAGATAACGCCATACAGCCCCCTCTGTAGATATCTACAAAGGGGGCTGTATGGTGTTATCTACAGGGGGGGGCTGTTTGGCGTTATCTACAGGGGCTGTATGGCGTTATCTACAGGGGGGGCTGTAAAAAAGGCACTATCTACAAGGGGGGGGGGGGTTGTGTGACACCCAGGTGAGGGGGGGCCCCAGTCAAAAGTTTGCTATGGGGCCCAGTCTTTCCTAGTTACGCCCCTGATGGGGAGGCTGTATAGCACTGTCTATGGGGGGGCACTATCTACAAGGACGGGCTGTGTGTGGCACACAGGGGATGGGGCCCAGTCAAAAGTTTGCTATGGGGCCCAGTGTTTCCTAGTTACACCTCAGGTCTCAGCATGTAAAGGTGTAACATTATGTGACTGCAAAACAAAACTCCTACCACTAATACATTAGACCTGACAAGGGAAATCCTTAACAAGCCAGTTTCACAGAAGACACCCTCTGCAGTAGTAGTGTGGTTAAGAACCACACCTTAAAAAGTAAAAAAGAAACCAAAACACGGCACACATTTTGTGTCAAATGTATATGCAGATCAGATCTTAGCAAAAAAAAAAAGGGTTCTATAAAGATGTTAAAAAAGCATAATTCAAAGATATAAGAAAAAATAATTCTGACGTTAAAAGCTACTGTCTTAGCATAAAAAGCAAAAATAAATAAATAAAAGTCAGAGCAAAAGTATCATATTTGTTATTGTTTTTTTTGCTGTGATTGTTGAGATACTTTGTTATATAAAAAAACTATTTCCATGGAGTGACACTTAGGCAGTACATTTGTAGATACCATGTATCCAGGGGCGGATTAAGGGTACCATGGTCTGTGGGCACTTTTTCAAGTCTGCCCCACCCAACTCTGAAGACAGATCTCTGAAGACGCTGTACCGTATATTTGCAGATTTCAGTTTAGGCGGAAACAGATTTGGCACGGTTTTGAATTTGCTGTAAAAGCAGAATGAGCCCTACAGAAGAGAAAAAGCAGAATACTTTGAGACCCTAAGGAGGTCAGGAGCTTTAAATTGTTGGTGGTTTCCGGGGAAAAACTGCTGAGCGTGAATATACCCCTTAAAGTCCAAGCCATTTTTTTTTTTCATTTTTCACTCGCTGCCTTCCTAGAGCCATAACATTTTTTATTTTTGCGTCAATGGAGAGGTGTGTGAAGGATTATTTTTTTGCAGGAGTTGTAGTTTACCATTTAAAGTACCATATAATGGGTGAATTGGAAAAAACTGAGATTCCTGCATGGTTTTTTGGGTTTAGTTTTTACTGTATATATTTACCTTCTCTTAAGGTAAAAGTAGATTTAACATCTACTTTTACCTTAAGATATGGTAAATATATACAGCCCAAGAACCAAGCTCAGTACATATATACAGCACCAGAACAGAGCTCAGTACATATATACAGCACAAGAACAAAAACTCAGTACATATATACAACACCAGAAACAAGTTCATTACTTATATACAGCACCAGAACAAAACTCAGTACATATATACAACACCAGAACAAAACTCAGTATATATATACAGCACCAGAAACAAGCTCAGTACCTATATACAGCCCCAGAAACAAGCTCAGTACATATATACAGCACCAGAACAAAAACAGTTCAGTACAGAGATCATTTGCAAATTCTGTTTAACCCCTGCCATATATGTTTGTACGACATAAAACTACAGCTCCCAGTATAGCCTGAACAACGGTTAGGATATGCTCGGAGTTGCTGTTTAACAAAAAATAATTCTACCATCTGTCATCTCGCTGCAGATCATACAGTGACTACAGTACTGATCAGTCACAGGGAGAATAAACATTTACATTGAGTGACTCACAGGAGACGTGTCAGATTTAAAAAAATAAAAAATTCTCTTTTCTTCTCCATCTGTCCAGACCTCTATGATAACTTCTCCCGGCCACAGTCCATTTCTGCAGAGATTGCCGCTCAGATGCCTTCGGCTCCTCATTTTTCTAACATTTCCGCACCTATAAACGAAGATAAAATTCTCATGGTGCCACACTCTATGCTTCTAAATATAATAGTATCATACACTGTGCCCCTGAATACAATAGTACCATACACTGTGCCCCTGAATACAATAGTACTATACACTACACCCCTGAATATAATAGTATTATACACTGTGCCCCTGAATATAATAGTACTCTACGCCGTGCCCCTGAATATAATTGCACCATACACTGTGCCCATGAAAAAAATTGTGTCAAACACTGTAAAGTAAAACACTACACACACTAACAATACCCCCTGTAGATAGCACCAGTCACAATGCCTCCTGTAGATAGTACCAGTAACAATTCCCTCTGTAGATAATGCCCCTTCTAGATGGCGTCAGTCACAATGCCCCATGTAGATAGTTACAGTCACAATGCCCCCTGTATATAGTGCCAGTTACAGTGCCCTCTGTAGATAATGCCCCCTGTAGATAGCGCCCGTTGCAATGCACTCTGTAGATAATGCCCCTAGTAGATGGTGCCAGTCACAATTCCCCATGTAGATAGTGCCAGTTACAATGCCCTCTGTAGATAATGCCCTCTGTAGATATTGCCAGTTACAATGCTCTCTATAAATAATACCCCTTGTAGATAGTGCCAGTCACAATGCCCCCTGTAGATAGTTCCAATTACAATGCCCTCTGTAGATAATGCCCCCTGTAGATAGCACCAGTTACAATGCACTTTGTAGATAATGCCCCTTGTAGATAGTGCCAGTTACAATGCCCCCTGTAAATAGTGCCAATTACAATGCCCTCTGTAGATAATGCCCCCTGTAGATAGCGCCAGTTACAAATCCCTCTGTAGACAATGCCCCCTGCATATATTGCCCCCAACGCTGCCCAGAAAAAAACAAAACATTCTCATCTGTCCCTCCATCGAGGCAGGACTGGTCAGGGACCAGATGGCGTCATTCAGCGTGATGGCGCAGCAGACGTGATGATGTCATCACACTGGCTGTGTCATTAGTAAAGCGCCGAATGGGAGGAAGGGAACGGATAGTTCCCTGTCTCTACAGCACTGAAGTAAGCAGTTGTATCCGCGTCCTAAGGATGCGGATACAATTGGTTGAGAGGTCCCGCTTAACTCTGGTTCTCTGAACCGGCTGTTATTTTAACAGCCGGTAAGGGAGAACTGGGACGAACTGGGCACACTTCCAGCCTCGGGCTCTGGGCACTTGCCCAGATTGACCTCATTATAATCTGCCCCTGCATGAATCATTGCTATCTGGTCTGCTTCTGATTTAGTTTCCAAAGATTCTGATGTTCTGATGTGGTTTGCTTGAGATTTTTTTTTCAGTACAAAGAAAAGCCCTATATATAGAGCATATTTAATAGTGCCATATAGTATACAATGTGCAAATAACAGTACTATACAGGACACTAATAATCATACAGTGTGCAAATTATAGATAATGTATCGCACTGCCATCACCTATATACGAACAAACCAAAAAATATCAGCAGCGCTAGACAAGAAGAAAATGAATGAGTGCACGCCTCCTGGGTTACAGTCCAATGTCCCTTCAATGTAACAAATAAAGGATGACGCAGCTAAACCAAATAAGATGTGATCCTGTTTAATTCCACATGCAATGTTTCAGCTCAGTGTGAGCACACAGATCAATCGCTATATACAGGGCCGTGTTAGGGGGGCAAACTGGGCAATTGCCCAGGACCCCTATCAGAAAAGGGGCCCCCTGCCTTCAGCACCACCACTGCTGTTTAGCTACCTGCTCGTGGAAGTAAGCGGGCTACATCAGATTGCGAGAGAGGGAAGCAGTGTCGGACTGGCTCACCGGAGGACCGGAGGGGAGTCTTACACATATATAGTGGGCAAATGAAGGCCTAACTACTATATGGAGGGCACAAAGGAACCTAACTGCTAAATGGAGGGCACAAAGGGAGCCTAATTACTACATATGGGCATAAGGGGGGCTTAACTACTATATGGGAGAACCAAAGGGATCTAACTACTACAAGGTGACACAAAGGGGGCCTAACTGCTATATAGGGGCACAGAGGGGGCCTAACTACTATATAGGGGTACAAAGGGGGCCTATCTACTATATAGGGGCACTAAGAGGGATTAACTGCTATATGGGGGCATAAAGGGTTTCTAAATACTTTATAGGGGCACAAAGGGGACCTAACCACAATATAAGGGCACCAAAGGGGATCTAACTAACATGGGGACACAAAGGGGTCCTAACTACTATATGCGAGCCCAGAGGGGGGCCTAACTACTATATGGGGACACAAACGAGGGACTAACTACTAGGGAAGCATTCCTGTATAAGGAGGGCAATATTACTGTGTAAGGCACAAATGGGGCACTATTACTGTGATGGGGTACTATTAAAGTTTGGGGCACCAAGAGGGGGCATTTGTAAAGGATCTGCCAGACACAGCTTCTGTGTCGACGCCCATGGTTAGTAAGTCTGCACCTGCTCCTAAGTCTGATCGAGTGACCCCTTCTTCTACCAATCAGGCTGGGAGGCTGAGGAGTGGGAGAGCCTATCACAGCCTGGCCAGACGGAGCTAGCTCCTGCCCTCTGTCTATTTATACCTTCACTTCCTGCTCCTCCTTTGCCTGTGATTCTGTCTGTTTCCTGGCTCTGCTGCTGCTTGTACTTTTGTCCTCTGCTCCATATAGACCCTGGCTTACTGACTACTTTCCTGCTCTGCGTTTGGTACCTCGTACACTCCTGGTTTGACTCGACTCTTTCACTTCTCTCCTGCTCTGCGTTTGGTACCTCGTACACTCCTGGTTTGACTCGGCTCGTTCACTACTCTTGTTGCTCACGGTGTTGCCGTGGGCAACTGCCCCGTTCCCCTAGCTTCTGTGTACCCTTGTCTGTTTGTCTGTCGTGCACATAGTGAGCGTAGGGACCGTCGCCCAGTTGTACGCCGTCGGCCTAGGGCGGGCCGTTGCAAGTCGGCAGGGACTGAGTGGCAGGTAGATTAGGGCTCACCTGTCTGTCTCCCTACCCCGGCTTTACAGCATTATTTCCATCTGGGGCACTATAAATGGTGAGTTTTTGTAGAGCGTGGGGAATAGGTGGGGAGGATGCTCGACAAGCAAGGAGCCAAAGATGTGTGTTGCAAATTCTGTAGAGGCGATTTGTGGCTTGAAAAATTTTACATGGCGTTTTGGGCCAGATGAAGAAGAAAAGGGAACTTGAACGACTCCAATGTGAGAAGACGTCACCGGTGAGTCACTGTATATCCCTGTACTGTCATCGCTTAGAGTGCCTGTATAGGACTGGTATCTGCCACTATATGGTCAGTATATATTGGTTATATTGATCTTTGGTTTACTACAAACATTTTACTACACAATAGAGAGTGGTCGCTTTATTTTAATATAGCTGAAAGATGGGCTCCAAAAACACACATCTTCATATGTCCATGTGAGTCCAGCCTTTAGGATGCAAAATTTAAAGTTTTATTAATAGTGTGTGTTCTATTTTCAATTTCATTCGTTTAATGTAATCAAAAATATATTTTCACATGACCATATATGTTTTCATTGACCAAATTGACTAAATGTGACTATGTTGTTAGTACAATATTTTAAAATTTGTGGCTCCACTTGTAATTTTGTTCAGGGCCACACTTCGCTTAAAACCCTGGCTATAAATTGTATCATTATCACACACAGATCAGTCACCACATCATATTGCCTTCACTCACACACAGGACACTATGTTTTCCAACTGCAACATGTTACTTATTGTTATGATGTAGGTAGGCCGGAGCGATGGTCAGCAGTTGCTCCTATTTCCTCCTTTTACCCTGTAAATGCTGGTAGCTCATGGGGAGACCGCATAAGTGATCAATATTTTCCATTTCCATTTCCCCAAAATGCTAAGCCATGTCCCCTGCCACTTGAAAAGCCACCCCTGTTAAATAAATTATGAAAATTATTCTCAAAGTATATGGGGACACAGGCCGGCTTCCATACTCTCTGGGCCCTGTGCAGTAGAATCCTCTGCACAGTCAATTTGACTACCCCTGCTACTCTGTCTCCTCCTGCCTCTTCCTTACCTACAGAGTAAGAGCAGCAGGAGCTGCTGTTGGATCCCTGTTTGTATCTGCTTTGCAGCGTTTTGGGCAGGCATAACTTACCCTCCAACTCAACCACCCAAATTCAATGGCAGTCAAGATACAATTTTTTGTGGACAGGTCCCAATCGGCTGAAACTTAAAGCTGTAATTCCAACTAAATGGTCCGTCACTTTATACTAGTATGGAGGGGGTTAATAATAATTCATTCATTAATGTTGTGCTTAATAATTGTAATGACTGTAGATCACTGTGTAGATATTTTTTTTTCATTTTGACTGTAAACAGTCGTTTTTCTGTCAATGTTTTTTCCCCCCAAAATCATTGTGATCCTAGGTTCTTACACAATGAAACATGAAAAATGTTCAAGGGGGTTGGGGTTGAATATTTTTATAGACACTGTAAATAACTTGCACAGTAATCCTTTCCTCAGACTATTTACATAGTGCTTTATGACAACAACAAGTACGCAAATCAATACCGTAAAACATGAAAGTTAAATAGCTAATGAAACACAATAAATTGTACATTGATCTCAAGTTACAACACACACATACAGAATATCTATGCTTGCCTACCTTCTGTTTTCATGTGCTTACATGATCATTAGGACACTGGAGAAAAACTAGTGTTGGTCATTAGTTATTGGTTTCTTGGACCAAAGGCAGAAAAACTAGTGTTGGTAATTAGTTATTGGTTTCTTGGACCAAAGGACGTGACCAGTCCATGGCTGACAAATAGACACATCAGTCATTATCAAATATCTTCTTATATTCTATTTAGACATAAAAAAAAGAATAAAGACATCAACATAGCATCTAAATAAGTTGCTTTAGTAGCCCATACAATTTACATAAAGTGACGTAGTAGACAATAAAGTTACTCACCTGGGGGCTATGCTGATATCATTCTATTTTATGAAGAACACTAAGAAAAGAGGGGAGTGGATGACACTAGTGTGATGAGCTTGTCACAATTCTATGTTTTGATTTTCCTGATTATTGATGTCACAGACATGTCACAAAATATCATTGGAGAAGGCCTTTTAAAGAGACTCTGTCACCACACTATACGTGCCCTATTGTCACGTAGCGGGTTAGTGGACCCACTAGGCCGTACCGCCGCAGCGGGGAGGCAGTTGGCCAAACAACAGGACACCCCAGAAATACAATGTCCCTCACAAGGGTACCTGAATAGTCCAGATGGTGGCCGCAGCTCTGGCACAGATGAGATGGGTGCAGCAGATGGCGCCAAACGTGGCGGATGACACAGGAGCCGCAAGTTGCGCCAGACGTGGCGGATTCCTCCGGACGTGGCAGATAACACAGGACGTGGCGGATTCCTCCGAACGTGGCAGATGACACAGGACGTGGCGGATTCCTCTAGACGTGGCGGATTCCTCCAGACGTGGCAGATTCCTCCAGACGTGGCAGATGACACAGGACGTGGCGGATTCCTACAGACGTGGCAGATTCCTCTGGACGTGGCAGATGACACAGGACAGGGCGGATTCCTCCGGACGTGGCAGATTCCTCTGGACGTGGCAGATGACACAGGACGTGGCAGATTCCTCTGGACGTGGCACGACTAGATACTAGGGCAAAGCAAGGAAACAGGAACGGGGAACAAGGTACGGGTAACAACAGGAACGGGAAACACTAAGGGACCATTTGCAAGACAGACTGGGAAAACTAACAACGCTCAGGCATCGAACTAGGGGGTTGGACCCCTCTTATAGCCCAGGGTACTCACGGGTCAAAGGTCGTTCAAGATGTCCGGTGCGCACGCTGCCCCTTTAAGAGCGGGGACGAGCGTGCGCGCGCACCCTGCGGGCCCCGGCGAAGGTGAGTGGATGCAAGCGCTGGCATCTCCTGAGGAGGAGGCTGGGGCCAGCGCTTGCCAACTCGTGGCTGCGGCTGTCAGCGGGAGGCTGGAGCTGACAGCCCGCAGCCACGGACGTTACACCTATCTCCTACATAAGGAGATCGGCGCTATAATGTAGGGGACAGTAATGCTTTTTATTTCGAAAAACGATCCATTTTAAACCACTTTATGAGCGATTTTTAGCTTTATGCTAATGAGTTTCTTAATGCCTAAGTGGGCGTGTTTTTACGTTAGACCAAGTGGGCGTTGTACAGAGGAGTGTATGACGCTGACCAATCAGCGTCATACACTTCTCTCCATTCATTTACACTGCACTAGCGATATAGTTATATCGTTATGTGCAGCTACATACACAAACACTAACATTACTGTAGTGTCCTGATAATGAATATACAGTACATCACTACCAGCCTGGACGCGATGTTTATTCAGAATCCTGACACTTCTGAATCTTTTCTTTGAGATTCCAGCAAGGCACTCGCGGAATCTAATGCTCTTCCACTTTCTTCAGTGAATCGGTTTACTTTAATGCTCCTGTAATGACAGGGTAGGGAGACAGACAGGTGAGCCCTAATCTACCCGCCCCTCAGTCCCTGCCTACTTGCAACGACCCGTCCTAAGCGATGGGGTACAACTTGGCGACGGTCCCTACGCTCAGTAAGTGCGAGACAGACAAAACAGACAAGGGTACACAGAAGCCAGGGAAACGGGCTGCCCACGGAGACACCGTGAGCAACAAGAGTAGTGAACGAGCCAAGTCAAACCAGGAGAGAGTGAGGTACAAAACGCTGAGCAGGAGAGTGGTCAGAAAGACAAGGTCAATAACAAGCAGACGATGAGTAGTACAAGCAGCAGCAGCAGCAAGCCAGGAAACAAGCATAGAAGAATCACAGGCAAAGGAGGAACAGGAAAGGCAGGTATAAATAGACAGTGGGCGGGAACTAGCTCCGTCTGGTCAGGCTGTGATAGGCTCTCCCACTCCTAAGCCTGCCATCCTGAGTGGTGGAAGATGGAGTCAGTCTCACAGACATAGGAGCAGGTGCAGACTGATTGCCCACGGGCGTAGACACAGAAGCTGTGTCTGGCAAATCCTTTACATCTCCCTTCTTTTCCTTCTGCCCTGCCTTTTGTGCGTGCGTGTGTGGGTGTGCCTGTTTCTATGTACATTGCGCAGTCTAGTCAGGGTGACTTGGTGTCCCAGTTAATGGCAGGTTTTCAGGACTAGATTAGATTAGATTTACTGGTGGTTTACCCACAGTTACTACTTTGGGGTTGGTCTCCTTCTTCTGGCGTTCCCTTTGCAATTGTAGACCTTTGGGAGCAGTAGGGGAAACCTCAAAAGTTGATGAAGTAACACTGGGTGACACAACCAGGAACGAAGTCTACGTCTGGTTTGAAGGTTTTTGAGTGAAAGAGAAGATTTATAAAGATGAAAATATCGAAATTTCCTCTTTGCTTCCTCATGACAAATTGAATTTAGAAAGAATTAGCTCTGAGGAGACTAAGGAGGAGGAAGAAAAGCGCCACCATAGTCTGATACCTTTTCTAATTGGCTCCAGGTCTTGGCCATTCTGGCTAGCTTTATTGAGAAGAAGGCAGCGCAACACTGTTGTGCGTTATTGTTACATGGATTCTATGGGTGAGGTTAAGACAAGGCAGTGCTCCCATCATTGCAATGGTACCACAAATATATAAAGCTAAGCTCCTTCGCTATGGTTTTTGGTTTTTAAATTGTCTTTTCTTCTCGAGTCCCAGTCCCTAGTGCTGAAATGCTTGAACTTGAATGTCTGGTTGTGTGCACATCATGTTCTAGGGGTACAAAACAATATTGCCGAGTCTCCCTCTCTCATACCCTTTGGGCGGCGTTGTCCTTCTTGACGCATTCGGTTTCTGACAGCACTTGGAGGGCCTATAGCATGGTATGGAGTGAGTGGTGGCTTATAGCGTGGCATGGAGTGAATGGTGTCAAAAATTAGAGGTTGGGAGTGTTCAGGGTGATGTGTTGTCTGCATTATTATTTAATTTTATTGGTCAGGCATTTCAGGCAGGTGTGCCTGTCGGATTTGGCATTTTATTTTAAAGAGGCTCTGTCACCACATTATAAGTGCCCTTTCTCCTACATAATGTGATTGGCTCTGCAATGTAGATCACAGCAGTGTTTTTTATTTAGAAAAATGATAAATTTTTACGGAGTTATGAGCGATTTTAGATTTATGCTAATGACTTTCTTAATAGACAACTGGGCGTGTTTTTACTGTTTGACCAAGTGGCCGTTGTAAAGAGAAGTGTATGACGCTGACCAATCAGTGTCATACACTTCTCTCCATTCATGTACTCAGACATCGTGATCTGTCACTTATTCACACATTAACGTTACTGAAGTGAGTGAATAGACATCACCTCCAGCCAGGACGCGATGTCTATTCACAATCCCGACACTTCGGTAACGTTTGTGTGGGACTTAATGACAGCAAGCGTGATCTTGCGAGATCACGCTGTAAATGACAGCACATTGCAATGGCGGGGTGTCGATGGTTGTTATGGAAGCCTGGGGGCCTAATGAAGGCCCCTGGGTCTGCCATCTTTGTGCTCCTATTAGGCCCTGCCTCTGGCAGGGCTTAATAAAAGACTGTCAGAATGACGATATACTGCAATACATTAGTATTGCAGTATATAGTGAAAGCGATCCAACAAACGCTGGTTCAAGTTTCCTAGGGGGGACTAATGAAAAAAGTAAAAATCAGTTAAATAAAGTTTTTTTATATGTACAAAAAAAAACAAACATTAAAAGTTAAAAAAAAAACTTTTCCCATTTCCCCCTAAAGCATTGTAAAAAAATAAATAAACATAAACATAACTGGTATTGCCGCATTTGTAAAAGTCTGAACTGTTAGGGCACGTTCAGACGTGGCAGAATATTTCCGCTGCAAATGTTGGTGCAGATTTGGGCCAATTACGCAATGAATCTGCACCAACATTTGCATATTTGACAGGTAATTCAGACATTGCAGAAAACACAGCGGACTTGCCACAGATTTCAGTTTTTGCATTGTAAAGGCTGAAATGCGCAGTGAAATTCCGCTTTCTCTCCGCAACAGACAGTGCATGCTGCGGACTGAAAATTCCGCACTGCAGCCTATGGTCCGCAGCAGAGTTTTCCGCAACGTCTGGACTAAGTTGCCTAAAAATGTATTGAAACAAATGTAAAAAATGGCCGCTGGAGAATTCCACTGCGGACTGTCCGCAGCGGAATTCCACAGCAATTACGCCACGTCTGAATGTGCCCTAACCATATATCATTATTTAACCTGCACGGTGTATGCCGTAAAAAAAAAAATGTAAACGCCAGAATCGCTGTTTTATGGTCACCTCACCTCCCACAAAAAATGGAATAAAATGTAATCAAAACCTTGCATGTACCCCAAAATGGTACCATTAAAAATGATTGTTTGTCCCACAAAAATATGCCCTCAATCGATGGAAAAATAAAAAAGTTATGTCTCTCAGAATTTGGCGACACAAAATTATTATTTTTTTTACAGTTAGTTTTTACAGTAGTAAAATATATAAAATATATATATAAATTTGGTATCGCCGTAATCGTATTGACCCGCAAAATAAAATTAACGTGTTGTTTTAATTGCATGGTGAATTCGTAAAAACGAAGCACAAAAAACAATGGAGGAAACGCTATTTCTTTAATTTTCCTAATACATTATATGGTACAATAAATGGTGGCATAAAGAACTACAATTTGTCCCACAAAAATCATGCCCTCATAGGACTATATCGACAGAAAAAGAAAAAAGTTATGGGAGGAAAAAATATTAAAATGAAAATCTGAAAAATGTCTGCCTCGGGAAGGGGTTAATGTAAAAAACAATACATAATTGGTATGGCCGTAACCTGAACGTTAAAAATATTATGTTATTTATCCCACATGGTAAACGCCAGAATAAAAAAAAGAAATACAAAATTGGCAGAATTGCTTGCGTTTGGTCATCTGGCCTCCAAATAAAATGGAATAAAAAGTGATGAAAAAGTCGCATGTACCCCAAAATAGTATCAATGAAAATTATAGCAAGTTCCGCAAACAACAAGCCCTGACAGTTTGTCAACCCTAAAATAATAAACGTTATAGCTCTCTGAGTATGGCGAAACCCAAACATGATTTTTTTTTTTTTAAATAAAGTGTTTTTGTAAGGTAAATGGGGTAAATCTTAAAAAAAGATATAAATTTGGAATCCCCGTAATAAAGTTAACATGTTGTTTATATCGCACAATGTTTGCCGTAAAATTTAAAAAAAACAGTTCCATTAGTGTTGTTTTTTGGTCTCATTGCTTCCAAAAAAAATTTATAAAAAGTGATCAAAAAAATCACATGTACCCCAAAATGGCACCAATACAACCTACAGCTTGTGTAGTCCTCACACAGTTCGATCAACAGAAAAATAGCCCTGTCATACTGTATACAGTATAACCAGGCCCAAATGTAGGATGTTTCTAAAGTCAGAAAACACTGCATGATAATTAGGGTATGTTCACACGGCAGCGTCCGTAATGGCTGAAATTACGGGGCTGTTTTCAGGAGAAAACAGCCCCGTCATTGCAGCCGTAACGTCATGTGCAGGCGCTTGAACGCCGCGTCCATTACGGACGTAACTGGAGCTGGTTTTCCATGGAGTCCATGGAAACGGCTCCATTTACGTCTGAAGAAGTGACATGACACTTCTTTGGCGCGGGCGTCTAATTGCGCGCCGTCTTTTGACAGCGACGCGTAAATATACGCCTCGTGTGAACAGACAAACGTCAGCCCATTGCTTTCAATAGGCAGATGTTTGTCAACGCTTTCAAGCCGTAACTTCGGACGTAATTCGGGGGTTAAAATGCCCGAATTACGTCCGTAAATAGGCCGTGTGAACATACCCTTAGAGAGCTGACTTTTACAGTGGCACCAGCTGGGCACAACATATTGGGAGACTAAAACTGAATATCTATCGAAAAATTTTCACTCTGCAACATTTATTGTGCACTAAATTTTGCAACGCACCAGTGGGGCCAAAATGCTCACAACACCCCTAGATGAACTCCAAAATAGGGTAACTTCTCAGGGTTTTCAACTGTACTGGAAGCTCAGGGCAATGCAACACGGCGTTCTAAAACCAACCCAGTAAAATCTACACTCCAAATAAATTGCGCTCCTTTCCTTTAAAGCCCTTCTGTGTGTTGAAACAGCAGTTTTTGACCATATGTGGGATATTTCCCTAGTTGGGAGAAATTGCTTAACAAATGTTGGGGTGCCTTTTCTCCTTTATTTATTGCGAAAACGAAAGATTATGAGCTAAAACTACATATTATTGGGAAAAAAAATGTTTTTCATTTTTTTGGCTTAATTCTAAAAAATTTGCGGAATATTAAATACTTTTGTGTCAAAAAAGACAAAAGTATAATAGGTATGATACCTTCATTGGCTAACCATAAAAGTTCTATATGCGGCTTTCAGAGCACAGAGGCCCCTTCTTCAGGCCTTTACAAATGAATGACTTAGAAAAAAGCACAACATTTAGATGTTACACAAAGACAATTAGTACATGAGGTGATACATCATTAAGATAAGCCGGGGCAATAAAACTGAGGTTATAGGGGTGATGACTTAGGATTTAAGGCGTCTAGAGTCAGTCTGATGGGGGACGTGACGTGTGTCCATGTAGTGGCTCATAAATCCTGGTGTTAGATTGAGGCCTTGTGTCAATGACTGGAATTTTATCATCATCTTGAATTCCCAAATTTTTCTTTCTCTGTTGTTTTTAAAATGACCCTTCAGAATGAGTACCTTTAAATCTGCCAAACTGTGGTCTGGTCCAGAGAAGTGTTTTCCCACGGGTGTATCCACCTCCTGTTTTATTGTATGTCTGTGAAGATTCATTATGGTTTGTAGTTTTTGCATGGTTTCCCCAATGTAGATTCCTTTATTGATGCACCTTGTACACAGGATCATGTACACTACATTGTAGGATGTACAGGAGAACGTGCCAGTGATTTTATAGTCCTGCTGCGTGTTTGGTATCTGGATGGTGTTAGATGACCAGATGTTGGTACAGGTCTTGCATTTTCTACTGTTGCAAGGAAAAGTGCCAGTCTCTGATGGTGGTGAGAGGGCACTTCTGACGAGGAGATTCCTTAGGTTTGGTGGCTGTTTGTAGGCAAGGAGTGGTAAATCTGGGAAAATTTGCGGAAATGCCTTTTGGGTCAAAATGCTCACTACACCCCTGGATGTCCTCAAGTAGGGTAGTTTTTTAAATGGATGTCACTTTTGGGGGTTTCCACCGTAGTGGTACCTCAGGGACTTTGCAAATGCTACGCGTCAGGAAACTATTTCAGCTAAATCTGTGCTCTCAAAGCAGAATGACGCTCCTTCCCTCTTTGGGAAGTCCTGTCGTTTTCCCAAATAGCAGTTTACTACCACATATGAGATCGTTGGATCGCTTACAAGATATACTGCAATATACCTCTATTAGGACCCAAGGCTTCCATGACGACCATCGGCACTCTGCGATTGCGTTGCGGGGGGGGGGGGCGGCTTTGGCACGTCAGCGGGGGCCGCCCACTCATTCTGATGGCTTAAATGCCGCGGTTACTATTGGCTGCGGCAACTAAGAGGTTAAACTAGTGGGATGCAACTAGAGCGGGTTTCCGCTCGATACACTTAAGTATCGGCTGTAAGATACAGACAGATACGCTTGTTCTATGAAGCAGGCTCAGCCGATGAGCCCGCTCCAAACTCCCCCACCAGACCTCCACCGTATATATATGCCAGAAGTCGGGATGGGGTTAATGTTAGGCCTGTTTGGTCTATCTATCTATCTAGGTCGCCTTGTCGTGGCAGGAGGGCTCACACAATTTGATACAAATGTGCGCTAAGAACCTCCCTATTGTAAGTAGATTTAGCAGCATTGAATATTTATTTATATTCAGTGGCTTAGGTGGCATTAGTGTTTGCAGTGTGCTGTCGCCATTTTCTTGTGTGCTGTTTGAATTTTCAGATATACAAAAAAAAAAATGGGACATAGAATGTAATTAAAACCACAGAAAAGGCCATACTCACAGATTAGGTGGTGGGTAAAATACCCGTTCCAAACAGGACGCAACCAGGTCAGAGAATGCTGTTGATGGGAAGTGCCCAGGTGTGTTTAAATAATGATAGCCACTCCCACTTACCTTGAGGGGAGTGGTGTGTTGGGCATGGAAGTAAATGTGTAATAATAATAAATAAATAATAAAGTACTGTGTATAGTGCACATGTGAGGTATAGGGGACATGACTAAGTGTAGTGTGTAGAAATCAGGGCTGTGAGTGAAACAAAAACGTGAGTGTAGTGTGTAAAACATGGAGGCATAGTGTTTGGATAGTGAGGCACAGCATATATCGCCGAATAGAAGCCTATTCGTCACGGGGATCCGTGACGTGGATTGCGAGCTTGCGTTTTTTTGGTCAAAACAACAACTAATACCCCATGTTTTCTCATGGTTACTTACATTGTACATACTTTTTTTCAGGACGCGCCCGGGTCTTATGATGCTGGGATAGCCTGGTGTGCGGATGTTTGGCACTGCATGCAGGGCAGCCCGCTCTCTTACAATATGGGTGTTATAAATAGGCTTCTATTCGGCGATATATGCTGTGCCTCACTATCCAAACACTATGCCTCCATGTTTTACACACTACACTCACGTTTTTGTTTCACTCACAGCCCTGATTTCTACACACTACACTTAGTCATGTCCCCTATACCTCACATGTGCACTATACACAGTACTTTATTATTTATTTATTATTATTACACATTTACTTCCATGCCCAACACACCACTCCCCTCAAGGTAAGTGGGAGTGGCTATCATTATTTAAACACACCTGGGCACTTCCCATCAACAGCATTCTCTGACCTGGTTGCGTCCTGTTTGGAACGGGTATTTTACCCACCACCTAATCTGTGAGTATGGCCTTTTCTGTGGTTTTAATTACATTCTATGTCCCATTTTTTTTTGTATATCTTAGATTTTGGAACGAAAAGTTCTAGGTAGGGACTCGCAAGTGTGGGGATCCGTGACGTGGATTGCGAGCTTGCGTTTTTTTGGCCAAAACAACAACTAATACCCCATGTTTTCTCATGGTTACTTACATTGTACATACTTTTTTTCAGGACGCGTCCGGGTCTTATGATGCTGGGATAGCCTGGTGTGCGGATGTTTGGCACTGCATGCAGGGCAGCCCGCTCTCTTACAATATGGGCGTTATAAATAGGCTTCTATTCGGCGATATATGCTGTGCCTCACTATCCAAACACTATGCCTCCATGTTTTACACACTACACTCACGTTTTTGTTTCACTCACAGCCCTGATTTCTACACACTACACTTAGTCATGTCCCCTATACCTCACATGTGCACTATACACAGTACTTTATTATTTATTTATTATTATTACACATTTACTTCCATGCCCAACACACCACTCCCCTCAAGGTAAGTGGGAGTGGCTATCATTATTTAAACACACCTGGGCACTTCCCATCAACAGCATTCTCTGACCTGGTTGCGTCCTGTTTGGAACGGGTATTTTACCCACCACCTAATCTGTGAGTATGGCCTTTTCTGTGGTTTTAATTACATTCTATGTCCCATTTTTTTTGTATATCTTAGATTTTGGAACGAAAAGTTCTAGGTAGGGACTCGCAAGTGTGGGGATCCGTGACGTGGATTGCGAGCTTGCGTTTTTTTGGCCAAAACAACAACTAATACCCCATGTTTTCTCATGGTTACTTACATTGTACATACTTTTTTTCAGGACGCGCCCGGGTCTTATGATGCTGGGATAGCCTGGTGTGCGGATGTTTGGCACTGCATGCAGGGCAGCCCGCTCTCTTACAATATGGGCGTTATAAATAGGCTTCTATTCGGCGATATATGCTGTGCCTCACTATCCAAACACTATGCCTCCATGTTTTACACACTACACTCACGTTTTTGTTTCACTCACAGCCCTGATTTCTACACACTACACTTAGTCATGTCCCCTATACCTCACATGTGCACTATACACAGTACTTTATTATTTATTTATTATTATTACACATTTACTTCCATGCCCAACACACCACTCCCCTCAAGGTAAGTGGGAGTGGCTATCATTATTTAAACACACCTGGGCACTTCCCATCAACAGCATTCTCTGACCTGGTTGCGTCCTGTTTGGAACGGGTATTTTACCCACCACCTAATCTGTGAGTATGGCCTTTTCTGTGGTTTTAACTGTTTGAATTTTCAGGCACAGGCGTTCTTGTATCTGTATACATGTTTTGTTTCATTTTGTTGGAATGCGCTGTTCAAACTTTTGTGTTGTTTATGTGATTCATATATGTGGGGTTAGTGACTGCCTCCATTTTTGATCTTGCACTCCTCCTATTTTGCCCTGGGTGATTTCAATTCGTTTAAATGCTGCCATCCCCAGATATATGTAGGCTTAGTCCCAGTTCTGGGTATATGTGCAGCATAGGTTCCCACCTCATAGAGGTCGCCTTGTCGTGGCAGATGGGCTCACACAATTTGATAAAAATATGTTATAAGAACCTCCCTATGGTAAGTAGATTTAGCATGTAATGAATATTTATTTATTTTTAGTGGCTTAGGTGGCATTAGTGTTCCAGTGTGCTGTTGCCATTTTCTTGTGTGCTCTATCTATCTATCTATCTATCTATCTATCTATCTATCTATCTATCTATCTATCTATCTATCTATCTATCTATCTATCTATCTATCTATCTATCTATCTATCTATCTAATCTATCTAGAAATACAAAAGTCCAGCAGCACAGGCAAAGTGTGGGTGTAAGCCCTAGGGAACTAACCAACGTCCCAGGTATACAGAAGTGAAAAAATCAGGCAGCCCTCCGTAGAATCAAGTGAAGGGTACTTTATTGCCCTCAGTGCAACGTTTCAGCTCTCACTATCTATCTATCTATCTATCTATCTATCTATCTATCTATCTATCTATCTATCTATCTATCTATCTATCTATCTATCTATCTATCTATCTATCTAGTCGCCTTGTAATTGCTACAGTAAATAAATAATTTAGGTAACCATAATGTTTGCCTTTAGATGAACTCTACTCTGTCACATAACCTGAGGATCGCCTAACCTTTTCTGTCACTATGAGAGAAACACCAATTATGTTTTATAAAGCCTTTCTCTTATTCTTCGTCCAACAGGCACTGAACCAAATTGATGTCCAATAAGTTGACTTGTTAATTTTGGACGTCAAAGTACAACTGCTTAACATGTAATCACTATAGGCTAAAAATAGTTTCATCCTCACAATTTGCTGGATAACACATGGAAATTGTCTTTAGTAAAGCTGTATTCATATAATTATGTATCCAAATTAATAAAATCCATAGGAGAACAGATTCTGAAGTATCAGTATCAAGAATAGTTTTTAGTCTGTTGAACAGAATAAGTACAATTATAATTAATAAATAATTATAGAGTAAGGTGAAATATAATTTGTCAGACATTTGGTCACAGTGATATTGCAAGATTACTTCTGTAGGATCATGCAAAACAACATTTTGTCAATTGGAATAATTAAAAAAAAAATGTTCCAGTTTCTGGATATTGCTGATACATACTTGTTATGACACTCCCTGGTGTTCTTTTGCTTCCTTCTTAGAATGTCTACTTAATGTGTCCTGTGCCGGAGAGAAGAAATAGTTTCTAGTGTGCTGATTCTTATTGGCTGGCCAACACAATGGCATGAATCACTCCATTGCCCGTATACAAGAGGTTCCAGGTGGTAGGACTGAATAATAAGTCTAAAAACTCTTATGCTACCCCTAGTGGTGGCTGCAGGCAGCAAGACTTTTCATATTTGAGTCATTTAGCACCTTCCCAACTGCCCACTGTCTTTTGACAGCGGGTAGTGTAGGTCCAGAATCTAGCTTATTCTCTAAGCAGGAGCTGGTACTAAGAGCTCTTGTTCTTAGAGAAGTCTGCTGAACACAGCTGGGATTGTAGGAAAATCGGGCCCCAGCTGTTTAACCCTTCGATCGCTGCACTCCGTGACTGTGGCATGATCAAAGGGGACTTCCCACTTCAATCAACGGAAACCCGTGACACAACCTAGAATAGACCCCAGAACTGTCTGTTCAGTCAGTAAGCCTGCTATTAGGGCACACTGTGTGTTGCCCTAAAAGCAGCCTGTGTCATAGTGACACAGTGTAATGTATTAGTATATGTAAAGGATAAAATAAAGTTACTAAAAAGTTACCCCTTCATGGGATTAAAAAAAGGTGTAACAAAATAATAATAGTAAAGAAATGTCTGAAAAAAAGTAATTATTTATTATAAAATATATTTTACTGCCCATACATAACATAAAACTACAGTCTACTCAACTGTAATAACCTGAAGAAATTAATTTAACAGGTTAAATTACATCACAATGCACGTCACAATAATGAATTACACACAAATTTTTTTGTACCCCCAAACAAACCAAAAAAATATATATATTTCTCCCACATTAAACAAGGCCTCATACATCCATGTCAATAAAAGAAGAAAAAAAAGTTATGGCTGCTGAAAGACATAGAGGCAAAAAAAAAAAAATTAGCTGGTCATTAAGAGTAGAGATGAGCGAACCGGGACAACCGAACCCGGTTTCGGTCCGAACATCGGGAAAAGTTCGGTTCGCAGCGAATCCGAACTTCACCAGGTTCGGCCGAACACGTTTTGACCGAACCCGGTCAAAAATATTATACAAATCGGCAGCCACTTGTCTCTATCAATCACTGATAGAGAAAAGAGGCTGCTGATTAAAAATAAAATAAAAAGCATTTCATACGTACCCGGTCGTTGTCTTGGTGACGAGTCCCTCTTCTTCCTCCAGTCAGACCTTCTTTCCTCTCGCGGCAGCCTGTGATTGGCTACAGAGGCCGCTGCAGCCTGTGACTGGCTGCAGAGGCCGCGGCAGCCTGTGATTGGCTGCAGCGGTCACATGGGCTGTAACGTCATCCAGGAATGTCGGGCCGGATGTCGAGAGGGACGCGTCACCAAGGCAACGGCCGGGAGACCGGACTGGAGGAAGCAGAAAGTTCTCGGTAAGTATGAACGTCTTTTTTTTTTACAGGTTACTCTATATTCTGTTTGGAATTCACTGTCCAGGGTGCTGAAACAGTTACTGCCGATCAGTTAACTCTTTCAGCACCCTGGACAGTGACTATTTACTGACGTCGCCTAGCAACGCTGCCGTAATGACGGGTGCACACATGTAGCCACCCGTCATTACGGGGTCTCATGCACACGACCATAAAAACACCCGTTATTACGGGTTGAAATTACGACCCGAAATAGCGGGCCCATAGACTTCTGTTAGCCACGGGTACCTTCCAGTTTTCTCACGGGAAGGTGCCCGTGCCGTTAAAAAGATAGAACATGTTCTATGTTTTTATTTTACGGGCCGTGCTCCTATACTTTATAATGGGAGCACGGCTCGGAAAAACGACCGGCTGCCCGTGGCCGGCCATGCCCGGCCGTGCTCATCTCCTGAAATACTCTGTGCTGCCTTAAACTCTGTGGACAGGTCAGGATCCTGTTTCTTTTAAATGCTGCTGGGGAACCCGCTCGATCCACTATATAAGGTTGCGCTACAGTGCTTGGGAATAAGTGACTGGGGCAGAAGAGGATGGAGGCGCAGCCTTATATAGTGGATCAAGCGGGTTCCCCAGCAGCATTTAAAAGAAACAGGATCCTGACCTGTCCACAGAGTTTAAGGCAGCACAGAGTATTTCAGGAGATGAGCGTGCGGATCTTGTGCGGGGTGGTGACTTGCCAATCATGTGAAGGTGTTATTGAGGACAGGAGTGGAGGAGAGGTAACAGACTGAGAGCTACGTAATGGTAAGAGCAGAGTTCACAGCAGCACAGAATATTTCAGGAGAGGAGCGTGTGATTGGCTGCAGAGGCCGCTGCAGCCTGTGATTGGCTGCAGAGGCCGCGGCAGCCTGTGATTGGCTGCAGAGGCCGCTGCAGCCTGTGATTGGCTGCAGAGACCGCGGCAGCCTGTGATTGGCTGCAGGGGCCGCGGCAGCCTGTGATTGGCTGCAGAGGCGGTCACGTGACGTGCGTGACCGCCACTACAGCCTGTGATTGGCTGCAGCGAGCGGCGACATGGATGAAACGTCATCGCTGGAGGCCGGACAGGAGGAATGTAAGTATGAACGTATTTATTTATTTTTTTATTATATTAAAATTGTATTTTCCGCGCGCCGAGCATGGTACTGTCAAGGTTGCTGAAAGAGTTAGTGCAGCCCATTAAATCTTTCAGCACCCTACACAGTACCATGCTCGGCGCACGGAAATTACAGGTTCGGTCAGAACTAGTTCGGTCCGAATCAAACTTTTTCGTGAAATTCGGCGAACTAGCCGAACCGAACTTTTCATAAGTTCGCTCATCTCTAATTAAGAGGTTAATGTATCAGAAAAACAGACCTTATTTTCGTTGCTTTATACATTTGAATCCCTCCTCGACATCTGTTGTATGGATACATCATTTAAAGGAAGAGCTTTCCGCAAAATTCTGTATCCATACGACAAATGCATGGCACAGACTCAGTCAGTGCCATAATCCCCGGGTGTCAGCTTCATGTTACAGCTGACACCCTGCTGTAATGACGGGGACCAAAGTTAGCACTGATCCATGCCATTAACCCCTTAAGTCTAAAGCGACTGCTGCATTTAAGGTCTCTGGAGCAAGATCGCTGGGGTGCCAATGACTGCAATGTCAATCAGAGGCCTAACACTAGCGTCGCCTAAATTGCTTCCTGTACCGACGGGAAGATGGCTGAGCCTGCGACATCAGCCTGCTGTAATGGCAAGGACTGGAGCTAGTTCTGATCCCTGTCATTAACCCCTTAGATGCAGCGATCAAAAGCGATCACTGCATCTTAGGGGGTTTTAGCCAAATCAGCACCCCTACGATGCGATCGCAGGGATGCAGATAGCTGCTATGGCAACAGTAGCCTCCTGGTCTGCCAATTGGCTAATAATGGCCTACTGGTTTGCCCATTGAGCTTGCTGTCAGTGAACGACTGACAGATCTAATACATTGCACTACATAGGTAGTGCAATGTATTAGAAAATAAATCAGACAGTTGGACCTTCAAGTCCCCTAGTAGGACTAAAAAAAGAAGTGTAAAATAAAAAGTGTAGAAAAAAAAAAAAAGAAAACAGTTGTACAAAAGAAAATAAAAGTTTCAAGTAATAAAATAGAACACAATTGCCCTTGTCCTTTATTAGGGCACATTCACACGTGGCGGAATTGCTGTTGAATTCTGCTGCGGACAGTCCGTTTTTTACATTTGTTTCTACAAATTTTTAGGAAAGTTAGTTCAGACGTTGCAGAAAATAACTGTGCGGAAATCAGGCTGCGGTGCAGAATTTTCCCTCCACAGCATGCTCATGACGTTGCGGAGAAGAAGCGGAATTTCACTGCAGATTTCAGCCTTTGCAATGCAAAAACTGAAATCTGTGGCAAGTCCGCTGTGATATCTGCAACGTCTGAATTACCTGTCAAAAATGCAAATGTTGGTGCAGATTCGTTGCATAATTGCCCCAAATCTGCACCAACATTTGCAGCGGAAAAATTCTACCACGTGTGAACTTGCCTTTATTAAATAAAATAAATAAACCATACATATTTGGTATCGCCGCGTCTGTAACGGCCTGAACTATAAAAATATTATGTTATTTATCCCTCACAGTGATTTCTGTAAAAACAAAAAGCAAAAAACAATGCCAGAATTGCTGTTTTTTTGTCACCCTGCCCTTCAAAAATTGGAATGAAAAGTGATCAAAAAGTCGCATGTATCCCAAAATGGTACCTATAAAAACTATAACCCATCCCGCAAAAACAAGCCCTTATATAGCTCCGTTAACGGAAAAATGTAAACGTTATGCTTCTCACAACATGATGACAGAAAAAATACATTCTTTTTACAAAAGTAATTTTATTGTTCAAAAAGTTGTAAAACAAAAAAGTGCTATAAATTTGGTATTGCAGGAATCGTACTGACCCGCAGAATAAAGTTAACATGTAATTCATAATGCATGGTGAACGCTGTATAGAAAACAAAAACTAAAAAACGATGACAGAATTGACGATTTTTGGTCGCCTCGCCTCCCAAAAAAATAGGATAAAAAGTGATCAAAAAAATCGCATGTACCCCAAAATGGCAGCAATAATAACTACAGCTCGTCCCGCAAAAAAAACAGCCCTCATGCCACTACTTCTATAAAAAAATTAAATAAGTTAAAGCTCCCATAAGTCAGGAAAGAAAAAATATGAAGTTGTGCAGGCCCGAGGGGAACATTTCTTCTCTCTCAAGGGACGTTTTATCAAGACCCTAAAATTAGGGAACCAGGAAGGGGAGGGCTCTAACATATCTGCTGGAAGCGAGGGTGCCCGTGTTATACCAGGATAAAACCTTCCTAGCAAAATTCCCCAAACCTCAAAGGTGCAGAGTGTGGACCAAAAGGGTGATAAGAAAGGACACCATTTATCAGTGCGACACTGGCCTGTGTAGAAAGGATTGCTTCACAGCGTAACACACATCTATGGATTATTTTATTTATTTATTTTTTACGCAATTTCCTATACCACCTGGTTATGCCCTGATGTACTCTGCACATTTTATATATGCCCCCACATTATACACTCATTTACCAGTAAAACTCAATTACCCAAATGTTGCTCCTTCCTTTCTGAGCCCTGCACTGTGCCAAAACAGCCGTTTACTTCCACATATATGGCATGGCCATACCCAAGAGAACCCTTTACCCTTTTAACAATTTTTTGGGGGTGTGTTTCCAGTGGCACAAACTGGAATGACATATTTGCCACTGAATTGGCATATCTAGGGAAAAATTGCAATTTTTACTTTGCCCCATCTGCAGCGCATTCATTTATGGAAAAGACCTGTGGGGTCAAAATTCTCACTACACCCCTTAATAAATGCCTTGAAGGGTGTAGTTTCCAAAATGGGTTCACTTCTCAGGGGTTTCTTTTATTATTTTACATCAGAGCCCTGCAATTGTGAACCAATAGTTTGTAAGTCGCCAAATTAGGCATCAATTTTGCATGGTACTCTTTTACTCCTGAGCCCTGTTGAGGCAAAAGATTAGGGCCACATGTAGGGTGTTTCTAAAGCTAGGAAACACAGCATAATAATTAGATAACTGTCTTTTTATGGTGGCACAAACTGGGCACCACATATTGGTATCTCTATGGAAAAAAAATTGTTTTCACTTTGCAACATCGAGTGCACACTAATTTATTGAAAACACATGTGGGGTTAAAATGCTCACTACACCCCTAAGTGAATTCCTTGAGGGGTGTAGTTTCCAAAATAAGGTAACTTCTGGGGGGTTTACATTGTTTTGGTTCCACAGGGGCTTTGCAAATGTAACATAGCGCCCAGAAACCAATCCTGTAAGATCTGCACTCCAAAAGCCAAATGGTGCTCCTTCTCTTCTGAGCCCTACCGTGTGCCCAAACACCAGTTTTCGACCACATATGGGGTATCTCCGCACTTGGGAGAAATTTCTTTACAAATGTTGAGGTGCTTTTTCTCGTTTCATTATTTGAAAAATAAAATTATTTTCACTGCACAATTCTAAAAAAATCTATGAAACACCTGTGAGTTCCAAATGTTCACTACACCCCTAGATGAATTCCTCAAGTGGCGTAGTTCCCAAATGGAGTCTCTTTTGGGGCTTTTCCACAGTTTCGGTCTGACAGGGGCATTGGAAAAGCAACATGATGCCAAGAAAACAATCCTGCAAAATCTGCTCTCCAAAAGCCAAATGGCGTGTCTTGCCGTCTGAGCCCTGTCATGTGCCCAAACAGCAGTTTATGACCACATATGGGGGTATTTCTGTAAGATACTTTACAAATGTTGGGGGACTTTTTTTTTCTTTATTCCTTGTGGAAATTATTTTGTTTTCTAGCTAAAACAAAATATTATTGGAAAAAATGTAAATTTTTAATTTTCACGTCCAAGTTCTAATAAAATCTATAAAACACCTTTGGGACCAAAACGCTCACTACACCCTAGATGAATTCCTGGTGGGGTGTAGTTTCCAAAATGGGGTCTTTTTGGGGGTGTTTCCTTTGTTTTGGCATCACAAGAGCTCTTCAAACCTGACATAGTGCCTAAAATATAATGTAATAAAAAGAAGGCCCCAGTACTTCCGGCCCCGGCATGTGAGGAAGCACACTAGAGAGCGCTCCTACCTCCGCTCCCCATATCTCTTTGCCATACCTTTCAGAGTTTCACAGGGTTAGCACAGACCAGTATAAGAGTTTCAGGGAGACAGCCCAGTGAGTGCATGGACAAATTTGTGCCTGTAATGGGCAAATCCAGAACCCAGAGTAAAAGCCGCCCGGCTGAACAACCATCCAATATGGCGGACGCACCTTTCCCACCTAACAACCTGACAGTGCTGATGCAGTCATCGTCCTCACGAGACTCTGCTGTAGGAGATACTCCATGCCATATCGACTACAGAAATTTGGCAAAACAAGTAGCTCAATTGATGTCTCCGGATTTACAAGAATCCTTATCCAAGACGATCAACACTTCGCTGAACCAACTTCATGCCTCAGTGGCTGACCATGGTGAATGGCTGGAAACCTTTGATACGGCATTGCATCATATAGATTCTGAATTGATCGATCTCCGCCAATTTGTTCAGGATACGCAAAAAGAAAATAAAAAATTGTGGGATCGAGTCGAAGATCTTGAAAACAGATCTCGACGTAACAACTTGCGTATAGTCGGATTACCAGAATCCGTGCTTTCAAAAAACCTCCGACAGATTTGCGAAGTCGATTTACCTGAGGCCTTGGGGATGCGATATCTTTGCAGGGTTGAACAGGCACATAGGATTGACTGAATTGACCTGTTCATTTACCATGTCCTATTTGCTATTGGACATATTCCTAATTCTAAACAAACAACTGTAAGTTACATAGTTCTGCCCTTTTGGGGATATATCTGATGTTGCAATGTCGCTGTTTATAACCTGCTTCAGTGTACGTGATTTATTATATGTCATAGGCTTCCCTATCTCTATAGACTTGAGCGGTAGGGGGGGAGCTCTATTCTGTATTGTTTTACTCTGTTACACTGGTAATAGTTATGTGCACTTATGCGTTGGAAACACATGCAGTCCTCTTACACCTTTACATGGGTTTAATGTTGGAGGGAGTTAATTCATGTGAGCTGATAACTAGTTCCTTAGTTTTTAGACTTATGGTTTTAGTGGGGTTCTTTGTTGTGGGAGGGAAAAGGTCCAGAGTCATGCAGGATTGTATTTTTTTAACTTTATCCTATAATGAGAGTAGTGTCCTGGAACGTTAAAGGTCTCAAGTCACTACGTAAGCGTATGATTATCTTGCGCCATTTAAAACGCCTACATGTCGACATAGCACTACTGCAGGAAACTCATCTGACCAAAGCAGATTATTTCAGGATGCGTAAGCTATGGATAGGCCAGGTATATGGTTCCTCTGCAATTGACTCTAAGGCTGGGGTTCTCATACTTCTGCATAAAAATCTCTCTTACACGGTATCTAACATCTCCACTGACTCTGAGGGACGTTGGATAAATTTACTGTTCACTGGTCCCATGGAAAATCTTAGCCTGTACAATGTCTATAGTCCAAATATACGTACACCCCCTTTCTAGGGACCCAATATCTCTCCTATTTCATGCATTTCCTAACTCCTCTAGTTCTCTGCAAGCCTTACATGCCTTTTTAGTTGTAGTTAAGCGCAGCATATTGGCTCATTGGCTTACTCCACATATCCCAACAATTCCTGACCTTATCCTGCAACTGAAAAAAAATATTCATATGTATAGGTTGGAAGTAGAACGTGCTGCGGAGGCTTGTGAATCAAAATTTTTCTAAAAATGGGAAGTTTTCATTAGCAACCATTTGCAGCCACACAAAATAACGGAATTGATGGCTCCCTTTACCTACACCTCATGGTACTTGAATAGGGATGTAGCTGGTACGCTTGGTAACTTGAAATGTTAGTCAAACTTTCTAAGAATCGGTTTCTAGTTATGTGGGCGCTCCTTTTTGAAACTCGGTATAGAACTGTACATGTCCATGACTCATCACTTGAAAAATACATGTGTCCCTGGCCTTAGGGGGGTGGGGGGTTTAGATGTTTTGATGTAATGCTATTTCATTGTTTGAACAACATCTGAACTGTAACATTTTATACGCTGTATACTGTTCTGTATCAGGCACATTTCTATGCCTTTTGTATGTGTTGTATAAAATCTTGAATTTCAATAAAATGATGTTTAAAAAAAAGAAGGCCCCAAAATCCTCTGTATGCTCCTTTGCTTATGAGGCCTGTGCATCAGTCCATTAGCGCACTAGGTCCACATGTGGGATATTTCTAAAATCTGCAGCATCTGGCCAATAAATATTAAGTTGCGCTTCTCTGGTAAAACCCTCTGTGTTACAGAAAAAAGTGGATTAAATATGAATTTCTGAAAAAAAAATTTTTTTTTTAAATTTCACCTCTACATTGCTTTAATTCTTGTGAAACTCCTAAACTTTCTAAATGCTGTTTTGAATACTTTGAGGAGTGCAGTCTTTAAGTGGGGTAAATTATTGGGGTTTGTGTTGTATGGGCCCCTCAAAACCACTTCACAACTGAACTGGTCCCTGTAAATATAGCCTTTCGAAATTTTCTTGACAATGTGAGAAATTTCTGCTAAAGTTCTAGACATATGGGAAATGTTAATTAGCAACTATTTTATGTGGTATAAAACTATCTGTCTTGCAAGCAGATACATTTACATTTATAAAAATGCTAATTTTTAAAATTTTTCGCAAACTTTTGGTGTTTTTCAAAATTAAATACTGAATGTATCGACCAAATTTTACCAGTACCATAAAGTCCAATGTGTCACGAAAAAGCAATCTCAGAATCGCTGGGATAGGTAAAAGCATTCCAAAGTTATTACCACATAAACTGAAACATGTCAGATTTGAAAAATAAGGCTTTGTCAGGAAGGTCAAAAGTAACTGCAGCGGAAAGGGGTTAACGGTGATATACATAAAATATACATGGATTTAACAGGTTCCCGACCGCTGGCCGTAAATATACGGCCAGCGGTCAGGGTCTCTAAAGTCCGCCGTATAGACTATTTATGGCGGCACTTCAGAGACTGTGCACGCGCGATCGCGTGCACACAGCTCTGTGCCCTGGCTGTTGCTAACAGCCATGGGCACTGGGCAGAATGTCAGGGGTCAATCTTTTGGCCCCTGAACATGTGATCGCTGTGACAACCAATCACAGCGATCACATGCATTTCTGCATAGAAAACAGTGTGCACGCGATCGCGTGCACACAGCCCTGTGCCCACGCTGTTACCAACAGCTCTGGGCACTGGGCAGAGTATCAGGGACCAATCTGATGGTCCCTGAACATGTGGTCGCTGTGAAAACCTATCACAGCGACCACATTTGTTTTATTTTGACTTTTCTGGCAGTAAATCTCCTGCCTCTTTTCTTCTCCTCAAACATTGTTTCAGTTTGAGGAGAAGAAGAGACTCGGGAGAATTGCTGCCAGAAGATTACAGTTACAGTTACACAAAAAATACAGTGACACTCATAAAACATTCTCTGTATAGATAGATTTCTATCTATCTATACAATCTATCTATCCATCTATCTTTTTTTCTATCTATCTACCTTTCTATCTTTTATTCTATTAGAATAGGCAGGTAGGGAGTATATAATTATATATATATCCACATATATATAATATATATAGCAATAGCGGTTTATTTTTTTGTTAGCGGTAGTGTAGATATATATAGCAGTTAGTTTGTGTGTTTTATATAAAAAAATAAATTAAAAAAAAACAATTTGTTTAGTTAGTGTTAGTGTTAGTTACGTTATGGCGAGGAAGTTGTTTAGCGCCGAGGAGGCATACGCCATGCTGTGGTCTGAGTCGGAGACCGCATCAGAGATGGCGTCCGAGATGGAACCTGTTTTAGGTAGTGACGATGACAGCGTCACTTCAGGTTCATCTTCAGGGGACGTTGTCCCTGATGCAGTTGAAACTGCAGAACTTGAAAGCGCAGGGTCAAGTAGCGCTGTAGCACGGGACAGCCTGGTCCCTTCAGTCCAGGCTCTTGTATGGGCACCTGCCCCATCCTTTGGGCCTAGAATCCACGGATTTACTGCCACTCCTGGCATAACCGTGGACAATACAAATTTTGTCCAAATGGATTACTTCCATTTATTTATAACGGACGACATCCTAAATCAGATTGTCCACGAAACAAATTTATATGCCACTCAATATATAAGGCAGAAACCTTCATCCACCCATGCCAGAGATTGGACGCCCACCAATTTGCTGGAATTAAAAAAAATTTTGGGGCTCACCCTAAATATGGGTATTGTCAAAAAGCCCTCCATTAGGTCTTACTGGTCAACAAGACCTGCCCAAGCCACCCCAGTATATTCTGCAGTAATGGCCAGGTCTCGTTATGAGACAATAATGAGGTTCCTCCACTTCAATGACAACGCACAGGCCCCCCCAAGTACCGATGCAAACCGGGATCGGTTGTTCAAAATAAGACCGCTAATAAATTCCCTGAATAATTTATTTCTGCAACTCTACACCCCTGAGCAGAATGTAAGTGTGGACGAATCCCTCCTCAACTTTCATGGCAGACTTAGCTTTCGCCAATATCTACCTTCAAAAAGGGCAAGATATGGCGTTAAGCTCTACAAATTGTGTGAAAGCGGGTCAGGATATACCACCGCCTTCAGAATTTATGAAGGGCGGGACCGCACAATAAATGTTCCTGGATGCCCCCCTGATCTTTCCACCAGCAGTAAGATCGTGTGGGAGATAATGCAGCCTCTGCTTCACAAGGGGTACCACCTGTACTGTGATAATTTTTATTCCAGTGTGCCCCTGTTTAGGCATTTGCATGCTGCAAGGACTGGGGCATGTGGTACCATGCGCAAAAACAGAATTGGTTTTCCACAGCAATTAGTGGGGAAGCGCATGGTAAAGGGGGACTCCTGTGCTTATGCATCTGAAGAATTGCTGGCGGTCAAGTTCAGGGATCGCAAAGATGTGTATGTGCTAAGCACGATTCATACCGCAGGAACAGTGGCAGTGAGGGAAAGGGGGGCAACATCGGACAAGCACAAACCAGTGAGCGTGTCCGAATATAACAAGTACATGGGGGGGTGGATTTAAGCGACCAGGTTTTACAGCCCTATTTAGTAAAACGCAAAACTAAAACCTGGTACAAAAAAGTGGCCATTTATTTGTTACAGGTGGCCATCCACAACTCATTTGTGCTCTACAAAAAAAACAGAGGCAGAGACACATACCTGGATTTCCAGGAAAAAATTATTGAAGGCCTCATTTTTGATGTTCAGGACACCCGAGAATGCCCCCAGTCTGAGGATGTCACGCGACTGACTGAAAGACACTTCATCAGTCGGATTCCCCCAACACCAACCAGAAGCAACCCTCAGAAAAAGTGCCGCGTCTGCAGAAAAGACGGGCACCGCAAAGATTCCCGATATTTCTGTCCCTCATGTCCCTCACAACCAGGCCTGTGCATTGAGCCATGTTTTAAAAAATACCACACTGTTCTGAATTATTAGATTTTAGTTAATTCGTTGAAAATATATTTGCCCTACATTACTTTTTTATTTTTCCCCTGATTTTACTCCAAGGGTGAGGGAGGGAATGGGTGGGTGGGGGGTGGATGTCATGTTTGCATATTCTCTAAAGTTCATCTGCTGGAGAGCTCCATTTGCATAAACCTGCAATTTCTTATTTTAGAAAACCCCAAAAAATAAATTCCCATTATACCCCTAGATGAATATTTTGGGATTTCTGCTTCAAGAGCAGATATTTTGGAAGTGTTATAGAAACTCTGTTGAGTTTTGTAAAACCAGCTTTGAAAAAAAGCGATTTGTGAAATAAGCTTCTTGTATCGTCCGCCCTCCTACTTCTCTATGTGATAAATAAGACACACATATTTGGTATCCCCATGCTCAGGAGAAGTGGAAGAATGTGAAAGGAGATGAATTTTGGCCGTGGTCTATGTCGTGTGTGAAAAATGCTGGTATAAACTGACGCATTTGCTAAAAAATTGCTAATTTTATTTTGATCCATCTTATTCAAGAAACTTTCAGAAGAAAACTGGACTGTCTAAAAATATGATAAACCCCTTGAAGAAAACCTTGTGGGGTCTACTTGCGTGAATGAAGTAATTTATGGGGTGATTCTAATCTTTCAGCAGCATTAGGCCCCCCAGAAAACAGTATGCGGCTATAAAATCAAGTGCAGAATTCCTGGACCGAAAAGGCCAAAAAGCCTCCTTTTATGCCAAGCCCTGGCACATGCCCGCACAGTGAATAAGGCACACATATTTGGTATCCCCATGCACGGGAGAAGGGAAAGAATGTGAAAGGAGATGAATTTTGTCCGTGGTCTATGCCGTGTGTGAAAAATACTAGCCTAAACTGACGCATTTGCTAAAAAATAGCTGTTTTTTTTTTGTTCCATCTTATTCAAGAAACTTTCAGAAGAAAACTGGACTTGCTAAAAATATGATAAACCCCTTGAAGGAAACCTTGTGGGGTCTACTTGTGCGAATGAAGTCATTTATGGGGTGATTCTAATGTTTCAGCAGCATTACACCCCCCAGAAAACAGTATGCGGCTATAAAATCAAATGCAAAATTCCTGGACCGAAAAGGCCGAAAAGCCTCCTTTTATGCCAAGCCCTGGCACATGCCCGCACAGTGAATAAGGCACACATATTTGGTATCCCCATGCACGGGAGAAGTGGAAGAATGTGAAAGGAGATTAATTTTGTCCGTGGTCCATACCGTGTGTGAAAAATGCTAGCATAAACTGGCGCAATTGCTAAATTCTTGCATTTTTTTCCAATTTTGCCCACTTTAGAGAAAAAAATAAAAATGATATATACTGACAAATGCCACTAAAACAAAGCCCTATCTGTCCTTTAAAAAGAGTGTAAAATTCAAAGATGAACTTTATTCACCTGCTGAGTTATAGTCATCTAAAGAAGCGCATAGCAAAATTGTGAAATTTGCTCTGGTCATTTAGCTGTAAAACAGCCTAGTCCTTAACCGGTTAATAAAAGAACAAAAACCTGCAGCATGTACAGATTACATAATCACTTGTGCTGCCTGAGCTACAATGACAATGACATAATAACTTATGTGAAGGTATGCATGTAACTAAAAACTGCCCCTTGACCAATTTCAATCCTCGAGATCTATGCTTAGAGACAGAATTGTAACATATGACAAAGTTATTTATAAGTATTGAACCCTGTAAAATGCACATGACATTGATGCTGATTTTCTTCCTTCCTTAGTGAGTGTCAGCCGAGTCACAGGCATAGGCATTTCCATTTTTACATTAACTGATATGCTGAGTAGAGGGGGGCGGGTGGGCCGCAAATTGGGGTCTTTGCATCTGTTTAGCAACTAGAAACATCTATATTTACTCACAGTTGGCTATCACCTGGTATTGCCTTTATTATGTTTTCTTAAAGGAACAGTGTTTTTAGTGTTCTATTAAAAACTTTTATATTTATTTGTGCGTTTGTGTTTTACTTTTTTTTATTTTTGAACTTTTTCTTCCCTATGGGGGCTGCCATTTTTTTTCTCCATTTCTGTATGTGTCGATTAACGACACATACAGACATGGAATACGGCACCTACAGTCCCATAGTGAATGCGAACGGGGCCCGTTCCATTCACTATGCTGTACGCCGTCTGTGTGGGAACGGCGCATGCACCGCTCCCACACAGTCCAAGTTGAACTGTGCACCGTCCGGCGCCATTTTCCTGTAGTCCGGAAGTCGCGGCCGGACAGTAAGATTACTACTTCCGGTTGCGGCTTCCGGACTTGTGCACTTGGAGCGGCGGTAGCAGATGGAGCGGACGGACCGGACTGGAGCAGGTAAGTTATTTCTGTGTATGTAAGTGTTTTACTGTGTGTTTACTAGTCTATGTAAACCTACTACACTGTGTGTTAGCTCAAAAAATGGCGACACACAGTGTAGGAGGTTTGACCGCTCAATACCCTCGTTTCTCCCGGCACTAGCCAGGATAAAGGAGGGGGGATTCTGAGAGCTCACTAGAGCGAGTGAGTTTTCTCAAATTTTGCGGCATAAAGCAATGTGGTTGCTTTACCACATGCAATGCTGCAATTTTGGGAATTGCTCCATCTAGTGACCAGCACTGGGAAATATTATAAATTAGAATCTAATTTATGATATTTCCTGACTCGTGAAAAAAAATTAAAAAAATTAGAACAATGTTTAATCACCTATACACTAATTGTTTAACTAAAAAAAAAATACATTTTTTTCTAGCGTCACATTCCCTTTAAGGGGGTTTTACACAGGACGATTATCGGGCAGACGAGTGTTAATATAATACTCGCTCGTTGCCGATAATTGCCCTGTGTAAACAGCGGAACGACCAGCAGATATACGAGCAAACGCTGGATCATTTGCTGGTCGTATTGTTTTAAAAAAGTAAAAGATTATCATTGTCGGCAGCACATCTCCCTTTGTACACAGGGAGATGCGCTGCCGACATGATATTAATGTATAGGGAGGAGTGATCGGAGCAATGACCGCTCGTCCCCATCCATAGCACTGTGTAACAGGGGCAAGCGAGCGCCGATCAACGATGTCTCATTGATCGGCGCTCGCAGCAACGGCCAATTGTCGGCCGGTGTAAAAGGGCCTTTAGTTACCCTGTGAATATGGAACATATAGCATTTTCTGCCTTGTTATCTCATAATCTGTTCATGCTGACCCAGGCTTGATGAAAACATTAGGTTCTTCCAATGCCGCAATGATTTTCTTGTGTGGCTGCATCAATTATAGGATTAGCAGATCTATTTTTCTCCTCAGTTATGAAAGGCTGAGTAAAACTGGGACTTGTTAGACCTGTTTTGCAGAACTGATTTCACTTGCTTGCTACAAAGTGCGATTCTCTGTGTATGTGATCAACATATTTAACTAAATGCCATTCATTGGCTCACACAATAAAACATTGCAAAATTACACACAGAATACTAGTTCAATGCATCACAAGGGGCAAATATACCTACAAAGAACGACATAAGACTAAACACCGCCATTAATGAAACTATTAATAGACTTTTTATTGTAAACATATAAGGCATATGAAAATGAGTCACACAATGGATAAGTCGTCTTTGCCGGGATGAACCATATGGAATGTACGCAAACCCACGTTGGTGGGAATACTACCTACATAAAGGGCATAATGCAGATAACAAGTAAAAGATCGAATCAGAACATAGAGCAGCATGGCCCCCCAGGGGCCATCTTTTTACGAGGGTTCATGTGATTTTATGTGTACAGTTGTTTTTATGTGATTTATTGTGTCTAATTGACTTTAATAAAGATTGTTCGTAACTTTTTCAATTACTTGGTCGTGACTTGTTTCTTCTTCTGGTTTATAGTCAGAAAGTGTAAATGATCAAGGGTCTGTCTCCTGGTAAGTGTGGTTGAGGTATACGCAAAATATCATAATTCAAACATACCCCAATGATAAATTAACAAACAATAATGAAGATTTTGCAATACATACCAATATTAGTTTCAAACCTGAATAGTGTGAACCTGACGCGCGTTTCATCACAGCCTTCAACTGGGGGTGGCGTCATCGCCTCAGGTAACATCCATTTTGCCACAGTCATCCAATAAACAGAGACCACGTATCTCACTTAACACCTAAACATTATCGGCATCATGGCCCGCACGGTTTGCCATCTGCTTGTTTCAGATTGCTGCATCACATGGCGTCTGGCATCACGAACGTGATGAGGTTATCACGTAGTCACATGGCATTGAATAAAATGGTAATGCCAAGATGCCATTGCTTAGACACAGAATCGGAACAAGAGTAAAAGTGTGTGAGTATTCGCACAGATCAGGAAATCTAGTAGTTACAGACACTGGTTAAAGGCAGTCACAATAGGTTATATTTTCTATTGAGCCATAAAATAACTTACCACACATGTACTCAGAGCAAAGAAGAAACATTTAGGGGGGAATTCTCGTGTAGAAAAGTCTCAAAAAGGCCTTTTTACACCGCCCTCGCCACTTTTGTGGAAAGGGGGCGTGAATTTCTAAGGGTGCAGAGCCTCAGCCGACCAGCAAATTTATTAAAATTTACACCAGAACACTGATGTAAATCATATTGGAAATCTACGCCAGCTCTGTGGAGCTTAGCAAGGAAGAGGACATGCTGGGCCACGTATCCCCCCCATTGGACGAGCCCCCTTTGGACAGTTAAATAAATAAAATAAAATGTAACTTTTTAAAAAAAAAATAATGTTTACTTCAATGTTCTCTCCATTTCCCTTCATGCTAATAGAAGGTCCTGACGCCAAGTAGCATCAGTGCCCTATATGTGACAGAACCTTGTATGAGCCGCCGCACGTTGAGGGAGCTTGAGGGGACACGAAGGGCAGAAGAGGAGCCGTGAGGTGAGTATTCTTTTTTTTTCTTTTATGTACGATGGGGAAATGGATGGCACACGGCCAAGGTCATACGCTACATGGCCAGGGTTTAAGTAGAATACTTTCCATGAACGTTTAGCACTGTAACTACTTCTCACCTACAGTAGGTTATTTTGCTATGGAGATAAAAGTAAAAACAAAGCGCACATCGTGCCTGAATCTGTATAGGTGTGGAGGAAAAAGAAAAGGGGTCAAATATACTGACCTGGTGATGTTATGCTAGGAGCACAACATCCCAAAAGGTGTATTCAAAGGTGCCCTTATCAGAGCCGGTTGCAGCCACAGTTCCCGATCCGGAGATTTGGAGTACACAAAATCCGCTGAACGAATCCAGTAAAAAGGAAAAAAGGTCGGAGAAATCCAAGGGCGCAGCCGTATAAGGATGAGATACTTTAATTGTACATGTACAATTAAAGTATCTCATCCTTATACGGCTGCGCCCTTGGATTTCTCCGACCTTTTTTCCTTTTTACTGGACAGTAGGTTATTTGGCATTTACTCACTGTCTGGGATCTTATGCTAATAAATTAGGTATATTATCGTACATGATCCTATGCATTGTCTCTATACATTATCTTTTATCAATTGTTTTTTTTACACTTTTTGTCTACATTTATATATTTACCCATATTTGGCTAATTGTATTATAGAGGGAATTCCCACACACGATTTAAAACATATGGTTGCATTATGATCTATACATATACATTTTTGCTATGCATTTTAAGTATGTGATATTCCCATTTATAAAAAATGAGTGGTTTTTGGATGCACTAGAAAAAGCGACCTATTCTGACTTCCTAGCACCTGTGTCTGTAACAACTAGATATCCTTAACTGTACGCATGCGCCCGCACTTACATTCTCATTCCAATTCTATATCTCATTGGTGATGCCAGAAGCTATAGGATGCAGTATTCTGAAAAGATGACGTGGCCAACTGTGCGGGCCATGATGCCGATAATGTTCAGGTGGTAAGTGGGATACGTGGCCTCTGTTGATTGGATGACTGTGGTATAAAGGATGTTACCTGAGGAGATGACACCACCCCATACGCAGTCTGCGCCGAAACACGCATCAGGGTTTGAAACTAATGTTGGTATGTATTAAGCAGCCTTTTTTATTGCATGTGTTAAGGATCTGCCAGGCACAGCTTCTGTATCCACGCCCATAGGTAATCAGTCTGCACCTGATTCTATGTCTGTGAGACTGACTCCATCTTCCACCACTCAGGATGGCAGGCTTAGGAGTGGGAGAGCCTATCACAGCCTGGCCAGATGGAGCTAGCTCCCGCCCTCTGTCTATTTATACCTGCCTTTCCTGTTCCTCCTTGCTTGTGATTCTTCTCTGTTGGTTTCCTGGCCCTGCTGCAGCTTCTTGAACTACTTGTCCCTGCTTCGTATTGACCCTGGCTTACTGACTACTCTTCTGCTCTGCGTTTGGCACCTCGTACTCTCCTGGTTTGACTCGGCTCGTTTACTTCTCTTGTTGCTCACGGTGTTGCCGTGGGCAACTGCCCAGTTTCCCTTTGTTCTGTGTTTCCTTGTCTGGTTGTCTGTCGTGCACTAACTGAGTGTAGGGACCGTGGCCCAGTTGATCCCCGTCGCCTAGGGCGGGTCGTTGCAAGTAGGCAGGGACTGAGTGGCGGGTAGATTAGGGCTCACTTGTCTGTTTCCCTATCCCTGTCATTACATAATCACAAGCCCATATACCTACTCTACCCTGGTCCCTCACACCACTAGGGACCCCCTTGAGACCCTGGTTCAGCAAATGCAGGGTCTCTCCCTACAGGTCCAGGCCCCGGCTCAGAGGGTCAACCAGCCTGATGCTACCATGGTAGTACCCCTCACCTCACCTCTTGAACCCCACCTCAAGTTGCCTGACCAGTTCTCAGGGGACCGGAAGACTTTTCTCTCCTTTCGGGAGAGTTGTAAGCTCTATTTTCATTTAAAGCCCCACTCCTCAGGTTCTGAGAGCCAGCGGGTGGGTATAATTATGTCCCGGCCTCCAGGAAGGCCAATGGGCCTTCTCCTTGCCTCCTGATGCCCCTGAACTTTCCTCCGTTGATCTTTTCTTTTCTGCTCTCGGACTCATTTATGACGAGACTGACAGGACTGCCTTTGCCGAGAGTCAGCTGGTGACCTTACGTCAAGTTAAGAGACCTGTTGAGGAATATTGCTCTGACTTTAGGAAGTTTAGGTTGGGTCTGTCAAACGCCCTGAAAGACCTGCTAGTTATCTATCCCTCTTCTGACTCCCTAGACCAGGTTATGGCTTTAGCGGTACGACTTGACCGACGTCTCAGGGAACGACAACGTGAACGTTTATGTGTTTTCTCCTCTGACTCCCCCATGATGCCTCCCGAGGTTCCATTGCTTCGTTCTTCCACGGAAGACTCGGAGGTACCTATGCAACTCGGGGCCTCCGTGTCCCCCCAACAACCTAGAGCGTTCCGCAGGAAGAATGGTCTCTGCTTCTATTGTGGGGATGAAAAACACTGAGAACAAAGGAGTCATAAACTATTAGGATAAATTTGCCAATGGCATGGAAAAATAAACTTTATTAGGACAATACAAATTACATTCAATTTAAAATTAGACTACAAAATCCAAGACCTGTACACCTCCCAAGTGGCAAAAACGAACATAGAGGAAATACCTCTTATAAATGCAGCTCCGGGAAGAAGGAGGTCGTTATACCAAATAAGCTAAGGCTCAAACAACATATTATCAATTCAATGTGATTGGATATCAAATAAAGGCAAAACAACGCCAGAATATGAAATGTAAATGAAATTGTGTCATATATTCATCCAGACTCATAGTAGCATTATAAGTAAATGAATAAGTGCTGGACTCAAAAAATGACAACGAATTGTTTACATAAGCCCACATCAAGCAAGATATATCTTCCCAGCAAGTAAAGCCACAAGAGGAAAGGTAGGTAGAAAAGGTATATAAGGTAAAACCTATAGTGCTACTAACCCATATAGTTCCTGTAGTTCAGTGACTTCCCGAGTACGGAGGGACCCCGACGCGCGTTTCGCGTGGATGGCTTTTTCAGAGGGGTATACTATCTTCGATCAAGTCCTTCTACCTTAAATATATTGTTTAATCCAGTCAGCTGGTACGGGTTGGCCAATGAAATCAGATCAATGCGGCCGTGCTTGTCAGACCGAAACATCGCGAGACTCGCACACCTGCCAGCCGAGTCCCCACTACGCATGCGCGGCTCCGGAAACCGCGCACGCGCAGAGAGGCACAAACGGCAGACAGGGTCAGAGCCAGCGATGACGCGTATGACAGGCAGGGCCGGTATACAACATCATAGGATGAAGTCAAAGTAAGTTTAAAAACCGAATTCTAATGCTACAAAGTTATATGCTGCAGTAATTAATTTAGTGCGGATGTTAAAGCACACATCGATCCATAAAAGTTCTCACTAGAAATAATCATAGTAAGATCAGTGTGAAAGAATCGATATAATAAGACGGGATCGCAGAAAAAGTATAAGATGACAAATGAGCACCCAGAGTGCTGTGATGAGTTAATGAATAAAGTACATGAAAAAGAAGAAAGTTCATCAATAAGAACAAACCAGTAGGAGATGAAAATATATATACATAAATGAGTTGAGAGTGCACAGAATACAATCCATGTTATAATAACATGTTTATATTATATTATCAGCATACTAATGCTGAATTTAACCAACAGTGAGAAAAACCAATTTAAGAGAGTCCCACTCATAAAGCGGAACACATTATGTGTTTGTTCCACCCATATCCCAGACTGTCAACAAAAAAGCATAAAAGAATAACGGATATACAGCAATATTTACAGAAAATTATAAAATACAGTGAATCATCCCACGACGTGTAGAGATGATTTCAGGCAGATCCACATAGTGAGAATCAACGTCTCACAAGCAGTAGAACAGGTGTTTCAAAAATATATCGATCTTGGACCAATGTAAATACATAAAGGTCAGAAAATGGCCAAAGTAGAAGACTAGAAGGAAAAAATATAAAAATTAATAGACATACAGTTTAAAAACACAAGCATATAAAAAATGGTAGAGGGATTACAAAAATGGCGCAAAACTAAGTGTCTCATTCAGACCAACAGGGGCCATAGTTCCAAGCGTAATAATCCACTTGCACTCCCTCTGAGCTAGCAATTTCTTGGCATCCCCACCTCTGATACCACATATCACCCTATCTATACCCCAAGCTTTGAAAGATCTTGGGTCACATGCATGGTGGATTTTAAAGTGTCTGGGGATTGTTTTCAGCAAAGTAAGATCTTCAATTTCCCTAGCGGCGACTATGTCGCGCACATGTTCCCTAATTCTGATCCTTAGTTGTCTGGATGTCAGACCGATATATACCTTTGAACAGCCACATGTGGCATAGTATATGACGTTCGTTGTACTACAGGATATGTAGTATCGGATTTTAAACTCTCTATTGTCAATCATAGAGGAAAAATTAGATGTGCGGACCATATTTGTGCATGCCACACAGTCGCCGCATGGGTAACAGCCATGTCTGGGGTTTTTTGTTGCAAATAAATTGCATTCTCTTGGCACGTAGTGGCTTTTTACCAGCATATCTTTCAAATTCATGCTCCTACGTGCTGTCATTAGTGGCTTTTTCGATAATTTATCAGCCAAGGTAGGTTCAGAGTGTAAAATTGGCCAATGTTTCTCCAATGCAGATCTCATTGCCTGCCACTGATTGTTGTATGTGGCGATGTATCGAATACTAGTGTCCTCACTTTTTTTAGTGGCGTTCAATTTTGGTGGATGTAAAATTTAATTACGATCCGTAACCTTTGCCCTTCTATATCCCTTCTTTATGCTTCTATGACTGTATCCCCTATCTCGGAACCTCTCCTCCAGATCTCTTGATTGCCTCTCAAAATTTCCGTTTGATGAGCAAATACGCCTCATTCTTAGGAACTGACCAATAGGGACGGCCCCAATCGTGGACTGGCTGTGGGCAGATGTAGCATGTAGCAAGGAGTTAACGGATGTCTTTTTCCGAAACACATCGGTCTGAAGACGTCCTATGCTATCCACCTCAATGCTGATATCCAAAAACTCCACCTGATGTTTATCAAAAACATAGGTCAGTTTTATGTTCAAATCATTGGTGTTAAGACCCAGCATGAAGTGTGTGAGTTCAATCTCCGTCCCCTGCCAAATAAAAAGGACATCATCTATATATCGCATCCAGCACTGCACATGGTCAGCGGCGCGCGCACCGTCACCAAGGAAAACCTGCCTCTCCCAGAGGCCGAGAAACAGGTTCGCATATGACGGCGCACACGCCGCACCCATGGCAGTGCCCCGCTTCTGTAAATAAAAGGTGTCCTTAAAAACAAAAAAATTGTGCGTAAGAATATATTCTAGTAGTTCCACAATCAGTTCACAGGTAGGGCCGTCCCAATTGCTCATCCCCAAGAAGAGGCGTACAGCGGTGATCCCATCATCATGTCGGATGCTGGTATACAGCGATTCAATATCAGCTGTCACCAGAAACGTATCAACGTCGAGGGTGACACCGTCTATCCTTCTCAAAACGTCTGTTGTATCCCTAACGTGGGATGGTAAACATTCCACTAGGGGTTTGAGGTAGTGATCAATAAATCTACAGATAGGGTCACACAGCCCCCCAATCCCTGATACTATAGGACGTCCTGGGGGGTCTGTCATGCTTTTGTGAACCTTCGGCAAAAAATAAAGCGTAGGTATCTTAGGGCATAGAACCATAAGACCAGTAAGTATATTTTTGGGAATTAGACCTTTCTCAAAGGCCAGATTAAGGACCTTCGATAGCTCAGCTGAAAACTTGCCCACTGGATTATATGCCAATTTTTGATAAGTGTCTTTATCCCTCAGGTGCCTATACGCCTCCTTTTCATATTTATCGGTTGGCCATATCACAATGTTCCCACCTTTGTCCGCCGCCTTATAAACAACATCCTCAAAACCTTGGAGTTCCTTCAATGCATTACGTTGGCATTTAGACAGGTTGTCATTTTTTCTATTTGAAGAAATGCATTTAAAGTCATTTATTACCATTTTAGTAAAGATCTCAACTTGCGGACATATGGACAAAGGTGGGAACCTCGCCGATCTGGGCACAACCGATTTAGGGAACCTACCTTGATCAGTGGTAATTTGTTCCTGTAGGAGATCCTCAAGAGCCTTTAAAGCTTCCTTCTCCATTGCACTATTAAGTCCCAGATCTCCACCCGGTCTACTGTGTAGTTTTTTAAGGACTAGCTTACGTGCAAAGAGGTAAAGATCTTTCATGGCTGAAAAAAAGTTAAAGGAATTACTCGGGGAAAACGTTAATCCCCTGCTAAGTACGTCGCATTGTGTTGCAGATAGGGAGTGCTTAGATAGATTTATCACCTGCAATACGTTCTTGGGTTTCTTCCCCTGTTGGTAAGACGAGATCTCCTTACGTCTGGCCACCTGTCTCTCTCTATTCCTACGGGGGTAAATCATTTCGTGGGAATTGAATCCTTCCTCGTTGCGTTTGGATCTCAAAGGGTTCTCACTAGATGTTGCAGATGAGAAGGATGTGGATCTTGATCTAGGTGTAGGTCTTAAACCAGGCTTGCGCCATTTGTACATTTTACCCTCCAAAAAATCGTTGTTATCTCTTTGAAATTTGGAGGATTTAACTGAGAGAATTTCCTGCTCCCATTTCTTAAAGTCCCCATCCAGATCTACATTAAGTTTTTCCAATTCCAAATTTGAGAGGTCTTTTTTCAAGGTAGTTTGTAACTCCTCTATTTCCTTTTCCAAATCTATCAGGGTTGTTTGGTTACCTTGTGATAATAATCCCATAAAACCCCTGGAACACTCAGAGGCTAGACCCTCCCATTTGGTCTTAAAGGTCTCATCCTCAATGGGGAAAGAGGGGAAGACCTGTTCTCTCAGGCCTCTAGGTATTAATCCCTTAGTTAGATACTTTTCCAGGAACGCCCTGTTCCACCAGATTTTGGTTCTTTTTTTATGTAGCTCTTTGAACCTATTGATGCATTCCCTCATATTTCTACCATTAGTGTTTAAAATCGGATTTGCGTCTTCATTAAAAACCTCGTTTAATTGTGAGATCCAGAACTGATCTCGAGTCCTGAAGTCCATTTTTGGCCCGGAGCCAGCAGCTGTGAAAGATACACAGAAATACAATAATATCAACATATGTCTCAACAGGAAAATGGTTATCAGGGCTAGACCACCAGCAAGTGCGGATTCAGGCCTCCCTACTGTGGAAATAGAAACTCCAAATTTACTATGGAAAACACTGAGAACAAAGGAGTCATAAACTATTAGGATAAATTTGCCAATGGCATGGAAAAATAAACTTTATTAGGACAATACAAATTACATTCAATTTAAAATTAGACTACAAAATCCAAGACCTGTACACCTCCCAAGTGGCAAAAACGAACATAGAGGAAATACCTCTTATAAATGCAGCTCCGGGAAGAAGGAGGTCGTTATACCAAATAAGCTAAGGCTCAAACAACATATTATCAATTCAATGTGATTGGATATCAAATAAAGGCAAAACAACGCCAGAATATGAAATGTAAATGAAATTGTGTCATATATTCATCCAGACTCATAGTAGCATTATAAGTAAATGAATAAGTGCTGGACTCAAAAAATGACAACGAATTGTTTACATAAGCCCACATCAAGCAAGATATATCTTCCCAGCAAGTAAAGCCACAAGAGGAAAGGTAGGTAGAAAAGGTATATAAGGTAAAACCTATAGTGCTACTAACCCATATAGTTCCTGTAGTTCAGTGACTTCCCGAGTACGGAGGGACCCCGACGCGCGTTTCGCGTGGATGGCTTTTTCAGAGGGGTATACTATCTTCGATCAAGTCCTTCTACCTTAAATATATTGTTTAATCCAGTCAGCTGGTACGGGTTGGCCAATGAAATCAGATCAATGCGGCCATGCTTGTCAGACCGAAACATCGCGAGACTCGCACACCTGCCAGCCGAGTCCCCACTACGCATGCGCGGCTCCGGAAACCGCGCACGCGCAGAGAGGCACAAACGGCAGACAGGGTCAGAGCCAGCGATGACGCGTATGACAGGCAGGGCCGGTATACAACATCATAGGATGAAGTCAAAGTAAGTTTAAAAACCGAATTCTAATGCTACAAAGTTATATGCTGCAGTAATTAATTTAGTGCGGATGTTAAAGCACACATCGATTCATAAAAGTTCTCACTAGAAATAATCATAGTAAGATCAGTGTGAAAGAATCGATATAATAAGACGGGATCGCAGAAAAAGTATAAGATGACAAATGAGCACCCAGAGTGCTGTGATGAGTTAATGAATAAAGTACATGAAAAAGAAGAAAGTTCATCAATAAGAACAAACCAGTAGGAGATGAAAATATATATACATAAATGAGTTGAGAGTGCACAGAATTCAGGCAATTAAGGCAATTAAGAGACAAGCAGACTTATGCCAAACTTATGTTTAACCCCATATCTAGATTCTCATTGGAACTAAAGGTAATCCTGAATAAGGCCCTGGATAAGGGAATTATTACCAAGAAGATCTGTGAGGGATTATTGACTGAGGACCCCAAAATACCTACAATCTACTTTTTGCCCAAAATTCACAAAAATCTGATGGAACCCCCAGGACGCCCTATTGTGTCAGGTATGGGAGGCTTATGTGAAGCCACATGTAAATTTATCGATCACTACTTAAAGCCGTTGGTGATAGAACTGCCATCTCATGTAAAGGACACAACAGACGTCCTGGGAAGAATTGATGGGATTCAGATTGAACCTGACATGTACCTTGTAACGGCAGATGTCGAGAGTCTATATACATGCATTAGACATAGGGATGGTCTGGAGGCGGTCCGCTTCTTCCTGGGGACTAGCAACTGGGATGACGAATTATGTGAACTCATTGTGGAGCTACTCCAGTATGTTTTGAGCCATAACATCTTTGTATTCAAGGACAACTTTTATTTACAGATTCAAGGCACTGCCATGGGCGCGGCATGTGCGCCATCCTATGCAAACCTGTTTCTCGGTCTTTGGGAGAGGCAGGTTTTTCATGGGGATGGCGCTCGTGCCGCGGACCATGTGCAGTGCTGGCTCCGTTACATTGACGACATACTGTTTGTGTGGCAGGGTTCGGAGTGTGAGTTGAGGAATTTCATGCAGCAACTTAACATCAACCAGATGAATGTGAAATTGACCTACTCATTTGATTCATCCAAGATTGAGTTCTTGGACCTTTCAATATCCACGGATGCAAGTGGCTTCCTACAGACGGATGTCTTCCGTAAGTCAACATCCGTTAATTCATTGCTGCATGCATCCTCTTCTCACACTCCTTCCACTATTAAAGCCATCCCAGTTGGCCAATTCCTCAGGATGAGGCGGATCTGCTCTACTGACCATCTGTTCGAACACCAATCTCAGGATCTGAGATATAGATTTGAAGACAGGGGGTACAGTAACAGGTCCATCAAAGCAGGGTACCGGAGAGCCAAAAAGACCCCTCGTGCCAATTTGTTGAGAAATAAGATACCCATAGTGGGAAAAACAGCCGTTAGGTTCATCTCCACTTATAACAGCAGATGGGACGAAGTAAGGACCATTTTAGGGCGACATTGGCCAATTTTAAGGTCTGAACCTACTCTGGCCCTATGTCTGAGTGACAAACCGACAATGACGGCTAGGCGAAGCAGGAATCTCCGAGATATCCTGGTCCAAAGTCACTATATCCCCAAAAAAATTAACTTCTTCGGAACCCAGGGACAAAGAAAGGGCTGCTATCCATGTGGCAATTGCGTTGCATGTCCCAACGTTAGCAGAACCAATAAGTTTGAATCAGTGGACGGTACTAAGTCTTTTGAGATCAGAGACTATATATCGTGCAGTACCACACACATAGTGTATTACGCTGTGTGCGGGTGCCCCAAGGTCTACATAGGCCTAACATCGAGGGAACTACGCATACGCACAAGAGAACATGTGCGAGATATTATCGCAGCGGGAGGAATCGATGATCCAATTGAACTCAAAACCCTGCCTAGACATTTTAAAATGTATCATGGGTGCAACCCAAGGTCCCTGAAAATCCGGGGAATTGAACGTATCCGTTGTGGCATCAGGGGGGGTAATGTGAAGAAGGTTCTGGCACAGAAAGAATGTAGGTGGATTGTGCAACTAGGATCTATGGCACCGGCTGGACTAAATGAACAGCTGAGTTTTGCTCCTTTTTTATGAGGAAGCCGTAAACCATACTACCAGCAGATCATTGTTTTATGACTTTTAAACTGTGTATTGTTTGTGTGTTTAGTTTTTAATGCATATATTCTCTTAGTAGGTATGAGATGTATTGGCCAATATCCAGTAAAGGCATCCTTGTACCTTGACTAAAGCCCTGTATAATTGGACGACCCATCATGCTGCGAATCTCGAAGAGGATAATGTATATCCAGGACTTGATTTGTGTAACCTGCTTATTCTTTTATTATATTTTTTATTTTTCAATTTTATATTTTATTTTTTATTTATTATTTTTTATTTCTATTATTTTTTGTTTGTATAATTGCATCAGCACTTTAGTTGCCTGTCGTATTCACAGACAACCTTATATGACTGTTGCTGTTGGCAACAGTCTCTAACATATGTATTTTATGCACCATTTATATTTAAATATTTATGTGTTTGTTCATGGTGTTTACTTGGTATATGTTTTTTGAAGACTTATGTACTTTTGATGTTGAGGGTTTTCATATTATCGAATGTGAGGCACAGATGTGTCCATAGTTGATTTATTATATTCACTTATTAATTTATATATATATATACTTTTTCTATAGTACTCTTGTAGTCGAATATATATAATTGATTATTTATTTTTATTTATTATAATTTTTTTTTAAAAACAATATGAGCAGTGTTCCGGTAGAAATCGGCCCCTAATGAGGTACACATCAACAAAACATCTGCTGGGTAAAAACGTATCAGATGTAAATCATCTGTATTTCCTGGTTAACTTCACCAAATTGTGAAGATAGAGAGATTATGCTGCATCAAAAAGGGCTTTGATATGTCCCAATTATACTTACCTGTACGTAGTGTTCTGTTCTGTCCAATCGGGTGCGCGCCTCTGACGTGTGCGACCGGGACTGGGTGAGGCCACGCCCGTCTCTCCTAGAGTGCGGTGCGCATGTCCGGATCATCTGGTACGCGACCAGAGACCGGATGTGCGCCGCAGCACTGGAGGGCGGAAGTGGGGCATGCCACACTTCCGGTTTCGCCGTCGGATGCGCGCCAATTGCGCGTGGACGGGACAGAACACAGATAGAATACACCTGGGTAGTTAGGGTATATAGGGTGCCCCCTGGCCAGACACACTACACCCCCTTGAGGAAGCGGACATCTGCGAAACGCGCGTCGGGGCGCACACAGTGGCCATCAGGACTTAGCCTAAGGACTTTTTTATGGGTAAGACCATCCTAGTAATCCTTTTCACACAGGGTCTGCTCCAGACCCATTACCCTCATTTCTGATGTTTGTTTTCGGGACCATTTATGCCCTTTAAACAGCATCTAAGACTGTAATTAGATCCAACTAGTCTCATGCTACATTAATGTTAGTCTTACCCCAAACCTATACGTTTAAGGTTTATTATACATACCTTGGCTCTCCTGATGTGTCTCTATGTTATTTTGTGATTGAGTCCTCCTACTGTTATACGTCTTTTAAATGTTTGTCTATTATGTATATTTAAATAAAGTTTTGTATTGATACTTGTCAAATATAAATTGGCTATAGACTCTGTTCTTCTCGTGTTTATATATGTATCATAGAGTTGCCTTATTAACACATATGGGAGGTTGTTCCTAGGAACATCACCTAGCCCAATAATACCACTTGTTTATGGATACCATTAGTTATAATTGATGTGGGCTTATGTAAACAATTCGTTGTCATTTTTTGAGTCCAGCACTTATTCATTTACTTATAATGCTACTATGAGTCTGGATGAATATATGACACAATTTCATTTACATTTCATATTCTGGCGTTGTTTTGCCTTTATTTGATATCCAATCACATTGAATTGATAATATGTTGTTTGAGCCTTAGCTTATTTGGTATAACGACCTCCTTCTTCCCGGAGCTGCATTTATAAGAGGTATTTCCTCTATGTTCGTTTTTGCCACTTGGGGGGTGTACAGGTCTTGGATTTTGTAGTCTAATTTTAAATTGAATGTAATTTGTATTGTCCTAATAAAGTTTATTTTTCCATGCCATTGGCAAATTTATCCTAATAGTTTATGACTCCTTTGTTCTCAGTGTTTTCCATAGTAAATTTGGAGTTTCTATTTCCACAGTAGGGAGGCCTGAATCCGCACTTGCTGGTGGTCTAGCCCTGATAACCATTTTCCTGTTGAGACATATGTTGATATTATTGTATTTCTGTGTATCTTTCACAGCTGCTGGCTCCGGGCCAAAAATGGACTTCAGGACTCGAGATCAGTCCTGGATCTCACAATTAAACGAGGTTTTTAATGAAGACGCAAATCCGATTTTAAACACTAATGGTAGAAATATGAGGGAATGCATCAATAGGTTCAAAGAGCTACATAAAAAAAGAACCAAAATCTGGTGGAACAGGGCGTTCCTGGAAAAGTATCTAACTAAGGGATTAATACCTAGAGGCCTGAGAGTACAGGTCTTCCCCTCTTTCCCCATTGAGGATGAGACCTTTAAGACCAAATGGGAGGGTCTAGCCTCTGAGTGTTCCAGGGGTTTTATGGGATTATTATCACAAGGTAACCAAACAACCCTGATAGATTTGGAAAAGGAAATAGAGGAGTTACAAACTACCTTGAAAAAAGACCTCTCAAATTTGGAATTGGAAAAACTTAATGTAGATCTGGATGGGGACTTTAAGAAATGGGAGCAGGAAATTCTCTCAGTTAAATCCTCCAAATTTCAAAGAGATAACAACGATTTTTTGGAGAGTAAAATGTACAAATGGCGCAAGCCTGGTTTAAGACCTACACCTAGATCAAGATCCACATCCTTCTCATCTGCAACATCTAGTGAGAACCCTTTGAGATCCAAACGCAACGAGGAAGGATTCAATTCCCACGAAATGATTTACCCCCGTAGGAATAGAGAGAGACAGGTGGCCAGACGTAAGGAGATCTCGTCTTACCAACAGGGGAAGAAACCCAAGAACGTATTGCAGGTGATAAATCTATCTAAGCACTCCCTATCTGCAACACAATGCGACGTACTTAGCAGGGGATTAACGTTTTCCCCGAGTAATTCCTTTAACTTTTTTTCAGCCATGAAAGATCTTTACCTCTTTGCACGTAAGCTAGTCCTTAAAAAACTACACAGTAGACCGGGTGGAGATCTGGGACTTAATAGTGCAATGGAGAAGGAAGCTTTAAAGGCTCTTGAGGATCTCCTACAGGAACAAATTACCACTGATCAAGGTAGGTTCCCTAAATCGGTTGTGCCCAGATCGGCGAGGTTCCCACCTTTGTCCATATGTCCGCAAGTTGAGATCTTTACTAAAATGGTAATAAATGACTTTAAATGCATTTCTTCAAATAGAAAAAATGACAACCTGTCTAAATGCCAACGTAATGCATTGAAGGAACTCCAAGGTTTTGAGGATGTTGTTTATAAGGCGGCGGACAAAGGTGGGAACATTGTGATATGGCCAACCGATAAATATGAAAAGGAGGCGTATAGGCACCTGAGGGATAAAGACACTTATCAAAAATTGGCATATAATCCAGTGGGCAAGTTTTCAGCTGAGCTATCGAAGGTCCTTAATCTGGCCTTTGAGAAAGGTCTAATTCCCAAAAATATACTTACTGGTCTTATGGTTCTATGCCCTAAGATACCTACGCTTTATTTTTTGCCGAAGGTTCACAAAAGCATGACAGACCCCCCAGGACGTCCTATAGTATCAGGGATTGGGGGGCTGTGTGACCCTATCTGTAGATTTATTGATCACTACCTCAAACCCCTAGTGGAATGTTTACCATCCCACGTTAGGGATACAACAGACGTTTTGAGAAGGATAGACGGTGTCACCCTCGACGTTGATACGTTTCTGGTGACAGCTGATATTGAATCGCTGTATACCAGCATACGACATGATGATGGGATCACCGCTGTACGCCTCTTCTTGGGGATGAGCAATTGGGACGGCCCTACCTGTGAACTGATTGTGGAACTACTAGAATATATTCTTACGCACAATTTTTTTGTTTTTAAGGACACCTTTTATTTACAGAAGCGGGGCACTGCCATGGGTGCGGCGTGTGCGCCGTCATATGCGAACCTGTTTCTCGGCCTCTGGGAGAGGCAGGTTTTCCTTGGTGACGGTGCGCGCGCCGCTGACCATGTGCAGTGCTGGATGCGATATATAGATGATGTCCTTTTTATTTGGCAGGGGACGGAGATTGAACTCACACACTTCATGCTGGGTCTTAACACCAATGATTTGAACATAAAACTGACCTATGTTTTTGATAAACATCAGGTGGAGTTTTTGGATATCAGCATTGAGGTGGATAGCATAGGACGTCTTCAGACCGATGTGTTTCGGAAAAAGACATCCGTTAACTCCTTGCTACATGCTACATCTGCCCACAGCCAGTCCACGATTGGGGCCGTCCCTATTGGTCAGTTCCTAAGAATGAGGCGTATTTGCTCATCAAACGGAAATTTTGAGAGGCAATCAAGAGATCTGGAGGAGAGGTTCCGAGATAGGGGATACAGTCATAGAAGCATAAAGAAGGGATATAGAAGGGCAAAGGTTACGGATCGTAATTCAATTTTACATCCACCAAAATTGAACGCCACTAAAAAAAGTGAGGACACTAGTATTCGATACATCGCCACATACAACAATCAGTGGCAGGCAATGAGATCTGCATTGGAGAAACATTGGCCAATTTTACACTCTGAACCTACCTTGGCTGATAAATTATCGAAAAAGCCACTAATGACAGCACGTAGGAGCATGAATTTGAAAGATATGCTGGTAAAAAGCCACTACGTGCCAAGAGAATGCAATTTATTTGCAACAAAAAACCCCAGACATGGCTGTTACCCATGCGGCGACTGTGTGGCATGCACAAATATGGTCCGCACATCTAATTTTTCCTCTATGATTGACAATAGAGAGTTTAAAATCCGATACTACATATCCTGTAGTACAACGAACGTCATATACTATGCCACATGTGGCTGTTCAAAGGTATATATCGGTCTGACATCCAGACAACTACGGATCAGAATTAGGGAACATGTGCGCGACATAGTCGCCGCTAGGGAAATTGAAGATCTTACTTTGCTGAAAACAATCCCCAGACACTTTAAAATCCACCATGCATGTGACCCAAGATCTTTCAAAGCTTGGGGTATAGATAGGGTGATATGTGGTATCAGAGGTGGGGATGCCAAGAAATTGCTAGCTCAGAGGGAGTGCAAGTGGATTATTACGCTTGGAACTATGGCCCCTGTTGGTCTGAATGAGACACTTAGTTTTGCGCCATTTTTGTAATCCCTCTACCATTTTTTATATGCTTGTGTTTTTAAACTGTATGTCTATTAATTTTTATATTTTTTCCTTCTAGTCTTCTACTTTGGCCATTTTCTGACCTTTATGTATTTACATTGGTCCAAGATCGATATATTTTTGAAACACCTGTTCTACTGCTTGTGAGACGTTGATTCTCACTATGTGGATCTGCCTGAAATCATCTCTACACGTCGTGGGATGATTCACTGTATTTTATAATTTTCTGTAAATATTGCTGTATATCCGTTATTCTTTTATGCTTTTTTGTTGACAGTCTGGGATATGGGTGGAACAAACACATAATGTGTTCCGCTTTATGAGTGGGACTCTCTTAAATTGGTTTTTCTCACTGTTGGTTAAATTCAGCATTAGTATGCTGATAATATAATATAAACATGTTATTATAACATGGATTGTATTCTGTGCACTCTCAACTCATTTATGTATATATATTTTCATCTCCTACTGGTTTGTTCTTATTGATGAACTTTCTTCTTTTTCATGTACTTTATTCATTAACTCATCACAGCACTCTGGGTGCTCATTTGTCATCTTATACTTTTTCTGCGATCCCGTCTTATTATATCGATTCTTTCACACTGATCTTACTATGATTATTTCTAGTGAGAACTTTTATGGATCGATGTGTGCTTTAACATCCGCACTAAATTAATTACTGCAGCATATAACTTTGTAGCATTAGAATTCGGTTTTTAAACTTACTTTGACTTCATCCTATGATGTTGTATACCGGCCCTGCCTGTCATACGCGTCATCGCTGGCTCTGACCCTGTCTGCCGTTTGTGCCTCTCTGCGCGTGCGCGGTTTCCGGAGCCGCGCATGCGTAGTGGGGACTCGGCTGGCAGGTGTGCGAGTCTCGCGATGTTTCGGTCTGACAAGCACGGCCGCATTGATCTGATTTCATTGGCCAACCCGTACCAGCTGACTGGATTAAACAATATATTTAAGGTAGAAGGACTTGATCGAAGATAGTATACCCCTCTGAAAAAGCCATCCACGCGAAACGCGCGTCGGGGTCCCTCCGTACTCGGGAAGTCACTGAACTACAGGAACTATATGGGTTAGTAGCACTATAGGTTTTACCTTATATACCTTTTCTACCTACCTTTCCTCTTGTGGCTTTACTTGCTGGGAAGATATATCTTGCTTGATGTGGGCTTATGTAAACAATTCGTTGTCATTTTTTGAGTCCAGCACTTATTCATTTACTTATAATGCTACTATGAGTCTGGATGAATATATGACACAATTTCATTTACATTTCATATTCTGGCGTTGTTTTGCCTTTATTTGATATCCAATCACATTGAATTGATAATATGTTGTTTGAGCCTTAGCTTATTTGGTATAACGACCTCCTTCTTCCCGGAGCTGCATTTATAAGAGGTATTTCCTCTATGTTCGTTTTTGCCACTTGGGAGGTGTACAGGTCTTGGATTTTGTAGTCTAATTTTAAATTGAATGTAATTTGTATTGTCCTAATAAAGTTTATTTTTCCATGCCATTGGCAAATTTATCCTAATAGTTTGTGACTCCTTTGTTCTCAGTGTTTTCCATAGTAAATTTGGAGTTTCTATTTCCACAGTAGGGAGGCCTGAATCCGCACTTGCTGGTGGTCTAGCCCTGATAACCATTTTCCTGTTGAGACATATGTTGATATTATTGTGGGGATGACAAGCATTAAGTGAACAACTGTCCTAGGCGTAAGAATAAGCAGCCAGAAAACTTCTGCGCCTAAGTGATCATCGGGGAGGTCACTTGGGCGCACAGGTATTTCCCGTAAATATGAAACGTAATAAAATCTTGCTTCCCTTTCAGGTCTCTTTTGGTGGTATGTCTGCTACCGGCAGTGCCTTCGTGGATTCAGGGTCGTCTGCTAATATCATGTCTGTGGAATTTGCTATGTCTCTAGCTATGCCTTTGATTGATTTGCCTAAACCTGTCCCGGTAGTGGGTATCGACTCCACTCCTCTTGCTAATGGTTATTTTACACAGCATACCCCTGTTTTTGAACTCCTTTTTTGCTCCATGCATTTGGAGCAGTGCTCTGTACTGTTGATGCAGGGATTATCGTCCGATTTGGTTTTAGGCCTTCCCTGGTTGCAGTTGCATAATCCCACGTTTGACTGGAATACTGGGGATCTTACCAAATGGTGTAATGAATGCTTGACGTCATGTTTTTCTGTTAATTCTATTTCTCCCCCTGAGGAGGTGAACACACTACCTGAGTTTGTTCAGGACTTCGCTGATGTTTTCTCTAAGGAGGCCTCCGAAGTGTTACCTCCTCATAGAGAATACGATTGCGCTATCGATTTGGTACCAGGAGCTACGCTCCCTAAGGGTAGGATATTTAATCTCTCTTATCCCGAACGTGAAGCCATGAGAGAGTATATCCAGGAATGCCTGGCCAAGGGTTACATTCGCCCCTCTACTTCTCCGGTAGGTGCTGGCTTCTTCTTCGTAGGGAAGAAGGATGGTGGTCTTAGGCCATGCATTGACTACCGTAACTTGAATAAGGTCACTGTAAGGAACCAGTATCCCCTTCCTTTTTTATTCCTGATCTCTTTAATCTGGTTCAGGGGGCCCAATGGTTCTCTAAGTTTGATCTACGGGGGGCGTATAACCTTATCTGCATCAAAGAGGGGGATGAGTGGAAGACTGCGTTTAACACGCCCGAAGGTCATTTCGAATACCTCGTCATGCCCTTTGGGTTGTGTAATGCTCCCGCGGTCTTCCAGAATTTCATAAATGAGATTTTAAGAGATTACCTGGGGGTATTTCTTGTAGTGTACCTTGATGACATACTTGTGTTTTCCAAGGACTGGTCCTCCCACATTGAGCATGTCAGGAAGGTGCTCCAGGTCCTTCGGGAAAACAAACTGTTTGCGAAGACCGAAAAATTTGTGTTTGGGGTGCAGGAGATACCATTTTTGAGTCAAATCCTCACTCCTCATGAATTCCGCATGGACCCCGCCAAGGTCCAGGCTGTGACGGAATGGGTCCAACCTGCCTCCCTGAAGGCGCTACAGTGCTTCTTGGGGTTCGCAAATTATTACAGGAGATTTATTGCTAACTTTTTGGTCATCGCTAAGCCTCTTACGGACCTCACTCGCAAGGGTGCTGATCCCCTCCACTGGCCTCCTGAGGCTGTCCAGGCTTTTGAGGCCCTTAAGAAGTGCTTTATCTCGGCCCCGGTGTTGGTTCAGCCCAACCAAATGGAGCCATTTATCGTGGAGGTTGACGCGTCCGAGGTGGGAGTGGGGGCTGTCTTGTCCCAGGGTACCAGGTCCCTCACCCGTCTCCGTCCCTGTGCCTACTTCTCCAGGAAGTTTTCGCCCACTGAGAGTAACTATGATATTGGCATTTGAAGAGTGGCGCCACTTCCTGGAGGGGGCTAGGCACCAGGTAACGGTCCTTACCGGCCACAAGAATCTGGTTTTCCTAGAATCGGCCCGGAGGCTAAACCCGAGACAAGCTCGATGGGCGTTATTTCTTAACAGATTCAATTTTTTGGTTACCTATAGGGCTGGGTCTAAAAATATTAAGGCTGATGCACTGTCGCGTAGCTTCATGGCCAGCCCTCCTTCGGAGGAAGATTCTGCTTGTATTTTGCCTCCAGGTATAATCATTTCCTCTATTGATTCTGATTTAGTCTCTGAAATTGCTGCTGATCAAGGTTTAGCTCCCGGGAACCTTCCTGAGAACAAGCTGTTTGTTCACCTGCAATTCCAGCTAAGGGTACTTAGGGAAAATCATGACTCCGCACTATCTGGTCATCCAGGCATCCTGGGTACCAAGCACCTCATTGCCAGAAACTATTGGTGGCCTGGGTTGCCTAAAGACGTTAAGGCCTACGTCGCCGCTTGTGAAGTTTGTGCTAGGTCCAAGACTCCCAGGTCCCGACCAGCGTGCTTACTACGTTCTTTGCCCATTCCCGAGAGACCTTGGACCCATATCTCCATGGATTTTATCACCGATTTGCCTCCATCTCAAGGCAAGTCGGTGGTGTGGGTTGTAGTAGACCGCTTCAGTAAGATGTGCCACTTTGTGCCCCTCAAAAGACTACCCAATGGTAAGACGTTAGCTACCTTATTTGTCAAACACATCCTGCGTCTCCATGGGGTCCCTGTCAATATTGTTTCTGACAGAGGGGTACAATTTGTTTCATTGTTTTGGAGAGCCTTCTGTAAAAAGTTGGAGATTGATCTGTTCTTCTCCTCTGCCTTCCATCCTGAAACTAATGGCCAAACTGAGAGGACTAATCAGTCTCTAGAACAATATTTAAGGTGTTTTATCTCTGACTGTCAATATGATTGGGTCTAATTCATTCCCCTCACCGAATTCTCCCTTAATAACCAGGTCAGTAACTCATCAGGGGTATCCCCCTTTTTCTGTAATTTTGGGTTTAATCCACAGTTCTCCTCCGTTTCACCTGGTAGTTCCAACAATCCCGAGGTAGAGGTCGTTCATCGGGAACTGTGCACAGTCTGGGCCTAGGTTCAGAAGAACCTAGAGGCGACCCAGAGCATACAAAAATCTCAGACAGATAGAAGACGTTCTGTTAACCCCTTGTTTATGGTCGGGGATCTGGTGTGGCTATCGTCAAAGAACTTGCGCCTTAAAGTCCCGTCCAAGAAGTTTGCTCCCCGGTTTATAGGGCCGTACAAGGTCATTGAAGTCCTCAATCCTGTCGCCTTCCGACTGGAGTTGCCCCCATCTTTTCGAGTACACGACGTGTTTCATGCCTCCCTCCTTAAACGCTGCTCCCCGTCCTTGGCTCCCTCGAGGAAACCTCCTGTCCCCGTTCTCACCCCTGAGGGGGTAGAATTCGAGGTGGCCAAGATTGTGGACAGCAAGATGGTCCAAGGCTCCCTCCAGTACCTGGTCCATTGGAGAGGATACGGGCCTCAGGAGAGGACTTGGGCACCCGCCCGGGATGTTCACGCTGGGGTATTGGTCAGCAGGTTCCACCTTCGTTTCCCCAATAAACCAGGTCCATCTTTAAAGGGTCCGGTGGCCCCTCATAAAAGGGGGGGTACTGTTAAGGATCTGCCAGGCACAGCTTCTGTATCCACGCCCATAGGTAATCAGTCTGCACCTGCTTCTATGTCTGTGAGACTGACTCCATCTTCCTCCACTCAGGATGGCAGGCTGAGGAGTGGGAGAGCCTATCACAGCCTGGCCAGACGGAGCTAGCTCCCGCCCTCTGTCTATTTATACCTGCCTTTCCTGTTCCTCCTTGCTTGTGATTCTTCTCTGTTGGTTTCCTGGCCCTGCTGCAGCTTCTTGAACTACTTGTCCCTGCTTCGTATTGACCCTGGCTTACTGACTACTCTTCTGCTCTGCGTTTGGCACCTCGTACTCTCCTGGTTTAACTCGGCTCGTTTACTTCTCTTGTTGCTCACGGTGTTGCCGTGGGCAACTGCCCCGTTTCCCTTTGTTCTGTGTTTCCTTGTCTGGTTGTCTGTCGTGCACTTACTGAGTGTAGGGACCGTCGCCCAGTTGTACCCCGTCGCCTAGGGTGGGTCGTTGCAAGTAGACAGGGACTGAGTGGCGGGTAGATTAGGGCTCACTTGTCTGTTTCCCTATCCCTGTCATTACAGCATGTCTATTTATCGTTGGGGTGTGATTGAATTATGATGTTGGCCTTATATTCATTACTCCACCAGACTTACCAGACGGATTCTTTACACTTGCTGACGAAATTAGGGGATGTCTTGACTTGCTTGCACGTCTGCTTGTCTTTTCATATAGGTCTACAATCTACTCCCCTACTTGATATGTGCATTATTCAATATATGTAGTATTCACTTTATTTAGATGCCAAACGTTTCATCCCGGTGATGTCGTCTGATCTATTGTGTGACTCATTTTCATCTGTGTTTGATGTTTACAAATAAAGTATTTTAACAGTTTCATCAATGACGGTGTTAAGTCTCATGTTTTTTTGTAGGTATGTAGACTTAGTATTGGTGAGATGCACGATTGTACAAGTTTCCACACACTGACATATTGATATGTACAATTACGCTGCATTCAGTCACGTCTACTTGATATATGTATACCTTATGCTATCTAAAATTGAGGGATCTAAAGGGGCATAAATTCACATGACAAGAACATAGTACTACCACTTTATAAATCTCTAGTAAGACCGCACTTGAAATATTGTGTCAAATTTTAGGCACCATGGAATATTGTGTACAGTTTTAGGCACCAGTGTACAAGAAAGAAATAGTAGAGCAGGAGCTGGTTCAAAGATGGGCAGCAAAAGTATATTGGGTGGACTACAGTACCCAGAAAGATGATCAAAATTAGGGTTATTTAATTTAGACAGAAGACGGCTGTGGGGTGACCTAATAATTGCAGTATGTAGAAAAATATCAAAGATCAATACAGAGATTTCTCTCATGATCTATTTATACCTAGGACTGTGATTGTAACAAGGGGGCATCTTCCACGTCTAGAGGAAAGGAGGTTGCTACACAAAAATAAATAAATAACTTTTTACTTTAAGGGTAGTGAGACTATGGAACTCTCTGCCAGAGGAAGTTGTCATGATTAGTTCACTGAGTTTAAAAGGGGCATAGACATCTTTCTTGAGTATATTAACCCTTTTAGGGCAAACACATTTTTTTTATTTTTTGTTTTAGTTTTTCCCCAATTTTTTAGTACGTACAACTTTTTGATCACTGTTTAAAACATTTACTTTGAGTGCTAAGGTGACCAAGAAACAGCGATTCTGGTGTTTTAATTTTTATTTTACGCGGTTCACCGTGCGGGTTATAAAATTTTATATTGTAGCAGTTTGCACTTTTACGGACGCAGCGATACCAGTTATGTTTAATAAAAAAATTTTTTACATTACTTTAGAGCAAAAAGGGTTTCTTTTGAACTTTCAATATTTTTTTATATAGTGTACACTACTAAAAACGTAATTTAACTTTTTTTTTACACTTTTTATTAGTCTCCCTAGGGGTTTTGAACCAGCGATCATCAGATTGCTGGTTCAATACACTGCAATACTAATGTATTGCTGTGTATTGTCATTATTACAGGCTTCTGCTAAACCCTGCCAGAGGCATGGCATAAAAAAGGCAGGAAGAAGTCAGACCAGGGGGCCGTCATTAGGCCACTTGGTTACCATGTCAACCGATGGGTTAGATGTCTTTCTAATGGCTTAGATGTCGCGGACGCCATTGACCGCAGCATCTAAGTGGTTAAACGGCCATACACAAAGCGATCTCTGTGTGAGGTGTGAGCTGTATTACACAGCTAACACCCGCAGCGTATGTAGCGGGCTCAGCGCGTGAGCCCAATTCATACTTCCCGCCATGCACCAGGACGTGCAGTTACGTCCAGATGCATAAAGGGGTTAATATTCTTATTGCCATACTGGATTCGGGAAGGAATTTTTCCCTAAGATGGGGAAAAATGGCTCCTGCCTTATGGGACTTTTTGCCTTTCTCTGGATCAACATTGCAGAATAATGAGCTAAACTAGATGGACTTATGTCTTTTTTCTTCCTCACATGCTATGTTACTATTTTACTATATAATTTGCAATGGGCTCTTCATTTACACTACAGTGTCTGTTCTAAGTCAGCTGCCAGTGTGCAAAAATAAATGAGTGCTGAAAGTTGTAACCTCATAACTGACATTCTTTCTATTTGAAGTAGTCCAATACTATTTTCAAATCTGTTTATGACACAGCTAAATGGACCAGAATGTACAGTATCCCCGGACACAAAGATGAATGAACATGTTGTTCTTCAATCATTCTGTAGTGTATAGTTGTAAGAGTCCAGCACGTCCGGTTGAGGCATGGTACTTAATTGCAGTAGTTTATCTTTTGCTATTGCCTGCGCAGTTCCCTTATACGGTATGTCATAATGAATGGATTACATTTAGCATATAGTCATCTTCTATGGGCCCATGGTCGTTCGGACCAATAGTTTTACTTTGTTTTGAATTCTAACTACAAAACTCCTTTATAATAAAAAATATGTGTAATTACTTGAAGACTATTCATTAGCTTTAAACATTATATCCAATAGATACTCTCACTAAGGTACTACAGACCACATCCAGGTCTACTTCAATACACACATTCCCTATGGGAACAAGGCAGCATACACTCTAGGTCCCTGATTCTCAAGGTCTCCTACCATGCTACATGAAGCAATCTAAGCAGCCCACTAGAATACAGATCCTTCTAGATCCTAAGACCTACAGTTTCCACCGGGTTTGAGAACAGCATCCCTAAGGGTATGTTCACACGGCAACGTCAATTACGTCTGAAATTACGGAGCTGTTTTCAGGCGAAAACAGCTCCTGAATTTGACGTAATTGCTTGCACTCGCGTTTTTCGAGGCGTCCATTACGGACATAATTGGAGCTGTTTTTCAATGGAGCCAATGAAAAACGGCTCCAATTACATCCCAAGAAGGGACATGCACTTCTTTGAGGCGGCCGTCTTTTTATGCGCCGTCTTTTGACAGCGTAAAACGCCTGAATTACGTCCGTAAATAGGGCGTGTGAACATACCCTTACTCTCTCACTGGTTCCCACACCTAATACTACATAGGTGATGGATCCGGTGCAAATGGTTTCGTTGTGTAAGGGTTCCGTTGTTTTAACTGAATCAATACCGTAGTCGACTGCGCTATTCATTCAGTCAAAATGACAGAATCCTTGCACAACGGAGACAAACGGAAACCATTTGCAACCTATTGTTTCCATTTGTTTCAGTCAGGGTTCCGCTCATGGGTTCCCCTGGCGGAAAGCTCTGACGCAACCCATGAACGGAGATGTGAACGAAGCTTTACAAGTACATTTTTTTACTTCTTGTTCTGTTTCTGCCTACTACATTGTAGTTCTTTATAAAAACAATGGAGATGAGTCATATGTTTCTGAGGGTCTAGGCAAGCATACCTAAAAATTCATACACTGAGGCCTCCTTCACGCAGTTTTTTTTCCTGCAGTTTTAGTTGCTTGTAAAAACTGGCATGAATTTCAAGCATTTTCATTGCGTTTTTTGCAATCTTTTATGGTCGCATTCTATAGAGAAACCTATAGTAAAAATGCCTGAAAAAACATACACTTAGATAAATAATGCCACAAACAAAAAAGCATTACTTGTAGTGTGTTTTATATTTCATTATAGACTTTCAGCTAACGTCTTGCCTCAGCTAACGTCTTACCTCAGTTTTGGTGAAAAAATGAAACCTTTCTTAAAAGACAGCTGCTCCATAGCTAAAACCCCCGAAAATCAGCTGATGTCGACAGAGGAAGCTGCAGATGGCAACATGTTCCAAATGTTGAATACACGGTGCTCATTTAAACAAATTGGTAACCATTTAATATGTGGTTATGCCAAGTTCTCTAAAGTGGAGGCAACTCTTTCTCTTGGCTCTCCATCCTGGCTAATGACTGAGGTCAAAAGCGGTGGACTCCGTCTATCACAACAAATGGAAAGAAGTAATAAAGAAAGTCTTTATTTTTTTATTGTGTTAGAACATTGTGTATGCAAAATAAAAAGATGAACTTTTGCATAGATTTTGTCATCCTCTTTTAGGATTGCTACCTGGGACTGGACTACCCTTCTTTGACCACTCAATTCAACTACTTTGGCGCTTGGTGCTATTTCTGTCCTATTAGTTGTAAAATATGGAAAGGGGTTGTCTGATGGGATAGACATTCCATGCTAATGACAGACAAAATGAAGCTCTACCTTTAGAGCCACATTAATGAATATACACTATCTGGGCAAAATTATGTGAACACCTGACCATCACACCTATATGAGCTTGTTTGGCATTGCATTCCATAACCATGGGCGAGTTGAGCCCTCTTTTGTGGTAATAACACTTCACTCCTCTGGAAAGGCTTTCCACAAAATGTTGGCATTTGTGCGAATTTGTGCCTATTCAGCCAAAAGAGCATTTGGGAGTTCAGGCACAAATTTTGGACGAGAAAATCTGGCTCCCAATAGACTTTTCAATTCATCCTAAGGCTTTATTCAGACGAACGTGAAAAACGTCCGTGCAACGCGTGTGATTTGCACGCGCGTTGCACGGACCTATATGTGTCTATGGGGCCGTGCAGACATGTCCGTGGTTTTTGCTCAGCGTGAGTCCGCTGAAAAAAAGTCACGACATGTCCGTTCTTTGGGCGTTTTGCACGCATCACGCACCCATTGAAGTCAATGGGTGCGTGAAAACCACGCATGCCGCACGGAAGCACTTCCGTGCGAACTGCGTGATTCGCGCAAGAGCTGTCAAAAGGATGAATGGAAACAGAAAAGCACCACGTGCTTTTCTGTTTCCAAGCATCCAAACGGAGTGTCTTTGCGAGGAGCGAACCCCGACAACCGAAGCTAACTTCACCGGGTTCGGCCAAACTCGTTTTGGCCGAACCCGGCAAAAAAATTTCCGGTCCGCGAAATCGGGAGACATTCACTGTGCATGGTGATGAAAGAGTTAAACTGTTTCAGCACCATGGACAGTGACTTGCGATCCCAAAATACATGAACCTGTAAAAAAAACCCGAAGTTCTAACTTACCGATTACTCCTGTCTCCTTCCTGCAGTCCGACCTCCCGGGATGACACTTCAGTTCAAGTGACAGCTCCAGCCAATCACAGGCCAAGCACAGGCTGCAGCCAATCACAGGCTGCAGCGGTCACTTGGACTGCCGCGTCAACCAGGGAGGTGGGGCCCGATGTCAAGAGAGGCGCGTCACCAAGGACGCGTCACCAAGGCAACGGCCGGGAAGTTCTCGGTAAGTAGGAACTTTATCTTTTTTTTTTACAGGTTTTTCGCTGTTGTTTTCGGCATTCACTGTCGAGGGTGATGAAAGATTTAGCTCTTTCAGCACCTTGGACAGTGACGGGCGTCGACAAGCCTCATCTCTATGATGTCGGCTGCGCGAAAATCACGCAGCCGCGCATCATACACGGATGACACACGGAGCTGGCAAGTGATTTTTGCGCGCGCAAAACGCCGCGTTTTTGCGTCCGCAAAAACGCCACGTTCGTGTGAATCCAGCCTAAAGGGGTTCGATGGGGTTGAGGTCAGGGCTGTGTGCTGGCCAATCTAGTTTCTTCACACCAAACTTGACAAACCATGACTTTATGGACCTTGCTTTGTGCACAGGGACACAGTAATGCTGGAACAGGAAAGGGCGTTCCGCAAACTGTTGCCACAATGTTGGTAGAATACAATTGTCTAACATATTTTTTATGATTTTTGCATGGCATGCACTTCAGCACCCGGCACCCCTCTCTGTGAGTTTGCATTGTCTATCACATTATGACTGAGCTATTGTTACTCCTAGACGCTTCCACTTTACAATAATAGCACCTATAGTTGACCAGGGTAAACATGGCAGATCAGAAATGTCAGAAAATGACTTGTGGCAAAGATTACATCCTATGACAGTGCCATTTTTAAAGTCACTGATCTCCTCAGTATGACCCATACTACTATCAATGTTCATCTATTTATATAGCTCTGTGCTTGATTTTATGCACCTAATTGCAATGGGTGTGGCTGAAGCACCTGAACTCAATAGTTAGTAGGGGGTCCACGTACTTTTGGCCATATATTGCACTATGGATCTCCACAAAGAGAAATACACCAATATTAGGTGTTTAGCATGTTTTAAAAGGGCTGAAGGAAATCTTGAATTCCCTGCAGCTGCCCTGGATCACACTGTGATCTGGACTGCAGATACAGGTTGTCATAAAATTGTTTGGTGCCATTAACAAGTATAGCAGGTATCTAAGGGAAATTTAAAAATGTAAATGTAAAAGTAATTATTGGAACACTCCCACATAGTGTTGAGAGTATTTACATGGGAAATTGCTATTTTTTGCAATACACTAATATATTATAAAGCAGCTCTAATAGTCTTACACCATGTGGAGGGCCTGAGGGGGTGGTGCATGACACAAGGATTCAACAATTTTCCAAAAATTTCCAAAAAATGAATTCCTCTGTCATTCACTGCCTTCCTCAGGTTAGGCACTAGGCATAGTCAGGAGTGTAGCTGGGGGGGGCAGACGGGCACAACTAGGTGGTAGGGAAGGGGGGCGCCGTGGCAGAGCAGCTGATTGCTGCTGATAGACGCTCTGTATGTCGGACACCAGCAGCAGCGATCAGCGTTAGGAAGAGCCAGGAGTTCATGCGGCGGCGTTCTGACTGGGGTCTGTGACGGCCCGGGAGTGAACCAGTCCAGGCACCTGACCTGTCACCTGATCTCACTGGTCCACTCCAGGGCTGTCACCGACCCTAGTCAGAAGGAACAGCGCCGCATGACCTCCTCGGCTCCTCCGGTGAGTCCCGTCAGGCAGAGCGGAGAGTGGTAGAGGTAGGCTACCGCTCTCTGCTCTGTTTACAGTGTGGCGCTATTTACAAGGGGTGGGGAGTGTGATGCTATCTACAAGAGGGGTGACGGGCTGTGTGTGGCACTATTTACAAGGAGGGCTGTGAGTGGCGCTATCTACAAGGGGGGCTGTGTTTGGCACTATTTACAAGGGGGGGCTGTGTGGCGCAGTTTACAAGGGGGGGCACTGTGGCGCTATTTTACAAGGGGGGTCAGTGTGGTGCTATTTACAAGGGGGTCAGTGTGGCGCTATTTACAAGGAGGGGCTGTATGGTGCTATATACAAGCGGGACTGTGTGGCATTATCTACAAGGGGGCTGTGTGGCACTATCTAAAAGCGGGGGCTGTGTGTGGCACTATCTACAAGGGGGGCTGTGTGTGGCACTATCTACAAGGTGGGCTGTATGTGGCGCTATTTACAAGGGGGGCTGTGTGGCGCTATCTACAACAGGGGGCTGTGTGGCACTATCTACAACAGGGGGGCTGTGTGGCATTAACTACAAGGGAGAGCTGTGTGTGGAGCTATCTACAGGGTGCTGTGTGGCGTTATATATAAGAGGGGGCTGTGTTTGGCACTATCTACAGGCAGCTGTGCGTGGCGCTAGCTACAGGGGACTGTGTGACATTATATACAAGAGGGGGCTGTATGTGGCGCTATCTACAGGGGGCTGTGTGTGGCGCTATCTACGAGGGGTCTGTGTATGGCACTATCTACAGGCAGCTGTGTGTGGCATTATATACAAGGGGCTGTGTGTGGCCTCTTTAATTTATTCTTATGGTTACTCCCTTATAGAACTATATCGCTTGAAAATGTACAAATAGTTTTATGCTCGAGTTACATAAAAAAATTGTGAAAAACAAAATTACACCTCATTGATTGGTAGAGCAAGCAAACACGGCGAGGGGGAATGAGATGTCAGGAAAGAAGTTGGGGGTGGGGGGGGGGCGCCATTCTGAATCTTTGCCCTGGGTGCCGGAGAACCTAGCTACGCCTCTGAGCATAGTAAAATGTATCAGTTTAGCATGGAGAATTCCTTTAAATGCGATAACAATTTAGCAATATTGACATTTACTTGAAAGTTAAAACATGTTTGAATTTTCTTTGAAAACTAGTTTGTTACAATAGACATACAGCTTATCTGCGTGAATGTTAATTTCAGCTCATATTATCAGAAATATCTGCAAAGTTAAAATAAAAAGCTTTAGTCATGTAACCTAAACACGCACCCTTCTGTGCCTGCCCTAGGCTGGCGAACATACTTTATGCCACCTAACCCTGGTACTTCTTGCTTCAGTGCATTGGCTGAACACCTGCTGGCCAAGATTAGTAGCCTGCAATTTGGACGGTACATTCATGCCCCTATGGGAAGTACTACAATATTAAAAATATATAACTGTACTGAAAGAGAAATGAAAGGTACAAAACAGTGGATTTTTCCTATAATTTGCTAGACATATAAAAAGGAGAACCAGCTCATGCCCTACAGATACTGAACCTTCTCCATTGTGGAATTAAGCTTCTTCCTCTTTTTCATGTGAAGGCATTAGTTGAGAAACTTCCGTATGCATATTTGGAACACAGGCACCATGGGCAGATTAAGGGTACCATGGGCCCTGTGTTGTTTGAAATGTGTAGGCTCGCTCCAGTCTAGGATTTTTAAATTGTGTGCAACACTATAAGTATCACATACACATGCATAGATACCTACCTACACTAACTACATTACACACATTTATTACTGATACATCTATATTTGCAATCCAGAAACTTGACCTGGCAAGACCCAAGAGCCACATGGGGTGGGGGAAAGTTTATTTAGTTGTGAGCAGCCCATCACTGCTAATTATGTGAGATAATTACATTCCCTGTGCAGACTTCTAAAACTATGGGCAACTCTGCAGTGTAAAAGAAGCAGGCTTATTGCATAGATACTGTAATAGAAACAAGCTTGCTGCATAAATACGGTAACCGAACCAAGCTTACTGCATATATACGGTAACAGAACCAAGCTTACTGCATAGATACAGTAACAGAACCAAGCTTACTGCATAGATACTGTAATAGAACCAAGCTTAGTGCATAAATACGGTAACAGAACCAAGCTTACTGCATATTTACGGTAACCGAACCAAGCTTTCTGCAGAAATACAGTAACAGAACCAAGCTTACTGCATAGATACGGTAACAGAACCAAGTTTACTGCTTAAATACAGTAACAGAACCAAGCTTACTGCATAGATACGGTAACAGAACCGAACTTACTGCATAGATATTTCTACCGAAACAAGCTTACTGCATAGATACTTCTACGGAACCAATCCTACTGCATAGATACGTATGCTAACAGAACGAAGCTCAGTGCATAAATATATTACAAAAACTAAGCTTACTGCCTAGTTACTGTAACATAAACAAGCTTACTGTATAGATACTGTAATAAAACCAAGCTTACTGCATAAATACGGTAACAGAACCAAGCTTACTGCATAGATACGGAAACAGAACCAAGCTTTCTGCATAGATACTGTAATAGAACCAAGCTTACTTCATAAATACAGTAACAGAACCAATCTTACTGCTTAAATACGGTAACAGAACCAAGCCTACTACATAGATACGGTAACAGAACCAAGCTTACTGCATAGATACTGTAATAGAACCAAGTTTACTGCATAAATACGGTAACATAACCAAGCTTACTGCTTAAATACTGTAACAGAACCAAGCTTACTGCATAGATATGGTAACAGAACCAAGCTTACTACATAGATAAGGTAACAGAACCAAGCTTACTGCATAGATACTGTAATAGAACCAAGCTTACTGCATAGATACGGTAACAGAACCAAGCTTAGTGCATAGCTACTGTAATAGAACCAAGCTTACTGCTTAAATACGGTGACAGAACCAAGCTTACTGCATAGATAAGGTAACAGAACCAAGCTTACTGCATAGATAAGGTAACAGAACCAAGCTTACTGCATAGATACGGTAACAGAACCAAGCTTATTGCATACAGTAGATACGGTAACAGAACAAAGCTCAGTGCATAGGTATACAAATGTAGCAATCCTTATCTTGACTGATAAGTTTTCACGATGCAGCAAGTAATCACTTAAAGGGGTTTTCCCACAAGGGACATTTATGACATATCCATAGGATATGAAGCAAAGTAACAGATATTGAAGCAGCACAAGTCCCGAGGCTGTGTACAGGGTGGGCCATTTATATGGATACACCTAAATAAAATGGGAATGGTTGGTGATATTAACTTCCTTTTGTGGCACATTAGTATATGGGAGGGGGGAAACTATTCAAGCTGGGTGTTGACCATGGTGGCCATTTTGAAGTCAGCCATTTTGTATCCAACTTTAGTTTTTTCAATGGGAAGAGGGTCATGTGACAAATTAAACTTATCGAGAATTTCACAAGAAAAACAATGGTGTGCTTGGTTTTAACGTTACTTTATTCTTTCATGAGTTATTTACAAGTTTCTGACCACTTATAAAATGTGTTCAAAGTGCTGCCCATTGTGTTGGATTGTCAATGCAACCCTCTTCTCCCACTCTTCACACACTGATAGCAACACCGCAGAAGAAATGCCTCCCGATCTGACCCCCTTAAACTTTTATCTTTGGGGTCATCTGAAGGCAATTGTCTATGCTGTGAAGATACGAGATGTGCAGCAACTGAAACTACGGATACTGGAAGCCTGTGCTAGCATTTCTTCTGACCCCACAGTTTCTTACTAAACTTATTGTAATTAGTCTGTAAAAATGAAAATCTACTTTTTTCTGAAAAAACTTAGAAATGTTAAATTTTTACAAGGCATAAATGAGAAACAGCATCTTATCCTCTGGGACCAGCACCTATCGCTAGAATGGGGCCCACTAAACCCCGTTCTAGCTTTGTCTGCTATCGCAGACTCCTGGCCACTTTCTGAATTTATGGTCGGGAGTTACGAAAGCAGCATAGCTCGCTAAGCTACGCTGTTTCCGTAACTCCCATAGTAGGGAATTAGCAGTTACGGAAGCAGCGTAGCATGCGAGGTACGCTGTTTCTGTAACTGACATTCACTTCTATGGGGCTTTTTTCACCTTCATGGTCGGAAATCAGCCGACAAACAAAGAGGTAGAACTGGGTTTACAGCCCGGTTCTAGAGATCGGTTCCGGTCCCAGAAGTGGGACCCGCATCTATCTGACATTTATGACATATCCTCTGGATTAGTCATAAATGTCACTCGTGGGAAAACCCCTTTAAGCTATTGAAAATCCATAGAAAAAGTCATGTTAAATTACTTGCCACTGTGTATTTAACCCCTTACGGCACCAGGACGCATCGGTACGTCCTGTATTTCAGTGCTTTAAAGGGACAGTGTCATTATTTATCTATTTTTATTAATTTATGTGTTTTTATTTAATAAAATACATTATATTTTTTGACACACAGTGTTTTTTTATATTAACACTTTCTTACTTTACTGGGGGCTGCCATGTTTTATTTCATCTGTGTATGTGTCTCTTAATGACGCATACACTGATGGAATACGGCAGCTACGGTGCATAGGAACACATGAATGGCTCTCGTTCATTGTATCCTCTGCCCAAGGGCAGTTCAGAGTGACCCAGCATAGAAGCTGGTTTGTAGGGGGAAAGCCGGCGCCATTATGAAGACCGGCCGCACTCCAGGTAAGGTTTGTGTCTCTGTCTGTCCCTCTCTCTCACTCACAGCCCCCTGTGCGGGAAGCTTAATCAAAATGGGAAGTTTAATCAAGCGTTTGACACTTTTTTTGCATGTTTTTTGACGCATTTTGTTTGTGTTTTGCAGCATAATTAGGACTCCCATTGACTATGGGAACGTTTGGCGTGTTTTACGTGCAAAGGAATTGACTCGACACTTCTTTATTTACAGAACGCTTTTTTTAAAACAGCGCCGAATTTTCAGATGTTTTTTTAGTAAGCATGTGAACATACCCTTAGCCTTTTGGTGTGTCCTAAAGCATCTAGAAGCTACATTGTACAATCACTCCAAAAATGGGAGCCAGACAATGCTTAGGAATTTGAAGACACCTTGTAGCCAAAAATAGGTAGGGGAGGGGTAAGATTCCCTCCCACATTTACAGCAGCTGTGAGTCAGCTTACTTTATGTTATTCACCTTGCTGTAATTCTGGGAAGTGCCCCTCTGATTTTTAATACTTCCCACCATGTGGAAGAAAAAATAAATACTTAAAAAATAGAATAAAAATAAATATCTTACTTAAAAAAAAAAAAAAATTTGTGACACATTCCCTTTAAGGCACCGGGATGTAGCAGTGCGTCCTGGCTAACAACTATCACCCTGTCAAAGGACAGGGAGACAGAACTGCGCCATCAACTGTTTATGACAGTTGATCGGCACAGTAAGATGGCAGGGGAACAATCACAGCGACACCGATCTCATATCTATGAATTATTAGTTATATACCGCATTATTATACCCTCTTATTATTCCCTAATGTACTCCGCACAGATTTCATACGCCCCCACATTATAAACTGAAATACCAGCAAAACCCCAAACAAAACTACCACTTAGCAAAATCTGCGCTCCAAAAGCCAAATGCCACTTCCTCCCTTCTGAGCCTTACAGTGTGCCTAAACAGTAGTTTACGTCCACATATATGGCATCGACAGGAGAACCCGCTTTACAGTTTGAGGTACTTGTCTTCAGTGGCACGAACTGGGCACAACATATTATGCACTAAAATGGTATATACCTGTGTAAAATTGCAATTTTCACTTTGCACCGTCCACTGAGCATTCATTTCTAAAAAAACAACAAAACCTGTGGGGTCAAAATGCTCACTACACCCCTTAAAAAATGCCTTGAGGGGTGCAGTTTCCAAAATGGGGGTCACTACTTGGGGTTTGTTTTACTTTTTGACACCAGAGCCCTGCTATTGTGGGACAATGCTGCAAAAATCACCAAAATACAACTCACATGCGCATTTGCTTTTTCACTCCTAAGCCCTGTCATATGTCCAGGCAAATGATAAATGCCTTGAGGGGTGTAGTTTACAAAATTTGGTCACTTCTCAGGGATTTACACTCTACTCTGGTATCTAAGGAATCTCTAAAAATGCGACATGGCGTCTGTACACCAGTCCAGCACAATCTGCGCTCTAAAAGCCAAATGGCGCTCTTTCCATTTTGAGCTCTGCCATGTGCCCAAACAGCAGTTTAGGGCCACACATGGGATATTGCCGTACTCGGGAGAAATTGGTTAACAAATTGTGTGTTGTTTTTCTCCTATTACCCCTTGTGAAAAAAAAAATTGGGCGCAAAACTACATATTTTTGGAAAAAAGTTTAATTTCCACTGCCTGATTCTAATACAATCTATGAAACACCTGTGGGATCAATATGGTGCCGCAAACCATTCCAGCGAAACTTGAGCTCCAAAAGTCAGATGTGTCTAAGACCTGCCATGTGTCCAAACAGCAGTTTATTACCACATATGGGGTATTGCTGTCCTCAGAAGAGTTTGCTTGACAAATATTGGGGTGCGCTTTCTCCTTTATCTATTAAAAAAATGAAAAAATATGAGCTAAATCTACATTTTATTAGAAAAAATTTAGATTTTCAATTTCACTGCATCATTCCAATAAATTCTGCAAAAAACGTGTGGGGTCAAAATGCTATTTATATGCCTAAAAATAATCCTTGAGGGGTGTAGTTTCCAAAATGCGTCACTTTTGGGGGGTTTCCACTGTTTTGGTCCCACCAGGGTGTTGAAAACATGACACGGCACTGAAAACAATTCAAAATCTGTTCTCCAAAATTGAAATGTTGCTCCTTCCCTTGTGAGCCCTGCCGTGGGTCCAAACAGCAGTTTATTACCACATATTGGGCATTGCCATAATCGGGAGAAGATACTTTACAAGTGTTGGGATGCTGTTTCTCATTTATGCCTTGTAAAAATGTAACATTTCTAATTTTTACAGACTAATTCCAATAAGTTTAGTAAAGAAACTGTGGTGTCAAAATACTAACTATACCCCTAGATAAATTTCTTGAGGGGTGTAGTTTCCAAAATGGGGTAACTTTTGGGGGGTTTCCACTGTTTTGGCACTAGAAGACCTCTTCAAACCTGACATGGTGCCTAAAATATATTCTAAAAAAAAGCGGCCCCAAAATCCTTTGCTTCTGAGGCCGGTGCTTCAGTCCATTAGCACACTAGGACCACATGTGGGATATTTCTAAAATCTGCAGAATATGGGCAATAAATATTAAGTTGCATTTCTCTGGTAAAACTTTCTGTGTTAAAGAAAAAAGTATTACCAATGAATTTTGGCAAAAAAAAAGTGAAAATTGTAAATCTCCCCTCTACCTTGCTTTAATTCCTGTGAAACGCCTAAAGGGTTAGGAAACTTTCTGAATACTGTTTTGAATGCTTTTTTGGGTCTAGTTTTTAAAATGGGGTGATTTATGGGGACTTTCTAATATGTAAGGCCCTTAAAGCCACTTCAGAACTGAACTGGTATCTGAAAAAATAGCCTTTTTAAATTTTCTTGAAAATGTGAGAAACTGTTGCTAAAGTTCTAAGCCTTTTAACGTCCTAGAAATATAAAGGGACTTTTAAAAATGATGCCAACATAAAGTAGACATATGGGATCTGTCTTACAAGCAAATACATTTAAATTTAGAAAAATTCAAATTTTTGCAAATTTTCTCTGAATTTTGGTGTTTTTCCACAAATAAACACTGAATATATCGACCAAATTTTACCACTAACATAAAGTACATTGTGTCACGAGAAAACAAATGGTTGGTAGTTACGGAAACAGCGTAACTCACTGAGCTACGCTGTTTCCATAACTCCCATAGTAGTCAATGGTAGTTACGGAAGCAGCATAGCATGCGAGCTACGCTGTACCCATAACTACTATTCAGTTCTATGCAGCTTACGGAAACCGTATAGCTCATCGAGCTACGCTGTTTTCTCCTTCATGGATAGAAATGAGACGGAACACAAAGAGGTAGAACGGGGTTTAGGGACCATGTTCTAGAGATAGGTGCGTGTCCCAGAAGTGGGACCCGCATCTATCTGACATTTATGACATATCCTGTGGATATGTCATAAATGTCCCTCGTGGGAAATTTCCTTTAATGCGTTGAAAGTCAGATTAAATATCGCTACAACTGTATTACAAGAAAAACTGTTGTAAACCTAGAAACGGAGTCCGACACACCAAGGTTATGAAAATATAACAAATTTTATTAAACACATAACAAAGAAGAACATTAAAAGTTAAAGATGATAGCCACAGTATGAGAAGGATGGCAGACAGTAATATATATGATGTTAAAGTTAAATGCATTAAATAACAAAGTGACAACAGGAAAAGATGGCAATTCCCACTTCATGCATGATAGAATGGATGAATAAATAAATATAAATGCATGTAGTAATAGTGCACAGAGTCCTGCATCTGGTATAATAGATAAAGACCACACCAACCGGTGTATATTAGGCACAGCCAGATGCAGGAGTGAAAGTGCAACAGCAATCCACTCACATACATGCAGATATCGATAGATATATGCATGAAAAATACCAGCACAAGCAATCAATTGAGAGCTCAAAGAATGAAGTAGGACGTCTTACCCATGTCACACACAGCACTGTCTGGCATCAGTAGCATAGCTAGCGGGAGGGCAGGCCATGACCGCCGCTCTCGCCATGGCCACTCCACACAGGACGGCCTGCTGCCTGTCTGAGGGGGCGGCGGTGCAACCAAAACCAGCCACCACCACCCCCTCCTGCACTAATTGTACCTGCTTCTATAGGATGCAGATACAAATACATGCATAAGAGATAAATGGCTGGGCATGTTCCGTGCCTAATGCTGCTTCAACCCAGTGGTCCTAGCACACTTTAAGAATGATATAGGAACAATGAGCTTAGTGCCCTGGTGGTCACCCAGATTGCCCTCATTATTATCCCCCTCTGACAGGTGCAAAAAAATATTATAACTTAATATAGCTTTAGTTGATAACATCATAATGCTGCTCTTTTGGGTCAGTTCACACGTTGCATGAATACTGCAGATTTTCCGCAACGGATTTAGTTGCAGAAAATCCACAGCATAATACAGTAGCAGCAAAGTGGTTGAGATAGAACAAATCTCATCCACAAACACTCTGAAATTGACATACGGTGCATAATTTTATCCCGCAGCATGTCAATTGTATTTGAGTAAATGCTGCGTATTTGTTGCAGGTTTTCGCCATTGAATTCAATTGCTTAATAACATTTCATCAATAAACTTTAATTAAAAATATCATATCAACTATACCTAAGCAGATATGTAATTTCACTTTAAAAGATGTTAATCTGTTCTCACTAAGGCACAACTATTTTTTATTCTGACTTCAGTGTTTGCTTGTTAAAATATAAATTGCTAAAAATACTCCTGCTTTTCAATTCAAAGTATTCAGCACATTGTTTACAGAGATAGATGATAGATAGATAGATAGATAGATAGATAGATAGATAGATAGATAGATAGATAGATAGATAGATAGATAGATAGATAGATAGATAGATAGATAGATAGATAGATAGATAGATAGATAGATAGATAGATAGATAGATAGATAGATAGATAGATAGATAGACAGACAGACAGACAGACAGACAGACAGGGTGGGTGCACTCCTTGGAAACCCGATCACAGTTCCAAAACCTCCAATAAATATCCAAAGACAGGCAGCACTCCAATTCAAAGTGAAAAAATAGCTTAAATAGCCCTCTTGCAACGTTTCGGCTGAGTACTTGAGAAAGGCTCCTTGTACTGAGCCGAAACGTTGCACGAGGGATATTAAAGCTACTTTTTTCACTTTGAATTGGAGTGCTGCCCATCTTTGGATATTTATTAGATAGATAGATAGATAGATAGATAGATAGATAGATAGATAGATAGATAGATAGATAGATAGATAGATAGATAGATAGATAGATAGATAGATAGATAGATAGATAGATAGATAGATAGATAGATAGATAGAATGCTGGACTAAAGTACCATGGATCAGTGGTGAACATAGAATAGAAGGGGCCCCATATAAAAACAAAAAGGCGCAACTCATTTTGATTCTGAATTTTGCTATTCAGGACATACCTTTACACCCTCTATGACCTTTCAATGACTCTCAGCCCATTCCCTTACCCCTTGCTTGCTAACAATGCAGTTCCGTTGGAAAGGGGAGTCCTTCACAGGTTTTCATCACAGAGAAGCAACGGAGCTGGGCCCAACTGGGGCTGGGACTCCTCTTTCCAAGGGTCATGTAGCAACAAGTGTATGGACTGCGTCTATGGTATTTATGAACTTGCCTTAGGCCCACCAATGGAAAGGATTGTAGGCCCACCAATGGAAAGGATTGTAAGTGCTCACCATCCAGTTGTACAGAATATGTGCATGTCGTCCTTAAATTGTATCATACTGCTCGCTGGCCATATCAGCAATAATGGCTAATTGGATATTTGTTCATTAACAGCAAAAAAAGTCATAGCTCACTGGTGGGACACATAATAATGTCAGAGCCTGTGTCCACTGGAGTATCTTCTGCTCCTCTTGAGGGCAAGGCTGACCCTGGATAGATAATAATAGATGCTCTTAAATAGTGGAGAAGACCACCATAGTAAATGTTTTATTTATTTAAAAAAAAAAAGCCTCCCCCACCCCTTTCAAGGTACTGTTCATGCCAGCACATCCACCCATTGCTGGACAGCCCCTCCCTTGTTGAAGGGAGTATTTGATTGAATTTCAGGTAGGTTTCCCCCCTTTGTGTGTTAACATTGTAGTGCCTGTAGAGGCAATATAACATCATCCTAATAATTAAATGCCTTGAATGTACATATTATATAGACCAATATCTACAGTAATATATATATACATATATATACAGTGAAGGAAATAAGTATTTGATCCCTTGCTGATTTTGTAAGTTTGCCCACTGTCAAAGACATGAACAGTCTAGAATTTTTAGGCTAAGTTAATTTGACCAGTGAGAGATAGATTATATAAAAAAAAAAAAACAGAAAATCACATTGTCAAAATTATATATATTTATTTGCATTGTGCACAGAGAAATAAGTATTTGATCCCTTTGGCAAACAAGACTTAATACTTGGTGGCAAAACCCTTGTTGGAAAGCACAGCAGTCAGACGTTTTTTATAGTTGATGATGAGGTTTGCACACATGTGAGATGGAATTTTGGCCCACTCCTCTTTGCAGATCATCTGTAAATCATTAAGATTGCGAGGCTGTCGCTTGGCAACTCGGATCTTCAGCTCCATCCATAAGTTTTCGATGAGATTAAGGTCTGGAGACTGGCTAGGCCACTCCATGACCTTAATGTGCTTCTTTTTGAGCCTCTACTTTGTTGCCTTGGCTGTATGTTTCAGGTCATAGTCGTGCTGGAAGACCCAGCCACGAGCCATTTTTAATGTCCTGGTGAAGGGAAGGAGGTTGTCACTCAGGATTTGACGGTACATGGCTCCATCCATTCTCCCATTTATGCGGTTAAGTAGTCCTGTGCCCTTAGCAGAGAAACACCCCCAAAACATAATGTTTCCACCTCCATGCTTGACAGTGGGGACGGTGTTCTTTTGGGTCATAGGCATTTCTCTTCCTCCAAACACGGCGAGTTGAGTTAATGCCAAAGAGCTAAATTTTAGTCTCATCTGACCACAGCACCTTCTCCCAATCACTCTCAGAATCATCCAGACGTTCATTTGCAAACTTCAGACGGGCCTGTACATGTGCCTTCTTGAGCAGGGGGACCTTGCGGGCACTGCAGGATTTTAATCCATTACAGCGTAATGTTTTACCAATGGTTTTCTTGGTGACTGTGGTCCCAGCTGCCTTGAGATCATTAACAAGTTCCCCCGTGTAGTTTTCGGCTGAGCTCTCACCTTCCTCAGGATCAAGGATACCCCACGAGGTGAGATTTTGCATGGAGCCCCAGATCGATGTCGATTGACAGTCATTTTGTATATCTTCCATTTTCTTACTATTGCACCAACAGTTGTCTCCTTCTCACCCAGCGTCTTACTTATGGTTTTGTAGCCCATTCCAGCCTTGTGCAGGTCTATGATCTTGTCCCTGACATCCTTAGAAAGCTCTTTGGTCTTGCCCATGTTGTAGAGGTTAGAGTCAGACTGATTAATTGAGTCTGTGGACAGGAGTCTTTTATACAGGTGACCATGTAAGACAGCTGTCTTTAATGCAGGCACCAAGTTGATTTGGAGCGTGTAACTGGTCTGGAGGAGGCTGAACTCTTAATGGTTGGTAGGGGATCAAATACTTATTTCTCTGTGCACAATGCAAATAAATATATATAATTTTGACTATGTGATTTTCAGTTTTTTTTTAAATATAATCTATCTCTCACTGGTAAAATTAACCTAGCCTAAAAATTCTAGACTGTTCATGACTTTGACAGTGGGCAAACTTACAAAATCAGCAAGGGATCAAATACTTATTTCCTTCACTGTATATATAATCTTCAGTTCAATCAGATCAGAGAATAATTATTTATGGCATTATGAATTATTCCATATCATTGACAGCTAGCCAAACAGAACAAAAACCAAGAAACTGCAAACATTTCCTGTTCTGTAGTTAAGCCACACTATTGAAAACTGCTGCCAATAATAGATATTTAGAAAGAGGATGTAAGCCACTAAGAATAAAATCCTTTTTTTTATTGATTTTACACTACATTTTAACAATACATTTTCCTAACATGTGACCCTGAATAGTTCATCATAATCTATATGGAGCCTTTGTAACCTAAAATATAAAAAAAAAGTACGGAATACAAGTATCAGGACAGCAGTGATAAAATGTTCGGAAAACAATCAACATACACCGTTCAGCCATAATATTAAAACTACCTGACAAATATTGTGCAGGTCTCCTCCTGCCACCAAAACAGCTCTGACCCATTGAGGCATGGACTCTAAAGGTGTCCTGTGGTATCTGGCACCGAGTCGTTAGCAGTCGATTTTTATGTCCTGTAAGTTGCGATTTGTCATTTTTCCTACTTTCAAAATATCAACTTTAAGAACTGACTGTTCACTTTCTGCTTAATAATCTATCACTATCAGCAGTTATACCTCTGGAGGGCCCAGGCTCTGGTTCAATAATGTGCTTTACCCATCCAGCAGAAGAGAGCCACATTTGGATCTCACTTTGGAGCCAATCATTTGCCACTATGGTCTATTTCTTATAAGTTAAAGGAATATGAAGCTAAAGTATCCAGTCTGTTCCATTTAGTTCTATATAGGTTTGTATTGGAAGTGCTTCACTGCTGAGTCTACCTATATAAAAGTGATGTGAGAAGCTGTACAACGCCGTGTAGTTTCCCGGCAGAGCAACGGAAGCACTCTGTTCCAGGATATATATGGACAGTGATGTCAGGAGCGTCTCCAGGGCCAGAATCCCTGGGCCAAGTGCTAACTGATGCTTTTCACAGGGACTCCAGCCCTGAGGATGCTCCCCGATCTATACGTTTAACGTATACCTGACATACCTTGACATACAGTGGCATCGGTCGCACATCGACTCCCATGTTAAAAAAAGTATACTGCGCGGTATACGTTTTCCTGCGGGATCCCTCAGGATGGAAAAGTGTAGTCTACTATACCATTCCATCCTACAAAAAAAAAACAAAAAAAACAGCCCAACGAAGGCCAATAGGACACTATTTTGTGCTCTGTCGGGTTAATGGAGCCCTATGAATGTGTTGAGCGTGTACGCCGGGAGCTTTCTCGATGTACACACTAAACAAAGCTCTGTTTTCCTTGTTCAGAACTCTGATTCCGAATCTGCCTGCTTTAGCAACTTGAAGAAATGTAGTGGCCAAATATGCATGTTCATTGCTGTACAAGTCACTGCGGTGGTGTGACCAGCTGCTACGGGGTAGGGAAGTGGACAAAATATCATCACACACTGCTGTAAACAAGGGGGGAGGAGGTGGAGGACACCAGTAGCGACAGAACAGAGAGGTTTTACTTTTTAATTATTAGAAACCCCCTTTAAGTGAGCCACACATTTTATGACACTGTTACTTGAAGAGAAGCCACCACCAAATTTTTGCTCTGTTAGAATATGATGTAATTTGACCGAAGAGAAGTAAGTAGAAACCTTGAAATAGATCACATTATAAGTTCTAGCTCTTTTGAGATCTTCAGCAACCAGATCTGATCCCAGGATCATGCAGTAATAGCGTATTAAAACTCTAGGCATACACCCAGGCCAGCACTGCCTGTTGACTTTGGCTTAGAGAATTCAAGATAATTAAAAATGAGTTTCCTTTGCATCCCTGACTGAACTAATTATATACCAAGTTTAAAGCGTGTCTTCAGTCTTTCAGGTTCTTGGGTCACCAAACTTGCCCTTTAAGCCAATATTTCTTATCCTTTTGTACTGTAACAGTGTAACTACAGTATCCACAGTCTTTTTACCAGGCACTCTTCCAGAGCAGCTTCCTACTCTGTAGCCTGTGTTACATTTTAGTCATCTGTCCTATACTATGAAGTGTGTCTTTACAGAAAGAGAACTGAATTTTGCAAGGTATTTTAGGCAGCGATGGTGACCAGATGATGCAATGTGTCTTGTTGAGGATAGTTATTTAGGACACCTTGACAACATAAAGGTTATTCTTTTCTCAGTGGGTTAGTTCACCACAGCAACCACTTTCAAATGGATCTGCCACATCAATCAGCTGATCGCTTCAGATCCGCCTTCTGAAAACCCTGATATTGCCAGGCAAAGTTGATGTTGACTTCCTCTATCTATCTATCTATCTATCTATCTATCTATCTATCTATCTATCTATCTATCTCATATCTATCTATCTATCTATCTATCTATCTATCTATCTATCGTCCGTGGTCGCTGACCACAAACTTTTTCCAGCCAGTCGACATCCTTCTCCCCAGAGATGTCCGCACATACAGCCGACCTGTTCCACCGTGACCCCCAGGGTGCGCTCGCGAGCTCAGTCCAGACTCAAGGAGCCAAAGCGCACGCAGGTGGGAGATTGAGCTGATTGCTCCCAGAGCACCCTGGGCAATAAAGAGGACTGTGCCCCTTCCTCCCATGCCTGAGCGTTGTTGTCATACCCAAAGTTTGTCTATGCAAATGGTCTCCTAGTGTTTTCCAGTTCCCAGTGTTCCCCGTTCCTGTACCTGTATCCTGTATCCCGTGCTATCCTGGTCAAGTGTCGTGCTGAGCTGTAGTTGTGCTGTCCTGCTACTCCACGCCTGACATCTACCTGCTGCCTAGTCCCAGCCGAGCCTGTCTTGCTGCTGTCCAAGATGCAACAGGTACACTACGAACTATAGACTGTGACCTGTGTCCTGTTGGTCAGCTGCAATACTGTCAAGGCGGTACTGCCCAGTGGGTCCACGAACCCAACGTGACAATATATATATATATATATATATATATATATATATATATTTATATATATATATATGCTACTGTGTATCTACATAGCATCAAGAGCCAACAACTAGTTTTTAACAAAAGCATTGACTACTTGTCCCTTGCTTGTTGGTGGGCTTGTCACAGTCCCTAGTTAGTATATGACAGCTGTCAGTAATGTAACTAGAAGAGCTGACTGTCTTACATTCAGAGCCCCTCTTACAACTGCTGCACCATTGCCTGTGTTATATTGACGTGTAACTGTGACACTAACACAAATGATGATCAGTTAATATGTTTTTCAGAAATTGGTTGTTAGTTCTTGCACGGATTTATGTCTAGAATAGCAAAACATTACTATGCCATATTGTTTTCTGCTATGTAGCCACAGCTGTGTATGAAGGAATATTACAGCATGGGTAATGTTATTAAGTCGTCCTGGCATGACATTCCGAATGATGACCAGGAGTAAACTTTGCAATGGGAAAACCCATTGCAAATAAAGGAAGTAAATAATAAAGTGATATTAGCAGTTTTATTATGACATCATTTTCTGCAATTTTTAAGACATCTCTTATTCAGTTCCTCACTTCCCACCGAAATCTGGTCTCAATTTCTCTTGAGCAAACGATATGGGAAGACGCAGATCATTAACTACTTGTGAAAAAACAGTCTAGATAGTTGGGTCTGGATTTGAAATCCATGTACTGTAATAACTCTGCCCAACCCTAGTAAAAGTGAGAAATGGATGTTTACTAGACAGTGCACTAAATTTTAATTCTTACGCCTCATGCACACGACCGTATTTTTTCCCACCCGTAAATACTGGCGGAAATACGGGTCCGGTGTCACACGTATTCCACCCGTTTTGCACCAGTATTTACGAACCCGTGCTCGTAAATATGGGTCCGGTGTCACACGTATTCCACCCGTATTTACGAGCACGTTTTTGGCGGCAAAATAGCACTGCACTAATCGGCAGCCCTTCTCTCTATCAGTGCAGGATAGAGAGAAGGGACAGCCCTTTCTGTAATAAAAGTTAAAGAAATTCATACTTACCCGGCCGTTGTCTTGGTGACGCGTCCCTCTCTTCACATCCAGCCCGACATCCCTGGATGACGCGGCAGTCCATGTGACCGCTGCAGCCTGTGATTGACCTGTGATTGGCTGCAGCGGTCACATGGCCTGAAACGTCATCCAGGACGTCGGGCCGGATGTCGAGAGAGACGCGTCACCAAGGCAACGGGCGGGAGACCGGACTGGAGGAAGCAGGAAGTTGTCGGTAAGTATGAACGTCTTTTATTTTTATTTTTTACAGGTTTATACTGATCGGTAGTCACTGTCCAGGGTGCTGAAAGAGTTACTGCCGATCAGTTAACTCTTTCAACTCCCTGGACAGTGACTATTTACTGACGTCGCTTAGCAACGCTGCCGTAATGACGGGTGCACACATGTAGCCACCCGTCATTACGAGAGCTCTATAGACTTCTATGGACTGTCCGTGCCGTTATTACGGCCTGAAATAGGACATGTTCTATCTTTTTCAACGGCACGGGCACCTTCCCGTGAGAAAACGGGAAGGCACCCGTCGCCAATAGAAGTCTATGAGCCCGTTATTAGGGGTCGTAATTACGACCCGTAATAACGGGAGTTTTTACGGTCGTGTGCATGAGGCCTAAAACCATGCACATGGGAATGTAATTTGCATAGAGCCTTACACATCATGCAGCATAGGTATTCTGTGTGCCGATTTAGCTATGCTTATAGTGGGGAATGCATCTGTAATATGATATGCAATGGAATATGCATGCCTGTATGAAATCAGGTGCATTAAAAGGTATAATATGGGCTCATAGATTTTCTACTACAGATTTATGAAACACAGATTTATAATATGGCCATGTTTGATGAGCAATCAGGTGGAAACAAGTCAAGTTTTCAGTGGCAGTCTTGCGGGATAGTTAGACAACTGGTGAGAAATATAATTATTTTACAATATTTTGCATTTGTATTATAGTATTGAAAAATTTATTATGGAAAAATGATTTTAAGTTATTACAATATTTCACTTTCAAAACCATTTTTAAACTGTTGTAGCCCAAGTGGGTATTTAGTTTGGCTTTAAAGAGGCTCTGTCACCAGATTTTGCAACCCCTATCTGCTATTGCAGCAGATAGGCGCTGCAATGTAGATTACAGTAACGTTTTTATTTTTAAAAAACGAGCATTTTTGGCCAAGTTATGACCATTTTCGTATTTATGCAAATGAGGCTTGCAAAAGTACAACTGGGCGTGTTGAAAAGTAAAAGTACAACTGGGCGTGTATTATGTGCGTACATCGGGGCGTGTTTACTACTTTTACTAGCTGGGCGTTGTGTATAGAAGTGTCATCCACTTCTCTTCACAACGCCCAGCTTCTGGCAGTGCAGCACTGTGACGTCACTCACAGGTCCTGCATCGTGTCGGCACCAGAGGCTACAGATGATTCTGCAGCAGCATCGGCGTTTGCAGGTAAGTCGATGTAGCTACTTACCTGCAAATGCTGATGCTGCTGCAGAATCAAGTGTAGCCTCTGGTGCCGACACGATGCAGGACCTGTGAGTGACGTCACAGTGCTGCACTGCCAGAAGCTGGGCGTTGTGAAGAGAAGTGGATGACACTTCTATACACAACGCCCAGCTAGTAAAAGTAGTAAACACGCCCCGATGTACGCACATAATACACGCCCAGTTGTACTTTTACTTTTCAACACGCCCAGTTGTACTTTTGCAAGCCTCATTTGCATAAATACGAAAATGGTCATAACTTGGCCAAAAATGCTCGTTTTTTAAAAATAAAAACGTTACTGTAATCTACATTGCAGCGCCTATCTGCTGCAATAGCAGATAGGGGCTGCAAAATCTGGTGACAGAGCCTCTTTAAGTTAAATACATCCCTGGGGAATTAATAGATGATACATGTCAATGGACATTTTTAATTGACATGTCTAAATAATATTTCTATAAACATCACATTCTGATGTCAGAACCTGTTGATTATACAAAGATAGGTGGCAATATATAGACATTATGTGTGGCTATTGTAGCGCCCATGGCCGCGGGCCGTCGGGTTCACTCACCTCCCGACGCCCGCAGCCATGGATCTGTGAGCGCCTCCGTCTCCCTCCTAGGAGATGCCAGCGCTCGCTTCCGCTCCGTCCGGCTGGGTCCCGTAGGGTGCGCGCGCAAGCTCGCACCCGCTCTTAAAGGGCCAGCGCGCGCACATGGAATCAATGATTATTAACCCACGTGATTCCCTGCTCTATAAGAATGCCCCAGCCCTTCTGATCCTTGCCTGAGCGTTGTTAGTCTTTCCCTGTCTGTCTCGCAAATGGTCCCTTAGTGTCTCCCATTCCTGCTGTTACCCGTGCCCTATTACCGTTCCTATATTCCACATTGTTCCTGTGCCTACCCGTGTTCAAGTGTCATCTGCCACGTCAAGTGCCATCTGCCACGTCAAGTGCCATCTGCCACGTCAAGTGTCATCTGCCACGTCAAGTGCCATGTGCCACGTCAAGTGCCATCTGCCACGTCAAGTGTCACCTGCCACGTCAAGTGCAATCTGCCACGTCAAGTGCCATCTGCCACGTCAAGTACCATCTGCCACGTCAAGTGCCATCTGCCACGTCAAGTGTCATCTGCCACGTCAAGTGCCATCTGCCACGGTAAGTACCATCGGCTCATCGGATACTGCCCGCCACGTCTGGCGCCACTTTCCGCACCTGTCTCCATCCGTGCTGAGGCCACAGTCACCGTCCGGACTATTACAGGTACCTAAACATTACTGTCTGCTATCTACTTTCACATAGACTGTGACCTGGTCAGCTGCCTCCCCGCTATGGCGGAGCGGCCTAGTGGGTCCACAAACCCAGTGCCCGTGACAGCTATCTGTAGAAGCATTCTGACACGATTGCTTTTGCAGGAAGTTCCTTCTCATGTGACAATCACTGATTAACTGACACATATTAGGGCTCATGCACATGACCATAGTGGTGTGCACGGCCCGCGATTTGTGGCTCGGAAGAGTGTCATCTGCAGGCCGCCCGCAAATCACGGGCCACGCACATGGCCGTGTATATTAATTTCAATGAGCCTGGACCGCAAAATGCGGCTGTAATAATACATGTCCTATCTTGTTGCTGTCCGGGCTCCCAGGCAATGCACGGACTGTGGAAACCACGGTCGGGTGCATGGGCCCACAGAAATGAATGCGACCGCAATTCACCCATAGATTTGAAGGGTGAATTGCGACCGCAAAAACACGTTTGTGTGCATGAGGCCTTACTCTCTTTCTTTTTAAAGAGATTTGCAGCAGCTGCAGTGCGTATTATATAATTCTGTGCCCCAGCTGCCGAGAAACAGCAAAATTCACAGCTCATATGTTGCAAACCTAATTTTTTTTAATGGATTAAGGCATTCGATTTCAATAAAAGTTCACCTTAGTCTTAAAAAAGAAGTTCTACAGCAGCTGAGGTGTGTGCTATAAGTAATAAAGCATCCCTTTTATAAATTATAAAGAATCTTAGAATTCACCTCCTTGAATGGTGACCTGCTGCACGTGACCTGCTGCACGTGACCTGCTGCACTCAGCCTGCGGCCTCATGCTTCTGTATGGTCACAGATCTCCTTTTGACTTCTAATATTCTTATAAATTACTATAAGGAGGACATTATCCCATCTACAATTATACAATTTATATATATATATATACAGTGAAGGAAATAAGTATTTGATCCCTTGCTGATTTTGTAAGTTTGCCCACTGTCAAAGTCATGAACAGTCTAGAATTTTTAGGCTAGGTTAATTTTACCAGTGAGAGATAGATTATATAAAAAAATAAACAGAAAATCACATAGTCAAAATTATATATATGTATTTGCATTGTGCACAGAGAAATAAGTATTTGATCCCCTACCAACCATTAAGAGTTCAGCCTCCTCCAGACCAGTTACACGCTCCAAATCAACTTGGTGCCTGCATTAAAGACAGCTGTCTTACATGGTCACCTGTATAAAAGACTCCTGTCCACAGACTCAATGAATCAGTCTGACTCTAACCTCTACAACATGGGCAAGACCAAAGAGCTTTCTAAGGATGTCAGGGACAAGATCATAGACCTGCACAAGGCTGGAATGGGCTACAAAACCATAAGTAAGATGCTGGGTGAGAAGGAGACAACTGTTGGTGCAATAGTAAGAAAATGGAAGACATACAAAATGACTGTCAATCGACATCGATCTGGGGCTCCATGCAAAATCTCACCTCGTGGGGTATCCTTGATTCTGAGGAAGGTGAGAGCTCAGCCGAAAACTACACAGGGGGAACTTGTTAATGATCTCAAGGCAGCTGGGACCACAGTCACCAAGAAAACCATTGGTAACACATTACGCCGTAATGCATTAAAATCCTGCAGTGCCCACAAGGTCCCCCTGCTCAAGAAGGCACATGTACAGGCCCTTCTGAAGTTTGCAAATGAACATCTGGATGATTCTGAGAGTGATTGGGAGAAAGTGCTGTGGTCAGATGAGACTAAAATTGAGCTCTTTGGCATTAACTCAACTTGCTGTGTTTGGAGGAAGAGAAATGCTGCCTATGACCCAAAGAACACTGTCCCCACTGTCAAGCATGGAGGTGGAAACATTATGTTTTGTGGGTGTTTCTCTGCTAAGGGCACAGGACTACTTCACCGCATCAATGGGAGAATGGATGGAGCCATGTACCGTCAAATCCTGAGTGACAACCTCCTTCCCTCCACCAGGACATTAAAAATGGCTCGTGGCTGGGTCTTCCAGCACGACAATGACCTGAAACATACAGGCAAGGCAACAAAGGAATGGCTCAAAAAGAAGCACATTAAGGTCATGGAGTGGCTAGCCAGTCTCCAGACCTTAATCCCATCGAAAACTTATGGAGGGAGCTGAAGATCCGAGTTGCCAAGCGACAGCCTCGAAATCTTAATGATTTACAGATGATCTGCAAAGAGGAGTGGGCCAAAATTCCATCTAACATGTGTGCAAAGCTCATCATCAACTACAAAAAAACTTCTGACTGCTGTGCTTGCCAACAAGGGTTTTGCCACCAAGTATTAAGTCTTGTTTGCCAAAGGGATCAAATACTTATTTCTCTGTGCACAATGCAAATAAATATATATAATTTTGACTATGTGATTTCCTTTTTTTTTTTTTAAATATAATCTATCTCTCACTTGTAAAATTAACCTAGCCTAAAAATTCTAGACTGTTCATGTCTTTGACAGTGGGCAAACTTACAAAATCAGCAAGGGATCAAATACTTATTTCCTTCACTGTATATATATACACTATCGTTCAAAAGTTTGTGGTCACCCAGACAATTTTGTGTTTTCCATGAAAACTCACACTTATATTTATCAAATGAATTGCAAAATGGCTAGAAAATATAGTCAAGACATTGACAAGGTAAGAAATAATGATTTTTATTTGAAATAATAATTTACTCCTTCAAACTTTGCTTTCGTCAAAGAATGCTCCATTTGCAGCAATTCCAGCATTGCAGACCTTTGGCATTCTAGCTGTTAATTTGCTGAGGTAATCGGGAGAAATTTCACCCCATGCTTCCAGAAGGCCCTCCCACAAGTTGGATTGACTTGATGGACACTTCTTGCGTACCATACGGTCAAGCTGCTCCCACAACAGCTCTATGGGGTTGAGATCTGGTGACTGCGCTGGCCACTCCATTACAGATAGAATACCAGCTGCCTGCTTCTTCCCTAAATAGTTCTTGCATAATTTGGAGGTGTGCTTTGGGTCATTGTCCTGTTGTAGGATGAAATTGGCTCCAATCAAGCGCTGTCCACAGGGTATGGCATGGCGTTGCAAAATGGAGTGATAGCCTTCCCTATTCAAAATCCCTTTTACCTTGTACAAATCTCCCACTTTACCAGCACCAAAGCATTCCCAGACCATCACATTACCTCCACCATGCTTGACAGATGGCGTCAGGCACTCTTCCAGCATCTTTTCAGTTGTTCTGCGTCTCACACATTTTCTTCTGTGTGATCCAAACACCTCAAACTTCGATTCGTCTGTCCATAACACTTTTTTCCAATCTTCCTCTGTCCAATGTCTGTGTGCTTTTGCCCATATTAATCTTTTCTTTTTATTAGCCAGTCTCAGATATGGCTCTTTCTTTGCCACTCTGCCCTGAAGGCCAGCATCCCGGAGTCGCCTCTTCACTGTAGACGTTGACACTGGCGTTTTGCGGGTACTATTTAATGAAGCTGACAGTTGAGGACCTGTGAGGCGTCTATTTCTCAAACTAGAGACTCTAATGTACTTGTCTTGTTGCTCAGTTGTGCAGCGGGGCCTCCCACTTCTCTTTCTACTCTGGTTAGAGCCTGTTTGTGCTGTCCTCTGAAGGGAGTAGTACACATCGTTGTAGGAAATCTTCAGTTTCTTGGCAATTTCTCGCATGGAATTGCCTTCATTTCTAAGAACAAGAATAGACTGTCGAGTTTCACATGAAAGCTCTCTTTTTCTAGCCATTTTGAGAGTTTAATCGAACCCACAAATGTAATGCTCCAGATTCTCAACTAGCTCAAAGGAAGGTCAGTTTTATAGCTCCTCTAAACAGCAAAACTGTTTACAGCAGTGCTAACATAATTGCACAAGGGTTTTCAAGTGTTTTCTAATCATCCATTAGCCTTCTAACACAGTTAGCAAACACAATGTACTATTAGAACACTGGAGTGATGGTTGCTGGAAATGGGCCTCTATACACCTATGTAGATATTGCATTAAAAACCAGACGTTTGCAGCTAGAATAGTCAATTAGCACATTAACAATGTATAGAGTGTATTTCTAATTAATTTAATGTTATCTTCATTGAAAAAAACTGTGCTTTTTTTTCAAAATTAAGGAAATTTCTAAGTGACCCTAAACTTTTGAACGGTAGTGTATATGTATATATCACTTTTATTTATTTCTAAGCTGTTACAAACATAAGAAAAGAAAAAGAGAAGACAGTCTACACCATATAAATGAAACATTCTCTAGACATTATATGTATATATTCTTCCATTTTTGGAGAGAATTTCAACCAATGTCTGCTTCCCACTTATTTTATATAGGAAAGTTTGTAGGATTCAGGTCACTATTGGCTAGTGAGGGGTATAAAGTAGATGATACGCCCTTAATACTGTCAAGATCAGTTATTAAATTCATAGTGTCCCTGCCCTTTACAGAAAAAATTGTCTTGGTTTTATTTCTTAATTTAAAACTCTATTGACTCTTTGAATGGAACTCTTGCTAAAACCAACCATAAGGAAATTTGCATTACATTTTTGCCTTTTGTATTCAGGGGTGTGTTTTCTAATAAATTCAGTCCTATTTCCTTTGCTACATGAATTGGTGCTAAAGCACTAAAGGATAATAAAGAAAATACTTCTATGTTTGATATTAAAGAGGCTATGTCACCACATTATAAGTGGCCTATATTGTACATGATGTGATCGGCGCTGTAATGTAGATTACAGCAGTGTTTTTTATTTAGGAAACCGATCATTTTTGAAGGAGTTATGACCTATATTAGCTTTATGCTAATGAGTTTCTCAATGGACAACTGGGCGTGTTTTACTTTTTGGCCAAGTGGGCGTTGTACAGAGGAGTGTATGACGCTGACCAATCAGCGTCATACACTTCTCCCCACTAATTTATACAGCACATAGCGATATAGCTATATCGCTATGTGCAGCCACATAAACACACTATAACATTACTGCAGTGTCCTGACAATGAATATATATTACCTCCAGCCAGGACGTGATGTGTATTCAGAATCCTGACCACTTTTCTGCACGTCTCTGTGATTTACAGCACAGCACAGCACAGCGAGATCTCGCTGTGAATGACAGCTTACAGCGTAATCTCGTGAGACTACGCCTGCTATGCTGTAAATCACAGAGACGCTACAGAAGTGGTCAGGATTCTGAATACACATCATGTCCTGGCTGGAGGTAATGTCTATTCATTGTCAGGACACTGCAGTAATGTTAATGTATGTGGCTGCACATAGCGAAATAGCTATATCGCTATGTGCAGAGTAAATGAATGGAGAGAAGTGTATGACGCTGATTGGTCAGCGTCATACACTTCTCGCCACAACGCCCACTTGGTCAAAAAGTAAAACACGCCCAGTTGTCCATTGAGAAACGCATTAGCATAAAGCGAATATAGGTCATAACTCCGTAAAAAAATGATTGTTTTTCTAAATAAAAAACACTGCTGTAATCTACATTACAGCGCCGATCACATGATGTACAATATAGGCCACTTAAAATGTGGTGACAGAGCCTCTTTAAGTAATCTTCCATGTAATTTGTGTGAGTGTTTTTTGGGATGTCTGACAGATCCCATTATCTGTGTTTGAAGAGATGATTTGGTTGGCGTGAACTGGGCTACTTCATGAAACTGTATTTCGCTGCTTCAGCAATAATTGTAGACAAAGTAGTCACTCACTAATACAATTTCTGGACCAGCAAAACACCAACCTTCAGAAAATCACTTTGCAACACGTATCGCTCTGTATATAATTGTTGAGCTATACATTTACATCACTTAGAATAGTAGTTCTAAAATTTCACTGTACTAGCAAAATCTAAAACAACCAAGGGGAGATTATATAAAGTTAATGTTACCAACTAGTAAATATATCTTGAATTCACCATTGAAAACACCAGTATAACTAGGATATAAAAATGATACGTTGCCAAATATGCAAGAAAGGTTATAAAATTCACCTTAAAAAAACATGGGGGTTAATATGGAGTTGGACCCTTTTGCGGCTGTAACAGTCTCCACACTACAGGGAAAGCTTTTCACAAAACTTTGCAGTGTGTCTGTGGGAATATGTGCCCATTCAGCCGCAAGAGCTGATGTGGGATCAAAAGCCTAGCTCGCAATTGATGTTCCAAGTTAGCCCAAAAGTGCTTGGTTTTGTTGAGGTCAGGCCACTCAAGTTCTTTCCCACTAAACTCACCCAACCAACCATGTCTTCATGGACCTTGCTTTGTGCACTAGGGCACAGTCATGCTGGAACAGAAAAGAGCCTTCACAAACTGTTCCTACAAAGTTGGAAGCAATTGTCTAACATGTTTTTATATGCTGTAGCATTGACTTTACCCTTGACTACAATTATGGGGTCTAGCCCAAACCCTGAATAACAGCCCAAGACCATTATTATTTCCCCACCAAATTTTACAGTAGGTACTATGCATTCTGGAAGTACAGTAGGTTTATCCTGGCACTTGCCAAATCCAGATTTATTCTCCAGATTGCAAGATAGTGATTTGATTATATATGTGGCGGCATGCTTTACACCACTCCAGCCGAGGCTTGGCATTGCGCATGGAGATCTGTAGCTCCCGACACGCAGTTCTTTTGCTGATGTCACTTTCAGAGGCAGTTTGGAACCCTGCAGTGCGTGATGCAACCAGAGGATAAGGGATTTTTTACGCACCACACACTTCAGCACCCGGCTGCCCGGTCTTTGAGTTTGTGTGGTCTACTTCTTCATGGCTGAGCTGTTGTTACTCTTAGACACTTCGACTTCACAATATTAGCACTTACTCATTAATTTAGGTGTCTGGGGTCTGAATTAAATTACGGGTCTGGTCTGTGGTCTAAATTAATTTTGGGGCCTGATCTGGTGTCTGATATAATCTTGTGGTCTGGTCTGGGGTATGAAATAATGTAGGGGTCTGGTCTGGCATCTGATTCATCTGGGGATCTGGTCTGGGCTCTGAATTAATTTGGGGGTTTGGACTGGGGTCTAAGAATTTTTTTCTTCTAGTCAGATTTGAGGTTTTATTAATTTGAGGTCTGATCTGCAGTCTGATTTAAGGGTGCTTTAGGGGTCTTGGGTTAGAATATTTTTTAGTCTAATTTAGTCTAATCTAGTCTGATTAAATTAGGATTCTGGTCTGGTCTCATTTAGGGGTTTAAATTTGCATCTAATTAATTTAGGGGCTATGTTATGAATTAATTTTGGGGTCTGGTCTGAGATTTGAATTATTTTTTGGGTCTGATCTGGCACCTGATTAATTTAGGGGTCTGTTCTGGAGTCTAAATTAATTAAGGGTTCTGGTCTGGGTTCTGAATTAGGAGTATGAGGTCTGATTTATGGGTCTGATCTGGGGTCTAATTAATTTAGGAGTCTGGACTTCTGAATGAATTTGGAGGTCTGGTCTGGGCTTTGAATTGATTTTGGGGTCTAATATGGTGTCTGATTAATTTAGGGGCCTGGTCTGGAGTATGATCTAGGGGTCTGAATTAATTTAGGGTTCTGGTCTGGGGACTAATTTATATTTTAGTCTGATCTGGCATCTGCTCAATTTATGGGCCTGGTCTTAGGTCTGAAATAATTGATCTGGTGTCTGAATTAATTTTGGGGTGTGATTTGGGGTCTGATCTGGGGGTCTGCATTTATTTTGGGGTCTAGTCTGGAATTTGATGTTTCCAATGCCCCCATCCTGCATTTACTATTAATTTGGCTGACAGTGTGTGTAATGCCATTGTCCCAGCAGGCTCGGCTAGCAAGTGTGCCCCCACCCTAACTTTCACATAAAGCTGGTAAGTGCTCGGTATGCGGGGCATTCAAAGGTTTGGTATGGAGCCCAGCACTTTTTAGTTATGCCCTTGTAAGATGATGATGATTATTACTTATTTCCTCACACATTCACTGAAATCCCATGTGTTATCTGTGAATAGCATCAGAGAACATTGTCAGAATAGACAGGAAACTTTCATGACGCATTGCAGAACTTGTTATCAAATTAATGGAACTTTCTAAACATATACACAGACCTCACACCTACAACAGCCGCCTTGGTACCTGGGCAGATCATACACTAATTACTAAGCTCATTTCTCTCATCACCTTTTCAATGATACTGGCTGTTGTGACTTCAAGACGAAAGTATTTGCATCAGCACTGACACTTTGTTGGTCACAGCATTGTTCATAATGTTCGTTCTTGTCCTAAAATTAAAATTATCGATATGACAAGGACTTTTGAGCAGCAATGTTCCCGGATGAAAACTAATTAAAAGGTACAGTCCTTCATATTGTGCTTATCTCTTTTTATAACTTCTCCTGCTCAGTTTATTGAATTTTAAAACCGAGTCCCTATGTTTTTTACTGTTATCTAATGAATGCACATTTGATGTCACATGCATGATTTTATCAGGGTATATTATTAATATACCTTCAGATTATCTTTTATTAGTAAAGCATATGTTCTGCAGAACTGTAAAATAAAGGAACACAAATATATTAATAGAAACACAGTATTACTCTGAAGAGAAAACGGTAGAAGACCCAGTTAAAGAGCTTATATTTTAAGGAAATTAGCAATTATGGCAATAGAAGCAAGTCTGTTTTTAACAATGTAATAACCTATAGGGTAGAAGTAGGGACTGTTTTTTTTTTTTTTCCTTTTAACAATTATATCTGCTGGTGAAACAAAATATTAGCATGGAAAAATGACGCTCTGCAAACCATATAAGTTAATACAGTACAGTTAAATCATGTAACTCACAGGTAATGTCTTCTCTGATTATAGTCATTTGCTTTCCCTTTTCTTCTTCATCTGGCCAAGACCGCCATGGCGACTACGCCAGGCCCCGACGTGTCCCGGTAATAATGCCACCCCTGGTGCCCAACACAGTTTATGCCACCTATAGGCCCCACACATTATTTGCCACATTTAGTTCCTCCACTCAGTAATAGTGTCCCCTTTAAACCCCACAAAGTAATTGTGCTCCTCTTAGGAACCCAAACAGTAATAGTGGCCCCTTTGTGCCCCCACTTGACATAGCACTTTCAGAATATATGTAATAATGAACCTAGTGCTCAGCAGCCTCTCCAGCACTCTGTAAAGGAACTAGGGTATATGCGGGATAATTTAAGGAGTATAATACCAACGTAGCAATAGCTTTTAGTGTTTCTCGCAATGGGAGGCACACTTCATTGAACGTTTTGCAACTTAAGTACAGAAGTCCATTCTGCTGGAGAAAATGTTTTAGAGAGATCTATTTCCCAATTAAGAAGTGAAGTTTGTTTTATTTAGATTGCAGTCTCCAACCATCAGGGAGTAGTAAGGTTTGATATCTGTTTTGTGGGTTCCTGGAGAGGTCTGTAGGAGGTCTGATACCAGAGATGGTATCTCCACAAGCCTTTAAAGATGCACTTTAAGAAAGTTCACAAACAGAAAAAATGGGACATAAATATCAAAACCACAAAAAAGGCCATACTCACTAGGTAGGTGGGTGGGTGAAAACCCGTTCCCATCAGGACGCAGACGGGTCAAAGAATGCTGCAGAAGGAGTGTGCATTAAATAGTGATAGCCCCTCCCACTAGTCTTGAACTTTAAGAAAGTTGCTGACTTGTATGTATTTACATAGGTCAGTGTCAGGGAAAATAATATTTTAACTGAAGTTGAGACAACTGTTGTATGATATTATGTCATTATTTCTGTGCACCAAAATTGTTCCAGCCACAATTAAAACAATTCTGACATTTCCACATTTATCCACATTTATTTAACTATATTGTCAGCTTAAAACTGGAAAGTAAATTCATATGACTTAGTTGATGGACCAATTAAAATGAACATTGCAATAATTTTAGATGGAGAAGTCACTTTTTAAGGTATGTGACATTACTATCACATGACCTATAAATTTACTACACAGGGCATAGGACAATAATGATCTATTACCTTGCTCTCACGTTACCTATGTTTACTGTTCCTACAACAAATCCGCTGCTCCAGGCTTACAGCTGCTGCTATGTGATTCAAGCCTGCAAAAGATCTAATTACAATTATGGAAATTGTACTACTTTCAACTGTGTCCTATGTAAAAGAAAATCTAAATATATATATTTTTTTTATAGGATAGAACTAGGGGCGTAGCTAAAGGCACATGGGCCCCGATGCAAAAGTTCTTATTGGGCCCCCCTCCCCCCGCAAACTTCTCATGGCCGACGGTACGCAGCTTTCAGCTGCATCGCTGGGTCTCTTAAGTGACCCAACGATGCAGGACTAGCAGCAAGGGGAATCACTAAAGTCTTAAAATGTCAGGGGGAAAAGCCCCAATGCATATGTCCCCCCAAGAAAATGTGTGTGTGTGTGTGTGTGTGTGTGTATATGTGTGTATAGGAGACAGCATATCTATAGCACTACGATCCTATAAACTATAGATAGGATTAGATAAATTTGCTCAGCAGACAGTATCACACATGATAGGATTAGATACAGTGGCCCAGCAGACAGTATCACACATGACACATGATAGGATTAGATACAGTGGCTCAGCAGACAGTATCACACATGATAGGATTAGATATAAGGCCCAGCAGACAGTATCACACATTATGGGATTAGATACACAGCTCAGCAGACAGTATCACACATTATAGGATTAGATTTAGGGCCCAGCAGACAGTATCACACATGATCGGATTAGAAACATTGGCTCAGCAGACAGTATCACACATGACAGGATTAGATACAGTGGCTCAGCAGACAGTATCACACATGATAGGATTAGATATAGGGCCCAGCAGACAGTATCACACATGATAGGATTAGATACAGGGCCCATCTCACTGACATTGCGGCTCCAGCGCTGGACCCAGGAAAGGTAAGAATAATAATTGTTTTGCTTCTTTATGTGTTACTAATTATTTTTGGGTATTTGTGTTATTTTACAAGTTTGGTTGTTGGACTACTTGGGATTCGAGGACTACATCAATGACAACATTTTTTTATTCTCAATAAAATGTTTAATGGGGGTTGTTTTTTTATTAAAATAAAATATTTTTTCTATGTGCTTGTATTTTTTTAAACTTTATTATTACTGCCTTAGTAATGGCTGCTGGCTGACTGACAACCTCCATTACTAAAGTGGGGCTTAATGTTAGCAGGTGCAGAGGCTAACACTAACCCCCATTATTACCCCGGTACCGTGGCCGCAGGCTGGTAGTTTTAGGCTGGGGAAGGTCAAAAACAGTGGCCCATGGGCGTAAATAGGAAAGACTGGGCCCCATAGCAAACTTTTGACTGGGGCCCCCCCTCCCCTGGGTGTCACACAACCCCCCCCCCTTGTAGATAGTGCCTTTTTTAAAGCCCCCCCTGTAGATAACGCCATACAGCCCCCTCTGTAGATAGCGCCATACAGCCCCCTCTGTAGATAGCGCCATACAGTCCCCCCTGTAGATAACGCCATACCGCCCCATCTGTAGATAGCGCCATACAGTCCCCCCTGTAGATAACGCCATATAGCCCCCTCTGTAGATATCTACAAAGAGGGCTGTATGGCGTTATCTACAGGGGGCTGTATGGCGCCATCTACAGAGGGGGCTGTATGGCGCTATCTACAGAGGGGGCTGTATGGCGTTATCTACAGAGGGGGCTGTATGGCGCTATCTACAGTGGGGCTGTATGGCGTTATCTACAGGGGGGCTGTATGGCGCTATCCACAGGGGGGCTGTATGGCGTTCTCTACAGAGGGGGCTGTATGGCGTTATCTACAGGGGGGACTGTATGGCATTATCTACAGGAGGGCTGTATGGCGTTATCTACAGGGGGTCTGTATTGCGTTCCCTACAGGGGGGTCTGTAGGGAACGCCATACAGCCCCCCCTGTAGGGAACGCCATACAGCCCCCCTGTAGGGAACGCCATACAGCCCCCCTGTAGGCAACGCCATGCAGCCCCCCCTGTAGGGAACGCCATACAGCCCCCCCTGTAGGGAACGCCTTACAGACCCCCTGTAGGGAATGCCATACAGCCCCCTCTGTACGGAACGCCTTACAGCCCCCCCCTGTAGGGAACGCCATACAACCCCCCCCTGTAGGGAACGCTATACAGCCCCCCTGTAGGGAACGCTATACAGCCCCACCTGTAGGGAACACCATACAGCCCCCCTGTAGGGAACGCTATACAGCGTCCCCAACCCCCCAAAAAAATGTGACCTACAGTGTGAAAAGACAAAAGACATGTATCCCCTATCCACAGGATAGGGGATACATGTGTGATCGCTGGCAGCGATAGGGATAACGGGGGACCGAAAGTACCCCAAGTTCTCCATGACTAACCTCTGACTTCCAGCATCTGCACAGCTCAATAAAAATGAAAGGAGCGCTGGTCACGCATGCGCACAAGCGCGACCGGCGCTCCATTCATTTCTACGGAGCTGCCGACACAGACCCCGGAAGTCCGAGGTTTGTAATGGAGAACTTCAGGGGACTTTCAGTCCCCCGTTCTCCCTATCACTGCAAGCGATCACACATGTATCCCCTATCCTGTGGATAGGGGATACATGTCTTTTGTTTAATGGCAGAGCGGGGAGATACCTCCCTGCTCGTCCGTAGTGTTCAGTGGCGTCCCGCTGTAGCAGCCATAGTGGCTGCTAGCGGAGCCTCCGTCCATGGTGGCCCCGTAGCAGCCGCTATGGCTTCTATAGCGGTACTTACGCCACTGCAGTGGCCCCTACCACCCTGGTAATGCTGCCTGCTGCTGCTGTGTTGTATCTGGCTGGTTATGAAAATGGGGGGGGACCCCACATCGTTCTTTCCAATTATTTTTTATTTATTTAAATGACGTGGTGCCACCCCCCCCCCCCCCCCCGTTTTTCATAACCAGCCAGGTAGAACATAGCAGCAGCAGGTAGCATTACCAGGATGGGAAGGGCTGCTGTTTCTGGCCTTTCCCATCCTGATAATACCAGCCTGCGGCCGACCCATTGCCCGCCCATCACTACAGATGGTCAAGTAGTGGATTAGTACTGCATTAGTGTTGCAGTATATCGTGCAAGCGATGTAACAATCGCTGGTTGAAGTCCCCTAGGGGGACTAATAAAAAAAGTAAAAATTTGTGTAAAAAAAATAAATATATATATTAAAGTTAAAAAAAAAACCTTTTCCCATATTCACCCTAGAGCATAGTAAAAAAAGTAAATAAATAAACATAATTGGTATCGCTGCGTCCGTAAAAGTCTGAACTATTACAATATATCATTATTTAACCCGCACGGTGAACGCCGTAAAAAAAAAAAAATTCTAAACGCCAATATCACTAGTTTTTGGTCACCTAATCTCCCACAAAAAATGAAATAAAAAGTGATCAAACCATCGCATGCAGAAAAAATGGGACATAAATCTCATCAAAACCACAAAAAAGGCCATACTCACTAGGTAGGTGGGTGGGTGAAAACCCGTTCCCATCAGGACGCAGACGGGTCAAAGAATGCTGCAGAAGGAGTGTGCAATAAATAGTGATAGCCCCTCCCACTAGTCTTGAGGGGAGTGGCGAACTAAGTGCTCAAAGGTGTGCGATAAATGTGTGTCAGTGTAGTGCTAGGGTGTGAATGGATGGTAAAAAATAAATATGTATGTATGAAAGTGTCAGAACTGTGTAATAATGTAATAAAAATAAATAAATAAATAAATAAATAAATGTGATGAATAGGGGTCAGTGCTGTGAATAGTACATGGGGTGTCAGTACTATGTGTAATACGTGGAGGGATAATGTGCTGGTCGTCAGGCATGGCGTATCTTGCCGAATAACAGCCTATTTGTAACGCCGCTAGTGTTAGCTAAAGCGGGCTGCTCTGCATTCCAAACCAAACGCCAGCACATCATGCCCTCCCAGCATATAAGACCCGGCTGCGTCCTGAAAAAAAGTGTAGTATACGTAGTAAGAAATATCCATGAAACATGGGGTATTAGTTGTTATTTTGGCCAAAATACGCAAAGCTCGCAACCCAACGTCAAGGGTCCCCAGTGCCTTGCGAGTCCCTAACCAGAACTTTTCGTTCCTAATTTAAAAACACAAACAGAAAAAATGGGACATAAATCTCATCAAAACCACAAAAAAGGCCATACTCACTAGGTAGGTGGGTGGGTGAAAACCCGTTCCCATCAGGACGCAGACGGGTCAAAGAATGCTGCAGAAGGAGTGTGCATTAAATAGTGATAGCCCCTCCCACTAGTCTTGAGGGGAGTGGCGAACTAAGTGCTCAAAGGTGTGCGATAAATGTGTGTCAGTGTAGTGCTAGGGTGTGAATGGATGGTAAAAAATAAATATGTATGTATGAAAGTGTCAGAACTGTGTAATAATGTAATAAAAATAAATAAATAAACCATCGCATGTACACCAAAATGGTATTATTAAAAACTACAGCTTATCCCACAAAAAAATAAGCCCTCATATCACTTAATCGATGGAAACATGAAAAAGTTATGGCTCTCAGAATTTGGCGACACAAAATACATTTTCTTTTTTGCACTTAGGTTTTTACTTGTAAAAATAGTAAAATATAGAAAAAACTATATATATTTGGTATCGCCGTAATCATATTGACCGACAGAATAAAGTTAACATGTTGTTTTAATTGCACAGTGAATTCCGTAAAAACGGTGCGCAAAAAACCATGGAGGAATCGCTGTTTTATTTCACTTTCTACCCCACAAATATTTTTTTTCCCGTTTCCTAGTACATTATATGGAAAAATAAATGGTGCTACGAAAAACTACAACTTGTCTCGCAAAAATCAAGCTCTCATAGTACTATATAGACGGAAAAATAAAGACGTTATGGCTTTTGGAAGGTGGGGAGGAAAAAACGAAAATGAAAATCTGAAAAAGGTCTGCGGCGGGAAGGGGTTAACTGAACTGAATGCAGTTTGTAATATACTTGCTTTTGCATTTTTGTTTCTAACACCCTATTCTAAATCCGGTCACGTGATGTGTTTCCAAATGTAAAATCTGAACTTCCGCCGCTGCCCCGTACATGAGCTATTACTTCCCTTTTCCGGCTGCATCAATTAACGGGTACGTCATTTCTGACATCACTATACACTAAGATAAGGGGTGGACTGGATCCTCTTTCTCAGCCGTCTCTGAGCATGCGTGGTTGCTACCGGGGCCGGACTGCCCATCTGGAAATTCTGGCAAATGCCAGATCGGCCGGTGTACGCTGTGGGCCGCTTCCTGCTCACCTCTTCCTCTCACTGAGTAGCGCTAGCCTGTCATCATGCAGCTCTGCTGTGTGGCGCACTGGCCTCTGCACCAAGCAAGCAGCCTCCTGCCATGCCAGTGTTGTTAGTTGTCATGAATTTATTTTCCACGGCCGTATCCCGGCCCCTCCTCCGAAACCACTGACATGGGTCCTCAGTTCTCGGTCTCTGTTCTAAGCTCTGCCTCCTCCGTAATTGGCCCCGTCTCCTTCATACTCTAATCCTATCTCAGTGCAGCTTCTTGCTGCTCTGCGTGAGCATGTATTCCCAGCCTTTTGTCTACAGTGCAGCGACAGGTTTACTGCTCACACCTAGCTGAGCTGACAAATGAGTCAGTCTAGCATCCTCATAGGAAAGTGTGTCTATCCTCAGTCCTCTCCAGTCTCCACAAGTAGGTAAATAAAGAAAGTAAATATCCCAAAAAAATTACTGTGTTATCCTCTTCCCCTCCATGTGGAACTATAACTCTCAGCATGCCCAGACACCTGTAGGACTTCAAGACCTGCTGGGAGTTGAGGTTTCCCCCCACAGTTTGCATTAAAGGGGTTGTCTAGTCCCTAAAAATTGATGGCATATCCTCAGGCAAATGGAAACCTCAGCTTTTGTTTCCCTCGCCATTGATCTCCATGGTGACGGAAAGGTTTCCGTTTGTCACCGTTGTGACAGGGTTCCGTTTTTTTTACGCAACCAATAGCGCAGTCGACTGAAGGGCAGCGGTGGTGTGAACGGGCCCTTACTAATTATTTTTTTGTGTGTTTTTTTACAGGTTCGGTCGTTGGACTACGTCGGTGTAAAGGATTTCCCAGACACAGAGTCTGTGTCGACGCCCGTGGTTAATCAGTCTGCATCTGCTCCTAGGTCTGATAGAGTGACTCGATTTTCTACCACTCAGGCTGGTAGGCTGAGGAGTGGGAGAAATTATCGCAGCCTGGCCAGACGGAGCTAGCTCCCGTCCTCGGTCTATTTATACCTTAATTTCCTGCTCCTCCTTTGCCTGTGATTCTGTCTTGTTTCCTGGCTCTGCTGTTCCTGCTAGTACTATTGACATCTGCTTTAAATTGACCCTGACTTTACTGACTATGCTCCTGCTCTGCTATTGGTACCTCGTACGCTCCTGGTTTTACTTGGCTCGTTCACTACTCTTGTTGCTCACGATGTTGCCGTGAGCAACTGCCCCATTTCTCTTAGCTTCTGTGTACCCTTGTCTGTTTGTCTGTTGTGCACGTATTGAGCATAGGGACCGTCGCCCAGTTGTACGCCGTCACCTAGGACGGGTCGTGAAATTAGGCAGGGACTGAGTGGCGGGTAGATTAGGGCTCACCTGTCTGTCTCCCTACCCCGGCCATTACATAATCACAGTGTAAAGGATCTGCCAGGCACAGCTTCGGGGTTAACTCCCAGAACTAATCAGTCAGCACCTGAGAATACATCCCTGAGACTGACTCCTGCTTCCACCATTCAGGCTGGCAGGCTTAGGAGTGAAAGAGCCTATCGTAACCTGGCCAGACTCAGCTAGCTCCCACCCTCGGTCTATTTAAGCCTGCACTTCCTGTCCCTCGGTGCTTGTGATTCTTTCCTTGTGGTTTTCTGGCCCAGCTACAGCTCCTGCTATTTTTGATCCTGCTCCATACAGACCCTGGCTTACCGACTACTCTTCTGCTTTTCGTTTTGTACCTCGCACACTCCTGGCTTGACTCGGCTCGTTCACCACTCTGGTTGCTCACGGTGTTGCCGTGGGCAACGGCCCCTTTTCCTTGCTTGTGTTCCTTTGTATGTTTGTCGTGTTTGTCGTGCACTTACTGAGCGCAGGGACCGCCGCCCAGTTGTACCCCGTCGCCTAGGGCGGGTCATTGCAAGTAGGCAGGGACAGAGTGGCGGGTAGATTAGGGCTCACTTGTCCATCTCCCTACCCCCTGCCATTACACACAGGCCCATATACCTTTTCTACCCTGGTTCCTACTACTATGGACCCCCTTGGGACCCTGGCTCATCAAATGCAGGGTCTCTACCTACAGGTCCAAGCCCTGGCTCAGAGGTGCGACCAGCGTGATGCTAACCAGCTAGTGCCCTCCACCTCACCTCTTGAACCCCATCTCAAGTTGCCTGACCGGTTCTCTGGGGACCGGAAGACGTTTTTCTCCTTTCGGGAGAGTTGTAGACTCTATTTCCGTCTAAGGCCCCACTCCTCAGGTTCTGAGAGCCAGCGAGTGGGTATTATTGTCTCCTGGCTCCAGGACGGCCCCCAAGAATGGGCCTTCTCCTTGGCTCCTGACGCCACTGAACTTTCCTCTGTTGACATTTTTTTTTCCGCTCTCAGGTTCAACTATGACGAGACTGACAAGACTGCCTTTGCCGAGAGTCAGCTGGTGACCTTACGTCAGGGTAAGAGACCAGTTGAGGAGTACTGTTCTGACTTTAGGAAGTGGTGTGCAGCTTCTCGCTGGAATGACCCTGCCTTGAGGTGCCAGTTTAGATTGGGTCTGTTGAACGCCCTGAAAGACCTGTTTGTTAGCTATCCCTCTTCTGACTCTCTAGATCAGGTTATGGCTTAAGGGGTACGTCTTGACCGACGTCTCAGGGAACGACGACTTGAACGTTTTTGTGCCTTCTCCTCTAGCTCCCCCATGATGGCTCCCGAGGTTCCGTTGCTTCGTTCTTCCACGGAAAACTCGGATGAACCAATGCAACTCGGGGCCTCCGTGTCTCCCCAACAACGTAGAGAGCTCCGCAGGAAGAATGGTCTCTGCTTCTACTGTGGGGATGACAAGCATCAAGTGAACGACTGTCTTAGGCGTAAGATTACTCCACCCGGAAAACTTCCGCGCCTAAGTGACCATCGGGGAGGTCGCTTGGGCGCACAGGTATTTCCCGTAAATATGAAACCTAATAAGATCTTGCTTCCCTTTCAGGTCTCTTTTGAGGGTAGGTCTGCCACCGGCAGTGCCTTCATGGATTCAGGTTTTTCTGCTAATATTATGTCTGTAGAATTTGCTATGTCTCTAGCTATGCCATTGATTGATTTGCCTAAACCTGTCCCGGTAGTGGGTATCGACTCCGCCCCACTTAACAAATGGTTATTTTACGCAGCATACCCCTGTTTTTGAACTCATTGTTGGCTCCATTCATTTGGAGCAGTGTTCTGTACTGGTGATGCAGAGATTATCGTCCGATTTGGTTTTAGGCCTTCCCTGGTTGCAGATGCATAATCCCACGTTTAACTGGAGTACTGGGGATCTTACTAAATGGGGTAATGAATGCATGACGTCCTGTTTTTCTGTTAATTTTATTTCTCTCCCGGAGGAGGTGAACACCCTACCTGAGTTTATTCAGGACTTCGCTGATGTTTTTTCTAAAAAGGCCTTCGAAGTGTTACCTCCTCATAGAGAATACGATTGCGCAATCGATTTGGTACCAGGAGCTAAGCTCCCTAAGGGTAGGATATTTAATCTCTCTTGACCCGAACGTGAGGCCATGAGAGAATATATCCAGGAAAGCCTGGCCAAGGGTTACATTCGCCCCTCTACTTCTCCGGTAGGTGCTGGCTTCTTCGTAGGGAAGAAGGATGGTGGTCTTAGGCCGTGCATCGATTACCGAAACTTGAATAAGGTCACTGTAAGGAACCAGTATCCCCTTCCTTTGATTCATGATCTCTTCAATCAGGTTCAGGGGGCCCAATGGTTCTCTAAGTTTGATTTTCGGGGGGCTTATAACCTTATCCGAGTCAGAGAAGGGGATGAGTGGAAGACTGCGTTTAACACGCCCGAAGGTCATTTTGAATACCTCGTCATGCCCTTTGGGTTGTGTAATGCTCCCGCGGTTTTCCAGAATTTCATAAATGAGATTTTAAGAGACTACCTGGGGGTATTTCTTGTAGTGTACCTTGATGACATACTTGTGTTTAGCAAGGACTGGTCCTCCCACATTGAGCATGTCAGGAAGGTGCTCCAGGCCCTTCGGGAAAACAAACTCTTTGCTAAATCCCAAAAATGTGTGTTTGGGGTGCAGGAGATATAATTTTTGGGTCAAATCCTCACTCCTAATGAATTCCGCATGGACCCTGCCAAGTTTCATGCTGTGGCGGAATGGGTCCAACCTGCTTCCCTGAAGGCTTTACAGTGCTTCCTGGGGTTCGCTAATTATTACAGGAGATTTATTGCTAACTTCTCGGTCATCGCTATGCCTCTTACGGACCTTACTCGCAAAGGTGCTGATCTCCTCCACTGGCCTCCAGAGGCGGTTCAGGCTTTTGAGGTCCTTAAGAGGTGCTTTGTCTCTGCCCCAGTGCTGATTCAGCCTAACCAAATGGAGTTATTCATCGTGGAGGTTGACGCCTCCGATGTGGGAGTGGGTGCTGTCTTGTCCCGGGGTACTAGGTCTCTCACCCATCTCCGTCCCTGTGCCTACTTCTCCAGGAAGTTTTCCCCCACTGAGAGTAACTATGACGTTGGCCACCGCGAACTCTTAGCCATTAAATGGGCATTTGAAGAGTGGCGCCACTTCCTGGAGGGGGCTAGGCACCAGGTAACGGTCCTTACCGACCACAAGAATCTGGTTTTCCTAGAATCTGCCCGGAGGCTAAACCCGAGACAAGCTCGATGAGCGTTGTTTTTTTACTAGATTCAACTTTGTGGTCACCTATAAGGCTGGGTCTAAGAATATTAAAGCTGATGCACTCTCGCGTAGCTTCATGGCCAGCCCTCCTCCTGAGGAGGATCATGCTTGTGTTTTGCCCCCAGGTATAATCATATCCTCTGTTGACTCTGACTTAGCCTCCAAAATTGCGGCTGATCAAGGTTCAGCTACCGGGAACCTTCCTGAGAACAAGCTGTTTGTTCCCCTGCAATTCCGGCTAAGGGTACTCAGGGAGAATCATGACTCTGCACTATCTGGTCATCGAGGCATCCTGGGTACCAAGCACCTAATTTCTAGAACCTATTGGTGGCCTGGGTTGCTTAAAAACGTTAAGGTCTACATCGCCGATTGTGAAACTTGTGCTAGGTCCAAGACTCCCAGGTCCCGACCAGCGGGCTTACTATGTTCTTTGCCCATTCCCCAGAGACCTTGGACCCATATCTCCATGGATTTTATCACCGATCTGCCTCCATCCCAAGGCAAGTCGGTGGTGTGGGTTGTAGTAGACCGCTTCAGCAAGATTTCCCACTTTGTACCCCTCAAGAAACTACCCAATGACAAGACGTTAGCTACCTTGTTTGTAAAACACATCCTGCGTCTCCATGGGGTTCCTGTCAATATTGTTTCTGACAGAGGGGTACAATTTGTTTCATTGTTTTGGAGTGCCTTCTGTAAAAAGTTGGAGATTGATCTGTCCTTCTCCTCTGCCTTCCATCCTGAAACTAATGGCCAAACTGAGAGGACTAATCAGTCTCTAGAACAATATTTAAGGTGTTTTATCTCTGACTGTCAATATGATTGGGTCTCATTCATTCCCCTCGCCGAATTTTCCCTTAATAACCGGGTCAGTAACTCGTCAGGGGTCTCCCCCTTTTTCTGTAATTTTGGGTTTAATCCACGGTTCTCTTCCGTTTCACCTGGTAGTTCCAACAATCCCGAGGTAGAGGTCGTTCATCGAGAACTGTGCACAGTCTAGGCTCAGGTTCAGAAGAACCTAGAGGCGTCCCAGAGCATACAAGAAACTCAGGCAGATAGAAAACGTTCTGCTAACCCCTTGTTTATGGTCGGGGATCTGGTGTGGCTATCTTTTAAAAATTTGCGCCTTAAGATCCCGTCCAAGAAGTTTGCTCCCCGGTTTATAGGGCCGTACAAGGTCATTGAAGTCCTCAATCCTGTCTCCTTCCGACTGGAGTTGCCCCCATCTTTTCGAGTACACGACGTGTTCCATGCCTCTAAGGCAGATAGAAGACGTTCTGCTAACCCCTTGTTTGTGGCCAGGGATCTGGTGTGGCTGTCTTCAAAAAATTTGCGTCTTAAAGTACCGTCAAAAAAATTTGCTATATAGGGCCGTACAAGGTCATTGAGGTCCTTAACCCTGTCTCCTTCAGGCTGGAGTTACCCCCGTCTTTTCAAATACACAACGTGTTTCATGCCTCCCTCCTGAAACGCTGCTCCCCGTCCTTAGCTACCTCGAGGAAACCTCCGGTCCCTGTTCTCACCCCTGAAGGGGTAGAATTCGAGGTGGCCAAGATTGTGGACAACAGGATGGTCCAAGGTTCCCTCCAGTACCTGGTCCATTGGAGAGGATACGGGCCTGAGGAGAGGAATTGGGTACCCGCCCGGGATGTTCACGCTGGGGTATTGCTCAGGAGGTTCCATCTTCGGTTCCCCAATAAGCCAGGTCCACCTAGGAAGGGTCCAGTGGCCCCTCATAAAAGGGGGGGTACTGTAAAGGATTTGCCAGACACAGAGTCTGTGTCGACGCCCGTGGTTAATCAGTCTGCATCTGCTCCTAGGTCTGATAGAGTGACTCGATCTTCTACCACTCAGGCTGGTAGGCTGAGGAGTGGGAGAACCTATCGCAGCCTGGCCAGACGGAGCTAGCTCCCGCCCTCGGTATATTTATACCTTAATTTCCTGCTCCTCCTTTGCCTGTGATTCTGTCTTGTTTCCTGGCTCTGCTGTTCCTGCTAGTACTATTGACCTCTGCTTTAAATTGACCCTGGCTTTACTGACTACGCTCCTGCTCTGCTATTGGTACCTCGTACGCTCCTGGATTTACTCGGCTCGTTCACTACTCTTGTTGCTCACGGTGTTGCCGTGGGCAACTGCCCCATTTCTCTTAGCTTCTGTGTACCCTTGTCTGTTTGTCTGTTGTGCACATATTGAGCGTAGGGACAGTCGCCCAGTTGTACGCTGTCGCCTAGGACAGGTCGTGCAAGTAGGCAGGGACTGAGAGGCGGGTAGATTAGGGCTCACCTGTTTGTCTCCCTACCTCGGCCATTACAGTCGGATTCGTGGAATACTTCGATGATGACTTTTTTTTTATTATCAATAAAATGGTTAACAAGGCTTGTGTGGGGTTTTTTATTTCAATAAACCTGTTTTTTCTATGTCTTCGTATTTTTTTCGAAACTTTATTACTACCGCCTTATTAATAGCTGCTGGCTGATTGACTGTGTCCATTACTAAGGCGGGGCTTAGCGTTAGCCGATGCAGAGGCTAACACTAACCCCCATTATTAGCCCAGTACCCACCGCCACCAGGGGTGCCAGGAAGAGCAGGGTATGATCCAGTACCCGACAATCTGTAGTGATGGTCGGGTACTGGGGCAGCCGCAGGTTGGTGTTATTAGGCTGGGAAAGGCAAAACACAGTGGCCCTTCCCACCATGGTAATTGCAGGCTGCTACTGCTGCTGCTGTGTTGTAGCTGGCTTGTTATGAAAAATGGGGGAGGCCCCACATTAATTTAAAAAAATAAAAATAAATAATTGGAAAGAACGATGTGGGGATCCCCCTCTTCATGTCTAACATTAAGCCTTGCCTTAGTAATGGATGTTGTCAATCAGCCAGTGACCATTACTATGGTGGTAGTAATAAAGTTTAGAAAAATACAAAGTCATAGAAAAAATATTTTATTGAAATAAAAATCCCACACAACCCTCGTTATCCATTTTATTGAGAATTAAAAAAATGCCAAATCCGAAGTAGTCCAACAACCAAACCTGTAAAAAAACACAAACACACAAAAATAATTAGTAACACATAAAAAAGCAAAACAATTATTATTCTTACCATTCCTGGGTCCAGTGCTGGATCCGCAATGTCAGCGAGCTGAGACCTATATCTAAGCCTATCATGTATGAGACTGTCTGCTGAGCCACTGTATCTAATCCTATCATCTGTGATACTGTCTGCTCAGCCACTGTATCTAATCCCATCATGTGTGATACTGGCTGTTGAGCCACTGTATCTAATCCTATCCATAGCTATAGGGCCGTAGTGCTACTAGTGCTATTGTTATGCTGTCTCCTATATACACATACACGCACACACATTTTTTTGGGGGTGCATGTATTGGGGCTATTTCCCCATGCGTTTCAAGACCTTAGTGACGCCCCTGGCTGCTAGTGCTGCATTGTTGGGTCACTTAGGAGACCCAGCGATGCAGCTGAAAGCTGCGGGTCGTCGGCCATGAAAAGTTGGGGGGGGGGGAGCCCAAGAAAAACCTTTGCATCGGGGGCCCATGAGCCTTTAGCTATGCCCCTGTGTGGTGGTATTATTCAGTTACAGTATGGGGTATTATTTAGTCACTATGTGGTTATGGTGTTGTAGTATTATTCCGTAACAGTATGGGGGTATTATTCAGTATAGGAATGCACGATGCATCGAAACTTCGATACTATTTCGATACTGTGCATCCCCAAATGGTTCGATACTGTTATTTTATGTATTTCGATACTAAGCTGTGCGGCCACACAGCTTAGCATTGCAACACATGAATGTATGAGAGCGGGGCTGCGGCTGTGTAATACAGCCATTGCCCTGCTCCTGAGTCCTGGCAAGTGCGCGCCGCCAGGATGATGCGATGCGGCCAGCGCTGCACTAATGAGCGGTGGCACTGAAGACAGAACATCGCGGGAGCACTGCAAAACACCCCCATGTTCTGTCTTCAGTGCCTGAACCGCCACTCATTAGTGAAGCGCCGGCCACATCACCTCAGGCTGACCACGCGCGCACTTACTGTCAGGAGTGGGGCAGTGGCTGCATTACACAGCCGCAACCCCGCTCTATAATGGCGAAGATCAGAGAAACCTCTCATCTCCGCCGTTATGCCCCTGAATGCTGCGATCAAAGCTGACTGCAGCATTCAGGGGAAAATGAGAAGGTAGATGCCCCTTGGTTCGCGCCACAGGAATCCCTGTGACGCGATTGAGGGACATACCATATATAGGCAGACAGACCAGGGTCCATTGAAGGACACAGGCTAATGTACTGTAATATAGATATATGCCAGTACATTAAAGTTTAAATATAAAGTAAAAACAAAGTAATGTTAAATTAAAAAAAATACACATACACCTTTTCTTACAATAAACATTATAATAAGTCTCAATACATAAAACATACACATATTCGGTATTGGCTCGGCCGTAATAACCTGCACAACAAATTTTTTGCGTCATTTATGATGTGTACGCTGTAAAAAATAAAATAAAAACTGCTTTCTTTCACTTATTATTGTGAGGCACGAGGTGTGATGAATTTAATCTCCATGTGCCTCACATTAATAGTAATTAACCCCATCATGTACCTTACACATTAACCAATTATGACTGGAGAAACATGATGGGGTTAATTACTATTAATGTGAGGCACATTCAAAATTCATCACACCTCGCGCCTCACATCACAAAATGGAAGACCTTTTTTATTACTGTTGGCAAAGTAACGTTTTGGTATCGAAATCGCAATACTACACAAAGTATCGGTATCGAAGCCCAAATCCTAGTATCGTGACATCCCTAATTCAGTAGCAGTATGGGGGTATTATTCAGTCACTATGTGGTTATGGTGTGGTGGTATTATTCAGTAACAGTATGGGGGTATTATTCAGTCACTATGTGGTTATGGTGTGGAGGTATTATTCAGTAACATTATAGGGGTATTATTCAGTCACTATGTGGTTATGGTGTGGTGGTCTTATTTAGTAACAGTATGGGGGTATTATTCAGTCACCATGTGGTTATGGTGTGGCAGTGTAATTCAGTAGCAGTATGGGGGTATTATTCAGTCACTATGTGGTTATGGTGTGGCAGTGTAATTCAGTAGCAGTATGGGGGTATTATTCAGTCACTATGTGGTTATGGTGTGGCAGTGTAATTCAGTAGCAGTATGGGGGTATTATTCAGTCACTATGTGGTTATGGTGTGGTGGTATTCTTCAGTAACAGTGAGGCGGTATTATTCAGTCACTATTTGGTCATGGTGTGGTGGTATTATACAGTAACTGTATGGTGTATTATTCAGTCACTATGTGGTTATGGTGTGGTGGTATTTTTCAGTAACAGTATGGGGGAATTATTCAGTCATTATGTGGTTATGATGTGGCGGTATTATCCAGTAACAGTATGGTGGTGGTATTCATTCACTATGTGGTTATGGTGTGGCGGTATTATTCAGTCACTATGTGGTTATGGTGTGGTGGTATTATTTGGACCTTATAATGTATTATTATTGGTAATATTGGTTTTATTATAGTCAGTTGTGTTCAGTAACAGTATGGGCTTATTAGTCAGTCACTATATGGTTATGTTGTGGCGGTATTATTCAGTAACAATATGTAGGTAATATTTCATCTGGTATAATGGTATGATTTAATAACTATATGTATATAGATAATTTTTTTGTGTGAGGGGGGACATATGCTTTGGGACTTACAGCACTCCTGGACGCGCTAGAAGTCAGTGATGCAGTTCTCTGCACATCACCTTCTGAATTGACTGCATTATTGATACACTAAGATGGTGAGGGTCCTGACTGACATTTATCCATGATGCATTGATATGACTCCCGAATAAATAAAGCTACATCATTCATTAAATTAAATAGTGATGCTCTTGGAATCACCACCTTTGTGGTATCTGCCAGCACTAAATTCAGTACATGAGCATGGCACCAGACATGGATTTGGCCTGGTGACTCTGCTGACAACCACGCAGAAAACACTCTATATTGTCCTTGCATGTTTACAGCTCCATCTGTAGAATTGGCAATACAATGTTTTATGTCTATTTTGCATGACTAGAGAACTCCCAGGAATTTCCCCGACATAAGAGATAATGGGCTTCAGACACAAGCAATGGAAGAATTAAGCAAACACTTGCTCAAATTTGATGAAAGAGCCACAACAGACAAAAAGCTTGTAACAGTTCTTCTTGGTGTGGTTTACATGCATTAATTTATCATTTATGTTTTAATAAATTACTCTGGTTTTTTAAGGGGTTATCCAGGACTTTAAAATTGATGGCCTGTTCTTATGATAGGCCATCAATATCAGATCGGTGGGGGTCTGACCCTTGGCCCCTTTTCAAATCAGCTGTTTGATCAGGCACAGATCTGTAGTTTTAGTATAGTAGCAGCTGTACCTGGTATTACATCTCAGAGCAGCTCAGTCCCAGTCAAGTCAATCCAAACCTTCTCATAACCTACAAGCTGACAAACATATTTCACATTCACCACATCGCAAGTGGGCCTCTATTCTATCAAATGCCAGGGCTGAATTTCAGTCCCAGTCCAGCCCTGGTTGCTACACAAGCAGTGTTCACCACACATGCCCAATCTACTGCTGTCGCAGTGCCTGCGCCTAATTTCGGCAATGGGATTTACAGGAAACGGCCGAAAGAGGAACTATCAGAGGTAAACAAAGTGCAAATCGAGTGCAGCGTGTGTGCAGTAAGTAAATTGAATTAAAAAGTGTTCTTACACCAACCCTAACCGGAATCTCAAATTAAAAAATGTACATTTTTGGATCGGAAAACCCCTTTAACCCGAGCACTTCTGCCGCTTTGTTTTAGCGATCGGTGGGTGACATGTCAGAAGTTTTCTGAAAGTTTAGTCACCCTTTAATCTATGCCCCTGTTTAGAGGCTTATGTTTTAATTTAGCCAATGGCCTCAGTTAAAAACAGTCTTAAAAAAAATATTGTATTTTATAAATAGGTATATAAATGTACATACTTGTAACGCTAGTTCACATTATTACATACTTCTCCCATTCAAGTAAATGGGAGAAGGCTATAATACAGGGAATCACTGCAACAAGCATGTTGGCATTTTACAGTAAGGAGCAGTGAAATGAATGAAGGGAAAGCTGCGCTCGCATTAGCACCCGACTCATTCAAACAGCTGATCAGCGGGGGTGCCGAGAGTCGGACCGATCAGCTATCCTGAGATTAGGCTATCAATTTTATCTCTCCGCATAACCCTTTTTAAATGTTTTATTAAGATCAATGTCTACAAGAAAACCTACTATATAATTAGCAGGAAAGTAAATGAAGTCAACACTTCACAAATTGTGATAAATTCCCCTGAGGGGACATTTCAAGTCATGCATATTTTAAAGGTTAGATGTATTCAGTAACTGCCACATATCACACACTTAACCAGTGGCGTCCAGGGCCACACCATCCATGAGACGAGATGAGCTTCTCCCTCCTGCACTAACTGTACCTGCGTCTATAGGACGCAGATCCAATTGCATGCATAAGCGCTGAATGGCCGAGCCCGACCATTCAGCGCCTTATAATGATGCTGATTGGCAGGACAGAATGACTTCCCCCGCCAATCAGCACCTTTCAACGATGCTAGCGGCCGCTTCCGTTGTTGAAAGGCTGATTGGCGGGGAAAGTTATTCTAGCCTGCCAATCAGCACCTTTCAACAACGCTAGCGGCGCAATGACATCATCGTGCCACTTCCATTGTTGAAAGGTGCTGATTGGCAGGGCAAGTCATTCTGCCCTGCCAATTAGCGCATTTAAATGACGCAATCGGTGCAATTACGTCATTGTGCCTCTTGCGTCGTTCAGCCCCAGCAGACCTGCTCAGAAGAGAGCAGGCCTGCATTGACACACGACGGCGCGGGAACGGGATCAAGGTGAGTATTTAAAGGTTTTTTTTCCACTTAAAAGTGTTAGTGCCATTATCTACAAGGGGGAGCTATATGTGGGGCACAATCCACAGGGGAGGCTATACGTGGGACACTATCTACGGGGGGCTATATGTGGGGCACTATATACAGGGGGAGCTATATGTAGTGCACTATCTACAGGGGTGGGCTATATGTGAGGCACTATCCACAGGGGGGCTCTATCTACAGTGGGGCTATATGTAGTGCACTATCTACAGGGGGGCTATGTAAGGCACTATCTACAGGGGGGCTATATGTGGGGCACTATATACAAAGGGGGGGCTATATGTGGGGCACTATATACAGTGGGGCTATATGTGGGGCACAATCTACAGGGGAGGCAATATGTGGGACACTTTCTACAGGGGGCTATATGTGGGGCACTATATACAGGGGGCGCTATATGTGGGGAGCTATCTACAAAGGTGGGCTATATGTGGGGCACTATCTTGAGGGGTAGGATATATGTGAGGCACTATCTACAGGTGTGTATATGTAGTGCATTATCTACAGGGGGGCTATATGTAGTGCACTATCTACAGGGGGCTATATGTGAGGCACTATCTACAGGGGGTCTATATGCGGGGCACTATATACAGGGGGGCTATATGTGGGGCACTATCTACAGGCGGGGCTATATGTGGGGCACTATATACAGGGGAGGCTATATGTGGGACACTATCTACAGGGGGCTATATGTGGGATACTATATACAGGGGGCACTATATGTGGGGAGCTATATGTGGGGCACTATCTACAGGGGGGCTATATGTGAGGCACTATATACAGGCGTCACTATATGTGGGGCACTATCTACAGGGGGACTATATGTGGGGCACTATCTACTGGCGGGCTATATGTAGAGCGCTATCTACAGGGGTGCCATATGTAGAGCACTCTCTACAGGGGGGCTATATGTGGGGCACTAACTACAGGGGGGCTATATGTGGGGCACTATCTACAGGGGGTCTATATGTTTATATGTATGAGCTCTGTTCTGGTGCTGTAAATATGTACTGAGCTTGGTTCTGGTGTTGTATATATATATATTGAGCTTTGTTTTGGTACTGTATATATGTATAAGCTTGGTTCTGGTGTTGTATTTATGTAGATTTTGATTGACATCTCAGATTTTTATTGACCACCACCTGGCTATTCTACATCACTAGCATCCTCCTCCAACTCTGGCATGCACGGTGCAGCCGGGCAGAGTACACCTCGCTGCACGGTGCGTGCCCAAGTAGTACAAGACAATGGCGTATCCGAGAAAGTTGGAGGACACAGGTAGTGATGTATAATAACCAGGGGGATGTCAATCAAGCATGTAAAGTTTGGTTTGGAGGCAGGTCTATGTGACTCTTCAGGATAGCGGCACAGACCCATGACCCTTTAATGAGTAATTAGCATATAGTGTGCGCTGTTTTAAAAGTTGATTTTAACGATTATGCAGCATCTGAGAAAAAACATACAGGGGAATGTTTGGAAATATTGCCAAGTCATGTATTACCGAATTGTGGCAGTTCAATGGGCGGTTCAGGGCAAAAATGCCCTGCAATTTTGTTATTGTAAATATATCCTATATAATCACAGCATCAGAACCAAGTTCTGACATATACGGCTCCAGAACAAAGTTCAGTACATATATACAGCACCAGAACCAGGCTCAGTAGATAAATACAGCAACATACCCAAGCTCAGTACATAAATACAACAACAGAACCAAGCTCAGTACATAAATACAGCACCAGAACCAAGCTTAGTACATAAATACAGCCCCAGAACCAAGCTCATTCATATATACAATGCCAGAACCAAGCTCATGCATATATATGGCATGAGAAACAAGCTCAGTACATACAGTTAGGTCCAGAACTATTTGGACAGTGACACAAGTTTTGACATTTTAGCTTTTTGCCAAAACATATTGAATATACAGTTATATAATCAATATGGGCTTAAAGTGCAGACTCTCAGCTTTAATTTGAGGTTATTCACATCCTAATTTGAGGAAGGGTGTAAAGGATCTGCCAGGCACAGCTTCTGTGTATACACCCATAGGTAATCAGTCTGCACCTGCTTCTGTGTCTGTGGGACTGACTCCATCTTCCACCACTCAGGATGGCAGGCTTAGGAGTGGGAGAGCCTATCACAGCCTGGCCAGACGGAGCTAGCTCCCGCCCTCTGTCTATTTATACCTGCCTTTCCTGTTCCTCCTGGCTTGTGATTATGTAATGATGGGGGTAGGGAAACAGACAAGTGAGCCCTAATCTACCCGCCACTCAGTCCCTGCCTACTTGCAACGACCCGCCCTAGGCGACGGGGTACAACTGGGCGACAGTCCCTACGCTCAGTAAGTGCACGACAGACAAACAGACAAGGGTAAACAAAGCTAAGGGAAATGGGGCAGATTCCCACGGCAACACCGTGAGCAACAAGAGTGGTGAATGAGCCGAGTCAAACCAGGAGTGTACGAGGTACCAAACGCTGAGCAGGAGAGTAGTGAAAAAGCCGAGTCAAACCAAGAGTGTACGAGGTACCAAACGCAGAGCAGGAGAGTAGTCAGTAAGCAAGGGTCAGTATGAAGCAGGGTCAAATAGTTCAGAAGCTGCAGCAGGGCCAGGAAACCACATGAGAAGAATCACAAGCAAGGAGGAACAGGAAAGGCAGGTATAAATAGACAGAGGGCGGGAGCTAGCTCCGTCTGGCCAGGCTGTGATAGGCTCTCCCACTCCTAAGCCTGCCATCCTGAGTGGTGGAAGATGGAGTCAGTCCCACAGACACAGAAGCAGGTGCAGACTGATTACCTATGGGCGTATACACAGAAGCTGTGCCTGGCAGCTTTTTAATATGTAGCTGCCTCTTTTTCAAGGGACCAAAGGTAATTGGACAATAATCTCAAAAGCTATTTAATGGGCTGCATGGCTCATTAATCCATCATCAATTAAGCAGGTGAAAGGTCTGGAGTTGATTCCAGGTGTATAAGGGGTTTGGTGATTACTGACATTTTTTGGATAAAACGTCTGTAATAATTTGCGAACCCTAGAAACCTTTGGAGGGCTTTCAGGGAAGCAGGCCAAACCCAGTAAGATACCGCCTGGACCTTGGCAGGATCCATGCGGAAATCCTCAGGGGTAAGGATGTGTCCCAAGAAAGGCATCTCTTGAGTACCAAATCTAAATTTTTCAAATTTAGCGAACAAATTATTCTCCCTGAGAATGTGGAGGAAAGGCCTGACATGTGCGAGTCCCAGTCTTTGGAAAACACCAAAATGTCATCTAAGTATATCACCAAGAAGAGCCCCAGATAGTCTCTAAAATTACAATTTACGATAGTCTGGAACACAGCTAGCGCATTACATAGACTGAAGGGCATCACCAGGTACTCAAAGTGCCCTTCGGGGGTGTTAAAGACAGTTTTCCACTCATCCCCCTTACGAACTCTAATCAGGTTATAGGCTCCCCGCAGGTCAAACTTAGAGAATCATTGGGCCCCCTGAACCTGATTAAAGAGATCGGGGAAGAGCGGAAGTGGGTGTTGGTTATTATGGTAATATTGTTAAGCTGACGATAGTCGATACAGGGTCGGAGTCCCCCATCTTTCTTCCCCACAAAGAAGAAACCAGCACCTACAGGTGATGAGGAGGGGCCGATGTACCCCTTGGCCAGGCTCACCTGGATATACTCCCTCATCACTTCATGCTCAGGGAAAGATAGATTAAAGATTCTACCTTTGGGGAGCTTGGCTCCAGGTACCAGGTCGATTGCGCAATGGTGTACTCGATGAGGAGGTAACTCTTCAGAGGCTTTTTTTGAAAATACGTCACTGAAGTCCTGAATAAATTCAGGAAGAGTGTTCCCCTCCTCAACGAGACTGACCCTTAAGGTGGACATACAAGATGACAAACACTTCTTACCCCAAGTAACAAGTTCCCCCGTCACCCAATCTAAGATGGGGTTATGCTTGCGCAACCAGGGGAGACCTAATAAAATCTCAGTGGATAGCCCCTTAAGGACAAACATAGTACATTCCTCCAAGTGAATTGAACCAATCTTTAAACAAAACACAGGGGTAGACTAGAAAAAGTGCCCGCAAGCTAACGGGGAGGAGTCTACCCCTACCAGGGCAATAGGAACAGACAAATCAACAAGGGGTAAACCAATCAACAAAGCAAAACTGTGGGAAATAAAATTGGCAACGGACCCTGAGTCCACAAACGCAGAACCTATCCCAGTCTTGCCCAAAAATGGCACCTGGGCTGGCAACAAGACCTTATTAAAATGAATGGGAGATACCTGTGCGCCCAAGTGACCTCCCCGATGACCACTTAGGCACGGAAGTTTTCTGGAGTTTTCTTTTTTGCGTTTGGGACAGGCGCTGAGTAGATCGTCCGCGTCTCCACAGTAGAAGCATAAGGCATTTTTGCGGCGGAACTCCCTGCGAACTTTCGGATCTCCTGTGATCCCTATCTCCATCTGTTCCTCCTGGTAGTCAGCTGAAGAAGATGGCACTGGGACAGCTCGAGATCTAGGAGGATCGACTAGAGTAGGAGGACCGGACCGTTACTGCCGACGCTCCCGGATGCGTCGGTCGAGACGGACAGCGAGATTCATGAGCTGATCTAGGTAGTTGGGGCGGGGGTAGTCTACTAGCATGTCTTTCAGGGCATCAGTCAGTCCTAGCCTGAAGTGGTACTTCATGGTGTAGTCACCCTAGGTAGATTCCACAGAAGACCTCTTCCTAAACTCAGAGCAGTACTCCTCTACCGGCCTCTTACCCTGACGAAGTCCCCCTAACTGAGTTTCAGCGAAAGCTGTCCTGTCGGGTTCGTCATAGAGATGTCCCAGGGCGGAAAAGAAAGATTCGACAGAGGAGCGTTGGGGACTAGTGGGAGATAAGGAAAATGAACAATCCTGGGGGTCCCCCAGTAGACAGGATATGATGATCCCCACGCATAGAGACTCAGAGCCAAAAGAATGGGGCCGTTACTGAAAATAAAGCATGCAGCTCTCACGAAAAGATGCAAAAAAAATTTGATCGCCAGAGAAACGATCGGGTAACTGGATTTGGGGTTTCACCACAGGTGCGGGAGGGTAGGCTGCCACGGGTAACACAGGGGTGGCCACCTGCGGGGCATGCTCCTGCTGATAGACTCTCTGGGCCAGATCTTGCACCAATTGGGTAAAACCCTGCATTTGCTCTGTTAACACTACCAAAGGGTCCATGGCAAACAAAGCCAGACAACAGGGTAGAGCAGGTAAAAGGTCTGTAATTCTTTCATGAACAAATACACAGTAAACAGTGAGTTCCCTGTTCTTCCCAAACCTCAGTCCCTAGCTACTTGTATGACCCGGCCCAAACAACGGCGCACAACTGGGCGGCGTTCCCTATACTGGTACAAGTGAAACTGACAAACAGATAAGAGAGACAGTACCAAATAACAAAGGGTCACCTGGGAAGTACACGGAGGGAGAGGCAGGGCAATTGTGCCTCGGACAAGTCAGGGTGCAAAAGGCGGAGTCAGGCAGGCAGAGTCAAACCGAGAAAGTGAGGAAAAAACAAAAGCCAGAAGGCAAAAAAAAGTCAGGAGTCCAGCTGAGGTCAGGTCACAAGAAGTCAAAAAGAAAGTCGCTCAGGGAAGTCTGAAACAAGGGAAAACACCAGGCAAGGAAACTCTAATTACAGACAAAGGCCAACTATCCCAGGCTGAACTAAATAAGGAGAGAGCAGGAGCTCAGGAACATCAGCGAGGCTTTGATTGGCCTGACGCTCCTGAGCTCCTATTGGCTGCAGACTGCCTCAGTATGCCAGGCCGGGCGACGCTAATGGTTATTTTACGCAGCATACCGATGTTTTTGAACTCATTGTTGGCTCCATGCATTTGGAGCAGTGTTCTGTACTGGTGATGCAGGGATTATCATCCGATTTGGTTTTAGGCCTTCCCTGGTTGCAGATGCATAATCCCACGTTTAACTGGAGTACTGGGGATCTTACCAAATGGGGTAATGACTGCATGACGTCATGTTTTTCTGTTAATTTTATTTCTCTCCCTGAGGATGTGAACAGTCTACCTGAGTTTATTCAGGACTTCGCTGATGTTTTTTCTAAAATGGCCACCGAAGTGTTACCTCCTCATAGAGAATACGATTGCGCAATCGATTTGGTACCAGGAGCTAAGCTCCCTAAGGGTAGGATATTTAATCTCTCTTGTCCCAAACGTGAAGCCATGAGAGAGTATATCCAGGAATGCCTGGCCAAGGGTTACATTCGCCCCTCTACTTCTCCGGTAGGTGCTGGCTTCTTCTTCGTAGGGAAGAAGGATGGTGGTCTTAGGCCGTGCATCGATTACCGAAACTTGAATAAGGTCACTGTAAGGAACCAGTATCCCCTTCCTTTGATTCCTGATCTCTTCAATCAGGTTCAGGGGGCCCAATGATTCTCTAAGTTTGATCTTCTGGGGCCTAATAACCTTATCCGCATCAAAGAGGGGGATGAGTGGAAGACTGCGTTTAATACGCCCGAAGGTCATTTCGAATACCTCGTCATGCCCTTTGGGTTGTGTAATGCTCCCGCGGTCTTCCAGAATTTCATAAATGAGATTTTAAGGGACTACCTGGGGGTATTTCTTGTAGTGTACCTTGATGACATACTTGTGTTTTCCAAGGACTGGTCCTCCCACATTGAGCATGTCAGGAAGGTGCTCCAGGCCCTTCGGGAAAACAAACTCTTTGCTAAAACCGAAAAATGTGTGTTTGGGGTGCAGGAGATACCATTTTTGGGTCAAAACCTCACTCCTCATGAATTCCGCATGGACACTACCAAGGTTCAGGCTGTGGCTGAATGGGTCCAACCTGCCTCCCTGAAGGCGTTACAGTGCTTCCTGGGGTTTGCTAATTATCACAGGAGATTTATTGCTAACTTCTCGGTCATCGCTAAGCCTCTTATGGATCTTACTCGCAAAGGTGCTGATCTCCTCCACTGGCCTCCGAAGGCGGTCCAGGCTTTTGAGGTCCTTAAGAAGTGCTCTATCTCGGCTCCAGTGCTGATTGAGCCTAACCAAATGGAGCCATTCATCGTGGAGGTTGACGCCTCCGAGGTGGGAGTATCTTGTCCCAGGGTACCAGGTCCCTCACCCATTTCCGTCCCTGTGCCTACTTCTCCAGGAAGTTCTCTCCCACTGAGAGTAATTATGATATTGGCAACCGCGAACTCTTAGCCATTAAATGGGCATTTAAAGAGTGGCGCCACTTCCTGGAGGGGGCTAGGCACCAGGTAACGGTCCTTACCGACCACAAGAATCTGGTTTTCCTAGAATCTGCCCGGAGGCTAAACCCGAGACAAGCTCGATGGGCGTTGTTTTTTACTAGATTCAACTTTTTGGTCATCTATAGTACTGGGTCTAAAAATATTAAAGCTGATGCACTCTCGCGTAGCTTCATGGCCAGCCCTCCTACGGAGGAAGATCCTGCTTGTGTTTTGCCCCCAGGTATAATCATTTCTTCTGTTGATTCTGACTTAGTCTCCAAAATTGCGGCTGATCAAGGTTCAGCTCTCGGGAACCTTCCTGAGAACAAGCTGTTTGTTCCCCTGCAATTCCGGCTAAGGGTACTCAGGGAAAATCATGACTCTGCACTATCTGGGCATCCACGCATCCTGGGTACCAAGCACCTCATTGCCAGAAACTATTGGTGGCCTGGGTTGCCTAAAGACGTTAAGGCCTACGTCGCCGCTTGTGAAATTTGTGCTAGGTTCCATCAGAAATGCCCCCAAACCAAAGGAAACGCTCACTTTTCTGGCACATTTGCAGAAAACTCTGCCACTTTTGTTCGGTTTGTAAGGGGATGCAATCACAAAATTGAACTTGGACATTGTTCCGCATCCCTTACACAGTAGTACACCTAAACTGTTCTCCTGTTGCTGTACACATGTACTGTTGCTGTCTCAGTGACCTTAACTGGACAGTCATGCTGCATTGTGCCATGTTCTAACCTGCTTTTATTTACAGGTACTGTGCCTTTAAGGAATGTTGTTTTTACACTGTTTTCAGGTGGACTCTGGTCATCTGTCAGGACACACTTGCGTAGCGCCACACAGGCTCCATGCTAGGGTGAAGCCAGACTGTAAAGAAGTTGTTTTGGCATCCCTTGTGGTCAAAGTGTCCAGTTTGATTGGACCTCGTATTTTGGAAGTGCCTGTCAGGTGCAACAGCATGGCAAAGAATCAGAGAAGGTCTGTGAGGAGGATTTGGTCGTGCCAACATTTGTCGATGAAAAGACAAACTCTATGTGTCCTGCTTAGTAATTTTGGTGCGTTTCCAGTGTCTTGACCTTAGCTGACTGGTGTGCCATTCTGGTCTGCCAGGGAGAGTGATCTGAGACTGGAAGAGTCCCTGTGTATCTATCACTTCCAGTGTTAATCCTGTGCTAAGTGTCCTTGAAGGCCCTCAGGCTTATTGGCCGCTGGGCCTATGACTGTGGACATGGAAAGGGGTAATCTGGCTTCGGTAGAGCTAGGAAAGATTAATTTACTCCTTCCCTCTTTTTCCCTCTTTAGCGGTGTAGCCTATAGAGCCATAGGGTTCCCTCCTACACGGCGTCTCCTAGGGGAAGCATGGGCTGGTTAACCCCCCTCCTTCCTGCCTTGGTTTATAAGGCAAGGGCGGGAGGACATCTCCCTCTTTGGGCCGTCACTTGTCAGGATCATTTAACCGTGAGTTACTTACCTTAGAATGAACCGGCAAGAGTTAGAGGAGATTATTCGTCGAGGATGAAGGCTCCGTCTGGTTGCAGTCTCTCCTAAACGAGACTGTGGCACCGACGTCCTCTCTTCCAATCACACTCCTTGTGTGGCGCTCCGCTCTTGCCGCTCCAGGCCACCAGTGCGTCTGTCCCCCTCCAACAGCCATAGAGCTCCCTCCGCATTGGCCAGACAGTCGGCAAATCTCGCGAGACTTCCACCGGCCTGGGTCGCGCGAGACCTCGCCCAGCGGCCATGTGGAGCGTGTCCCTTCAAGCCACAGCACATGTGGCCTTCACCACTGCCACCACTGTAGATCTGCCAAGGGAGGCTCCTCTTCCTCCAGCTTTCAGAGCGGCTGCCGAAGGTGGACCATCGGGCAGGGCTCAATAGCTCCGCCCCCAAGCAACGTCCACCAGAGACTGGCATGAAACCTCCCCTCCCCCGCTGTGTAACGGAGGCGAGTGCTCATTGGGGGACAGCGGTCAAGAGTTCTTCCCCTGCAAACAGGAGGCACCTATGGTGAGGCAAAACCCTCCCCCTCCGGGTTTGGGCCCCGCTTATGTGCTGGCTGAGAATATCGAGCGGGCCCCGTCTGTGAGTTCCAGGGACAGTAGTCATACAGGTCATTCCCGCTCTCGGCGCTCCTCTAGGCGTCGTTCTTCACACCGTTCCAGCCATCGTCGCACACTACATAGGAGGTCGCCTTCATCAAGTTCAAGGTCGGCGAGCTCTCGTACTGGTTCGTCTAACCACGGCAGTCCGCAGGACAGCTGCGACATGAGTCGCCATAGCAACTGCTCCTCTCATCGTCGTCGCCCAGCAAGAGCAGTTAACACGGAGGCACCAGTGGCAGCTCCGGCATCTGTTCCTCCTCCTCCACCCTCGATGGCTCTGGTTCCCGCATCAGCTCCTGAACACAGTGAGTCGGACTGCCTTCGGGCATGTGGTTCGGCAGGGACTTCTAATTCTGAATTGTTGAATGTGTTACGATCCCTGTCGGTGGGCTCCACGTCAGTTCCAGCTGCACCAGCCTCGCAGGTGGAGGCTGGTAAGATGCTAGTGGAGGCATCCATGTCCCTGGCTACTCCTTCTCTGCCCACATTCAGGGATACATATTTTTGCTGTATAGCCCCCCTCGGCACTCACTTGTCTGACGATACCAAGGAAAAGATAGCAAGGAATGATTACATTGATATTTGGTCCTTGGTGTTGGTGAATTTGGTGACGATCGACAAGGAGCGCCGCTTTGAAAAAATACCTTTAATAATTGGTTGCAAGCTTTTGCGGTTTTGGGTTGCGTAGTATCCCAAAAATTCCCAAACAAGTCCTTTCAGCTCTTCATCTACTTAGACACCATTTTCAGCGCGTATAAGTCCCACGTGGGTACGACATGCTGGCGGTACGTTTGGCGCAAAAAACAGATGTGGTGTGGGACACCAAGGCGATGGATGTTTGGCTTCGGCTTATTATGTCACAGTGCCCCTTTCAGTCAGCGGCCCCCTCCCCTCCCGCATTCGGCTGGGGGCCCCAACTGCAGGCGGACCGGCACTTGCTGGCTTTTCAACTAAGGCCACTGCAAGTTTTACGGGTCCTGCAAGTTTAAGCATGAGTGCTACAGGCAGCTGGAGGGTGACAATAGGTGCTTGCTACTGCACGACGAGGTACACCTAACCGATATAGGTTTAGACATATTTTTTCTGGGCACCAGGATGGTATGGGGGAGGCTCTTTTTCAGTTGACTGGCGGTCGTGGGAGTAGGTGTGTGCAGTTAAGGTTGCACACCCTCCTTGTGGCGGTGTTTGGTAAAGGTCTGACCTACATGCCCTTCTATAAGCGGGCTGGCATTCGGGTAATAAAATCGTTATGTTTTGCAATTGTTTATTATTAAATAAAAATAAAGAAAAAAATCTAAAATATATATATATAATAAAGCTGTGGCCGACCGTCGTGTCAACCCACGTTATAAACGTAAATAAAGCCTTAATAGCCACTCCCACTAGTCTTGAGGGGAGTGGTGTGTGGTGCATGGGATGTGTAGTAAGAAATAATAAATGAATAGTGTGTGTGCAAGTGTAATACTATAAGTGAAATATAGGGGGCAGTAATAAATGAAGTGCCTCAATAGAAATAAATGGATAATGGGGTGCAAGTGAGTGAAACATGGAGGGATAGTGTGTACGTCATGAGGCACAACGTGTATAGCCAGGTAGAAGCCTATTTGTGACGCCTTGATAATTCATAGAGCGGGCTACCCTGCTTGCTATGCCAAACAACAACACACCATGCTCTCCCAGCATCAAAGACCCGGCTGTGTCCAAGAGAAGCGAATATACATAATAATGAAAAATACCTGGGGTATTGGTAATCATTTTGGCCAAAAGGACGCAAGCTCGCAATCCACGACAAGGATCCCCAGACTTGCGAGTCCCTAACTCCTAAACTGGAACAGAACGTTCCTGATGCACAAACAGAACCGATAAAAACACAGGGACATATACAAAAACACCGAAAAAGGCCATACTTACAAATGGACACAGCCAGGCCAGAAATGCTGATGAAAGGGCGAGCAGGTGCTTTAAATAATAATAGCCACTCCCACTAGTCTTGAGGGGAGTGGTGTGTGGTGCATGGGATGTGTAGTAAGAAATAATAAATGAATAGTGTGTGTGCAAGTGTAATACTATAAGTGAAATATAGGGGGCAGTAATAAATGAAGTGCCTCAATAGAAATAAATGGATAATGGGGTGCAAGTGAGTGAAACATGGAGGGATAGTGTGTACGTCATGAGGCACAACGTGTATAGCCAGGTAGAAGCCTATTTGTGACGCCTTGATAATTCATAGAGCGGGCTACCCTGCTTGCTATGCCAAACAACAACACACCATGCTCTCCCAGCATCAAAGACCCGGCTGTGTCCAAGAGAAGCGAATATACATAATAATGAAAAATACCTGGGGTATTGGTAATCATTTTGGCCAAAAGGACGCAAGCTCGCAATCCACGACAAGGATCCCCAGACTTGCGAGTCCCTAACTCCTAAACTGGAACAGAACGTTCCTGATGCACAAACAGAACCGATAAAAACACAGGGACATATACAAAAACACCGAAAAAGGCCATACTTACAAATGGACACAGCCAGGCCAGAAATGCTGATGAAAGGGCGAGCAGGTGCTTTAAATAATAATAGCCACTCCCACTAGTCTTGAGGGGAGTGGTGTGTGGTGCATGGGATGTGTAGTAAGAAATAATAAATGAATAGTGTGTGTGCAAGTGTAATACTATAAGTGAAATATAGGGGGCAGTAATAAATGAAGTGCCTCAATAGAAATAAATGGATAATGGGGTGCAAGTGAGTGAAACATGGAGGGATAGTGTGTACGTCATGAGGCACAACGTGTATAGCCAGGTAGAAGCCTATTTGTGACGCCTTGATAATTCATAGAGCGGGCTACCCTGCTTGCTATGCCAAACAACAACACACCATGCTCTCCCAGCATCAAAGACCCGGCTGTGTCCAAGAGAAGCGAATATACATAATAATGAAAAATACCTGGGGTATTGGTAATCATTTTGGCCAAAAGGACGCAAGCTCGCAATCCACGACAAGGATCCCCAGACTTGCGAGTCCCTAACTCCTAAACTGGAACAGAACGTTCCTGATGCACAAACAGAACCGATAAAAACACAGGGACATATACAAAAACACCGAAAAAGGCCATACTTACAAATGGACACAGCCAGGCCAGAAATGCTGATGAAAGGGCGAGCAGGTGCTTTAAATAATAATAGCCACTCCCACTAGTCTTGAGGGGAGTGGTGTGTGGTGCATGGGATGTGTAGTAAGAAATAATAAATGAATAGTGTGTGTGCAAGTGTAATACTATAAGTGAAATATAAGGGGCAGTAATAAATGAAGTGCCTCAATAGAAATAAATGGATAATGGGGTGCAAGTGAGTGAAACATGGAGGGATAGTGTGTACGTCATGAGGCACAACGTGTATAGCCAGGTAGAAGCCTATTTGTGACGCCTTGATAATTCATAGAGCGGGCTACCCTGCTTGCTATGCCAAACAACAACACACCATGCTCTCCCAGCATCAAAGACCCGGCTGTGTCCAAGAGTAGCGAATATACATAATAATGAAAAATACCTGGGGTATTGGTAATCATTTTGGCCAAAAGGACGCAAGCTCGCAATCCACGACAAGGATCCCCAGACTTGCGAGTCCCTAACTCCTAAACTGGAACAGAACGTTCCTGATGCACAAACAGAACCGATAAAAACACAGGGACATATACAAAAACACCGAAAAAGGCCATACTTACAAATGGACACAGCCAGGCCAGAAATGCTGATGAAAGGGCGAGCAGGTGCTTTAAATAATAATAGCCACTCCCACTAGTCTTGAGGGGAGTGGTGTGTGGTGCATGGGATGTGTAGTAAGAAATAATAAATGAATAGTGTGTGTGCAAGTGTAATACTATAAGTGAAATATAAGGGGCAGTAATAAATGAAGTGCCTCAATAGAAATAAATGGATAATGGGGTGCAAGTGAGTGAAACATGGAGGGATAGTGTGTACGTCATGAGGCACAACGTGTATAGCCAGGTAGAAGCCTATTTGTGACGCCTTGATAATTCATAGAGCGGGCTACCCTGCTTGCTATGCCAAACAACAACACACCATGCTCTCCCAGCATCAAAGACCCGGCTGTGTCCAAGAGTAGCGAATATACATAATAATGAAAAATACCTGGGGTATTGGTAATCATTTTGGCCAAAAGGACGCAAGCTCGCAATCCACGACAAGGATCCCCAGACTTGCGAGTCCCTAACTCCTAAACTGGAACAGAACGTTCCTGATGCACAAACAGAACCGATAAAAACACAGGGACATATACAAAAACACCGAAAAAGGCCATACTTACAAATGGACACAGCCAGGCCAGAAATGCTGATGAAAGGGCGAGCAGGTGCTTTAAATAATAATAGCCACTCCCACTAGTCTTGAGGGGAGTGGTGTGTGGTGCATGGGATGTGTAGTAAGAAATAATAAATGAATAGTGTGTGTGCAAGTGTAATACTATAAGTGAAATATAGGGGGCAGTAATAAATGAAGTGCCTCAATAGAAATAAATGGATAATGGGGTGCAAGTGAGTGAAACATGGAGGGATAGTGTGTACGTCATGAGGCACAACGTGTATAGCCAGGTAGAAGCCTATTTGTGACGCCTTGATAATTCATAGAGCGGGCTACCCTGCTTGCTATGCCAAACAACAACACACCATGCTCTCCCAGCATCAAAGACCCGGCTGTGTCCAAGAGAAGCGAATATACATAATATTGAAAAATACCTGGGGTATTGGTAATCATTTTGGCCAAAAGGACGCAAGCTCGCAATCCACGACAAGGATCCCCAGACTTGCGAGTCCCTAACTCCTAAACTGGAACAGAACGTTCCTGATGCACAAACAGAACCGATAAAAACACAGGGACATATACAAAAACACCGAAAAAGGCCATACTTACAAATGGACACAGCCAGGCCAGAAATGCTGATGAAAGGGCGAGCAGGTGCTTTAAATAATAATAGCCACTCCCACTAGTCTTGAGGGGAGTGGTGTGTGGTGCATGGGATGTGTAGTAAGAAATAATAAATGAATAGTGTGTGTGCAAGTGTAATACTATAAGTGAAATATAGGGGGCAGTAATAAATGAAGTGCCTCAATAGAAATAAATGGATAATGGGGTGCAAGTGAGTGAAACATGGAGGGATAGTGTGTACGTCATGAGGCACAACGTGTATAGCCAGGTAGAAGCCTATTTGTGACGCCTTGATAATTCATAGAGCGGGCTACCCTGCTTGCTATGCCAAACAACAACACACCATGCTCTCCCAGCATCAAAGACCCGGCTGTGTCCAAGAGAAGCGAATATACATAATAATGAAAAATACCTGGGGTATTGGTAATCATTTTGGCCAAAAGGACGCAAGCTCGCAATCCACGACAAGGATCCCCAGACTTGCGAGTCCCTAACGTTTAGGAGTTAGGGACTCGCAAGTCTGGGGATCCTTGTCGTGGATTGCGAGCTTGCGTCCTTTTGGCCAAAATGATTACCAATACCCCAGGTATTTTTCATTATTATGTATATTCGCTTCTCTTGGACACAGCCGGGTCTTTGATGCTGGGAGAGCATGGTGTGTTGTTGTTTGGCATAGCAAGCAGGGTAGCCCGCTCTATGAATTATCAAGGCGTCACAAATAGGCTTCTACCTGGCTATACACGTTGTGCCTCATGACGTACACACTATCCCTCCATGTTTCACTCACTTGCACCCCATTATCCATTTATTTCTATTGAGGCACTTCATTTATTACTGCCCCCTATATTTCACTTATAGTATTACACTTGCACACACACTATTCATTTATTATTTCTTACTACACATCCCATGCACCACACACCACTCCCCTCAAGACTAGTGGGAGTGGCTATTATTATTTAAAGCACCTGCTCGCCCTTTCATCAGCATTTCTGGCCTGGCTGTGTCCATTTGTAAGTATGGCCTTTTTCGGTGTTTTTGTAAATAAAGCCTTGCTTGAGTTATTTCACCCGTGTTATGGTAATCCACCCTAGCCAAAATGTGTATATTAGTGGTATGCACATAGTCTTTAGAGAATGTAACAGCTAAGCTGTGTCAACCCTGTTACCGCTATGCTGTACTGCTGTAACCCGTAACCATTATGCTTTATGTCACAACCAGAGTAAAAGTCTTGTTTCATAAAACTGTCAGGGCCCCCCATAGCAATCGCTTGGGGGACACATGGTATCACAGCCCCACGTAATTTTTATAATTCAAGGTTTTTGGTTTTCTGGTTGGTTTCTTCCTCCCCACCCCTCTTTTATTATCACAGTTGGTATTTACCTGCATGGGTCAGGTTGAGGTCAGCTGTACAGGAATGTACGTGCAGGTTCTGGAATTTTCCACCTTGTGCTCGTGAAGCCCGCGCTTTTTACTGATTGGATAATGAGCAGCAGTGGCGGGAAGATTTCCTGTTTAAATTCTGGTGTTCGGCAGTGTTCCGGGCCGTTTGAAGAAGATTCAAGACAAGCCATGGAGGACCTTATGCAACAGCTACTACAGAGAGCGGAGTCAGCGGGCGGTGAAGAATGGCTAAGAAGATGCCTTAATGTAGCAGAGCTGCCGCCGGAACAAGGAGGAAGACTACCACAGGATGTGACGGAGCGGAGTGAGGCGGTTACAGAAGAGGAGCCGGGCCTTCCAGAGACTGACAGGAGGCCGACCAAAAGGACAAGGAGGAGCCGGGTAATTTACTCACCGCCTCCTCATGGCAGCAGGAGCAGAAACAGTGGTCGTTCAGTCGGCCAAAGGGCGGAGTTTTGCTTGTCAGCAGAGGGGAGACAGCGTCAGTGGTTGGTGTCGTCAGAACGGCGTGGGACAGTGACGAGGCAGAGTTTCCAGGGTCCTACGGAGTCAGAAGGGCGGGAAAGCGCCTCACAGCAGCAGCGTAGTACAGCTTCCTCAGGACGAGCTGCACAGCCTAGAGAGGGATTTCGTCAGGACCAGCAGGGCTTAGCTCCGCCTGTCGGTTCAAGGTCGGGAGAGAATCAGCCTGCAACGGACCCAGCGAGTGGTGAGATGAATGCTAACCAAAATGTCTATCTTTTTTATTTTATGAAGGTTTTATCAGATTTTATTATTAAAGCTGCAGCTCCTAGTACAGCAGCTGGAGTATGGAGTGAACAGAACAGCTCAAATGATAAAGTGACAGAGAGTAACTCTAATACTTCTGTCATTTTGCCACAGGTTGCTGAGTCTGTTAATTTTGTTCCTTTATTAGACAGAGGTGCAGGAGTTGTAGGGACTTGTGTTAAGGAGGCAATTTCATGTGAAGTGTCACCTTTAAGTTTTCATTTGTTGAAGAATATTAAAGAGCGCATTTGGCGTAATGAATCTAATGTTACCACAAAGAGCTGCGCCGGTTAAACAGCAAAATGCTGCTCAAGGTAACCTTAGGAAAGGTGTATGTTTCGCTTTTAATGAAGCAACTTGCAAATGGTTTAGTAATTGTAGGTATAAACACGAGTGTTCCTTTTGTGGGGGCGCTCACCCCATGTGTAGATGTTTCTAAAAAGCGAGTCAGTCAGCGCAGCAGCAGCCAAGTACCAAAGAGTTGTTATCAAAAAGCATGGACGCCAGTGACTCTAATAAGAATGCGCCCATGGCTCGAGCGTTACCCAGACAGGGAGAAAGCTGAGCTCATTTTTAAGGGTTTCAATGAAGGTTTTGAAATTCCAATGTTTATTGGTCATGGCTGCTGCTGGGTGGAAAATTTTAAATCAGTAGATATGCATAAAGCTATTGTTAGGGAAAAGTTGTGTAAAGAATTAGAGTCAGGCAGGATCCCTGGCCCATTTAGTACTCCTCCATTTAGTAATTTCAGGTTATCACCTTTAGGTGTCGTTCCTAAAAAGGAGGCTGGGTCTTTTAGACTAATTCATCACCTTTCTTACCTGGAGAAGACGTCTTTAAATGATGAAATAGATAAAGGAAGAGCGTCAGTTACATACACTTCATTTGATCAGGCAGTGGCTTTATTAAGACAGTTTGGCCACAAAGCTCTATTAGCCAAGGCTGACATCAAATCAGCTTTTAGATTATTACCAGTTAAGCCTAGTGGCTTTAACTCTTTAGGTTTCCAGTTTGATGATGCATTTTATTTTGACAAATGCCTCTCGATGGGATTCTCAGTATCCTGTCATTATTTTGAAGCTTTTTCTACTTTTTTGCATTGGGTAGTTCAGGAGCAGATGCCTAATGGAGGTAGATTACATTATTTGGATGATTTCTTGTTTGTTGGTTAGGCTGATTCGTTTTCATGTTTAGAGTTATTAGATACATTTATGCTCTGTGGCTTGAAAAAACAAGTGGGTTGTAGATCAAGTGGAGTTCCAAAAACCGGATTGATTTACTGTGTTGTGTGTGACAAAGTGGGGGGCCATTGTGTGTGATATATGTATTGATTGCTTGCTTGCTACAAAGTTTGCAAAAGTGACATAATTTAAAACCATTTTTCCTTTGCAGCTTCCTTCCTGCTGAATAGCTGACTAAGGGGGAGGGGTTAGCTGGTCCCAGGTGCTATAAATCAGGCCTCAGTACTCTGTAGAGCCTGCTCTGTGGCTTGAAAAAACAAGTGGGTTGTAGATCAAGTAGAGTTCCAAAAACCGGATTGATTTACTGTGTTGTGTGTGACAAAGTGGGGGGCCATTGTATGTGATATATGTATTGATTGCTTGCTTGCTACAAAGTTTGCAAAAGTGACATAATTTAAAACCATTTTTCCTTTGCAGCTTCCTTCCTGCTGAGTAGCTGACTAAGGGGGAGGGTTAGCTGGTCCCAGGTGCTATAAATCAGGCCTCAGTACTCTGTATAGCCTGCTCTGTGGCTTGAAAAAACAAGTGGGTTGTAGATCAAGTGGAGTTCCAAAAACCGGAGTTGAAAAGAGGAGTTAAAGCCCCAGTAAGTGCTCTTCTACTTCTTTTTCTTTTTGATTAACAACTGTTCGCTGTTTTTTTTTGTAACTTGGATAATGGATAGCAAGATTGGAGGTTTTCTTCAGTGCACAGTTTGCCATATGTATGCACGACTGGAGCCGGAGTTCCAGGGTGAATATCTCTGTGGCAGATGTGAGCATGTTGGTCACGTGGAAGCTCGTATTAGAGATCTGGAGGAGCAGAATGCAACAATGAGGAGGATAGACAATCTTGAGCTGAGCTTGCTGCTCACGGAGCATGCAGTTAGTGGGTTAGAACTGGAGGGTGAAGACATGGGTGAGCAGGATCAGGTAAGTAGCTGGGTTAATGTAGTTAGGGGCAGTAGAAAGGGGTCAAAGAAAAGGAAGGCCGATCCGGGTTCTGACATTCCAGGCAAAATTGCGAAGTTGGGTGATGATGCGAGGTGTCAGTCTCAGAAATGGCAGCCCTAGTGGATACTGATCTCCCTAACAGCCGGGAGAACAGCCCAGCTAGTAGTCGGCGGGATGGTAATGCAGGCAAGCCAAGACAATTGATGGTCGTAGGGGATTCTATAATCAGGAAGACGGATAGAATAATTTGTCGCCAAGACCACCTCAACCGAATGGTTTGCTGTCTCCCTGGTGCCAGGGTTCGGCATGTGGTGGAACGGGTGGACAAATTGCTGGGAGGGGCTGGTGATGATCCAGCTGTCGTGGTCCATGTCGGTACCAACGACAGAATAAATGGTAGGTGGAGGAGCCTTAAGAATAATTTTAAAGAACTAGGCTACAAGCTGAAGGGAAGGACCTCCAAAGTAGTATTCTCAGGAATACTGCCTGTGCCATGCGCATCACAGGAAAGACAGTGGGAGCTCAGGGAGTTAAATGCATGGCTGAAGTCTTGGTGTAGAGGAGAAGGATTTGGGTTCCTAGAGCACTGGGCTGACTTTTCATTGGGGTACAAACTGTATTCTGCAGATGATTTGCACCTAAATGGAAGGGGGTCCGCTGTGCTGGGGGAGAGAATTCTAGCTGGGGTGGCGGAGTATTTAAACTAGGGCTGAGGAGGGAGGTCAATGTAGAAAAAAAAGGGGTAGCCAGGTTAGAGAGGGGTCAGACTATATTGGTGGGGGGAGAAACAGAATGTGGGGAGAGGACTAGACAACAAGATAAGGAGATCCTTTCGTTACAAAACATCAGTGTAAATAAAAAGGCCCAATTAATGTCAAATCACATTTCTGATAATAAAAGTGAAAAACTGACAGGCAAGTTAAAGTGTATGTTCACAAATGCCAGAAGTCTAGCAAGCAAAATGGGGGAGCAGGAGGCCTTGATACTGGAAGAAAATATAGATATAGTTGGTGTTGCTGAAACATGGCTGGACTCTTCACATGACTGGGCTGTAAATCTACAGGGTTTTACACTTTTTCGGAAAGACAGGACAAATAGGAAAGGTGGTGGTGTATGTCTGTATGTGAGAAATGATATGAAGGCGAGTCTGAAAGAGACAATAGTGGGTGAATACTGTGAGGAGGTTGAAACCTTGTGGGTGGAACTAGAAAGGGAGGTAAACACTGAAAAAATTACTTTTGGTGTAATCTATAGACCCCCCAATATAACTGAGGAGATGGAAGTTCAGCTATATAAACAGATGGAGCGGGCTGCACAGGCGGGTACTGTAGTGATAATGGGAGATTTTAATTTCCGGGATATTAATTGGTGTCATGGTTCAGCTTCAACTGCAAAGGGGAGACATTTCCTCAACCTGTTGCAGGAAAATTTTATGGGCCAGTTTGTGCAAGACCCGACTAGAGGTGAAGCTCTGTTGGATCTGGTCATTTCTAATAATGCAGATCTTGTTGGGAATGTCAATGTTCGTGAAAACCTTGGTAACAGTGATCATAATATAGTTACATTTTACCTATACTGTAAAAAACAAACGCAGGCTGGGAGGGCAAAAACATTTAATTTTAAGAAAGCCAATTTCCCCAGGATGAGGGCTGCAATTCAGGATATGGACCGGGAAGAACAAATGTCAAATAATGGAACAAATGATAAATGGGAGATTTTCAAATCTACTTTGAGTTATTATAGTGCAAAATTTATTCCTATAGGTAACAAGTATAAACGACTCAAATTAAACCCCACATGGCTTACACCTTCTGTGAAAGGGGCAATACACGACAAAAAAAGGGCATTTAAAAAATACAAATCTGAGGGTACAGCTGTAGCCTTTGTAAAATATAAAGAGCTTAATAAAATCTGTAAAAATGTAATAAAATTAGCAAAAATACAAAATGAAAGGCAGGTGGCCAAGGATAGTAAAACAAATCCCAAAAAATTCTTCAAGTATATAAATGCTAAAAAGCCAAGGTCTGAACATGTAGGACCCCTAGATAATGGTAATGGGGAGTTGATCACAGGGGATCAAGAGAAGGCAGAGTTACTAAATGGGTTCTTTAGCTCTGTATATACAACAGAAGAAAGAGCAGCTAATGTAGCCGGTGCCAGTGCTGTTAATATATCAGTTGATATACTGAATTGGATGAATGTAGATATGGTCCAAGCTAAATTAAATAAAATAAATGTGCACAAGGCCCCGGGACCAGATGGGTTACACCCTAGAATTCTTAAAGAACTTAGTTCAGTTATTTCTGTCCCCCTTTTCATAATATTCAGAGAATCTCTAGTGACTGGTATAGTGCCAAGGGACTGGCACAGCGCAAATGTGGTGCCTATTTTCAAAAAGGGCTCTAGGTCTTCCCCGGGTAATTATAGACCATTAAGCTTAACATCCATCGTGGGGAAAATGTTTGAGGGGCTATTGAGGGACTGTATACAGGATTATGTGACAATAAATAGCATTATAAGTGACAGCCAGCACGGTTTTACTAAGGACAGAAGTTGTCAAACTAACCTAATCTGTTTTTATGAAGAGGTGAGCAGAAGTCTAGACAGAGGGGCCGCTGTGGATTTAGTGTTTTTGGACTTTGCAAAGGCATTTGACACTGTCCCCCATAGACGCCTAATGGGTAAATTAAGGACTATAGGTTTAGAAAATATAGTTTGTAATTGGATTGAGAATTGGCTCAAGGACCGTATCCAGAGAGTTGTGGTCAATGATTCCTACTCTGAATGGTCCCCTGTAATAAGTGGTGTACCCCTGGGTTCAGTGCTGGGACCACTATTATTCAACTTATTTATTAATGATATAGAAGATGGGATTAATAGCACTATTTCTATTTTTGCAGATGACACCAAGCTATGTAATATAGTTCAGTCTATGGAAGATGTTCATGAATTGCAGGCAGATTTAAACAAACTAAGTGTTTGGGCGTCCACTTGGCAGATGAAGTTTAATGTAGATAAATGTAAAGTTATGCATCTGGGTACCAACAACCTGCATGCATCATATGTCCTAGGGGGAGCTACACTGGCGGATTCACTTGTTGAGAAGGATCTGGGTGTTCTTGTAAATCATAAACTCAATAACAGCATGCAGTGTCAATCAGCTGCTTCAAAGGCCAGCAGGATATTGTCGTGTATTAAAAGAGGCATGGACTCACGGGACAGGGATGTAATATTGCCACTTTACAAAGCATTAGTGAGGCCTCATCTAGAATATGCAGTTCAGTTCTGGGCTCCAGTTCATAGAAAGGATGCCCTGGAGTTGGAAAAAATACAAAGAAGAGCAACGAAGCTAATTAGGGGCATGGAGAATTTGAGTTATGAGGAAAGATTGAAAGAATTAAACCTATTTAGCCTTGAAAAAAGACGACTAAGGGGGGACATGATTAACTTATATAAATATATTAATGGCACATACAAAAAATATGGTGAAATCCTGTTCCTTGTAAAACCCCCTCAAAAAACAAGGGGGCACTCCCTCCGTCTGGAGAAAAAAAGGTTCAAGCTGCAGAGGCGACAAGGCTTCTTTACCGTGAGAACTGTGAATCTATGGAATAGCCTACCGCAGGAGCTGGTCACAGCAGGGACAGTAGATGGCTTTAAAAAAGGGTTAGATAATTTCCTAGAACAAAAAATATTAGCTCCTATGTGTAGAAATTTTTCCTTCCCTTTTCCCGTCCCTTGGTTGAACTTGATGGACATGTGTCTTTTTTCAGCCGTACTAACTATGTAACTATGTAACTATGTATCTATGTAAGTTGCTAGTTATTTTGGAATTCCACTTGCTAAAGAAAAAACGTTTTTGCCCTGTTATGGTTTAGAGTTTTTAGGTATTGTTATAGACTCGGTTAATATGGAATTTAGATTACCAGTGGATAAGTTGTTAAAAATCAGAGTTTTGTTGGTTGAGCTGTTAGCAAAAAAGAAAACTACGCTACAGGAACTACAATCTTTACTTGGTTTATTAAATTTTGCTACCAAAGTTATTCCAATGGGACGCGTTTTTTCTAAGAGACTTTATTTTGCTACACGGGTTTGAAGTCGCCTAGGGCTCATATCAGATTATCGAGATTCTTGAAAGACGATCTGGGAATTTGGCTTGAATTTTTGAGCAAATCAAGGTCACAGTTGCTGGCAGCAAGATTTTGAAGATTCAGATTCGCTTTGTTTATTCACGGATGCAGCAGGTAGTAGTGGCTATGGAGCATACTGGTGTGGTAGATGGTCGGCGGAGACGTGGCCGGATTCTTGGATATTGAATAAAGTTAACAAGAATATAGTGTTACTCGAACTTTTTCCTGTGCTAGTTGCCATTGTAATTTGGGGTTTTGAATTTAAAAATAGAAGAATTTGTTTGTTTACAGACAACAAAGGAGTTGTATTTGCTATAAATACATTATCATCAAAATGTGATCTTACCACCAAGTTGTTAAGGCATTTGGTACTGTGTTGTTTATCTTTTAATATATGGTTGAAAGCGAGTTATATTGAAGGAAGAAGTAATAATTTAGCAGATTCTCTGTCTCATTGTCAGTGGCAGAAGTTTTGAGAGCTGGCTCCGGAGGCAGAGGAAGAAGGGATCCCATGCCCAATTCATTTGTGGGACTTGATCTGGGATTGATTTCTTCTAATATTAGAAATTCATTAGCACCAAGAACATGGACTGAATATTCAGCTGCATGGAATGATTGGCTTTCCTTTTGTGCAAATTTAGAGGTCGATTATTTACATGATGATGTTAGTTTATTTTTATTATTTATCTGTGATTTAATTCAGAATGAATTTTCTGCGTCTTACATTTCAAAAATCCTGGCAGGAATCTCATTTTTTAGGAAATTATTGGGTTCACAACCAATCAATTGTTTTCCAGTCAAGCAATTACTGAAGGGTTATCGGAGGAATTTTTCTTGCTCAGATGGTAGGAGATCTATTTCTGTTGATCTTTTGAGTAAGTTGTGGTCTGCTTTGGAGCAGATTTGTTTTGATAGTTTTGAAGTTTGTTTATTTCGCACAGCGTTTGTAGTCGCCTTCTTTGCAGCATTAAGAATAGGTAAATTAGTATCAATTAATAAAAAAGTTAGTTCTGGTTTAGATTGTAAAGACGTTCAGTTAAGAAGTTCGTTTGTATCTATTTTCTTGAGAAAATCAAAAACGGATCAGTCTGGTCGTGGTTTCTGGATTCGTCTAAATAACCTTCGAAGGCTCTGAAATTTGTCCGGTACTAAATATTCAGGAATGGTTTAAAATTAGACCTGCAGTTACAGGCCCCTTTTTGTTATACCAGGATATGTCTCCATTAACCAGGTTCCAATTTACTTCAATTTTTAAGAAATGTTTAGTTTTGTTAGACTTGGGTGATTTTAAATTTTCATCCCAATCTTTTAGAACAGTAACATGCAGCCATTTTGTTATTTTCTATGATGTTAAGGAGCTGTAGTGTACACGGCCTATTGGAAACTTGTATTTGTAGCAACCAAAGGGAAACAATTAATTGCCCTTGTATGTTACCTAGTAGCTCCATTTTACTAATTCGAACATTTAAGATTTCTTTCTGCTGGACAGGCATAAGCTTCCTCTGCAGATACACACGGAGATACAGCTGGCTAGGATCAAGTGTAACTAAGAGACAGGACTATGATTTTATGGTTGACTGACCATTAATTCTGCTCTATTTGGGGCAGCCGCTTCCATGCAATCTGACAAAGTCATTGATTTGTGGAAGAAATATATATTTTTAAAAATAAATTCCTTTAATATGACATCTGATAGTTCAGGAATTCTGATACTTCATGACCAAAAGCAGAAGAGAGACAGAGATGACCTGTTAGCTGGTCGCAGCCACCACTGAATGTGTTACGTATTAGGCTGAATGCACACGTTGCGTAATACAGTACCAGCAAAGTAAATGAGATTTCAAGAAATCTCATCTACACAGTGCAGCTTTTTTCTGTGGTGCGGATTTAAAAATTCGCAGCATGTCAATTTATCCTGCGTTTCTGCTTGCGAATTGTATCTGCCTAGTTTTAGAGCAAAACACACCAAAATACGCAGCATAAAAACGCACTTATTTCCGCATCAAAATGTAAAAAACACACCTAAAAACGCATCAAATAACGCACCATGGGTATTAGCTGCGGAATTACGTGCATATACCTGTGGTTATGATGCGGATTTTCCGCATTAAATTATGCAATGTGTGCCTTCAACCCCAAAGAAAGTGGAGTGGTAATTAAATGGTTAAGTGACCAAATAGAACGGTCATAAAAGGCCACCTTGACATGACAGTATTTTGATCAGTATTAGTAAGCCAAAGCCAGGAGTGGATCTAGAACACAGAAGAAGTGCAAATATTTTCATTATACTTATTCTATTGCGCCACTGGTTTTCGCTTATTAATACTGATTCAAAATACTGACCAAAACACTGAGTTTTCAGAACATGTGTGTAGATGAGGAATAAAACTATTTCTGACTATTATATGACTTGCATGTGGCATTATTTAGCAGTTTTCACTCTAATTCTCAGTTGTCTCTGAGCTAGTGGGCGGAGCCTAACTGCTATCATGTCCTCTATACACTGCACACAGAAAAGAGGAGAATCTTACCTGCAGCCTGTGTCTTTCTCACTCTGCTCCTGCTCCCTACTCCTCCTCACCCCTCCCCTCCATAGACGTGCATGCAACATGTGTAATGCTGACACTCTCTCTCTCCATAGACTTGTATGTAGGCAGTAAAGAGACACATCCCCACCATCTGCAGCCCGTCATTTCTGCTTCGTAACCAGGTATGGACTTTACTTGACAACATGGGGGGACAGCAGATAACAGGAAGGGAGATAACAGGAATGGTAGTAACTTCACACGGAATTTGCATGGATAAAACAACTACATTTTAACAGTAAGTAAATGACAAAGTTGTTCTATATCAGGTATACTATTATATCACCATAAGTTGTTTGAAAAGTTAGTGTCCATTTAACCCTGTTGAGCACCTGTGGGAATTTTGAAGAAACATGTTCAGCAACACTCCCCATCAGGCATCAAGGCAGTCAAGAAGGCCGTCCTTCAGGAGTGGAACAGGAAATATAAAATCCACTTCATTCAACTGCGTTTCAGATTGTGGCATTTTTGTGGCTTTTTTTATGGTTAGTTGCATCTTTTTATGAGATTCTCTTTATGAGAAAAAAAAGCATGTACAAAATGGCACTAAATAAAAAATGACAATAAAATCGCCACTAAAAACGCTTTAAAAACTCTATGATGTTTTACAAAATGCTGGCGTTTTAAGATAAATTTATTTATGCAGTTTAAAACGCTAGAAAAAACTTAAGACTTGTTTCACACACAGCATTTTGTGCATTCTTGTGTGTTTTTTATGGCGTTTTAACACTGTTTTTTTTAGTACAGTTAGATGTTACATTAAAGGAACAGTGTTACCACAAATTTTTTTTTAATATGTTCAAGATGTTAGTGCTTTATTAAAAACGTTTGGATTAATTTGTGTGTTTGTGTGTTACTTTTTCTTATTTTTACACTTTTTCTTCCCTATGGGGGCTGCCATTTTTTTTCCATTTCTGTATGTGTCGATTAACGACACATACAGACATGGAATACGGCAGCTCCAGTCCCATAGGGACTGCAAACGGGGCCCGTTCCATCCACTAACATGTACGCCGCTGTGTGGGAACGGCGCATGCGCCGCTCCCACACAGTTCAATTTGAAATGCGCGCCGTCCGGCGCCATTTTCCTGTGGACCGGAAGTCGCGGCCAGACAGTAAGATTACTACTTCCGGTCACGGCTTCCGGACTTGTGCACATGGAGCAGCGGCAGCAGACGGAGCGGATGGACCGGAGGGAGCGGCGGCGACTGGAGCAGGTAAGGGATTTCTATGTATGTTTGTGTTCAGTGTGTGTTTACTACTGTATGTAAACCTTCTACACTGTGTGTAGCTCAAAAAATGGCGACACACAGTGTAGGAGGTTAGACCGTTCAAACCCCTCGTTTCTCCCGGCACTAGCCAGGATAAAGGAGGGGGGGATGCTGAGAGCTCACTAGAGCGAGGGCTTTTTACCCAATTTTGCAGCATAAAGCAATGTGGTTGCTTTACCACATGCAATGCTGCAATTTTGGGAATGGCTCCATCTAGTGACCAGCAATGGGAAATATTATAAATTAGAATCCAATTGAATCCAATTTATAATATTTCCTGACTCGTGAAAAAAAAAAAAAAATTAGAACAATGTTTAATCACCTATACACTAATTGTTTGACTAAAAAAAAAAAAATCATGTTTTGCTGGCAACACATTCCCTTTAAAGTCTATAGGAAAATATATAAGATGCACTTCATAAAACTGTGTTTTAGTTTGTGGCGTTTTTTGTTTTTTTGGCTAGTGCCGTTTTTTTTCAAACACAACATGCTCAGCTGCGGTTTTACACCATGCCTCTTTCCTGCTAAGCCATGCCCCATTCTCAGAACATTTTTAAAAACTGTATTGTGAGGTCCAAACATCAAAATTGCGCCAACTGTGCCAATTTCTGTACAAGATTTGGGGCATTTTTCTACACTTTCTAGACCCAGACTCTGTAGTAAATCTGCCACGATGGGTAATGAAGTGGTGCACATTCTTTTTAATGCAAACCATATAAGTTAAAGAGGCTCTGTCACCAGATTTTGCAACCCCTATCTGCTATTGCAGCAGATAGGCGCTGCAATGTAGATTACAGTGACGTTTTTATTTTTAAAAAACGAGCATTTTTGGCCAAGTTATGACCATTTTTGTAGTTATGCAAATGAGGCTTGCAAAAGTCCAAGTGGGTGTGTTTAAAAGTAAAAGTCCAAGTGGGCGTGTATTAGGTGCGTACATCGGGGCGTTTTTAATACTTTTACTAGCTGGGCGCTCTGACGAGAAGTATCATCCACTTCTCTTCAGAACGCCCAGCTTCTGGCAGTGCAGATCTGTGACGTCACTCACAGGTCCTGCATCGTGTCGGACACATCGGCACCAGAGGCTTCAGTTGATTCTGCAGCAGCATCGGCGTTAGCAGGTAAGTCGATGTAGCTACTTACCTGCAAACGCTGATGCTGCTGCAGAATCGACTGTAGCCTCTGGTGCCGATGTGTCCTCGCTCGTCTGACACGATTCAGGACCTGTGAGTGACGACACAGCGTGATCAGGCAGAAGCTGGGCGTTCTGAAGAGAAGTGGATGATACTTCTCATCAGAACGCCCAGCGAGTAAAAGTATTAAAAACGCCCCGATGTACGCACATAATACATGCCCACTTGGACTTTTACTTTTAAACACGCCTACTTGGACTTTTGCAAGCCTCATTTGCATAACTACAAAAATGGTCATAACTTGGCCAAAAATGCTCGTTTTTTAAAAATAAAAACGTTACTGTAATCTACATTGCAGCGCCGATCTGCTGCAATAGCAGATAGGGGTTGCAAAATCTGGTGACAGAGCCTCTTTAAATAGAGCTCTCGCTGGATGAAATTCGCTGTAGAATTTTTTTTGCCATAGTTATAGTAGTATCCTTGATAAAGATCAACATATTGTCAGCATACAATGATATTTTTTCTGTAATGTGAGTATATTCAAAGCCTTGAATCTGTCATGGTCTGTGTGTATGTAGCGGGTAGGCAGCTGGCCAAACCACAGAGCACCCCAGCAATACAAAGTCCCGCACAAGGGTACCTGAATAGTCCAAACCGTGGCCGAGGCTTTGGCAGAGATCGAGGTGGGTGCAGCAGGTTACGCCAGACATGGCAGATGACAGCAGGTGTAGCACGTTGCGCCAGACATGGCGGATCACACTGGGTGAGGAAGATGGCACTGGACGTGGCAGATGACAGCAGGTGCGGCACGTTGCGCCAGACGTGGCGGATCACACTGGACATGGAAGATAACACAGGACGTGGCAGATGACACAGGATGTGACAAACGACAGCAGGTGCAGTAGACACGACTCCAACAGGTAACTGGGCACGGGTAACAACTTGAAACGGGAAAACACTAGGGACCATTTGCAAGACAGACTTGGGATACACTTACAACACTCAGACAAGGATCAGAAGGGCAGGGCCCTTCTTATAGTGCAGGAAATGTGTAGATGTGTAGCTGATGATGATGATTGTTCACATGATTGTTCAACCTACAGGACACAGCAAACCTGAGCGGAAGTGAACGCTGGTGTCTCCTAGGAAGGAGATGCGAGCCAGCGCTCAGTAATCCATGGCTGCGGGCGTCGGGAGGTGAGTAAACCCGACGGCCCATGGCCATGGACACTACAGAATCTCTACATTTGCTCTCAGCAAAATGGATAAAGGTTCAATAAAAACTGAGAACAATAAAGGGTATAAAGGGCAATCCTGTTGGGTCCCTCTCTTTAACTCAAAAAAGGGAGAGAGGTTTTCGTTTGTTTTTACTTGGCCATTGGTCTCTGACATAATATTTTAATCTAATTAATAAAATTCAAAGGTAATCCAAATTTATGCATAACTTTCAACAGAAAAGGCCACTCCACACTGTCAAAGGCCTTCGAAGCATCCACTGACAGTATGCAGTGACCCCCTCCAACATCACCTGTCAACTGCATATATTTATAAAAGCACCTTAAATTACATGCTATAGACTTCAACAGCATAAATCCTGGTTGGTAATTATGGATAATAGAATTAATAACCTTTATCAAGCGAGTGGCAATTACTCTAGCCACTAGATTTGTATCTGCATTAATTAGAGATATGAGTCTATGAGATTCAATTTTACCAAGCTTCAATACTACAGTAATCAGAGCCTCCCTCCAAGAGGAGGGGGGTTGATTATCATTGAAGAAAGTTTGTGGCATACTGTGAAAATAAGGTAGAATAGTCGTAGAAAGATACTTCCAGATTTTTAAAAGATATAACATCTAATCCCAGTGATTTATTTATAGGGGAGGCAGATAAAGCCTCATCAAGTTATTTAAGCTCTATATCAGCCCCCTAACATTTGTGCCTCAACTTTGGAAAGACTAGGAAAATTCATTTTATCCAAATACGAATCTAATTCCTCCTATCGGTAATGCACTCCTGATTCATATAACTTGGTATAGTACTGTAAAAAATGTTTATAAATTTCTGTTGAATCCACATTAAGAGTGCCACTAGAAGAAAAAATGTAACCTATACTATTTTTTTAAATCTAATTATTAATAATAGTGGACAAATACTTCCCTGGCCTACCTGAGATTCCATATCTGTAGAAAAGACAGCTGCTGTTCCGCCTTTTTCCTCCATAAATATTATATTCCAGCACAGATTCTTTAAACCTAGCCATTTTCACCGCTCCATATTCACTTCTTTCACCATTACTCTCGTCCTAATTAACTTTTATTTCCGTCTTTGGCCTTTTTTAACCTCCTGTATATTTTGAAAATAAAACCCAATAATAAAGGGCTTAAAAGAGTCCCATATTATTTATTCTGGTGCTGTACCATAATTTAGCCTAGTGAAACTTTGCAGCTCTTTATTCATTTTTCTTAAATCCAATAGGCGCAACCAAGAGGGATTTATTTAAAAAATCCTTATACTGGCGCTTATAGTCGATAAAGCCTCTATCGCCACTGGAGTATGGTCTGAAACACCACGCACCTCATATTTGACTATTTTAACCAAAGGTACCATCACATAGTTCCCCAAAATGAAATCAATCTGTGACAGAGAAATAAATGAAATTAAAAAACATAAATAAACCCATGCGTTAGGGTTTTGATTGCACCATAGGTCTACCCATCCAAGGTCTTGTACCAGCCTAGAAAAGGGATTATGGATTCCGCTATAGGCATTTCTACTATTGCTAAATCCATCCATTTCACTATATAGAACATTATTAAAATCGACCAACAATAACACTCACATATACAACATGACCTGGGTCTGAACAGCTTAGCCCCGATTTTAGACAGAAACCATACAAAAAATTAAAACCAGATTTCCTTCATTCTCCAGGTAATGGACTTTATACTGAAGGACAACGTGTTAACCTTTAAAAACTTAATTTTTTGCCAGCAGAAAGGAACTGCAATGGGGACGAGGGTGGCCCCCAGTTACGCAAACCTTTTTATGGGGGTCTATGAAGACACCCACATCTGGAATATTTAAAACTTTAAACAACACATACTGCTATATAGGAGATATATAGACAACTTATTTTCCAGTACATCCCTCATGACAGCACTACAGGAGGTTGCCCTCTTGACCTCTGTAGGGACAGGAAGACAGAGAGGTTAAAAGGCCCCTCCCACCACCCACTTGCCAGTGTTCTTCCTGTCCCCACAAGGGTCAGGAGCAGAGAGCGTCGCTCCTGTATTAGTGCAGGAAAAAACTCGGGCAGGGGGCAAGATCGGGGGGTCCGTGCACTCCCCCTTCTCTTCCCCCTAAAGCCCAGGCTAACACCCCTCATACGACGGGTCCCTTAGCTCCCTCCCTAAGACACCTACCGGAGGAATCCTAGGCAGGGTTCTGGTAGTGTGTGGGGGCTGGGGTTTCCCAAGCAGGCTTCGGCCGGACCGCGGACCAGGCGGGGACCGGCAGCTCCATAGGCATGGACGCACCGGCAGGGATCCTCGCTGCACCGCATAGCAAGCCTTAGCGCCGGCTATGGCGGCTGCACTCCAGGTACACGCTGGACGAATAGCCGACCGGACATGACGTCGGGCTACTTCCGGTCCGCGGCCATCTTGGAAGGCGGGAAATTCAAAAACGCCCGCATTTAAAGGGACACGCACAGGTATGTAGTTAGAGCTGATAACTCTAACTTGGATTTATTTTTTGTGGTTTGCATATTGCATTGCCTGTTACCTGTCGCGATATGGAACTTCCTCGTCCTGATGGAACTCCAGATATGTCCCAGGGTCACGTGAGTCTCACCCTTGGGGAAGGGTATGACCCCTTATGTATGTACACCATACTTTACCTACCTTCTGTTTTCTCTAGGAAAAAGATTTCTCTCAGAGACAAACTGATAAAAAGAAGGTTAAAAAATGTGCGACTTGTGCAAAAAAATTGCCAGAGTCCCATAAAAAACAATTGTGTCAGGATTGTATTGCCAAAATACTAAAGGAGGAACAACCAACGTTCATGTCCAAACTTAGGACTATGATTCGTGAGGAAGTGGGTCAGTCAGTAGCCTCCCTCGCCCCTCCGCAAGAAACTCCCTCACACTCCCGGGCAAAAAGACCACGGATTGAAGTGGATCAAAAATATTGGCCTCCTTCTCAGGGGTCTGACTCTGAGCAGGAGTGCTATTACCTATCGGAAGATGAGTTAGAAGAAAGAGACGAACTCTTACCTTCAACTTCTTCCACTCAAGAGAAAAAAAAAAAAAAAAAAAAAATTTTCTCTTCCGAGATGTCTGATACCCTAATTCAAGCAATACGGGAAACTATGGATATTCCCGAAGTGGACCAACCACATACCATCCAGGATGAGATGTTTGGAGGTCTAACGGGAAAGAAAACAAGGGTTTTTCCGGTAAACGAAAATCTTAAAAGAATGGTGACAACTGAATGGGAAGATTCAGAAAAAAGGCTCTTCATTTCAAGAGATTTTAAGAACAGACTTCTCTTTGATCCAGAGGACACTAAGCCTTGGGATGAAATCCCAAAAGTAGATGTCCCAGTCGCCAGGGTTGCTAAAAAAAACGCAATCCCCTTTGAAGATTCCTCTCAGTTGAGGGACGCCATGGACCGAAAGGCAGACGGACTACTAAAAAGAGCGTGGGAATCTTCCTCTGCCTTGATCTCAACTAATATCGCGGCCACATCAGTAGCAAGAGCAATGTTCATATGGCTAAACCAGCTAGAGACCCATCTGATGATGAAGACATCACGACAAGAGCTACTAGAATCTCTACGGTTACTAAAAATGGCAACCGGATTCTTGGTAGACGCTTCAGCAGAATCTATTAGATTTGCTGCCAGGAATGGGGCTCTCTCAAATGCTGCTAGAAGAGCATTATGGCTCAAAATGTGGTCAGAAGATACTAAGTCCAAAAACAAGTTGTGTTCTATCCCATTTACAGGGTCTCTGATGTTCGGTCCTCTCCTTGATAACATACTGGAGAGTGCAACAGATAGAAAAAAGGGGTTTCCTGAAGAGAAACCAAAAAAAAAAAACCCCTCAATTTGGAAGATTTCGCCAACAGAGGGATCCTACTTCACAGAACTACAGCGGGAAAGGGAAGTCCGGTCGCTGGAGTTACCCCAAAGGGAAAAGGGGTCGAGGATATCTCCTTAACCCAAATAATTCATTCCAGCCCTCAAAGCAATGACGCCAAGAGTGTGGGGGGAAGACTCCTACAATTTTATCCCGAATGGTCGAGAATAACCCAGAACCCCTGGGTTCTAAAGATAATAGAAGAAGGATACAAAATAGAATTTTCCTCCATTCCTCCAGAGAAATTCCTAATAACCCAGTACCAAGCAAAAGATCTTCATCAGGTACTTATCCAGGACGTCCAGAAATTACTCAGATTGAGAGCCATTTCCCCAGTTCCCCACAACGAGATATGCAAGGGCCACTATTCGAAAATCTTCTTGGTCAAAAAACCAGATGGTTCCTACAGGACAATAATCAACCTGAAGTTCCTAAACAAATGGGTGAATTATCGGAAATTCAAGATGGAGTCTATCAGATCGACTATTCCTCTAATAAGGGAAGAGGCATCAATGTGTACGATCGATTTAAAGGATGCGTATTATCACGTTCCTATCCACCCCGCGTACCAGAGATTCCTCAGATTCGCAATTCAGGACGGTCCTTCCATTCTCCACTTCCAGTTTGTCGGCCTTTCCTCCGCCCCCAGAATTTTTACAAAAATTATGGCAGAGATCATGGCATTCATAAGAAGTCAAGGTATAGTAATTATCCCATATCTAGACGACTTCTTGTTGACAGCAGATACTCCGGCTATCTTAGTCAGTCATCAGTCACAGGTTCTTTCCCTACTACAAAAATTGGGATGGATAATCAACTTTCAGAAGTCGAGTCTTCCTCCCCAGAAACAGAAGGTCTTCTTAGGAGTACTGCTGGACTCCTCCCTTCAACATTCCTTCCTCCCAAGAGAGAAACAAATACTCCTACTGGCAGAAGTAAGAAAATTTTGGGGGAAAGACGCCTGTTCCATAAGGGAATGTATGCGGATGTTGGGAATGATGACATCTTGCATTCAATCCATTCCATGGAGCCAATTTCACTCCAGACCCTTACAGAATCTGATCTTGTCCCGGTGGGATCGAAAACAAAACTCCCTGAATTTAAAGATACAAATTTCCGAGACTGTGAAATCATCTCTCCTATGGTGGCTCTGCACAAACAACATAGACAAGGGAGTCCCCTGGAGAACTTCTCCTTATGTAGTGATTACCACAGATGCCAGCCAACACGGCTGGGGGTCAGTAATCCAAGACCAACACTTTCAGGGCACATGGACTGGTCAAATGAAGATGATGTCTTCAAACTTCAAAGAACTAAGAGCTGTATGGGAGACACTTATAAGAGCTTCACCCACCATAAAAGGGAAGCATATAAGAATTTTATCGGACAACACGACAGCAGTGTCCTTTCTTCGCCACCAAGGGGGAACAAGACACACTCTTCTTCAGGGCCTCTCTGCACAAATTTTCAGTTGGGCAGAAGAAAACGTCCTATCAGTCACGGCAGTCCACCTAAAAGGCTCAGAGAACCTATCAGCAGATTTCCTGAGTCGGGAAAAAGTAGACCCAGGAGAATGGTCCCTAAACAAGGAAGTCTTTCGTTGCCTAACCCGAAATTGGGGTTATCCACAAATAGACCTGTTTGCCACGAGGAAAAACACTCAAGTAGAGACATTCTTCTCCCTAAATCTCAGAGACAACCCATTGGGAGTAGATGCATTGTCCCAACACTGGGACATGGATCTGGCCTATGCCTTTCCTCCGTTTCCTCTAATACCAATGGTGTTAAGAAAAATCCAGGAAGATTTGACAAAGCTCATCATTATTCTTCCCTATTGGTCGAAAAGAAGTTGGTTTCCAATCGTACAATACCTAGCGTTGGAAGATCCTATCATGCTCCCAGTCAGGGAGAATCTTCTCTCCCAGGGTCCCTTATTCTTCCAGGGAATAGAGACTCTGAAATTGTCAGCCTGGATCCTGAAAGGCAGATCTTGAGGAACCACGGTCTGTCAGACGAGGTAATTTCAACTATCTTATCAAGTCATAAAGAAGTTACCTCAAAAATCTATCAAAAGATTTGGAAGAAATTCTGTTCCTGGTATGGAAACCCAGGACCAGATCCCTTTTCTCCCAACATTGCAAAAATCCTAGATTTTTTACAATCGGGATTCAAAAAAGGACTTAGCCCTAGTACCTTAAAGGTACAGATTTCAGCCTTAGGTAATTTTTTTAACACTCCTCTGGCTGAACATCGGTGGATCAGAAGATTCACCCAAGCGGTCTCTAAACTGAAACCTTCCCTAAAGAAATCAGTTCCTACCTGGGATTTGAATGTGGTGTTAACGACTCTTTGTGAGCCCCCCTTTGAGCCGCTCGACGAAATTAGTATGCATTTTTTAACTCTAAAAGCTGCATTCTTAGTCGCTATTACTTCAGCAAGAAGGATTGGAGAAATCCAATCTCTGTCAATCATAGAACCGTACCTAAAAGTACAAGAGGATAAGATCATCCTAAAGCTGGATCCCTCATTTATTCCAAAGGTATCTACCGCTTTCCATAGAGAACAAGAAATAATTCTACCTTCCTTTTATCCAGATCCAAAAGACCAACAAGAAGAAAAATTCCATTGCCTGGATGTCAGGCGAACAATTCTTCAGTATCTGGATAGAACCTCCTCCTGGAGACGAGATATAAATCTATTTGCCCTATTCGGGGGAAAGAATAGAGGAAAGAAAGCCTCAAAAGGCTCTCTAGCGAGATGGGTAAAAACCACCATACAAGAAGCCTACAAGTCCCAAGGACTATGTGCCCCACAAGGCATCAGAGCCCATTCAACAAGGGCAGTCTCGGCATCCTGGGCAGAAAGAAGAGAAGCCTCTATTGACCAAATCTGCAAAGCTGCCACTTGGTCAAGCTATCATACGTTTTACAAACATTATAGACTCGATGTGCTGTCCGATACGGATTTAAGTTTTGGACGGAAAGTCCTCCAATCCATAGTCCCGCCCTGAGCATTATAATCTGGTATTGCTCCTGTAGTGCTGTCATGAGGGATGTACTGGAAAATAGCAATTAGACCTACCGGTAATTGTATTTCCAGGAATCCATCATGACAGCACCCTTACATCCCTCCCTTATTGAATTCTGATTTGTGCATTTAACATGTCAGTTATTATCCCTAGAAATAAAATAGGGTTGCATCCATCCTGGTGTAGTAATTGAAAAACACTGGCAAGTGGGTGGTGGGAGGGGCCTTTTAACCTCTCTGTCTTCCTGTCCCTACAGAGGTCAAGAGGGCAACCTCCTGTAGTGCTGTCATGATGGATTCCTGGAAATACAATTACCGGTAGGTCTAATTGCTATTTTTCAACTGGAGAGGGGATACCATCTCAGCAACAAAATTTAGCAATGAAGTAAATGTGAATAAATGGGGTCTCATTTTTACAAGTAACATGAACAAGCAGGAAATCGAATTTCTCGACCTTGCAATTTCTCACAATGACATCCAATTCACCACCTGTACCCATTTAAAAAAATATATAACCAACTGTACCCAGAGAGGGCTGAAAAGATTTACTCAGGAAATAGTGATACAGTGTATTACATCAAAGTAATTTATACAAGTCCATCAATCATCTATATCACTTAGAGAAATCCACAATAGATAACCAAGCATGACTTGGTGCATTGATCAAAAGCAACTGGAGAAACCTACAGACAGAAAGATAATCAACTCTAGCACAAACGTAATGAGTATAAAAATGTGTACATTTTATTAAAGATAAACACAACAGAATAAAAAGATGAGTCACACAATGAAAAGAAGGCGTCCACCTCTGCAAGACCAAATGACATGTAAAGCGAGTATAAACATACATAAATGTAAAAAATACAGGCGCATGTGTAAATTGGAGTCCAGAAGGGACAAACAGGCTAAATGAAATGTATAACAAAATTGTTAATATCTGTAACAGTCAGGGGCGGACATACCGCATGTGCAGCCGGTGCAGCTGCACAAGGGCCCCGCGTGGGAAGGGGGCCCGTTCCTCTGCTGGCCGACTCAGTTCTCAGCTGCGCGATGCTGAGGACTGAGACAGAGGCCCGTGGACAGTAGCTGCGAGCCCATCAGCGGGCCCCCCGTGGACAGTAGCTGGGCAAAGAAAATGTGGGCAAAGAAAATAAAAAAACTATACTCACCTCCTCCCTCGCCTCCGTTCACCCGCCGCAGCCCCCATCCTCCTGTCTCGGTCTGTGTTACAAGTGTACAAGGCTGCACTGGTGACGCGCTGCCGATGGCACGTGACCGCTGCTGCCAATAACTCCTCATTGGTGTGCTGCTGAGGACAGTAGTTCCACAGCAAATCGCTGTTGAGGGCATTGATTGGCTGCAGCGGTCATGTGCCATCGACCGCGCGTCACCACAGCAGCTTTGTAAACACAGAAAGGGATAGGGGCTGCGGAGGGGGAACGGAGGCGCCGGAGGAGGTGAGTATAGGTTTTTCATTTTCTTTGCCCACATTTAGGGACTTAGTTTAGATAAGAATTTAACCCGGAAAAAAATGTGTTACTTGTGTTCTAAACTGGTAATAAAATGTACAATATAAATCTTCCTTCATAATTTTTATTAGTAAGGTTTATTTTTATATGCATATATATGTTTAGGTAACTTTGTCGGTATTGGGGGGGGGGCGGGGGGGCCCTGGCACATTATCTGCACAGGGGCCTTTTGCAGTCTGTGTCCGCCACTGGTAACAGTGGCAGTCAAATATAAAGTGCTAAAAATGCAGGTAGCAAAGCATATAGCCATAAGCCACTAGACTACATATGAGTCAAGAGATGCATAGGGCCCGAGCAACCCAACAACTGAAGGGCCAAAGGTAACAACAGGCCTAGAGCATGTAACACAGACACCTGTTTTAGGTAACATACATACCCAAATTCATGGTCTCACTCAGGGAGGATGCCAACACTCGATGCGCGTTTCGGCAGATGCCTTCGTCTGGGGGTGGCGTCATCCTGGCAGGGCCCTCTTCTATATAGTCCCAAACTCATGTGTTCCGGGTCAAAATCACCGGTCCACAACGGAGGGAGAAAACTGGGGTCAAGCAGAGGGTACAAAGATGGCCACCGCCCCACTTCTGGAACCGCGTCATATAGGCCCAATGACGGCAAGAAAAGGGAAGTGATGAAAAAGTGTGTAATGAAAAACACATGTAGAAATTGAAAAAATGTAGACTGTCCAAAAATAAATAAACAGAGGGGACCGATGTGTGATTGCAAATGAAAAATAAAATGAGAAAGGAGACAAGGAACAAAATTCACAAGTCCAGGAATGATGTTGTGCAACAGGACAAGGGAAAAGAAAACAAGTGTACTATGTATGAACGTGTGACGAATAAGTGACCTGTGTGTGCGATATGCGTACACATAAAAAGTACATACAAATTAATATCCATTCGTGTGTCCATGTGAACAACCCAATCAAAAAATATACGTAAAAGATAGCGACAAAAAAAAATAATATATAAAAATATATATGACATAAAGATAGCTGTGAAAATATGTGAGAATGAGGGAAAATGAGGAAGGAAAGGGGGGAGGGGGAAGAGGGTGGGTGGAAGGAAATGGAAGAAGAAAAAAGGGAAGAGAACTGAAGAAAAAGGAAGAAGGAAGAGACAGGGTTCCTTTCCCTGTTATTTCACACCGAATAGCCACCTCTGTAAATTGGAAACTGAGGGCATGCGTGGAAGAAATATACCAGACAGAGTAGGGTTGGTACAGATCCTCCCTCAGTGAAGTAGGAAGTACAACTAAACTTTTATTACACAAAGAGTTACAAACAAATCTTCTCTGTAGGAACGTGGGACGTGCTTAAGCCCTATTTGCTCTATTCAGCTGTGAGTTCATCTGCACACTCCTGTTGCATTCCATGGGCAGTGTCTTCCATAGGCGTGTTCCTTATGCAGACTCCATCTTGTTACATACATTCAAGTTCTTTGTGGAATATACTGATATATATATATATATATATATATATATATATATATATATATATATATATATATATATCATGAACAGGAGACAAGTAACAGCACCAGGACTTCAGTATTGGGGAGATGTTGGTTTATTCACCACCAGGTGGAAAGAATGAGCAACGTTTCGGTTCACACCCGAACCTTTCTCAAGCTATATATATATTATGTAAGGATAATATTTTTGCAAACAATATACAGACTAATGATAGAAGAAAGAAAAAAGCTGGATGCATTCATGACCCATTTAAATAATAATGTTTTGAATTTGAGGTTTACATATAAGTCCGACAGAAAGCACATTGATTTCTTGGACATTAAACTCACCAAGGTCATACATGGCTTCTTACAAAGCGATGTATATCGTAAAGAGACATCTGTAAACTCATTACTACATTCTTCTTCTCACCGTCCACAGACTATTCATGCAGTTCCCATTGGACAATACTTGCGGATTAGCAGAATTTGTTCTTCTCACATACTTTTCGAAGAGCAGGCAAAGGATTTAAAAAAACTTTTCCTTAACCGTGGTTACAGTATGAGATCTATCAAAAAGGCATACCATAGGGCGAAATACACGACCAGAGATGACCTTTTCCCAATAAAAATGACAGACGCACAAATACAGGTGAGGTTCATTACTGATTATCACTCAAGGTGGCCACAGATGAGGGAAATTTTTTAAACGTTATTGGCCCATTTTATTGACCGATCCCACACTTCGACGACGTTTTAGAATATTTTAGGTACAAAAATATATACCATCACTCATGCCATACAGCCCCCCATCTCCCTCATGTAGGCAGTGCCATACAGCCCCCCACCTCCCACTTGTAGACAGTGCCCCCAAACGGAAAAAAATTGTACTCACCTGGGCCCCGTTCCCACGACTAACTGAGTTGCTCCATGACGGGATCCTTGCGTAGGCAGGCATGATCCTATAGCCTAGTACAGAGATTCCCAACCTTTTCGGACTCGAGGCACCACTGGAACATAAAATTTTCTCATGGCACTCCTACCAAAAATTGTTTAGAGGAAGACAGAAAATGGCTAAAAACAAGCACTACACTCTTAGGGTATGTTCACACAGCGTTTTTTGTAAGGCAAAAAAAATCTGCCTCAAAATTCCTTCAGGAATTTTGAAGTAGATTTTGAATTGACAGTGTTGTTTGACCTTTTCTTTTGCGCAGTTTTTAAGCCATTGAAGCTAATGCAAAAGACGCAGGCAAAGGAACACCAAACTGGCGCCACAGGTATTGTCTGCCTTCTATTAATTTCAATTGGAGGTCAGAGGTGGAAACCACTTGAAGACCATCAGACCCCACTCACAGTAAAATGATCATCAGCCCGCCACTCACAGTAAAATAACCATCAGCCCGCAACTCACAGTAAAATGCCCATCAGCCTGCCACTCATAGTAAAATGACCATCAGCTCCCCACTCACAGTAAAATGAACATAAGCCCGCCACTCACAGTAAATTGACCATCAGCCGCCACTCACAGATTCCCCCCATGGATAGTGCCACACAGCCCCCTTGTAGGTAGTGCCACACAGCCCCTTGTAGATAGTGCCACACTGCCCCCTGTATATAATGCCACACAGGCCCATATAGGTTGTGCCACACAGCCTATGGTAGGTAGGGCCACAGAGCCCCCTGTAGGTAGTGCCACACAGGCCCTTGTAGGTAGTGCCACACAGGCCCCTTGTAGGTAGTGCCACACAGCACCCTGTGACCAGGGATTCCACTCCAGAAGAAGCCCCTGTCGTCTGTGTCCATTTATGGACAGTGAAAACACTGGCTTTTTTTAGAGTGCATTCCCGAGTCACAGAGTTTGCAACGCTTTGGACGGGGATTCCGCTTCAGGAGTTGCCCCTGATATCACTGTCCATATATGGACAGAGATATCAAGCTGAGCTCTCCAGGAGCGGAATCCCCAGCCACACGGGTATTCCACTCCTTCAGGGAGCTACAGTGGCACTAGTAGATTGCAGAGCACGGAGATACCTCCCTGCTCTACTATAGTGGCGTCGCTACCGCTGTAGCAGCCGCTGCGGCTGCTAGCAGTGCCGCCAGTCGGCACGGGCGCCCTCATGCCCGATGTTGCCGCTAGCAGCCGCTATGTCTGCTACAGCAGTAGCGACGCCACTGAGCGAAGAAGCGCCCTGGCAGAAAGGTGGCTGCTGAGCTGTGCAAAGTCACAGATCGCACACCCCTAAGGCCGGCCCTGATTGTACTTATGGCAGACAATGACGGAAAAGTCATTGTCATTGATAAAACATTGTACTGGGACAGTACTTTGAATATTTTTAATGAAACAACAACCTATAGAAAACTTTCAGATACAGATGCAATGCTGTAATCAGGGGCTGCCTTAGGGGTGTGTGAGCTTTGCGAGCGCACAGGGCGCTGCACCCTCCCAGCATGTAGGGGGCACCACTGGGCACTGCCTCTACTCTGTTCTCTGCTCTTAGTTACACACATGGAGTCGAGGAACAAGAGAAGAGGAGGAAGCTCCGCCCACAGCCCGTCCTGTCAGCAAGGAGAGATGGTGATTATCTATGTGTGTCTGTGTGTATACAGTATGTGTCTCTGTGTTTGTATATGTTACAGTGTGTGTGTGTGTGTGTATGTGTATGTGTGTGTGTGTGTGTGTGTGTGTGTTAGTGGGTGACTCTGCATGTGTTTATGTCTCTTTGTAAAAGTGTGTGTTCAGTATTAAAGTAGAACAGATAAAATGAAGATATCTGTGCTGCCTATATACCCTGCTGCCCCTATATACCCTGCTGCCCCTATATACCCTGTTGCCCCTATATATCCTGCTGCTCCATATAAAATCTGCTGCCCCTACGTAGCCTTCCGCCCCCTATATATAATGCTGCCCTCTATATTACCTGCTGCCCCTTATATTCCCTGCTGCTTCCTATATACCCTGCTGTCCCTATATATACCATGTGCCCCTATATATCCTGTTGCCCCCTATATATCCTGCTGCCCTATATATATCCTGCTGCCCCTTATATAACCTGCTGCCCCTTATATACCCTGCGGCCCCTATATACCTTGCTACCACTTATATACCCTGCTACCCCTTATATACATTGCTGACCCTTATTTACATTGCTGCCCCTTATATATCTTGTTGCCCTTTATATACCCTGCTGCCCCTTATATACTCTGCTGCCACTTATATACCTTGATGCCCCTTATATACCCTTATTCATCTATATACCTTGCTGCCCTTTATACACCCTGCTGCCCCTTATATACTCTGCTGCCCATTATATACCCTGCTACCCCTATATACCCTCCTGCCATCTATATACCCTGCTGCCCCTATATATCCTGCTGCCCCCTATATACCCTGCTGCCCATTACATTCTATGCTGCCCTTATATATGTGTGTGTGTGTGTGTGTGTGTGTGTGTTTATATGTGTCTGTGGGTATAGTTATCATCTACGACATTATCTGTACTCAGAGAGTTATCACTGTGTTATCGGTGGTTTTACATAGGACTGCAGGTAACATCTACAACATTATCTATACTCAGAGAGTTATCACTGTGTTATCTGTGGTGTTAGAAACAGTGGGAGGGTTCCTCCAGCTCACCTTATCACGGATATGTTGTGTCGTTCGCGCACGGGTCCTCGTGTCGGTACACGTATAAACATAGACAAAAAAGTGGAAATTGAATCCAGCGCTGAGTCCTTTTGGGTCTGTTAAAATAGGAAGCTTCTTCCAAGTTTTATTTGCAACAAAGTAAAACAACAAATGTGGTGAGTACGGGTAATCCCAAGGTACAATAGAGGGTTTTAGCAGTGTGAGCGGTGCCTACGCGTTTCTGACGCCAACTGCGTCCTTAGTCATGGCTAAGGACGCAGTTGGAGTCAAAAACGCGTAGGCACCGCTCACACTGCTAAAACCCTCTATTGTACCTTGGGATTACCCGTACTCACCACATTTGTTGTTTTACTTTGTTGCAAATAAAACTTGGAAGAAGCTTCCTATATATTTACCTGTATGTATATATTTCAAAATGTGTGTATGTATATTTGCCTGTATGTCTAAATATCTGTCTTTATGTATGTACAGTATATATGTTCCAATATGTGCGTGTCTATATATATGGTTAATATTTGGTTTGTGTAGGGGGCAGCAATAGAGAGCCCCGCACAGGGCGCCATCCAACCTAAGGCCGGCCCTGGCTGTAATGGACATTAGTCAAGAAGGCATATGTTTGGGTATTCTATATGAGAAACAGGCCAAGTAATTTTATGTGGACCTTGTGATTATTCAGATTTTTTATGGACTCTCCAAGATGCACAAGGAAAAATTACTGGCAACAATCACTGCGGCCGATACTTAGAAACATTATATGACACTGACACACAGCGATCGGTATCCCGAGGCGTCGGTGTTAGGATCTTGTATTCATTTCTTACTTTTTACAGTTACTATAATACTACTTTATTACATTCTGGATTGGCCACAGATGCATTGCATTGGCCGCCTTGTGTTCTTATAGTTACGATGGACACTGCTGTCAAGCAACCAGACAAGCCCCCTCCCTACTATGCTATGATTGAAATACAGCCCGCAAATGTCACAGAGGGATGTCCCAGCTGCGGACTGGATATCTAATTACAGGATACTAGCCTATGGGCGGTTTTTAGGGGCTTTAAATACAGGCTATATCAGCGTGGACTTCACATTAGTGGCATAAGTTTGCCAGCAAACACATTGATTGTTACAGAATCGGTTCCCTGTCAGTAAATGCATGCTAATATACCCCTAAGGATACATTTAATTAAAAAAAATGTATGAATGCAGAAATGCGTGGGGTATCTATCTATCTATCTATCTATCTATCTATCTATCTATCTATCTATCTATCTATCTATCTATCTATCTATCTATCTATCTATCTATCTATCTACACATATATATATATATATATATATATATATATCGCTGACCACGAACTTCTTTCATCCGGCCGACACCCTTCTCTCCAGAGATGTCTGCACATACAGCCGTCCTGTTCCACAGTGACCCCCAGGGTGCGCTCGCAAGCTCAGTCCAGACTCAAGCAGCCAAAGCGCACGCAGGTGGGAGATTGAGCTGATTGCTTCCATAACACCCTGGGCAATAAGAAGGGCTGTGCCCCTTCCTTCCATGCCTGAGCATTGTTGTCATACCCAAAGTTTGTCTATGCAAATGGTCTCCTAGTGTTTTCCAGTTCCCAGTGTTCCCCGTTCCTGTACCTGTATCCTGTAACCTGTATCCCGTGCTATCCTGGTCAAGTGCCGTGCTGAGCTGTAGTCGTGCTGACCTTCTACTCCACGTCTGACGTCTACCTGCTGCCTAGTCCCAGCCGAGCCTGTCTTACTTCTAGCGTCCATGGCCACGGGCCGTCGGCTGTACTCACCTCCCGACGCCCGCAGCCATGGATCCGTGAGCGCTGGGCACAAAGGAAATCGTCATCATCATCAACTGCCATTATTTCCTGGTCTATAAGAAGGCCCCAGGCCTACTGATCCTTGCCTGAGCGTTGTTAGTTATCCCAGTCTGTCGTGCAAATGGTCCCTTAGTGTTTCCTGTTCCAGTTGTTATCCGTGCCTTGTTACCTGTTCCTGTATCCTGTGATGTTCTTGTTCCTGTAACTATTAGTGTTGGAGTCGTGTGACGTCCTGTGTCATCTGCCACGTCCGGAGGAATCCTCCACGTTCTGTGTCACCTGCCACGTCAGAAGGAATCCACCACATTCTGTGTCATCTGCCACGACCTGTGTCATCTGCCACGTCCGGATGAACTCGACGCGTCCGGCGCAACCTGCGGCACCTGTGTCATCCGCCACGTTTGGCGTTACCTACTGCGACCTTCTCAATCTGTACCAGAGCTGCGGCCACTGTCTGGACTATTCAGGTACCCTTGTGTGGGACATTGTATTGCTGGGGTTTGCTGTTTGGCCAGCTGCCTCTATTTATCTATCTATCTATCATCTATCTATCTATCTATCTATCTATCTATCTATCTATCTATCTATCTATCTATCTATCTATCTATCTATCTATCTATCTATCTATCTATCTATCCTATGAGGGTCAGTTAGACCAAGAGCATTATTAATTTTTAAAGAAAGAATAAAGAAACAGTTTTTATTGTCCTTTCCAGGTTGATTTTTGTTACACTCTGGCCAAGCAATAAGCTATTCCCACTTTCAGTCCACTTTTACAAACTGACATGAATGACTCAAATAGCTCTAAATTCTGGTACACATAGGTAATAAATATGTCAAACAACAGGTTAGACACTGTTTTGGAATAAAAAGCACCACAAAAATGGTGCATATTAATTGATAACTGTGGGTCTATGTGTATGAAATAAGAGAATTTGGTGAAATTGTTAAATATGCTTTTTCCTACACTCCAGTGCATTTGGGCAAGTGGCTCAAATGGGTTGTCTCATGAAGACACCACCTTTTTTAATAGAAGCTAATTTTGAGATTAGCTTTTCTAACCCTCAACAAGTAGTTATCCCTGAGGGAAGCCATGTCTGATCACACATTTGCTCTTTGTTGGCCACTGCAGGGTAAGTATAGTATTGCATAGCGGTTATTCAAATAATGGAGTATTACATGTCGCTATTTAAATGAATGAATAGACGAGAGATTTTCTTATAGACCGGCTCTCAGATGTGGCTCATAGAAGGGGGTTCTGAGCAGGGGCCCCTCCTCTATGACGTCCATATATCTCGATAGGGCATGTGGACAGGGTTTGTTTTCATGAGACAACCCTTCATAATATGCTCAATAAATAAGCCATGTTGTGGACCAGAACTTTCCTCCATAGATATTATATACTAGTCCTTCTCAATTAATTAGATTATTATCAATAAGTACATTTATTTCAGTAATTCAATTCAAACAGTAAAAACATTATATAGATTCATTACATACAGAGTGATCTATTTCCAGCATTTTTTTTTCTTTTAATGTTGATTATTATGGCTAACAGTTCATGAAAACCTAAAATTGAATGTCTCAGAAAAAAAGGATATCATATAAGCCCAATTGCAAAAATTATTTTTAATACTGAAATGTTGGCCTACTAAAAAGTTTGTACAGTATATGCACTCAATACTTGGTCAGGACTCCTTTTGCATGAATTACTGCATCAATGTTGCGTGGCATGGAGGCGATCAGCCGGTGGTACTGCTGAGGTGTATGGAAGCCCAGGTTGCTTTGATAGCGGCCTTCAGCTCGTCTGCATTGTTGGGTCTGGTGTCTCTCATCTTCCTCTTGACAATACCCTATAGATTCTCTATGGGGTTTAGGTCACGCGAGTTTGCTGGCCAATCAAGTACAGTGATACTGTGGCTATTAAACCAGGTATTGGTACTTTTGGCAGTGTGGGCAGGTGCCAAGTCCTGCTGGAAAATGAAATCAGCATCTCCATAAAGCTTGTCAGCAGAGGGAATTATTAATTTGTAGTTGAAAAGGGTGAATTGACACTTGGTTGACTTCCTTTTTCCATTGATGAGAGTGCACTGCTTAAGTGTACACTGTTCATAGCTATTGTTCCTGTCAGAAAAATGGAAACCTATCAGAACGGACGCCAACTGAGACCAACTGAACGAAAAAATATTGCAAATATTGGTATTGCAAATGGAAAAGCTAGTGTCTGTTCCTCTGACGGAACAGATGAACGGAAAGACAAAACCTGATGTGAACAGCCCCTAAGAGTGCCTATGATGGTTGTTACAATTACAGCCGGTTCGCAGGACCGGGTGAAGCGGGAAGCCGGAACCCGTCCCCTGCACTCAATTGTATCCACGTCCTTAGGTATCCCGAGGCGTCGGTGTTAGGATCTTGTATTAAGGACGCGGATACACTTGAGTTGCCTAGCGCTGCCCTGGTGAGGCACATGATTCCTCGCCATTCGGCGCTTTAGTGATGATGCAGTCGGCAAGATGACGTCATCGCGCCGCTGCATTGTTTTGCTGGAGCAGGACTGGCAGCGCTGGAGGATGGAGCGGGAACGGGACAGGTAAGCATATAATGTGTTTTTTTCCTTTTCCTTCTACTGTGGGGAGCGTTGGGGGCCTTATATAGGGGGACTATATAGGGAACTAAGTACAGGGGACTATATAGGGAACAGTAACTACATGGGACTATATAGGGAACAGTAACTACAGGGGGCTATATGGGGACCTAACTACAGGGGACTATATAGGGAACAGTAACTTCAGGGGACTATATAGGAAACAGTAACTACAGAGGACTATATAGGGAACACTAACTACAGGGGACTATATAGGGGCCCTTATATACAGGAAACACCTCAGGGGGCCCTTACCTACAGGGAATGCCACAGGAGCACAGGGGGCTCTATCTACAGGGAATGCCACAGGGGGCCCAAACTACAGGGAACACGATATGGGGCCATATCTACAGGGACCGCCACAGGGGGCACTAGCTACAGGGAACGCCATAGGGGGCTTTATCTACAGGGAATGCCACAGGGGGCCCTATCTACAGGGTACGCCACAAGGGGCACTATATAAAGGGAACGCCACAGGGGGCCCTATCTACAGGGGGCACTATACAGGGAACGCTACAGTGAATGCCACAGGGGGCTCTATCTAAAGGGAAAGCTACAGGGGGCCCTGTCTGCAGTGAACGGTACAGAGGGCACTATCTACAGGGAACGCTACTACCTACAGAAGGCTCTACTGGTAGCACTATCTACTATATTAGTGGACACAGTGTATGATACTATTATATTTACGGGCATAGAGTGTGGAACCATAAGAATTTTCTCTTCGTTTATAGGTGCAGAAATGTTGAAAAAGTGAGCTTCCGAAGACATCTGAGCAGCAAATTGACCCATTTCTGCAGAAAAGGGTCATGGCAAGGAGGCATCATAGAGTTGTGGACCAGATGGAAAAGTAAAGAGAACGACTAGAATCTGAGAAGTCGTCACCGGTGAGTCACTAAATGTAAATGTTTATTCTCCCTGTGACTGCTCAGTACTGTAGTCAATGTATGATCTGCAGCAAGATGATGTGTGTATCGTTCTTTATCATGAAACAGCAACTCCCAGCATATCCTTACCAACGTTCTGGCTATACTGGGAGCTGTAGTTTTATGCCGTACAAACTTATATGGCAGGGGTTAAACTAAATTTGCTAATTATCTCTGTACAAAGCTGTATTTGTACTAGTGCTGTATATATGAACTGAGCTTGGTTCTGGATTTATATTCATCATAACAACCAAGCTCAATACATATATACACTACTGAAGAGAAGCTCAGAACATATATATACAACTCCAGAACCAAGCTCCGTATATAAATACAGCACCAGAACAAAGCAAAGTACATATATACAGCACTACAAACAAAGCTTAGTACATAAATACAACACCAGAACCAAGCTCAGTACATATATACTGCACTAGAACCAAGCTCATTACATAAATACAGCACCAGAACATAGCCCAGTACATATATACTGCACCAGAACCAAGCTCAGTACATAAACACAGCACCAGAACAAAGCTCAGTACATATATACGGCACCAGAACAAAGCTCAGTACATATATACAGCACCATAACAAAGTTTATACATATATTCAGCACCAAAACTAAGCTCAGTACATATATACATATATATGTACTATACGCATTGGAGGCCCGCAATTGTATTTGCGGGCCGCCGATGGTTGAGAGAGGGAGCGCACTCCCTCTGCAAATTATTTAAATGCCGCGGTCGCTATTGACCGCAGCATTTAATGGGTTAAACGGCCGCGATCTAAGTAAACTTTGATCGTTACCATTGGAGCAGGAGCCCGGCTGTCATCAGACAGCCGAGCACCCTCTCCAGCTTGCACGGGACTCCCGTGCAGTACTTAGACTGGGCCACCATAAAAAAGCGAAGGCCGTGCCTAAGGCCCCTTCGTGACCGCCGTGAAAAGGCGTATTGGTGGTCACTAAGGGGTTAAGGATGTGTTGGAAAAACAAGTCCGAACCATGGAGGACCCTCCTCGCTACTCACAGGATTAAGGACAGGATCACACATAGACTTTTTGGCTCAGTTTTTTTTAGCCAAGGCCAAGAGTGGATTGCAAACAATTTGTATTTATTGGCAGACTTTATCTATCTATCACTCATTTTGTTTTTTCATTTTTTGCTGTTATACTTTTATTAAATTCTTTGTGTGCACCTTTATGATTAACATGGCTCCTGGCTACCACTTTTGAAGTACTGGAAAGATGGACAACACGGCTCCAAGCTGACCGAGACTGTTTTATAAACAGATTAGATAAAACAAACATGAGTCCTATGTTCTCGTTGTTATTAGTTAGCTAACCCTTGATGCAACTTGATGTGGTTTGAAAACTCCTATTAAAATTGATTTCCACAGGAGAGTGCACTCATATGGACCCCAGAATAGGTAGTTTTCAGTAAAACAAAATTAAAAAAAATAAAATAAAGGGGCCCCAGTTCTATCTACAGTTTACCCTTTAATATAATAAATATAAAACAGTATATTTTTATGTGTGAATATATTTAGCATCTACATGTATGTATAATTTATTATTTTCAGTATCAGATCTTGTATTTTCTTGTAGCATTTATAAATTTTAATTTTTTGTTTTTTTACAGCAGTTGGTATAAATAAAAGATTCTATACTGTGTAAAGTCATTGCTTTCGATAGTAGGATTTTACACCAAGGTCCAGGAAAGTTAGGATGCAGTCACATTCAGTAGATTTTGTTGCAGATATTTCTGCGACTGAGAATCAATTCCATTTATCCAAGTACCTGCTGCAGAAACAAAGCCATCCAGGTGAAAGGAGCTGATATTTCTGCAACAAAACCTGTTGCATGAAACAAAATTTTTTGAAGCCAAAATCAGCTATGGAACCTAAACAAGACATATATATATATATATATATATATATATATATATATATATATATATATATATATATATATATATATACATACAGTGAAGGAAATAAGTATTTGATCCCTTGCTGATTTTGTAAGTTTGCCCACTGTCAAAGACATGAACAGTCTAGAATTTTTTTGGCTAGGTTAATTTTACCAGTGAGAGATAGATTATATATATAAAAAAAAAAAAAGAAAATCACATTGTCAAAATTATATATATTTATTTGCATTGTGCACAGAGAAATAAATATTTGATCCCTTTGGCAAACAAGACTTAATACTTGGTGGCAAAACCCTTGTTGGCAAGCACAGCAGTCAGACATTTTTTTGTAGTTCATGATGAGGTTTGCACACATGTTAGATGGAATTTTGGCCCACTCCTCTTTGCAGATCATCTGTAAATCATTAAGATTTCGAGGCTGTCGCTTGGCAACTCGAATCTTCAGCTCCCTCCATAAGTTTTCGATGGGATTAAGGTCTGGAGACTGGCTAGGCCACTCCATGACCTTAATGTGCTTCTTTTTGAGCCACTCCTTTGTTGCCTTGGCTGTATGTTTCGGGTCATTGTCGTGCTGGAAGACCCAGCCTCGAGCCATTTTTAATGTCCTGGTGGAGGGAAGGAGGTTGTCACTCAGGATTTGACGGTACATGGCTCCATCCATTCTCCCATTGATGCGGTGAAGTAGTCCTGTGCCCTTAGCAGAGAAACACCCCCAAAACATAATGTTTCCACCTCCATGCTTGACAGTGGGGACGGTGTTCTTTGGGTCATAGGCAGCATTTCTCTTCCTCCAAACACGGCAAGTTGAGTTAATGCCAAAGAGCTCAATTTTAGTCTCATCTGACCACAGCACCTTCTCCCAATCACTCTCAGAATCATCCAGATGTTCATTTGCAAACTTCAGACGGGCCTGTACATGTGCCTTCTTGAGCAGGGGGACCTTGTGGGCACTGCAGGATTTTAATCCATTACGGCGTAATGTGTTACCAATGGTTTTCTTGGTGACTGTGGTCCCAGCTGCCTTGAGATCATTAACAAGTTCCCCCGTGTAGTTTTCGGCTGAGCTCTCACCTTCCTCAGGATCAAGGATACCCCACGAGGTGAGATTTTGCATGGAGCCCCAGATCGATGTCGATTGACAGTCATATTGTATGTCTTCCATTTTCTTACTATTGCACCAACAGTTGTCTCCTTCTCACCCAGCGTCTTACTTATGGTTTTGTAGCCCATTCCAGCCTTGTGCAGCTCTATGATCTTGTCCCTGACATCCTTAGAAAGCTCTTTGGTTTTGCCCATGTTGTAGAGGTTAGAGTCAGACTGATTAATTGAGTCTGTGGACAGGAGTCTTTTATACAGGTGACCATGTAAGACAGCTGTCTTTAATGCAGGCACCAAGTTGATTTGGAGCGTGTAACTGGTCTGGAGGAGGCTGAACTCTTAATGGTTGGTAGGGGGTCAAATACTTATTTCTCTGTGCACAATGCAAATAAATATATATAATTTTCACGATGTGATTTTCTTTATTTTTTTTTATATAATCTATCTCTCACTGGTAAAATTAACCTAGCCTAAAAATTCTAGACTGTTCATGACTTTGACAGTGGGCAAACTTACAAAATCAGCAAGGGATCAAATACTTATTTCCTCCACTGTATATATATATATATATATATATATATATATATATATATATATATGTGTGTACTTACTACATACATTGTGCTCTGCAATATAACAGACAGTAAGCTCCTAAGCATTCTCTAGTGGCAGCTGTAGGCAGACAGCATTTTGTCATTTAAGTCTATGTCCAAGTAGGGGATATGGAGCTCTGTATCAGAAAAAACAGAGCTTCATCCTCTACAAAGATGTAATAAGAAATGTTGGACCTAATGGTGTTAATGGTGTTTAATGGACATTCATGTTGAAGCTACTAACTGATCACAGGAAATAATTAATTTTCTTTGACAGCATTTACAGAGATGTCCGATACGTAAACCAGGGTTTGGTAATTTTTTAATTGGTTAATTAAATCCTATATTTTCACTTCTTGCTATCTCTGCAATGGAGTTGCTTATCGGACAAGTCCAGAATTGTATAGGATTGACTGTTAAGATCAAGTTATAATCTCCTGTATCATGCTATGTCTAAAGTTTGATAATGGAAGAGTTACCTGCACTATTCCTACTTTGTTCCAGTTTATCTATTAATATGATTCCAGATGTAATCATCAGAGGGTTATCATCTACTGTGAATGCAATCAGCCAATTATTAGGTCAAATAATACACTTTGTCTGCTAAATTGTACTTTTTTTATGGCTCTCCATTTTTGCCGTTGCCGAGCTTAAACATTCTGGGATACAAAGCCTTGTTTACCAGCAATCACACGTCAAAAACATTCAGACAGCAGACAGATCCATTAGGTCTGACAGATGTCAAGGCCTGAGGCTTCCAATGTCAGATCATTCAATAATGAAAAGTAAGAAGCAAGAGCATTGGAGTGTGAGTACGAGAATTTGGAATACAGGCCACGCCAGTCTGTAATAAGTGTACAAAAGTTGTGCCTTTCACTAGAACACTGTATTTGATATAAGTAATATATTTAGGCTTATTCACACGATCGTATAATACGTCTGGGTGACGGCCGTTAAAACAACGGTCGTCACACAGATGCATTCATTTCAATGGGGCCGTTCACACGGCCATTGTTTCAACGCACCGTGTGAAAGGTCTGTTGAAAAATAGAACTTGTCCAATTTTCTTCCGTTTTTATGGATCCCTCCATTGACTCAAGTTGATGGGGATCCGTGAAAACGGGTTCCACACGGATGAAACTCAGATGTGAAAAACGGCTGTTTTTCATGTCCGAGCTTCCCCGCGTTCATGTGAATAAGGCCTTATACTGACACGTAATTAAGCACCCATGGAAGTCTTTTGAGCCATTCTGTACCCCTGAATCCCTCTGATCTCATACGGAGGCATAAAGAATTATTTTAAATTATGTTCAGCATTTCATTTGCTTAGTCCAGTCATGATTACAAATGAGTGTATTCCTTTTAGCTCTACACAATGGCATCATCATCTCTACGCTCTACAAATGTTTAAACAAATATCAGACTAGACGGGAGGTAGGCTGTCCAAATGTGCATGTGGAAATTTAAAGGTTTATACAGGCTCTCTAGTCTTCTCAGCACTCTCTATTAGTTTATTTTATGGTAGGTTAAGTTTAGTAGTAGTTTCAGCCCACGAATATGTAGTTATGTTTTGTTGTATTGTATTTTTTTTTTTTCAATTTTCTTTTTATTGTTTTAAACAAAATTAAATCATACAACTGAATTGCATAAAGGTGTTTTGACAGCATATGAAGGTACAACCAAACGGATGAGAAGTGTCGTTAGATACACTGTAACTTTACATATGCAGCAATGACTTAACATTCAGGTTAAAATACCCAAATTGGAACAATACATTAGAGAGATATAATATAAGTACACGAATATAAGGGGGAGCAGGAGGGGAGAAGATAGGGGGAATAAGAGCAAGGAAGAGGAGTTGAAAGAGATTTACAGGATAATTTTATCTGAGACAAGGAGTGTCGGTTACAGTTTAACAACTTTAATCGCGAACTAACAGTTCCTACAATGTGTCCCATCAAATCTGGCTAATGGGTACTCAAGGCTACATCCAAGAACTGAGCTGAGGACCGGAATGTTGTCCAGGGTCTCCAGATCTCTGTAAATTTAGTGTAAGAGCGGTTAGAGAGTGCCGCTGTTTCTTCTATATAGTAAATTTGCTCCACTTTGTTTATCCATTGAAAGAGCGTGGGAACTTGTGTCGATCTCCAGTTTGGGGGGATGAGAAGTTTGGCCCCCGATAAGAGGTGTTTAACTAGAATATTTGTGGATTTACTTAATTCTGCCATAGGTAGATTAAGAAAAATGGTAGCTGGGGGTGTTTGGATAGAGATGTCACAAATTTTCGCTATATAATCTTGTACAGGTATCCAATAACATTGGATCTTATCGCATGACCACCAAGTATGTATGTAGGAACCGGGTTCCCCTAAACATCTCCAGCATGTGTCTGGAATGGATGGGTACCAAAGGTGTGTTTTATCCGGTGTGGTATACCACCGAGACACTATCTTATAAGAGTTTTCTTGTGTTTTGATACACTGGGAGGGACCATGAGAATTTCTGTAAAGAATACTTGTATCCTTTTTATTTAAGGTAATGGAAAGATCCTTTTCCCAGAGCGCGATATACGATCTTTTAAAAGGGACATTCCTAGTGATTAACAATTTATATATCTGAGAAATATATTTCCGTGGATATTTTACTTGTCCCAGGAGAGACTCAAAGATAGTCAAGGGCCTGTCCAAGGACCCTGCTGTAAGGTATGGTAGGATTGCTTGTTTTAGGGACATATAGTGCATTAGATGAAGATTCGGTAGTTTTGGGTTTTCAGACCAAGTCTGTAAGGATATAATCGTCCCATCCTCTAGTATGGAGTCTAGAGTAACAGTCAACTTGACTGAAGGGTTTGTTGTATTGTATTTAATACATTTTTTTCAGATTTTTTTATTAATTAGAAAAATATTAAGGCTAACATAAAGTCTATGGACACCTTTGACGTGGAAAAAAATGTTGTTTATATATTTTAGTGATGAACTGGAGTTAAAAGAAAAAGTTGCACTAAGTTTTAAGCTGCAAACTTCACTCCTTCTTTCATTCTTTTTTAGACCCCCTAATATGCAGTTTGTAACCTGCTCCTGATTTCAGACTTTCCCTATGTGGACATGCCACTCCCAGTCATACATGCTGAAAGTTAGGTCTGTGAATCCAGAAGGCTGCTACCTTTACTAGCTCTCATGTATCAGCACAGCTTTATTCCTGTACTGATTTTAAAGCTGTGCGGGATCTCATCTCTCTTGTGCTGACATACACTGATCTGAGGAGTAGGTGATATACCCCTCTATCCTCCTGTACACTTTGCTATATGTCCTCTCCTCTCTTGACACAGATACACAGCATGTGTGATTTACCCCCTCCCCTGTTTTGTTTCTTCTCTATCTACACTCTGATTAAGTACAGCTTGTATGATCTGCCCTCCCAGAACACTTGGATGCTTTCCCCCGATCTACACTGATCTGCTATGTACTACCCCCTCTGCTGTCCGTAAGACTGAGAGAAGGTAGGGGTCAGCAGAGAGATAGCCGACGAGCAGTGTGCTGTTGGATCTATGTCAACATCAGGACTACCAGCTAGGTGAAGTAGTTACAGATACCCTACAGCAGAAAATGGTTGCATATTTTTTAAAGGCTATTTAACCCCTTCCTGCTCCTGGACGTACTATTAGGTCTTGATGAACACATCATTCGAACTCCATGACCTAATAGTACATCACGGGAGGAACGCCCATTCCGGCCCACCTCCCGGCACATACAGGATCTGTGACAACTGCTGTCTCATACAGCAGTTCTTGCAGCTCCTTCAGCAGGGACCAATTGCGGTGGTCTCCGCTGATTAACCCCTTAGAGCTGCATTCAATCGCAATCGCAGCTTCTTAGGGGTTTAAACACCATCGATGTCCGGAACATGATCGCGGGTGCCTATGGTTGCTATGGCAACCAGAAGCCTAACAATGGCCTCCGGCTATGCCATCTACGGAAGCCTAGTGGGTCCTGACAATGTAAAGACAAAGACAAAGTCAGGACCCACCATGCTTGCTGTCAGCGAGTAGCTGATAGCTCAAATACACTGCACTACGCATATAGTGCAGTGTATTAGAATCGCGATCAGGGCATCCTGCCTCCAAGCCCCCAGTGGGACTAAAAAAACAAAGTAAAAAACAGTTGTATAAAAATAAACAAATAAACGTTTACAAGTAATAAAAGCAAAAATCCCCCTTTTTCTATCATCAGTCCTTTATTATTAAAAAATTAAATAAACTATACATAATTGGTAACGTTGCATCCGTAATGGCCTGAACTACAAAAGTATTTTATTTATCTCGCGTGGTGAACGCCGTAAAAGAAAATAATAATAAACCATAGCAGAATCACAATTTTTTGGTCACTTCACCTCCCAAAAAATTGAATAAAAAGAGATTAAAAAGTCCCATGTACCCAAACATGACACTGATTGAAACTACATTTCGTAGCCATAACACAGCTTTCTTGATGGAAAAATAAAAAAGTTATGGCTCTTAGAATATGGTGATACAAAATGTAAATTATTATTTACAACATATGGTATTGCCGTAATCGTATCACCCCGCAAAATAAAATGAATATGTAATTTATAGCGCACGGTGAACGCTGTTAAAAAAAGGAATTGAAAACAATAGTAGAATTGCTGTCTTTTAGTCACCACGCCTCATAAGAAATAGAATAAAAACAGTTCAAAAAGTCGTATGCACCCCATGGATACTACAATGAATTCCTCAAGGGGTCTAGTTTCCACTCTTAAGGGGAACTGGTATTTCAGAAGCTCTGTAAATGCGAAATGGTGCCCAGAAACCAATCCAGCAAAATCTACATGCCAAATAGCACTCCTGTGTTTCAGTCCATAAGCACACTAGGGCCACATGTGGAATATTTCTAAAAACTGCACAATCTGGGCAATAAATATTAAGATGCGTTTCTCTGGTAAAACCTTCTGTTTTACAGAAAAATATTTAATAAAACTGATTTTCTGCATGAAAAATTAAATTTGTAAAATTCACCACTACTTTTGAATACTTTGTGAGGGTCTAATTTTTTAAATCGGGTGTTTTATGGGAGTTTCCAATATATAGGCCCCTCAAAGCCACTTCAGAACTGAACTGGTCCCTAAAAAATAAAGGCTTTTGAAATTTACTTCAAAATATGAGAAATTGCTGCTTATGTTCTAAGCCTTGTAACGTCCTAGAAAATAAAAGAATGTTCAAAAAATTATGGAAAACATATAGTAGACATATGGTAAATGTTAACTAGTAACTATTTTGTGTGGAATTACTATCTGTCTTACAAGCAGATACATTTAAAATCAGAAAAATGCAAATTTTCGCAAAATTTTCTTTACATTTTGCTATTTTTCACAAATAAACACTGAATATATTGACCAAATTTTACCACTAAAAGCATTGAATCCAACCGGGACCTCAGTGAGTGACTCGCGACCCCCCGGAGGTCTTCACACAGCCCCCCAGGGGAACACGACCCACAGTTTGTAATGTATTGTGAGGTTTGCGGTGGAAAGAAGAGGGGGGGGGCTGTAATTTAACGCCCCCCCCCTCTCCTCTCTCCACAGCAAACACAGACTGCACAATACAACACAATACATTACAAAACAACACAATATATTACAATACATTACAAGACAACACAATACATTGCAATACAGACTCTGCAGCTCAACTGGAGTCCTCCGCACCGACTCTTCCACACTGGCTGGAATGCCCCTCATGTGATGTCACGATCACATGGTACGCTTAGTGTACCATGTGACCGTAACCAGGAAGTGCCGGCTCCACGGCACAGAAAATGTATTTAATCAGCACGCTGAATGGCCCTGTCTGCTCCCCCAGGCTTAGGGGCCCGGTCGCAACTGTGACCTCTGCGTCCCCTATAGCTACGCACCGCCTGTGAGCGTTTGTTACGCCCAGGGCTGTTCCTTAAAACCTTTAGCCCCAGTGACCACCGAGGCTGATGATCCAGTGTAGAATAGACTCCCTTGCCTTGGGATGCCTTAATCGCTATTGATCAAGGCTTTACAAGGGTTAAACGGCAAGGATCTGTGTTTTCTCCGATCCTGGATTTTCCCGTGAGGTGGCGGCTGTCAAACATCTAAGGCAGATGTCACCCAGGGGTTAAAGAGAAACTCCAGTGATAACAATACATTCAGTTGTGGATTCTTATCTCTTATCATAATATCTGATGTTACTGCTGTCTCTTGTAGGTCTCTGAGTAATAAAATATTTGTCAGAACGTGCCTTAGTAAGTGCATAGCAACAATCCAGGAAAGTACTGGGTGACAACCGAAAATCAGGTCAGCCCTATGGATTTTGTTGCTGTCACAGAATCTCCTTAAAGAGGCTCTGTCACCAGATTTTGCAACCCCTATCTGCTATTGCAGCAGATAGGCGCTGCAATGTAGATTACAGTAACGTTTTTATTTTAAAAAAACGAGCATTTTTGGCCAAGTTATGACCATTTTTGTAATTATGCAAATGAGGCTTGCAAAAGTCCAAGTGGGTGTGTTTAAAAGTAAAAGTCCAAGTGGGCGTGTATTAGGTGCGTACATCGGGGCGTTTTTAATACTTTTACTAGCTGGGCGCTGTGAAGAGAAGTAACATCCTCTTCTCTTCAGAACGCCCAGCTTGTGACAGTGCAGATCTGTGACGTCACTCACAGGTCCTGCATCGTGACGGCCACATCGGCACCAGAGGCTACAGTTGATTCTGCAGCAGCATCAGCGTTTGCAGGTAAGTCGATGTAGCTACTTACCTGCAAACGCTGATGCTGCTGCAGAATCAACTGTAGCCTCTGGTGCCGATGTGGCCGTCACGATGCAGGACCTGTGAGTGACGTCACAGATCTGCACTGTCAGAAGCTGGGCGTTCTGAAGAGAAGAGGATGTTACTTCTCTTCACAGCGCCCAGCTAGTAAAAGTATTAAAAACGCCCCGATGTACGCACATAATACACGCCCACTTGTACTTTTACTTTTAAACACACCCACTTGGACTTTTGCAAGCCTCATTTGCATAATTACAAAAATGGTCATAACTTGGCCAAAAATGCTCGTTTTTTAAAAATAAAAACGTTACTGTAATCTACATTGCAGCGCCTATCTGCTGCAATAGCAGATAGGGGTTGCAAAATCTGGTGACAGAGCCTCTTTAAGGCTGCTTTTTGCTTCCTGTAGATGACATAAGGCCTTTTGCCAACCAATCATCTCTGCCTATCCCTGCAATGAGTTTGAGTTTGCCTGTGACATGCATTCTGCTGCTGCACAGGGCACAGAAGCGTATCCTGTGCCTTTGCCATAGACCTGCATATGTGGCTCTCCAGCATCTTATATATTATACTAGCCTTTATACCCGGCGTTGCTTACTGTATAGATAGTGTAAAAGCTCACTATTTAAATACCCAATTATGTATTGTAAGGCCCCATGCAAACGACCGTAGAATTTGTCCGTAATTACGGACCCATTCACTTCTATTGCCCATGGACACCTTCCTGTATATTTACAGGAAGGTGTCCGCGCCGTAGAAAGGCTCCGCAAAAGATAGGACATGTCCTGTTTTTGCTTTTTGCGGACCGTGCTCCCATACTTTATATGGGAGCACGACCCGCATAATAATTAGAGAGTATTAAAAGTTAACTTATCTGCTTCTTCCTCCAGTCCGGCCTCCCGGGATGACGTTTCATCCCATGTGACCGCTGCAGCCAATCACAGGCCAATCACAGCCTGCAGCGGTCACATGGACTGCCGCGTCATCCATGGAGGTCGGACTGGATGTCAAGAGGGACGTGTCACCAAGACAACGGTACATATGAAGTTCTTTTACTTTCAATCGCTATGGAAACTCTGCCCAAAAGGGCTGCCCCTTCTCTCTTTCCAGCACTGATAGAGAGAAGGGGCTGCCGATTAGTGCAGAGAAAACGGGTCCGTAAGTATGGGTGGAATACTGGTGACACCGGACCCAATGTTATTGGAAGCACCATTAACCCCTTCCCTCTTTGTCCACTTTTGACCTTCCTGACAGAGCCTCATTTTTCAAATCTGACATGTTTCACTTTATGTGGTAATAACTCCGGAATGCTTTTCTCTATCCAAGCGATTCTGAGATTGTTTTCTCATGACACATTGGACTTTATGTTACTGGCAAAATTTGCCCGATACATTCAGTATTTAATTGTGAAAAACACCAAAATGTAGCGAAAAATTGCAAAAATTTGCATTTTTCTCAAATTAAATGTATCTGCTTGTAAGACAGGCAGTTATACCACACAAAAATGTTGCTAACTAACATCCCCCATATGTCTACTTTAGATTGGCATCGTTTTTTGAACATCATTTTATTTTTCTAGGACGTTACAAGGCTTAGAACTTTAGCAGCAATTTCTCACATTTTCAAGAAAATTTCAAAATGATATTTTTACAGGGGCCAGTTCAGTTGTGAAATGGCTTTGAGGTCCTTAGATATTAGAAACCCCCAATAAGTCACCTCATTTTAAAAACTGCACCCCTCAAAGTATTCAAAACAGCATTTAGAAAGTTTCTTAACCCTTTAGACATTGCGCAGGAATTAAGGCAAAGTAGAGGTGAAATTTACAAAGTTCATTATTTTTTTCCAGAAATTCATTTTGAATCCATTTTTTTTGTACCACAGAAGGTTTTACCAGAGAAATGCAACTCAATATTTATTGCCCAGGTTCTGCAGTTTTAGGAAATATCCCACATGTGGCTTTAGTGTGCTACTGGACTGAAGCACCGGCCTCAGAAGCAAAGGAGCACCTGGTGGATTTTGGGCCTCCTTTTTATTAGAATATATTTTAGGCACCATGTCAGCTTTGAACAGGTCTTGTGGAACTAAAACAGTGGAAATCCCCCAAAAGCGACCCCATTTGGGAAACTACACCCCTCAAGGAATTTATTTAGGGGTGTAGCAAGAATTTTGACCAGCCAGTTTTTTTGCAAGAATTTTGACCAGCCAGTTTTTTTGCAAAAATTTTTGGAACTAGGCCATGAAAATGAAAATCTAAATTTAAATGTAGGTTTAGCTAATTTTTTTTCATTTCCAAAAGAACTAAAGTAGAAAAAGCACCACAACATTTGTAGAGCAATTTCTCCCGAGTAAAACAATACCCCACATGTGGTAATAAACGGTTGTTTGGACATACGGCAGGGCTTAGAATGGAAAGAGCGCCATTTGGCTCTTGGAGCTCAAATTTAGCAGGAATGGTTTGCGGAGGCCATGTCACATTTACGAAGCCCCTGAGGGGACAAAAAAGTTGAAACCCCCAACAAGTGACCCCATTTTGGAAACTATACCCCTTGAGGAAATTATCTAGGGGTATAGTGAGCATTTTGACCCCACAGGTTTCTTGCAGAAATTTTTGGAAGTAGGCTGTGAAAATGAAAATCTACATTTTTTCAAATAAAATGTAGGTTTAGCTAATTTTTTTTCATTTCCACAAGGACTAAAGGAGAAAAAGCACCATAAAATTTGTAAAGAAATTTCTCCCGAGTAAAACAGTACCCCACATGTGGTAATAAACGGCTGTTTGTACACACGGCGAGGCTGAGAAGGGAAAGAGCGCCATTTGGCTTTTGGAACTCAAATTTAGCAGGAATGGTTTGCGGAGGCCATGTCGCATTTGCAATGCCCCTGAGGGGACAAAACAGTGGAAACCCCCAACAAGTGACCCCATTTTGGAAACTAAACCCCATGAGGAAATTATCTAGGGGTACAGTGAGCAGTTTGACCCCACAGGTGTTTTACAGAACTTATTGGAATTAGGGCGTAAAAATGAAAATTTAAATTTTTTCAAAGAAAATGTAGGTTTAGGTATTTTTTTTTCATTTCCACAAGGACTGAAGGAGAAAAAGCACCATAAAATTTGTAAAGCAACTTCTCCCGAGTAAAACAATACCCCACATGTGGTCATAAACGGCTGTTTGGACACACGGTAGGGCTCAGAATGGAACTAGCACCATTTGGATTTTGGAATGGTTTCTGGGCGCCATGTCACATTTGTTGAGCCCCTGTAGTATTAATACAGTGGAAACACCCCAAAAGTGACATATGGGAAACCGCACCCCCTGAGGAATCATCTAGGGGTATAGTGAAAATTTTGATCCTAAAGGTTTTTTGCTGAATTAATTAGAATTAAGCCATGAAAATGAAAAATAAATTTTTTTTTCCAACAAGATGTAGTTTTAGATCAACATTTTTCATTTTTACAAGGAATAGAGAAGAAAAAGCACCCCAACATTTGTAAAGTAATTTCTACCCAGTACGGTAACACCCCATATGTGGTTATAATCAGCTGTTTACGTATATGGGAGCATTCAGAAGAAAAGGAGCGGTATTTATCTTTTGGAGCGTAGATTTTGCTGGAATGGGTTGCGGATGCCATGTTGCATTTGCAAAACCACTGATGTACCAAACAAAAGTGACCCCGTTTTAGAAACTACACCCCTAAAGGCATTTATCAATGGGTGTAGTGAGAATTTAGACTCCACAGGTGTTTTGCAGAATTAATACGCAGTGGATGGTGCAAAGTGAAAATTGCAATTTCTCCACTAATCTGCCTATTCACCACACAATATGTTGTGCCCCTAGAGAATCTTACCCCATAAATTGTTAAGCGGGTTCTCCCGGGTATGGTAATGCCTTACTTGTGGCCATAAATTGCTGTTTGGGCACACTGTAGGGCTAAGAAGGGAAAGACCGCCATTTTGAGCATGGATTTTGCTTGGTAGTAGTTCAGTTTGAGGTATTGCTGGTATTTCAGTTTATAATGTGGTGGCATATGTAAGCTGTGCGGAGTACATCAGGGTATATGTAATCTGTGCAGAGTACATCAGTGGTATATGTAATCTGTGCGGAGTACATCAAGCTATATGTAATCTGTGCGGAATACATCAGGGTATATGTAAACTGTGAGGAGTACATCAGGGTATATGTAAGCTGTGAGGAGTACATCAAGGTATATGTAAGCTGTGAGGAGTACATCAGGGTATATGTAATCTGTGCGGAGTACATCAGGGTATATGTAATCTGTGCGGAGTACATCAGGGTATATGTAATCTGTGCGGAGTACATCAGGGTATATGTAATCTGTGCGGAATACATTAGGGTATATGTAATCTGTGTGGAGTACATCAGGGTATATGTAATATGTGAGGAGTACATCAGGGTATATGTAATCTGTGCGGAGTACATCAGGGTATATGTAATCTGTGCGGAATACATCAGGGTATATGTAATATGTGAGGAGTACATCAGGGTATATGTAATATGTGAGGAGTACATCAGGGTATATGTAAGCTGGGCGGAGTACATCAGGGTATATGTAAACTGTGCGGAGTACATCAGGGTATATGTAATATGTGAGGAGTACATCAGGGTATATGTAAGCTGGGCGGTGTACATCAGGGTATATGTAAGCTGGGCGGAGTACATCAAGCTATATGTAATCTGTGCGGAATACATCAGGGTATATGTAAACTGTGAGGAGTACATCAGGGTATATGTAAGCTGTGAGGAGTACATCAAGGTATATGTAAGCTGTGAGGAGTACATCAGGGTATATGTAATCTGTGCGGAGTACATCAGGGTATATGTAATCTGTGCGGAGTACATCAGGGTATATGTAATCTGTGCGGAATACATTAGGGTATATGTAATCTGTGTGGAGTACATCAGGGTATATGTAAGCTGTGCGGAGTACATCAGGGTATATGTAATCTGTGCGGAGTGCATCAGGGTATATGTAATCTGTGCGGAGTATATCAGGGCATAATAAGAGGGTATAATAATGGGGTAAATAATACAATTATCCATAGGTGTGTTATGATGTGATGCGATCCGTTATGCACAGGCCGGTGTCACACTGATAAACGGTTTTCTTTCTTATGCCCCTTTTGTAACGCTCTGCACCTTTTGGGGACTTTTTCTCCTTCGTGGTTTGGGAAATATTACTGGGAAAGTTTTGCGCTGATATAATACGCGCGCCCTCGCTTCCAGCGGATGTGCTATGTCCCTTCCCTTTCCTAGTTCCTAAATACTAGGGCCCTGAAACTGAAGGAATGTTCATCACCGCATTACTAGTGCCATAACTTTTTTATTTTTCAGTTGATTGAGCGGTGTGCGGGCTTGTTTTTTGCGAGACGGGCTGTAGATTTTATTGGTACCATTTTAGAACACATACGACTTTTTGATCACTTTTTATTTCATTTTTTGGTAAAGGAAATTACCAATAACAAGCAATTCTGGAATAGTTTTTTATTGGTTTTTTTTTCGGCATCCACAGTGCGCCCTAAATTACATGTTAGCTTTATTCTGCGGGTCGATACGATTACGGCGATACCAAATTTTTATAGTTTTTTTTATGTATTGCGGCTTTTGCACAATAAAATTACTTTTTTTATAAAATCATTTGTTTTCTGTGTCGCCATAGTCTAAGACCCATAACTTTTTTATTTTTGCGTGCACAAAGCGGTGTCAGGGATTATTTTTTGCGGTACGGATTGCTGTTTTTATTAGTACTATTTTGGAGTAAATGTGACTTTTTGATCACTTTTTATAGCATTTTTTGGAAGGAGATGTGACCTAAAAACAACGATTCTGGTGTTGTTTTTCATGGTTTTTTTTATGGCGTTCACCGTGCGGGATAATTTACATAATAATTTTGTAGTTTGGGTCGTTACGGACGCGGCGATAACAATTATGTATAGTTTTTTTAATTTTTACGGTTTTTCCCATCATAAAAGACTTACTATGGGAAAAAAGTCAGTTTAGCTTTATTTTTATTTGAAATGTGTGTGTTTTTATTGTTTTACCACATTTTTATTAACTTTTTTGACTTGTCCCACTAGGGGACATGAGGGCCTGATGCCCCGATCGCTACTCTAATACACTGCACTACATACGTAGTGCAGTGTATTAGCGCTGTCAGTTATTCACTGACAGCAAGCCTATGAGGACTCGCCGCAGGCGGGTCCTCATCGGCTCCCATACAAGGCAGACTCGGACGCCATTTTCTGGTGTCCGATTGCCACAGCAACCCAGCGATTGCGTCACTGGGTTGCCGGTCGGGTGAAAACCTATCAGATGCTGCGCTCTATTGAGCGCAGCATCTGAGGGGTTAATCTACCGGATCGGAGAATAGCTCCGGTCCTGGCAGTTACAGGAGGGTGCCAGCTGTATAATACAGCTGTCACCCCGCGGTGATGGTGCCGGCTCTGCTTCTGAGCCCGCACCATCACTGCGCCGTACCTATACGGCGCTTTGCGGAAAAGGGATTAAATATCCTTAACACTATGATCACATGATCAAAAAAAATGTATTCCCTTTAGGAAATAAAAGTCCTAAGCCAGTGCTCCTAGACTAAACTACGAAGTGGTGGATGAGGGGCGGGGACTTCTGATTCATGCCCATTTGGCATCATTTTTCCTCGCTCCTCATCTTTACCATTAGTCCCTCCTTAGCTCATTGCTTCTCCATGCATTTTAGTCCCTCAATCGCTCATTGCTTCTCCATGCATTTTAGTCCCTCAATTATACGAGACAGGACAACTGTCCTACCTCTGTGTAAACCCGCTGTGGCCAACATCGCAGTGCTGCTGTGTTAGGCAATTCAGCGAGGAATGATGTACGTTGCAGCCAATTATAGGCTGCCACGTCATCAATAGGGGGCGGAGCCTGTCAGTGCAATCCGTTACCTGGGGAACGCGTGTCCAATCAAAAATAGCTGTTCCCTGATTTTAAACCAATGAAAAATTAGGCTTCAAACAAACAAACTTTCGAAAATATATATAAGATTATATAATTATCAATGTGGGCTAGGTTAGGATTTTTCAAAGAATTGGTTCTTTTGCGTTTGACTATGGGAGATCCATAAAAATGATTGTGCAGGGGCGTAGCTAGGGGGGGGGCAAGCGGGGCATGTGCCCCGGGCGCAGTTCAGAGGGGGGCGCCAGCGCCACCTCCTCCTGCACTATAATTGTACCTGTGTCGCAAGGACACAGGTACAATTAGAAGCAATGAATGAATTCAGCGCCTTTCCACGAATGAAGCGACTGGTACCTTTTGTACCAGTGACGCTTCCGTCGATGAAAGGCGCTGACTGACTGACAGGGAAAGTCATCCTGCCCAGCCAATCAGCGCCTTTCATAGACGCTGTGTTCAACCCCCTGGAGACCTGCGCAGAAGAGAGCAGGTCTCCATGGCTGCCGGACGGCGTGGGAGCGGGAATAAGGTGAGTTTGAAATGTTTATTTTTTATTTTTTATTGCAATAGAAGTGTGGCTGTATCTGCGGGGGGGGACTTTGTCTACACGGGGGACTTTATCTACGGGGGGTGTCTATTTACAGGGGGACTATATCTACAGGGCTGGGCTATATACAGGGGGACTATATCTACAGGGCTGGGCTATATACAGGGGGACTATATCTACAGGGGGGCTATATACAGGGGGACTATATCTACAGGGCTGGGCTATATACAGGGGGACTATATCTACAGGGGGACTATATCTACAGGGGGGCTATATCTGCTGGGCTATATACATGGGGACTATATCTACAGGGGGGCTATATACTGGAGTGGGCTGTCTATTGAGCACCATATACAGGGGTGGGATATATAGTATATAGCCCCCTGTAGATATAGCCCACCCCTGTATATGGTGCTCCATAGATAGCCCCCCCTGTAGATATAGTCCAGCCCTGTAGATATAGCCCAGCCCTGTAGATATAGCCCAGCCCTGTAGATATATTCTCCCTGTATATAGCCCACCCCTGTATATAGCCCACCCCTGTAGATATAGCCCCCCTGTGTATAGCCCACCCCTGTATATAGCCCCCCTCTGTAGATATAGCCCCCCTGTGTATAACCGATCCCTGAATATAGCCCCCCTGTATATAGCCCCCCTGTGTATATCCCAGCCCTGTGTATATCCCAACCCTGTGTATATCCCAGCCCTGTAGATATGGTCACCCAGTAGATATGGTCCCCCTGTAGATATGGTCCCCCTGTAGATATGGTCCCCCTGTAGATATGGTCCCCCTGTAGATATGGTCCCCCTGTAGATAGCCTACCCCTGTAGATAGCCTACGCCTGTAGATAGCCCACCCCTGTAGATAGCCCACTCCTGTAGATATAGTCCCCCTGTAGATATAGCCCACCCCTGTATATAGTCCCCCTGTAGATATAGCCCACCCCTGTATATAGTATCCCACAAATAGCTCCCCCTATAGTGCTCCACAGAAAGCCCACCCCTGTATATAGCCCCCTTGTACATATAGTCCACCCCTGTATATAGTGCTCCACAGATAGCCCACCCTTGTATATAGTATATACAGGGGTGGGCTATCTGTGGAGCACTATATACAGGGGTGGACTATCCAGTGGAGCACTATATACAGGGGTGGACTATATGTACAAGGGGGGGCTATATACAGGGGTGGGCTATCTGTGAAACACTATATACAGGGGTGGACTATATGTGGAGCACTATATACAGGGGTGGGCTATATCTACAGGGGGGCTACATACATGGTTGGGCTATCTGTAGAGCTCTATATACAGGGGTGGGCTATATCTACAGGGGGCTATATACAGGGGTGGGCTATCTGTAGAGCACTATAGGGGGAGTTATTTGTGGGACACTATATACAGGGGTGGGCTATATGGGGACACTATATACAGGGGTGGGCTATATGGGGACACTATATACAGGGGTGGGCTATATGGGGGCACTATCTACAGGGGGCTCTATGGCAGGCACTATCTACAGGGGGCACAGTGTGTGTGTGGGACACGGTGTATGGTGCTATTATAATTAGAGGTGCAGTGTTTGGCGCTATTATATTTAGGGGTGTAGTGTGTGGTATAATGATAACTTTATATTTATTTATAGGTGCAGAAATGTTGGAAAAGTGAGAAGCTGAAGACATCTGAGCGGCAAACTGCAGAAATGGGCTGTGACCGGGAGAAGTCATCATAGAGGTCTGGACCAGATGGAGAGAAAGAACTGGAATCTGAGACGTCTCCGGTGAGTCACTTAATGTAAATGTTTATTCTGCCTCTAATCAGTAATATAGTCACTGTATGATCTATAGCGAGATGATGGGTGGTATGATTATGATAGGATTTATTTTTTGTGAAACAGCATCTCCCAGCATATCCTTACCATTGTTCGGGCCATGCTGGGAGCTGTAGTTTTACGCCGTACAAACCTATACGGCAGGGGTTGCACTAAATTGAGCTGTATTTGTTCTGGGGCTGTATATATGTACCGAGCTTAGTTCTGGTGTTGTGTATAGAACCATATTGCTTGTGAAATGTACAAATAATTTTATGCTCGCGTTACATAAAAAGAAATGACACGTCGATTGGTAGAGAAAACAAACACGGCGAGGGGGAAGGAGATGTCGGGAAGGAGGTGGGGGGGGGCGCCAAACTGAATCTTTGCCCCGGGTGCTGGAGAACCTAGCTACGCCTCTGGATTGTGTGATATGATGAATATTCTGTCATAGCTGGTGTAAAATTCATGGTGCTAAGTCTTTTATACTCTGATGGAAGCTGCTGAGTGGATAGACTTCCTTGCTGGACTAGATGTTCTTTTGGTCCTTTTATTTAGGTCACATGGAAAATGAATTAGAAAAAATGTTGAGGTATAGAAAAAAAACTTAAGAGGGAGAATAGATATGAGATAACATATACACGCCCAGTTGGACATAACTTTAAACACGCCCAGTTGTACATAAGAAAGGCTCATTTGCATAAATATAAAAATGGTCATAACTTGGCCAAAAATGCATGTTTTTGAAAAAAAAAAAAATGTTACTGTTATCTACATTGCAGCACCGATCTGCTGCAATAGGAGATAGGGGTTTGAAAATCTGGTGACAGAGCCTCTTTAAGGAAACCTGTTAGGAAGATTTAGGCCCCCAATCCCCCACCAACCTGTTATCCTGGACTATAATTGGTTGACAATGATGCCCTTATATATCCTGACCGATGCAGGTATGGATGCTAAGGTATGGAGGTCGTGTAGCATGTAAATAAATACTGGTCATTGACCAAGCTTGAATTCAGTAGTTGAAATTTCCAGTAATCAGCCTGCATTTCTTCTGCCAGTGCCACATTCTCGATGTTTGGTTGAATGCCACAGCATTTTTTTTATGTAAACTGCAAGTTTGACAATCATGAAACTTGACCTTCCATGTATGGAAAGAAGCAATACATTAAATTAATACCATAAATAAAATAAACTTTTCCAAGATCTGTAGAAGATGACAGGCAGGCTTGAGACGCATGTATGCCTTCTTATGCTTTAAAACAAAATAAAATAAACTGATTTGATGGGCCAGATGGTTCTTATTTGCCATCAATTTCCATTTCTATTATTATGTATGCGAAAAAGGCATTTGAGTACATTTTTCATAACTCTTTTTCCCAAGGACTAAGCAGAAAATAAATTTGATTTAACACTTTGTTGTTAAGAAAATTGTTAGGCTAAGGAATGGAATTTAGATAGTGGTAAAAGATCGCGTATAAACAAACGTGGGGACTGGGGAGCAAAAGCTGTGTCTCACTGATGTTAATATTTTCTGCTTTTATTGAAAGAAAGCTTATGAGATTATATTTTATTAAAGTAGCATCCTAACAATAATAAAATCCCCAAATTTAAAAAATAAAGTTTTTTATATACAATACTTATCTAATTTGCTCTGATATTTTGCTCCTGATGAGATGAAGTGTCCTCTATAATGACATTACATCAAAAGACTACATTGGCGAGTCGTCATAGTGACTTTATGTCTATAGTGACATCAGGGGACCGCCATAGGACATCAGCAGAGGACTGCAGCGGAATTTCAAAGGTTATTGTTATAAGTTTTTTATATAGATTTAGATGTTTTTTTCATTGTTGGAGAACCCCTTAAACTTTAAATTAGAAAACTTTCCAGTATGATGCTTATTATTCTAAATTCATTAATGAATTGTGTATAAGATCACTCTCATTTACTCCATAATAGACGATCCTGTCCCATTCAACTCTTGTGAGATACAGCTTGTGATACAACAGTCGTGTGACTTGTATGATATTTGTCTACACCCAATTTCTTGCTATCATAAATACTATTAATTAAAGCCATATTGCATGTTTAATATTGTGTATGTGTCCAGAATTGCATTTAGTGCAATAACCATAAGTAATCCTAACTCAGCCCATGAGTATTAATTTAAGTCATTTGATGTCAATATTCATTCAACATGCTGATTGGCCAATGGGCATAATTTACAGAAAGTCGTATGATTACTTTGACATCAGTAAACAAGTTACTGTGGCATAGATTGTATTATATAGAGTTAAAATCTGTATGCTTCAATTCCTTTAGTTGCACTGGGTAAATGATCACGACGCGTGAACTGCCTATTATCTCCATCATGAAATGGGCGTGGCTTTAAACTGGCGTCGATTTCACTCTGTGGGGCATAGCAAGGTAGAGGTTCATGCCGGGTTCGGTTTCTTGTCCCTCCCAGAAAAAAGTTGCATACTTCTCTGAACCAACATGCATCCATTTTAGACATTCTACCCTGAGACTAAAATGTTTAGCATCGGTGTAAGGTGCTCAAGCATTAATATGTTCCAGTCACACTGAATGTACAATACCCCAAACAAAAAATTGTTACCCTCGGCCACCAATTTTAGACTATTCTATCCAAGTCCTATCAACTGTTTTGCCTTTACTAAAATATTTCTGTACTTGCATGATAATCACCCAAGTACAGAGACTGCATCTAAAGCTAAGGGAGGGAGATATATTTAATACTAAAATAGGGTTGTTGTTCTTGGCGCTATAGCGACGTCAGATGTTATACAATGTACACATATTTGGCATCTCCCTGCGTGGGAGAATTAGAGGATTATTTTCAGGGTAAATATTATTTATTGAACAAAATGTGTCCTGCAAAAAAGAAGCAAACCATTTTGAGGGCGACTGAGAAATAAGAACAAAATTCACCAATAGAATACAGTATACCAAAAGGTGAAAATTTGCTCTGGATATGAAGGCCATAAAAGGTTAATGTTGTTCAAGTGACTTAATTTGAATCACTGGATTTATCATCAAAACGGCTATCCAGTGACAGAAATTGATGGCCTATCCTCAGCATAGGCCATCAATACCTGATCGGTGGGGGTCTAACTATCAACACCCCTGCCGTTCAGCATTTATAAGGGGCATTGGCGCTCTGGCGAGTGTTGTGCTCCCTTCACTTCTTACACAGCTGAATGCTGTAAACCGCCCACACATTTGTTGCAGCAGTTCACGTTGTTACAGCTTCCTCCCATATACTTGAGTGGAATCAAGCTGTAATTCTGTGAATATGTCTGTGTTTTACAGTGCTGAGCTGTGTTAGAAATTAAAAGGAAGCAGTGCTCCGGTCCCTTCAAATAGCTAAGCAGCGGGGGTGCTAAGAGTCGGACCCCCACCAATCAGATCTTGATGGCCTATCACTTTTATCAATCCCTTTAATTGTCAATTGTGATTCCACTAGATAAATCCTCTAATCAGGATGAGTTGGAAGTACTTGAAGTAAGAACTGAAGTACGGACACTGCTCTGTCTGCTGGTTATTTTTTTCTCTTGAAAAGCTATCTATAGCTACAGGAGATTTGAATCAATATATAAACTCCAAAAGCAGTTCTGTTAAGGGCTGGGTACTGTTTATAACACAAACATCCCCCCATGATTTACCCTGCAGGCCGCTCCATAACTATATCAACCATACAAAAAGGAACGAGAGCTTATAGCCAGAAATATATAAAAGTATGAAAATTTTATTGGACAAATATGACAAACAATATATTAAAATACATATAAGGACAAGACCCTAGTATAGTTAGTGGAGCGAAGCATGGAAATTGCTGGATAACATGTGAAATCTGTACAGGCTGTATTAAGTGGTTAGAAGATTTATTTTAGACCTAAAAAGGTTTCCATACTGATTATCCCTGATCCCTGTAAACATAACCGATTAGTAGAAGGGGGAACAGGAGAAAGTGTCAGTGCATAGATATATAATTTAGAAGACAGCCTTACCCATAGCAGCAAAGAGATAGTGATCTACGTTCGCTCTACCACATAGACCCCAACGAGCATTTCGCTGTAGGTGCTTCCTCAGGGGGTGTGTGTTGTGTCCTGACAAAATCCAGCGCTTATATAGTGTAGGGAGAGTATACCTGGTGTGTCTCATCATTATAGCGAGATCAGCGGCACATGCTCACTGAGGCGGCCGGAAAACGAGGCAGGCCCCACTTCCGGCTTCAAGCACTGGAGCACACATCCGAATTCCCGACGCGTAACGGGAGTTCCGGACATGCGCAGTGTGCCCAGGGAGCCGAAGAGGGCTATGCATCGCCGCCAGCAGCCACAGCGAGCATGCACACCTCATCGCCAGGGATGGTTCCAAGTAATGTAAATCAAAGATACTAAGATTTATTCGCTCCATAGATCAACACCTCGGATTAGAATAACGAACCCAAGAAAAAGGTAAGTTGAAAGCATATGTCCCGGATATATTGCTGGAATAGATATATATGATGCTAAATATATAGAGAGAAGCCCTGTGGAGTAGAAATTTATCATAGGAATATAGTGATAATAAAATAAGTGAAAATAATATAATAAGTGAAAAAATAAGTCAATACACTAAACAAATTAAATATGAAGAGTACTAAAGTGTATCAATGCAGAAAATAATGAATACTAAAAAAATAATAAGATGAAAAGAATAAATAAATAAAAATAAAATAAATAAAGTGAACGACCACACCAAAATAACCTACATAGCTGTGTTGCAATTAAAAACAATCAATACATACATTAAGGGGTTAATATTAAACCCAATAAACACAATTACAGAGTGAGTTGTCCCGCAATAGAGATGAATAATCATATTTCTTAAAGGTGATAAAAAGAAATATATTGAATTATACATATGTGATATTAAATCCTAATGCTATACAGGGGGACTCTCCAAAAATATGCAGCATTTTTCATAAACAAGGCAAAAAATAATTATGGCTAAATACAGTAAACAATGAAAAAATGGTAGAAGAATAATAAAATAATAAAAAATAATGTTGAACCAACTACAATATACATATCAATTCCACATAAAACGAAAAGGGGCAATGAGGAAAAGGAAGATTTGGTTGCACTTATCTACATGCCCCAAATCGTCATGTGTCTTCAATATATACTGACTTGTCTTTATTGGTTACAAGAAACATTAAAGGGGTTTTTTGACATATTACATTGATGGCTTATCCCTAAGCTAGGTTATCAATTTATGATTGGTGGGGGGACCAACCCACTAGACACTAACCCTAACTCTAACTGAACCCCAATAATAACCCCACTGGACCCCAACAATCCTCAAAACGAATGGGAGCCGCCCCTTCCCTTGGCACAGCAACATCCATTCAAGTGTGACTGTGTCTGGTACTGCAGCTCAGCCACGCTTAGCCGTTCAATGAACTGAGCTTCAGTACCAGGCACAACGAAACTAGTATGGACCCCTAAACCCTTGTTGGGGGGGGGCTAACTAAGTTTTAATACAATATAACTCTTGCAGGCATATAGAGTCTATTAGTAGTTGAAGTGGACTACAGCCTCTGATTTAGAGAGCAATGAATTTGCTGGAATTTGTGACAGCGCAGTACTAGTCAGACACCTGGTGTCTGTAATTCACTGTTCTGCCAGTTTGCAATTGTGTGGTGTATTACTGTTACTCAATAGAGGTTACGTTTTAATAAGATAATAGTACAAAATGGGTAGTTGGGAAATAGGGCTTTTTTGCCTTTTTGCAATTAGGTATTATAATTGCTATTTTCTACACGCAAACTACCAGGGTCTTCATAGGCATTAGCCTCCCACCGAGCATACATTGATGGTCTATCCCTAGCTTAGGCCAGCAATGTGATATGGTGGAAATCCATTTTAAGTACTAGGGAGAAGAAAACGGATAGGCTGGGTGTATTACACAGTGAGAGGTATAGGTCAAATAAATTAAGGTTGTAAAAGTGCATGTGATCAGAGCCATTCATCATTTCCTTTTTATTATTCATTATTGAATATATGTCCTAATTTTCTTGTATTACATTATTTTAAAGGGGTTGTACAGGAGTAGATTAACATGGCTGCTTTCTTCCAAAAACAGTGCCACTCCTGTCCACAGTTTGTGTGTAGTATTGCAGCTCAGCCCCATTCACTTCAATTGAACCCAGCTGCAATATCAGACACAACCCATAGACATGTGTGGCGCTGTTTCTGGAAGAAAGCAGTAATATTTCTGTAGTTCTGGACAAACCCTTTAACCATTTAATCACATGGCCTGATGAGCCACAATTTGGAAAACGCAAGCATTAGACTGAATGTATTGTAGCTAACCATCACAAAGAACAGAGCCCATATAGTTGTGCAATATGCATTACCTGGAATCTGTTTACTGGACAATTAACACTGTGTGTGGTATAAAGTAGATGGCTATGAGATGGAACTGTTTAATGAATGAGGGTTTGTGCGTTATGTAAAGTAAATAATGTATGACGTGTAGAGAGCACCTGAGAGTGTATATTGTGTAATAACCATTGGAGCTAGTTTTTTTAAATAGCTGACATCACAGAGATCTCTATTATTGTGTAAAGGGTATCAGAGTAGTCTGCTTACATCTGGAATTTGATATTTGTATTTTCAAATCTGGCGTATATCACACACGAAGTGCACATTTAGTGCTCAGCTAAATGAGTATTATTGGTATAAAACTTTACAATTCCTTTAACCCCTTCCTGCACCGCATACTATTACAGAGTGTCACGTTTGGTACGTGGACGTACCCACTGGGCCGTACCACCTTGACGGTATGGTAGCTGGCCAACAGGATACAGGTCACAGTCTATAGTTCATATAGTGTACCTGTGGCAGCTCGGACAGTAGCATGACAGGCTCGGCGGGGACTAGACAGCAGGCAGACGTCAGGCGTGGTGTAGGAGGACAAGCGTGGTATATAGCACAGCACGACTTCAGCTCAGCACGGCACTTAACGAGGATAGCAGGGGATACAGGATACAGGTACAGAAACGGGGAACACTGGGAACTGGGACAAACTTTGCTTAGACAAACTTTGGGTACGACAACAATGCTCAGGTATGGGAGGAAGGGGCTGAGCCCTTCTTATAGTCCAGGGTGCTCATGGGCTAATTTTGACATTAACTTCCGGTGCACGCGCTGGCCCTTTAAGAGCGGGCACGAGGGTGTGCGCAGACCCTACGGGACGTAAGCGGAAGTGAGCGCTGGCATCTCCTTAGGAGGAGACTGGGGCCAGCGCTCGCAGACCCATGGCTGCTGCCTTCAGGAGGTGAGTGAGCCTGACGGCCTGCGGCCATGGACATGACACAGAATAGGAATGACACGGGTAGAAGCTATGTCCACCCACTCAGCAGTGGGTGTAGGCTGTAATATACAACGAACGTCCAGCTGAGATGGCAAGGATCGGAGATAACGCTGATCCTGGTCATTTAACCCTTGCAGTCATGATGTAGGGGTTAAGTGATGTTGCAGTCATTAGTAACTGTGACACCAGAGGGAGGAGGACCCCACTATAAGCCCATAGCCTTGCCATGTCTGTGAGCCTAGGGCCCAGCTTAAAATATACATGTTATTTTTACTGAACAGTGAATGAAGTTGAAAAAAAATTCTATGTACCCCGCTATGGTACATGCCAACCACAACTTGTCCTGCAAAAAAAAAGTCCTCATATAGCTATATCTACAGAAAAGTAAAAAGTTATGGCTCTTGGAATGCCGTGAGACAATAAAAAGCTCTTTCCTTGGGGAAAAGTAGTTAAACAGTATACATTTTTTGTATCTATATAATCGTAACCACTCATACAGTAGAGTTAACATATAATTCAACCGACAAGATAAATGTTGTAACAACAAATCCCCCAAAAACTGTTCCACAAAAACAAAAAAATGAAATAAATAAAAATCACTGAAAATAGGCCACATACACTACTGTTCAAAAGTTTAGGGTCATTTAGAAATTTTCTTATTTTTGAAAGAAAAGCACAGTTTTTTTCAATGAAGATAACATTAAATTAATCAGAAATACACTCTATACATTGTTAATGTGCTAAATGACTATTCTAGCTGCAAATGTCTGGTTTTTAATGCAATAACTACATAGGTGTATAGAGGCCCATTTCCAGCAACCATCACTCCAGTGTTCTAATGGTACATTGTGTTTGCTAACTGTGTTAGAAGGCTAATGGATGATTAGAAAACACTTGAAAACCCTTGTGCAATTATGTTAGCACCGCTGTAAACAGTTTTGCTTTTTAGAGGAGCTATAAAACTGACCTTCCTTTGAGCTAGTTGAGAATCTGGAGCATTACATTTGTGGGTTCGATTAAACTCTCAAAATGGCTAGAAAAAGAGAGCTTTCATGTGAAACTCGACAGTCTATTCTTGTTCTTAGAAATGAAGGCTATTCCATGCGAGAAATTGCCAAGAAACTGAAGATTTCCTACAACGGTGTGTACTACTCCCTTCAGAGGACAGCACAAACAGGCTCTAACCAGAGTAGAAAGAGAAGTGGGAGGCCCCGTTGCACAACTGAGCAACAAGACAAGTACATTAGAGTCTCTAGATTGAGAAATAGACGCCTCACAGGTCCTCAACTGGCAGCTTCATTAAATAGTACCCGCAAAACGCCAGTGTCAACGTCTACAGTGAAGAGGCGACTCCGGGATGCTGGCATTCAGGGCAGAGTGGCAAAGAAAAAGCCATATCTGAGACTGGCTAATAAAAGGAAAAGATTAATATGGGCAAAAGCACACAGACATTGGACAGAGGAAGATTGGAAAAAAGTGTTATGGACAGACGAATCGAAGTTTGAGGTGTTTGGATCACACAGAAGAACATTTGTGAAACGCAGAACAACTGAAAAGATGCTGGAAGAGTGCCTAGCGCCATCTGTCAAGCATGGTGGAGGTAATGTGATGGTCTGGGGTTGCTTTGGTGCTGGTAAAGTGGGAGATTTGTACAATGTAAAAGGGATTTTGAATAAGGAAGGCTATCACTCCATTTTGCATCGCCATGCCATACCATGTGGACAGCGCTTGATTGGAGCCAATTTCATCCTACAACAGGACAATGACCCAAAGCACACCTCCAAATTATGCAAGAACTATTTAGGGAAGAAGCAGGCAGCTGGTATTCTATCTGTAATGGAGTGGCCAGCGCAGTCACCAGATCTCAACCCCATAGAGCTGTTGTGGGAGCAGCTTGACTGTATGAAACGCAAGAAGTGCCCATCAAACCAATCCAACTTGTGGGAGGGCCTTCTGGAAGCATGGGGTGAAATTTTTGTCCCGATTACCTCAGCAAATTAACAGCTGGAATGCCAAAGGTCTGCAATGCTGTAATTGCTGCAAATGGAGCATTCTTTGACGAAAGCAAAGTTTGAAGGAGAAAATTATATTTCAAATAAAAATCCTTATTTCTAACCTTGTCAATGTCTTGACTATATTTTCTAGTCATTTTGCAACTCATTTGATAAATATAAGTGTGAGTTTTCATGGAAAACACAAAATTGTCTGGGTGACCCCAAACTTTTGAACGGTAGTGTACTTAAAGGGTTAAAGGGTTTTACCGGGCATTTTATATTGATGGCCCCGGATAGACCATTCTTAGTTATCCTTAGGATAAGCCATCAATATCAGATTGGTGAGGGTCTAACTCCCGGCATCCCCGCCGATCAGCCGACTGAAGGGGCCCACGGCCTCTTCAGTGTTTACCAGGCACAGCGCCGTACATATACATAGCGGCTGTGCCTGGGATTACAGCTCAGCCCCATTCACTTGAATCGGACAGGAATGGCAATACCAAGCACAACCACTATGGATGTGTGCGGCGCTGTGCCTGTAAACTGGGAAAAGGCCACGGCAACGAACAACGCAGTCCCATCAAACAGCTGATTGGCGGGGGTTCCGAGAGTTAGACCCCCATGATCTGATATTGATGGCCTATCCTAAGGATAGGCCATCAATATAAAATGCCTTGGGAACCCCTTTAAAGCTATTCTGGAGCTTTTAGTGAAGCTAGTTTGTGACAGGGGATGCTTCAAATCTTGTAGTAGCCAGAGCATTGTGTCACATTTATATACAGCAACACTGCATATCAATTGTTTGTATCTTAATGGGACACTATAGCCCTACTTCAATTCCTCATTAAGTTATACGAAGGGTAAGTTTAAATTAAAAGAAACCTGTCTCATTGCAGTGTCAGCATCTCATAATGCCATCAGGTCTGCCAACAAATTTGTGAACAAATGCCATGATGCATACCCTAAATTCTACTTGTATTTCTCCAAGTCCCTGTGCTGACTGTATATAGAATATACACATTGTGCAATGTGACTGCCCACATACCAATATGACAGACCGCATACAATTCCCAGTTCTTTTAAGGGGTCTAACATATATTAATTCAGAAGAAAGTTTAGTGGTATATTTATGATACAACATTGAGGGACATTATAATAGGGGGTTGATGAATTTGACTAAAATAACACAGACGTTACACCCTGCGAGATCAGAATAACAACACTTAAAACCACTCACCAAGAGTAGCCGAACTGTTTAATCATTGATAAGGCACTATATTTAGATGCAGTCCTAAGAACCTCTATCTATTCATCCTAGGCCAGAACTTAAAATCTCTCAGCAAAAATAGAAAAGAAGTACTTGTTGTAGAATACATATTTATATTTATGGGTAATTTGAAGGGGCATTTTAATTTGCTTAGGGTATTTCTCACGTGAATACTAAAATTATCACAATAACAACAATCAAGTACAAATGAACAACCTACATAAACCTCTAACCAAACCAATGGCATAAACAGGGGTCCCTATTATACAAGTAGACAACCTAGACGCGAACCATGAGGGAACATATCCCATAAAGAAATAATGATCAAAATATATGCAAAAGTAGAAAATCTTTATTAAATATGATATACAATGACATATCACGGAATAAAAAAGGATGAACCATACACGGAGAAAAAGAGAATGTGGTCAGATGTAAAAGACCAGTGACAAACAGTAACGACCAACCGTCAGTGGCCAGAAACCACTCATGTAACCCACAATAAGAATTTTTTTTTAAATGGAATTAGATGGTACGTGCTGGGATATTAAGCCCAAATGTAAGTGTAAGCCCACATGTTAGTGTAAGCGTTTCGCCCTTAGACCGACTTTGTCAGGAGGTCTCCTAGACGAAGCCGGTCTAAGGGCGAAACACGCGTCGAGGCTCTTTTTTCATCCAGTCCTGAGTTTACCATTTCCACTCCCCACTATGTCTCAGGGTACGTGCTCATTTCTATAATTGATTCTGTATGATTATCATTTCAGTTTACTTTCTTTGTCTCTCTGCCTGCATTCTTGTGTCAGGTTATTAGGACATCTTACTCTATTTATTGTGTATTGTACTTAGGTTGCACTTCATCTATTTGTGGGCACTGCTACCACTTACATGTGGGCTTAATATCCCAGCACGTACCATCTAATCCATAAAAAAAAAAAATCTCATTGTGGGTTACATGAGTGGTTTCTGGCCACTGACGGTTGGTTGTTACTGTTTGTCACTGGTCTTTTACATCTGACCACATTGTCTTTTTCTCTGTGTATGTTCCATCCTTTTTTATTCCGTTTTATGTCATTGTATATCATATTTAATAAAGATTTTCTACTTTTTCATATATTTTGCTCACTATTTCTTTAGGGGATATGTTCCCTCATGGTTCACGTCTAGGTTGTCAACAATTAAGTACAATACTACTATTTCTGTAACATTTGAGAAAAGTGACTCCCCCCAAAATGTGTGTCATTGTCCTATAATATATCTTGCTTATTTATGTTTTTCCTAGGTTTCTATTTTTTATTATTAGGTTTTCATGAAACTCACCATGCTCACACACTAAGGGCTAGTTCACACAGCGGATTTTGCTCGGCGGGTCCTGCTGCAAAATCCACCGCGGAACTGTTCCTCCCTCCCATTGACATCATATAGAGGTTCGGGCGGAATCTGCCCAAAGACCGAGCAGGACGCTTCCTTGAAATTAATGGCAGGCGGAATTTTGGGGCGGACCCTGCCTGCAAAATTCATCTGTGTGTACATACCCTAATTGTGTATTGCTTTACTATCGACTGCGCTATTGTTTCCGCCAAATCAACGGAAACCTTATGGAAAGGAGACAAACAGAAACCATTAGCAACGTAAGCATTACCATTGAAATCAACAGTAATGCAAACGGAAACTATGGTTTCCGTTTGCCTTTCTGGTGATGGGTTCCTGCGATGGAAAGGTTTGACCGAACCCATCAACGGAAACCGAACGGTGATGTGAACACACCCTGATTCTGCAGTGTTTAGAAATATCCCATATTTGGCCCTAGTCAGCAACTTCACTGAAACATAGGCCTTGGAAACTAAAAAGCACCTTATGGATTTAATGGCCTCTTTTTAATTAGTATGTTTTCCAGGCACTATTATAGGTTTACAGAGGCCTTGAGGTGCCAAATATAAGAAATACCCCCAAAATACCCTATTTTGGGAACTACACACCTCAAGTAAATTATTTAGGGGAATAGGGAGAATTTTGACTCCACAGGTGTTCATAAATTTTATTAGAATTGGCCTGTGAAAATAAAAATTAAATTTTTTCAACAATATGTATTTTTAGCTCAAAATGTTTCATTTTGATGAGGAGTAATAGGGAAAAAACACCCCACAATTTGTTACGCAATTCCTCTCAAGTACAGCAATACACCATATGTGGCCATAAACGGCTGTTTGGGTACATGGCAGGGCTCAAAAAGGAAGGAGTGCCATTTGGCTTTTTGAGCGCAAATTTTGCTGGATTGGTATTCGGACACCATGTATAATGTAGCAGAAGAATTTATTTATAAAACTTAGCTTTTATCAAGCTTGGTTAAAACATGGAACATCACATGTTCATTACAAGACATACACTGACATACAAAACATATAGATGTCAAAGAGGCATCGGTATATATTCCTGTGCTCTGTAGATAGTGTTAGGTCATGGCATACTTTGTCATGTAGTGCAATTGTTCACTACCTTTCGTGCCCTGTCCTGTCTATTATCAGGTCTGCATTCAAACCAGATAAACCTACTCAGAGTCGGAATTCCCTAATATGCCTAAAGATTATCTGAGTACAGTAAATAACTCCTCCTCCTACGCGTTTCACCCTATTTTAGGTTCATCAGGGAGATGTCGGGAGTTTATATGGTCTGACTCATTGGTGTTTGGCAGTGGCCATTGCCAAACACCAATGAGTCAGACCATATAAACTCCCGACATCTCCCTGATGAACCTAAAATAGGTTGAAACGCATAGGAGGAGGAGTTGTTTACTGTACCCAGATAATCTGTAATGAACATCTGTAATGAACATGTGATGTACCATGTTTTAACCAATCTTAATAAAAGCTAAGTTTTATAAATAAATCCTTCTTCCTCATTATACTATAAATGAAATTTGAAGGAACTAACGGGAACCAGCCCAGCATTTAATATCTGGGAACGTTACAAATCGGACACCATGTTGCATTGCCCTGAGGTACCAGTACAGTGGAAACCACCTAAAAGTGACCCCATTTTAGAAACTACACCCCTAAAGGAATTTATCAAGGCGTTAAGTGAGCATTTTGCCCCCACCTATGTTTTCCAGAAATTGATACGTAACGGATGGTGCAAAGTAAATTTAGCATTTTTTTCCACTGATATGCCATTCCAGTGCCCAATATGTTGTGTCCAGCTTGTGCCACTGGAGGCAAACACTGCATAAAATGTTAAGCGAGTTCTCACTGGTATGTAATGCCATACAGTATATGTGGATGTAAACTTCTGTTTGGGCACACTGTAAGGCTCAAAAGAAGTGCAATTTGACTTTTGGAGCGTGGATTTGCCTTGGTAGTAGTTTTATTTGGGGTTTTATTGGTATTTCCATTTATAATGTGGGGCATATGTAAGCTGGACGGAGTACATCAGGGCATAATATTGGGGTAAATAAATAATAAAGATAATCCATAGATGTGTGGAAGCAATCCTTTATGCACAAGCTTTTGTCTGCACCTTATTTGGGACATTCCCTTCTTTGTAGTTTGGAGAATTTCACTGGCAATCTATTGCCCTGGTAAAATACTGGCTCCCTCGATTCGAGCAGATGTGTTTGCGGTCCCCCTTCTTGGAGGGACTTGAAGGTCCAATTATCTGAAAGCCGCCTGATCGATGTTATAATACATTGCACTACTTATGTACAGCTACATTCAAGTGATATATGTGAGCCAAAATACTTACCTCTAATTTCTCTGTCGAGCTTCATACGGCAAAGCCTAACCAAATCTCCCCATTAATAACCAAGGCACAATTTTCAGAACCTGTTTCAAGAAAAATCACATTATCTAACCCAGTAACTACTGCTAATGATGTCATAACTCATGACTTGTCCTGGTTGAAGGAAATAATGGTCCAAAATAGGTTTATCAAAAAAAATGTGAATAAGGCTCCTGTGGTCGATGGTTTACATCCTCGTGTTCTTAAAGAATTTAGATTGGTGATGGCGTACCTATTATTTTTGTATTTTAAGGATTACCTAGATAGAGGTATGATGCTATTGCATTGGAAAAAACTAATATGCTTGTTTTTTAAAAAAGGTTCAAGGATAATGCCCAACAACTATAGACCATAAGTTTAACATCCATAGTTGGAAAATTACTTGAAAGTATAAGATACTTTATATTAATATGTAAATTGTATCTATAAAACAAATGTGATAAGTTATTCTTTTTGCGGACCCCACAGAGAACACGGGGCCACTGCTTATGGTTAAAGGAAGTGCAATTGCATCAGAAAGTTCAAAACTATTACTTTACTGTCCTTGAGAAACACAATATACAGGGCTACTGGTATTAATGTAGAATGTGGATCCAGGGATCTGTTAAGCTTGAAGAACTTTGAGCTTTTTTCAACCCCTATATAACTTTGTCTAGTGAAATTAGCACTTCATTTTAATTTTAGTATAAACATTCTATAGAAATGTAGTGAAAAGTATGGTGTACATTAGTTTCCTACAATTGCCAAACTATAAAGACATGTTAACCCGGCTCAGACACGCTGCATAAAGGCACACAGCGTATCCACCTTGTGAGCCACAGGGAATTCCGGGTGAAAAAGTGCACCAAACTGTGGTGCAGTTTTTCGCCGGGAATGTCTTCTCCGGGAAAACTGCTGCATTAACCGGACTGCTAGCTGACCGGCTTCCTGGGATGATGTTTTATCCCATGAGACTGCTGCAGCCTGTGATTAGCTGCAGCGGCGATCACTTGGGATGAAGCGTCTTCCCAGGAGGCTGGCTTTCTGACGTCATCCAGGCCAGCTTCCTGGGATGATGTTTCATCCCTATGACCGCTGCTACAGACTGTGATTGGCTGCAGCAGTCACACAGGGATGAAGCGACATCCCAGGAGGCCAGCTTTGAGGAAGAAACACAGACTCCTAGGTAAGTATAGTGGTTTTTTTATTCAGAGTTCGCAGAGATTCCGCCGCAAAAACGCAACTCTGGATAGAAAAAACCCACTATACTTACCTAGGAGTCTGTGTTTCTTCATCCAAGCTGGCCTCCTGGGATGTCTCTTCATCCCGTGTGACCGCCGCTGCAGCCAATCACAGGCTATAGCAGCGGTCACATGGATGAAATGTCATCCCAGGAGGTCGGCCTGGATGACGTCAGAGAGCTGGCCTCCTGGGATGACGCTTCATCCCATTTGACCGCCGCTGCAGCCTTCTCCTGGGATGAAACTTCCTGCCTAAGAAGGCTACATTGAGATATGAGATCACTATGTGTGTGGTCATCATTTTCTGTGTTTTCTCTTCTCATTTATGATATAAATAGTGTTTTGGCTTATTGTCAGTAAGAGTTGACTCATCCTAAAATCAAATCATTAAGCAAATAAATACTATTTAAAGGAATAGAACTAGGATTTTTAAAATCTGTTATTACTTTAAATACAGTTGAATAATTGAAAATCAAGTTCTCTGTAAATTTGCTAAAATTGGACCATGGAGCCTTTTCTGGTCTTATCCACCCATAAGGAAAGTGGTATTTAAATTCGGTCACGTTACAATGCAGTTAGTGCCAATATTAGCTCTATATACTATTGGTTTTGAGAGCTAATACAACCAAATTTTAGGGGAATAATATGGCGTAGTTTTTTTTCATTAGATAATAAATGAGCGGATAATGCAAGCTGTAATAAAATGGAAGTCCTCACAATCTCTGCTCACATTTAAAATGGCCCATATGCGACTCCGGTTGAAGTATTATAAAAAATGATCCAAAATACAATGAACCATGCAAAGTGGAACATGAACCTACATTAAAGCGAGTTATTTTGTACTAGGCTGAAGAATGCATTGGGCCATGGTTGCATTTTTAGAAACACTGCATTTAAAAATCAAAACACAGTTATGAAATAGTGTTACATACTGTAGTTACATAGTAACCTTTAAATTGTAACCTTTAGGGCGGGTTCACACATGGCGGATTTTCACTTAAATTCCGCTGCGGACACTCCGCAGCGTTAATCCGCAGCGGAGCCGTTTCTCCATTGACTTTCACTTTAATTTCGCAGTGTTCGTTTACACGATGCGTACAATTCCGCTGCGGAGCATAGGCTGCGGAGCGGAATGTGGTGTCCGCAGCATGCTCTGTCTGTTGCGGAGCAGTGGCGGACTGGTTGCGGACTCATGGCGGAATTTCTCCATTGACTTCAATGGAGATTCTAAGTTCCGCAATGAAGTCCGCAGCTGTCATGCACATGTTATGTGTGGTGCGGAGCGTATTGGTTTTTTAACATGACATTTCTTCATTCTGGCTGGACCTATGTATTTCTAGGTCTACAGCCAGACTGAGGAAGTCAATGGGGCTCCCGTAATGACGGGAGCGTTGCTAGGAGACGTCAGTAAATAGTCACTGTCCAGGGTGCTGAAAGAGTTACGCGATCGGCAGTAACTGTTTCTGCACCCGGGACAGTGACTACCGATCCCAATATACATGTATCTGTAAAAAAACATATAAGTTCATACTTACCGAGAACTCCCTGTTTCTGTCTCCAGTCCGGCCTCCCAGGATGACGTTTCAGTGGAAGTGACGGCTGCAGCCAATCACAGGCCAAGCACAGGCTGCAGCGGTCACATGGACTGGCGCGTCATCCAGGGAGGTCGGGCTGGATGCCGAAGGAGGGACGCGTCATCAAGACAACGGGCGGTAAGTATGAATTTCTTTTACTTTCACTAGGGAAAGTGCTGTCCCTTCTCTCTATCCTGCACTGATAGGGAGAAGGGAAGCACTTTTCCTGCAGTCCGCAGCGGCCAGTCCGCATCAATTTTCTGCACATTTTGTGCAGACCCGCAGCCGTAATCCGCAACCCGGATTAGGTGCGGCATTGATGCGGACAGTTGCGGAGGAATTCCGCCATGTGTGGTCATGCCCTTAAAGGGTGAAGTCTTTGTGCTTCGCTTTGCGTTGCTAGGGTCTTAAAAGATCAGTGGCACGATCACTGAGGCTTATATTTACACCCCACCCCCCCCCCCCCCCCCCCGAAAAAGAAATACATTCTTACATACATATCGGAGTTCGCATATCTATAAGATTAAGGCTCTTATAGCTACATCGCTGGATAGAATTGGATGCATTGTCTCAGCAGACAGTATCACACGTGATAGGCTTAGATACTTAGCCCCAGCAGACAGTATCACACATGATAGACTTAGGGTATGTTCACACGCCGTGAGCAAAAACATCTGAAAATCCGGAGCTGTTTTCAGGCGAAAACAGCTCCTGATTTTCAGACTTTTTTTTAACAACTCGCGATATTCGCTGTGTTTTTTACGGCTATTTTTGGAGCTGTTTTTCAATGGAGTCAATGAAAAACGCCTCCAAAAACGTCCCAAGAAGTGTCCTGCACTTCTTTTGACGAGCCATCATTTTACACGCCGTATTTTGACAGTGACGCATAAAATAAAGTCTCGTGGGAACAGAACATCGTAATTCCCATTGAAAGCAATGAGCAGATGTTTGTAGGTGTATTAGGGGCGTTTTTCAGGCGTAATTCGTGGCGTAAAACGCCCGAATTACGGCTAAAACCACTGCGTGTGAACATACGGCGTAATGTGTTACCAATGGTTTTCTCGGTGACTGTGGTCCCAGCTGCCTTGAGATCATTAACAAGTTCCCCCCGTGTGGTTTTCGGCTGAGCTCTCACCTTCCTCAGGATCAAGGATACCCCACGAGGTGAGATTTTGCATGGAGCCCCAGATCGATGTCGATTGACAGTCATTTTGTATGTCTTCCATTTTCTTACTATTGCACCAACAGTTGTCTCCTTCTCACCCAGCGTCTTACTTATGGTTTTGTAGCCCATTCCAGCCATGTGCAGGTCTATGATCTTGTCCCTGACATCCTTAGAAAGCTCTTTGGTCTTGCCCATGTTGTAGAGGTTAGTGTCAGACTGATTCATTGAGTCTGTGGACAGGAGTCTTTTATACAGGTGACCATGTAAGAGCTGTCTATAATGCAGGCACCAAGTTGATTTGGAGCGTGTAACTGGTCTGGAGGAGGCTGAACTCTTAATGGTTGGTAGGGGATCAAATACTTATTTCTCTGTGCACAATGCAAATAAATATATATAATTTTCACAATGTGTTTTTCAGTTTTTTTTTAAATATAATCTATCTCTCACTGGTAAAATTAACCTAGCCTAAAAATTCTAGACTGTTCATGACTTTTACAGTGGGCAAACTTACAAAATCAGCAAGGGATCAAATACTTATTTCCTCCACTGTATATAACAAGTTCTTTGTTCATGTCGGACACATCTATGGAAGACACCGCCCCCTGGAATGCAAGAAGAGTGTGCATAAGAATTTGCAGCTGAGAAGCCGGTTGGGGCTTGGGCACTGCCACATCCCTAGGGAGGGGTCTTTTCTGTGTGTTTCTGTTTTCTGAATAAAGGGCAGTGTTTTCCTGGCTGATCTAGGGAAAGCTGTGTACCAACACCTTTGGCTGGTTTACTTCTTTCCAGGCATGCCTTCAGCTTTCAATTTACAGAGGTGGTTATTCGGTGTGAAATAACAGGGAGAAGGGAGCTACCCTGATATACGGACCTGACACATGAACAGATTTACGTTCGTTTCTTACGCACGGAAATCTGTCATGCTCATGTGAATGTAGCCTTAGATACAGGGCCCCAGCAGTAAGTATCCTTGTACTAAGCCTCAGGGGCAAATTTGGCATTTCAATTATGTCTTGGGGCTCTAATCAAAAATACATGTAGAGAGTTCCCCACACAATGCCCCCTGTATATAGTGTTATAACACCCCTGTATTGTTCCTCAGTCCCCCTGCCATATATCCCCCTTGTGGACATTGCCATGCAGTCCCCTGTAGGTAGTCCCGCATAACCACCTTTTCTCAGCAGACAGCATCATACATGATAGGCTTAGATACATGGCCCCAGCAGACAGTATCACACATGATAGGCTTAGATAAATGGCCCAGCAGACAGTATCACACATGATAGACTTAGATACAGGGCCTAAGCAGTAAGTATCCTTGTACTAACATAAGTTCACACCCCCGGAAAAAAAAAGTGTGTGCGTGCATGTATATGTGTGTGGCGAGGCTTAATGTTAGCTGGAGAAAAGGCTAGCACTAACCACCATTATTACCCCGGTATCCACTGCCACCAGGGGTACCGGGAAGAGCTGAGTATGATCCAGTACCGGACCATCTGTAGTGATGGTCGGGTTCTGGGGCAACTGCAGGCTGGTATCATTAGGCTTGCAAAGCCAAAAAACAATGACCCTTCCCACACTGGTAATGCCAGCCTGATGCTGCTATGTTGTATCTGGCTGATTATGAAAAATGAGGGGACTGCACAATGTTTTTTCCATTTAAAAAAAATAATTATGTTGGGTCTCCCTGTTTTTGATAACCAGCCAGATACAAAATAGCAGCAGCAGGCTAGCATTACCAGGGTGGGAAGGCCCACTGTTTTTGGGCTTTCCCAGCCTAATAATACCAACCTGTAGCTGCCCCAGTACCCGGCCATCACTACAGATAATGGGGTAATAATGGGGGTTAGTGTTAGCCCCTGCACCGGCTAACATTAAGCCCCACCTTGGTAATGTTAATCAGTCAGTGGCCATTAGTAAGGCGGTAGTAATGAAGTTCAACACGTCATCGAAGTAGTGCTCGAATCCGAAGTAGTCCTCGAATCCGAAGTAGTCCAACATCCAAACCTGTAATAAAACACAAACACACAAAAAACCTCATTAGTAAGGGCTTATTCAGACGAACGGGATATACGTCTGTGCAACACGCTTGATTTTCACGCGCGTCTCACGGACCTATATTAGTCTATGGGGCCGTGCAGACATGTGCGTGATTTTTACGCAGCGTTGGTCCGCTGCGTAAAAGCCACGACATGTCCGTTCTTTGGGGGTTTTTCGCGCATCACGCACCCATTGAAGTCAATGGGGGCGTGAAAACCACGCATGTCACACGGAAGCACTTCCGTGTGAACAGCGTGATTCGCGCAACAGCTGTCAAAAGGATGAATGAAAACAGAAAAGCACCACATGCTTTTCTGTTTACAAACATCCAAATGGAGTGTAATAATGATGGCGGCTGCGCGAAAACCACGTAGCCGCGCATCATATGATGCTGCCACACGGAACTATCAAGTGCCTTTTTCGCAGGCAAAACGCCGCATTTTTTGCGTGAGCAAAAGGCACACGCTCGTGTGAATCCAGCCTAACACAGGTGGTAGGCTTAGAAACAGGGCCCATGTGTGATACTGTCTGTTAGACCATGTATCTAAGCATACTGTATAAAATTACTGTTTGCTGTGGCCCTGTTCCTTAGCCTACCATGTTTAGGCTTAGATACAGGGCCCACCAGACAGTATCATACGTGGCAGGTATCTAAGCCTACTATGTGGTAGGCTTAGAGAAAGGGCCCATGTGTAATACTGTCTGTTGGACACTGTATCTAAGCCTACCACATGTTAGGCTTAGATACAGGGCACCAGCAGACAGTAATCTTATACAGTATAAGATTACTGTCTGCTGGGGCCCTGTATCTAAGCGTATGTTGTGGTAGGCTTAGATACAGGGCCCTTCAGACAGTATCATACATAGTCATGTATCTAAGCCTGCCTTGCGGTAGGCTTAGATACAGGGTCTAACAGACAGCATCACACATGGACCCTGTATCTAAGCCTACCACATGGTGGGCTTAGATACATGACCATGTATGATACTCTCTGAAGGGCCCTGTATCTAAGCCTACCAAGAATATAGGCTTAGATACAGGGCCCCAGCAGACAGTAATCTTATACAATATAAGATTACTGTCTGCTGGGGCCCTGTATCTTAGCCTAATATGACCCCAGCAGGCAGTAATGTTACATTTACCCTCCTCTTCGGCTCCGGGTGCAGCAGATGTCTCGACACCATCCAGCGTCGTGACGTTATGTCGTGAGAATATGTCAGGACTTTCGCTGTGCTTGGGAAGGAGGGTATGTATGGTTTTATTACTATAGTAGCAGGGGCACGTGTATTTTATGACATAGGCTCCAGTTACTATAGTAACTTTTACAGACACGGTGGGGGGGCCGTGGCCTGGTCGCAATTGCGACCGCTGTAGCTACACCACTGAATGTGGCAGTCGCCCGGGGATCCGGGGCACCGGGGCAAAGATCCAGGGGTTTGGCCCCGGAGGCCCGGTGCTAGCGACGCCCCTGCTTCCAATAGTGACTGTTATCTGCATGACACAAATTGTTTCAAGGCTAGTAATTGTGTCAATTACCTCTCCCTATAAAAATATCAGTTGGCAGGTTCACACAGCTAAGCTCCCTCCAGGCTGCGGAAATTGGCAATGTGAAATTTATGTATCATAGGAAAAATAATGTAAAGAAGATTAGGATTTTGTACATGATAAAGTTTTCTAAGCCCCATCGCTGGTATCTTCTTAGTATCCTGCAGAGAGGTAGTGATCATCAAAGGCTTGCAAGAGTAGTATATGGGCCTCTTGCTTTCGAGCAGCTTACCATAGAGCAATCCATCAGTTATTGTGAGCTGTAAAATGCATTAGCTTAGTCTCTTACATGCAATATAATATATAAGTTGGAAGCTGCCTTTACAGTTGCATTGGGTCCTATTAGCTACCAGGCCCACAAACTTTAGAGACATGTAGAGTACATGACTGTAAAGAAAGGCTGAATGTTTAGTGTGACTCTTTCAAACATTTAGCCCTGGACCCAGATGATCATACTGAGGCCCATGCTCTATGGACATTTTACAATATGCTATACTTTGGGAGGAACTGCTACATAAGTGACAGTCCTTTATAGCCAGCTGTCCAGTCCTAGCAGCTTCCTGTTACACGCTATTAACTTTCATGCACATGTTGGATATCGGTGTGCGTAGGTACTGTATGGGTTATAGCCTGTGTGCATGAGCTCATGAATTTTTGTGCACATGAGCATATACAAGAATGTCCATGTGCAAGAGCGTAAGGGTAAGTTCACACGGCAGAATTTTACAGGCGGATTCCGCTGCAAAATTCCATCTCCAATTCATTTCAATGGGTGTCGGACGCTCCTTTTTCCCACTAGCTGATTATTTCATGATTGGCAGCATGGGTGTATGTGTGTGAGAGAGTGTATGGGAAAATGTGAGAAAGCACTTATCCTTACATGTCCAGACGAGAGCACAACTGTACATTGTATGGTGGGGGTGCAGCAATGGAGAGTTTCAGAGCGCCATTTAACCTAATGTACGTCCTGATCTGTAGGAATCATTCAGTGATAGCAAGCAAGTAACAACTGCACCCTGCAGTGTTTTAAATGGGGCGTTACAGGAAAAGTAGCACAAGATGTTCTGTTCAGAGAACAGTTGAGACTGGGACCCAACATGATCATCTATTCTACGGTTTCAATGTTTAAAGACAACTATATTCCAAAACACTCTTTAGCCTAGTACAAAAAACATATTTCAAAATAGTTCTATACTTAGCCATATGTTTTTAGAGTACTGAATTCAATTTACTTTATACTACCAGCTAATAAATAGTTGTATTATAGTGGCATCCAGCATATGGTATGATATGAGTGACGCTCTCTTCCCTTGGCTATAGACTAAAGAAAAATGTAATTATGAATAAGATACATTGCAGTTAATTAAATTTACTAATTAAAAAGCCCAGACACCTCTGTTTCCTCGGGGCATTTAAACTAAAACATGAATCCATTTCATCATAATCCCATTGTTCTCTTACTGATAATACACTAAGCTCCTGTATGGAGGAATTGCTCACATTGACTGCGTTTACTTGTATATCAATTAGTAGAAGCGCAGTTTGCGTTAAAGCCTTGCTCAGTATCCCATTTTTACAAAAATAAACAGAAAAGTAATTTACAAATTCCCCGATTTTTTTTTATAACACAATATACATGGTCATTTATAAAGCATATGAAAGACTCCATATCGAAAGTTGCCTTCTGACCATTTTTTCATGGAGTATTCCAAATTTTAGGCTAGAGCTTGTAATTAAAAGTAGAATTAGGTGCTACCGCGACCTAGGCACATGGGGGGTGGGACATGGGCGACTTGTGAGGTTTGCAAGAGTTCCAAAATGGTTCAGATTGGTCCCCAACATAGACACAAAGATAAAATTCTGACTTCCTACAGCAACCACTAGGGGGAGTTTAGGAGCTTACTGCATACTCTTTATGCAACCAATAATAAAACAGTATGCATTATACACCTAAGCTCCCTCTAATGTCGGCTGTAGTTATACAACATTTGATCAAATAATGCTATGTCTATACCGAGTATTTGGATCTCTGTATAAGAAAATTGAAGCTCCGACCTCTATAAAGATATATATTAAAAAAAATGACATTGTGTTAAAAGGTAGGTATACCTAGAGTAGGTAATGTTATAACTTTCATCATATACCTTAAAATGACCTATACTTATATGTTAGAAAATTACAAAAAATGTAAACTTCTTTATACACTGATACAACAAAGCTAAATTTGTAAGTTAACTAAACAAAATAATGGTTTGTTGACAAATTTAGATGTCGGTGATAATTTGCAATGGTAAATGATATAAGGAGAAACAAAGAACCGCAAAGGGCATATACTGTAAAACAGGTTATTACCATATTTGTTTACAAAGGAAACTCTTTTTAACTTCCATACAGCTGAGAACCAGATTATTAAAATTATTGCCACTAATAGACTTACTCAGAGCACAGACGGAAATCAATATATTGCTCAAAACGTCATTTGTAATGTGAACCTCAGAACACAGAAGTCTTAAACCCTTTTTAAACACCGGCAGCAGATTGTAATATAATTCATATTATGTTTGGAATACTATTTAGCATACAATACTTAGTTATTAACATTACTATGACAAATATATATAGTACATCTACAGTGTGTGTATTTAATATACTATAAAAATGTATATTCTGCTTTACAAAATAATAAAAATGAACTATATGGTGGATCGAAATCACCATCCATAATAATGTTTGTGCACGTTTAAGCCAGTTGAATTCACACAAGGTCTCCAGGACAACTCTGCACCAGTTATTTGTTCCGGTAAGTCTCCTTTAAAGAAGAAATCTATAAGTTTGGTGGTCTTGACAATGGTGCTTAGCAGTGGTATACGAGTGCCACCAAGGCTATGGAGATCCATTTATCCTTACAACCACTTGACGAAAGAGAAGTTACAATCAGTCTGGGAAAATGTCATCTTTAGAATAGGGGCGTTGTTTTTTTAAGATGCAAAAGTGCATATTTCACTCTTTAAAAGATAGTGCAACATTTTTTAATTAAATCATACCTTCAAAAACTGACCACCATGAAAAGTAAAAAGTAAATTCTATTATTCATCTCATGCATAACGTAATACGAGGGCATTGATGGGATCTATGATGCTGTAAGTTCGGTTTATTAGACCCGCGGTTTGGCAGTGATAATATGAGCTAAACAAAGTGTCCATATTACGCTTGTCTGTAACCTGGCGTAATACTTCTATATTGATGGGGCGGGCTTCCAATAATTTATAAAGAAAAGGTATTCGCATTTGCCAATGTAGAGTGTTTCTATCTTGGACGGGTGACAGCAATATCCTAAAAATTTACAAACCGTATAATGTGAAGATACTCTAACTAGTCTATTATGGAATGGAATTGTCAATAATTCCACAACATAAACATGTTTTCCAAATAGATCTCTTTTCTAGTTGGAATAATCCGTTCACATATGCGTCGGGACTCTGTTCATGGGTTCCGTCAGACCTTTCCGTCAGGGGAACCCATGAACGGGATACAAACTGAAACAAACGGAAACCATCGTTTTCCATTTGCATCACCATTGATTTCAATGGTCACAGATCCGATGCAAATAGTTTCCATTTGTCACCGTTGTGCAAGGATTTTGTTGTTTTGACAGAATCAATACCGTAGTCGACTGCGCTATTAATTCCGTCAAAACTACGAAACCCTTACACAACAGTGACAAACGGAAACCATTTGCACCGGATCCGTCACCATTGAAATCAAGGGTGATGCAAACAGAAACCCATTCAGTTTGGAAAGCTCAGACGAAACCCATGAGCCGTGTCGCGACGCGTATGGGAACGAAGCCTAATAGAGCAAGGGAGCAGCTGATTTTTGCACTGCGGCTTTTTATGCTCTGATTTTAAAAGATGTCACGTTTACAGCAAATGTACTAAAGAAATAGACAGAGCAGATGGACTGCAATGCCATATCCATACTGCAATGTAAAGCCTCATTCACATATGTGTTCTGGTTTAATATGGCCCGGCTCCATAACAGCAGAACAAAGAAAAAAACGTATGATAGACACTAACAGCGCCCAAGTTTCCATCGGGTTTCCATCATGGTGTCTGTCATTTTACCGGAAAAAATAGCACAGCATGCTGCACTATTTTGTCTTGCATTTATCACCGGATCGGCTAACAGCACCTCTGATGCAGATGTGAACAGAGCCTAAGTGTAAAATCTTTTCTAACCCCATATAACTGAAGTGTCAACACAAGTATCTCATAATGGAATGAAGGTCTGTGATGACAGAACACTATAATCCAGTATAAAGACCACCACATACAAACAGCCTTTTATACATCAAATGAAATAGTTTCTTCTTAAGACTAGAGTCAGTAGCAGCTTACATTCATCTGGAGAGTTTATTCTCTTGTAGATTTATGCGCCTCTTATCTGTCTACGTAAAGTAGGCCAAATAATGTATTAAGACGAACTAAAAGGTTATAAAGCAAATATTTTTTGTCAGGAATTAACAATATTTATGCAGGCAGATAATGGATAGAGCTAGTATTTCTTTCCGCAATGTGTTCACTACAATGTTTCACCTGTTTCCTTATTATCCTTTCCAGTCATCCTCATCTCATGGAGTGCGATCTCCCTTCTTCCAAGAAAAATTATAATTGCCTAATAACAGGTTCCCAGATGTTTCCAAATAGAAGATATGTTTATGTTGTCTGTCTGTTGTATGTGAACCATTTAACCTTTCCTTTATAGCCACTATAACTGAAATGAAGCCATTTGCATTGCATAGAAGATGTAAAATAATGAGTTTCAAGTGTAGTTTCCATATTAATGATTACCTACCATGTTAGCATGAGCTGATCTGTCATCCCACATATACAAACATAACAATGTGACATTGTCAAAATGCTAAGCATTAAACTAACGGTGTTGTATCTGCAAAGTCCTTCACCCAAGGAGACCAAACGTGACAGAAAGAGTTGACGAAAATGTATTCCATATACATAATGTAAGTCTAAACTTCACTTAATATCTACCGGTAAAATAAGTGCCCAAAATTTAGGCAATATGGCAGCCAGGGGCGGACATACTGTTGTTGCAACCCATGCAGCTGCACAGGTGCCCAGTAGGTAAGGAGACCCACTGTTAACTTAAAGTTCCTCTGTCAGATTACATGTAAATGCTTCAGCTAAAAGATTGTATGGCTAATAGATTGTTAAAGAGGCATAAGGGTGATTTATGATGAGATACTGGAGATCAGGAGGCCCATATACAGTTCTTGCACAGGGTCCCACAGCTTTCTGTGTCCACCCCTTATGGCGGATATGTAAAAATGTTAGATTTTATATGTATTTCTTCTCTGCGCTGTAATTGAGTGACTTAATGCTTAAAAGACATTAAGCTGTAGCTTTGGGTTAGTTATATGTGGTAGATGAAATGTTTAACTAATATACAAGGGTATAAGTACAATAGAGGCAGACAATACCAGTTTGGCTGCATCCTTTATTTTAATGAGTGGTGAGAACCTGTGCAGGGGTCCCCTCTCCATAAATCCTACAAACAAGGGTGTGGGGAATTAACCCAAGGATCATGCAAAGGAGATGGTGGCTATGGGTATGGGGTATATTCCAGCACTAGAAAGGGGCTCAATTTCAATATCTGCTATATGGCCCCCTTACCTCTCTGTACGCCCCTGATAATATGTAAACAAATGTGCCCTCTGGGGGATATTTTTATTAAGTTATTTGCGTCAGTTTTTGGCAGAATTTTTTTTGCCATAAGCCCGTTTCTGAAAAAAATTGTGCACGTTTTTACATTTTCTGCCACTCTTGTCACTTTTCAAGATACTGGATGGGGCTTAGCGAAAGAGGGCCATCTGTGACCCAATAGATATACAATCATTTACATCAGAAATTTGCATAAATGATAGCAGAAAATTTCACCATGGCTACTCATGGCTGGCGTAAATTTAGGTTTTTGGTGCCTTTTCTTGGAGCGCCTTAATAAACTTAGCGAATCTAATGCCAATGGACTTGTATTTAAGACTGACACAAAAAAAAGGCAGTCTTAGTAAGTCTGACCCTTTATTTTTAACACTGAAAAAAATATACTTTATATATTTTGTAAGCTTATCAGAAACTCACATTGTAGTTACCCCTCGCAGATGTGTGCAGGAGAGAAATATATGTATTGAACTTTCCTACTTGTCATCCAAGGGAAAATATTTACTTTGTACAGTCTGAACCAACTCATGGTTACCATTTTTCAGTTTGAACTTTGCCTCTGAGTTGAATATCAATTTATCTAATTTGGTTTATTTGGGCAATTGATTGCTTCTACACAGATCTATCTGACAACGAATCTTTTGTAACATATTATACATGAGAGCTCTGTATCGTTCTTGAACACAAAATCATTTTTTTTTTAAATATTTTTTAACTAGATACACGAAAGTGTTGAAAAAAGTTTGTTTAGTTCAAATTATAATCCTGTAATATTGAGGTAGTTGCCAATTATCCGCTCTTTCTTATACACACGTGCCTACAGCTGTACAAAGTATTCCATGTGTGGCCTGACCAGTGAGTTATATAAGGTGTATATTAGGGAATATGAATATCATAGAGGGGGTCCCTCTGTCAGGGACCCACTCTATGAGCAAGAAGGGAGAGTCGCTCTGAATGACCATCTGAATGGCCGTCATGCAATACCATATTTCCTGTGCAGTAGCTGCTACAGGGGAAATGCCTGGCTGGCAAGGGCTTACCTTGCCAGGGGTGCCAGCAGCGACACCCAAGGTTTGTCACCTGATCATTCCAGGGGCCGCGTTCTGAAAGTAGTTGTCACTAATGAGGCAACACCTTTCACCCCTTAGTGCCTTTCCACGGTGGTCACTAAGGGGCCTTAGGCTAGGCCGCTACATTTTTGCGGAAGCCTAGTCTAGGTCTTGCACAGGTGTCCCGTGCAGGCTGAAGAGGGTCCTCGGCTGCCTCGTGACAGCGGTGCTCCTGCAGTAATGGTAGTGATTAATGTTTTCTTCAATTGCATCTGTTTAACCCCTTAAAGGAAGTGTTTCGTAAATGAATTTTTTTTTTTAAGTAAGTTATTTATTTTTATTATATTTTTTTACGTTTTTTGCTGCATTTTTTTTGTTCCACATGATGGGAAGTATAAAAAATTAAATAATAATTTGACATGTTTTCCTATATTGGCCACCAAAGGGAGCACTTCCCAGAATTACAGCAAGGTGAATAAGGGAAAGCTAGCTGACTCACAGCTGCTGTAAATGTGGGAGGAAATCTCACCCCCTCCGTGTTTTTGGCTACAAGCCAGGA